>NC_058080.1:618943435-619617517 GCF_014858855.1 Bufo gargarizans
GCAAATCTTAGTGATATGCCCCCATTGTCTGAGATGAGAATACCCCTTTAAACCTCATCTGCCACTTCTCTGCCCAAGCCTCCAATCTATCCAGATCCTTCAGTAGCAGTATACTGTCCTCTTCCGTGTTAATTACTTTACACAGTTCAGTGTCATCTGCAAGCCTTCTACAAGATCATTAATAAATATATTGAAGAGAATAGGGCCCAGTACTGTGACCCCCTGAAGTACTCCACTAGTGACAGTGACCCAATCAGTGTGTACCGTTAATAACCGCCCTCTGTTTTCTATCACTGAGCTGGTTACTTACCCACATACAGACATTTTCCCCCAGTCCAAGCATTCCCAATTGGGAATATGCGGTACACTATCAAATGCTTTGGAGATATATGACATACATGGATTCGCCGCGGTGAAGTCTAGAACTTGCCTCCTCATAGAAACTGATTAAATTAGTTTGACATGACCGATCCCTCGTGAAGCCATGCTGTTATGGCGTTATTTGCTTATTTTTCATTGAGGTACTCCAAGATAGCACATTCAAACAATTTCAGACGCAGTGCTACCTGATATGTTTATTTTTTATTGTTTATATTTTTTATATGCAAATTTGGGAAAGGGGATAATATTAAGTTTATATTTGGGGGGGTTAAACCTTTTTTTTTTTTTTTTTTTTTTTTTTTTTTTTTTTCATTACTTAACTTTTAACCCCCTTAGGGGGCTAGAACCTGGGATCTTTTGATTTGTTGTCCCATTCACCCTAATAGAGATCTCTATCGTGGTGAATGGGATTCTGACGTGCTCCCAGCTGAACTGTGCCTTGTACACACCTTAGCAGGCAGCTTAGCATGGCAGGAATGGGAACCTTCAGCAGAGCCCAGGCTGTCGTGGTAACAGATCAGAGCCCTGCAATTTAATTTCGCTCTGATTAGAAGGCACAGGGAGCAGACTTCCTCTGCCTAACCTCACAGGTGCAATCACTGTTGAATGTAGCATCTGAGGGGTTAATTGACCGGTTTCTGCATGATAGTCCTTTCCCGTCCTTGCAGCTGGGTGCCTACTGTATTATACAGCTGGCACCTGCCACTTATGGAGAGGGCTTGGCACAATAGCCTGCATGATACAACTCCCTTCACAAAATGCCATACATGTGCAGCATTATGCGTTAAAGGGTAAATCGGAGGCACATATTAATAGTAAGAGACACAATCATTAACACACATGTTGCCCATTATATGAGGTAGTGCATGATAGGGTAACTTGCTATTAATGTGAGGCACATAAAGGTACTAATGTAATAAGACCATGTGCCTCACATTGATACAGGCACACAGCATAAAGCACATACCTATAAAACTGCAGGAAGCCTCCTGCAGCAAGATCTTCCGGGATACTGATAAACTAAAGGACCTCAGATGTCATCACTGTGTGACCAGTAAAACGTGGATGTTACTGGTCACATGGCAATGACATCATCAAAGGTCTTTTAACTTAAAGTATCCAGGACCACAGTGAGTTTCTTTCCCCTACCCTTCTATTCTCCCCCCTCCTTCTTGATACTTGCCCATCGGGCCAGCCGCATCACAGTGATGAGGGACGGATGCTCTTCCTCCTCCATGGTATGGCACTGCTCTTTGTGCGTGCCGTGTTCTCTGAAAGGGACTGATACTAAGCTGTGCTGTTGCGCAGCTATGTATTGAAAAAATGGAAATCCCAGTATCGTATTGAACCGAGTATCAAATAATCCAAAAAGTATTGAGACTATTAATACATTTCTAGGAGGGACAACAGGAATGACATAATGCACAGTTATAAGAAAAGATGCTCTAGGATTGTTGTCATGGAGAATGCAAGTATTTACTAAAACTGAAGTGTACACTTATTGGCCCTTGTGCCCTCACTTCATCTATGGTTCATCTTCACAACTTTTCTTTTTGAGTTGTTTAGGCCATGGCTACTCAAAATGTAAGGTAAACCTCACGGGTAAGGGGCCTCCGCTTATTGATGGAAGGTAATTTTGACAGTTATCATAAAGTATACTCACATATTTTCTTGACTGCACCAATCTCTGGTTCAGCAACATGAAGTATTCCTTTTGTACTTTTTCAATGTTTCACTGGATTGGGGATGCAGATAAAATGTAAATTGAGATAATTTTTTTATGTTATCAAGGACTTTCACTATTGGTGAGACTAAAGGATCATGTTGTTCTTGTTGGGGTCCAAATGGCAGAAATGAGAAGGATAGAGAGTTTATGTAGTCCTATCTGCAGAGGTGGACTGGCCATAGATCCTACAGGGAAATTCCTTAGTGGGTTGATGCCCCTGGGGCCGACCAAGCCCTTCTCTCTGCCTCTGGCCAAGTACATAATGATCTGATGTACTCAGCAGTAATTAATGCTGGAAGTATCAGGTACTCATGTACCCTGCCGGCGTCTGCAGATATCCTTCTGAATTCAATTGCATGGCTGTCATCAGGACAATGATACTGGGTCTGGGGAGAGTCTGATTAGGGATTAACGAATCGACTTCGGATGAAACATCCGAAGTCGATTCGCATAAAACTTCAGTCTAATACTGTACGGAGCAAGCGATGTATTGGCTCCGATGAGCCAAAGTTATTGCTTCGCAAAGTCCCACGAGACTTCACGTAATAACTTCATAGATTAATTTGTACTGTAAAAAAACATTTCCTGAACTCTGGTTCGGGAAATGTTTTTTTTTTTTTTTTTTTACAGTACCTTGGAACAGATCAGAGATCCTCACAAAAGCCAGTGACATGGGGGGACAATGAAATTTGAGAAGATCCAAGTGAGGGTCAAGTCTATGATGACTGGAAATGAGAGTATTTTAGTGATGAGCAAATCGATTCTTTCTTTCTTTCAAATCTTTGTTTATTGTAAGCAAAGGATAATAAATGTAAACAAAGCAGGGCAACACGCCCTAAAACAATCATGAGGACAATTTGAGCAGAAATGAGAAATTAGTTACATTAACATTACGTAACAGGAGAAGACATGTGCGCGGCGTAGACATAAGCACAAAAATTAGATTACTGATCAGCAAGAAGCATACAAAAGACTCCCCTAATGGAGAGCTGCAATGACAGAGAGGGCAAAGCTAACAATTGCTAGGGTAGAGAAGGTAAGTCACAGGTCAATAGAGCTTCAATCCGTGCTAAAATCAGGTACTGTTATTGCCCAACCATTCCAGCCATGGCTTCCACATAACCACAAATTTATCATGGGAGAGTGTCTCCCAGCTGGATAGTTCTTCAATCTGTAAATTTTATTTACCTTCTGTACCCATTCTTCCATGGAGGGGGCTTGTTGGGACAACCAGTGCATAGGAATTATTAGCTTCGCCGCTGAAACCAGGTGGGCTAACAGGGAGTGTCTGTGTAAAGGAAAACCACAGGTAGGGATGTTCAAAAGCCCTGAGGAGGGATTAATAGGCGTCGAAAGAGGGCATGTGTGTAGGATGGCGTCAGAGATATCAGAGCAGTATGGGGTTATATCCCTACAAGACCACCAAATGTGGTACAATGTTCCCCTCTCCTCCTGACATCTCCAACACACCCCAGATGAGTTTTGATCCATTCTCTGGATGACATCTGGAGATCGATACCACCTAGTTAACAGCTTGTAGGAGTTCTCCTGCACTCTTATACACCTAGAGAACCCATGGGAGTTCTTGAGAATAATGGATACCGTTTCGTCAGACAGCGTTAAGCCCAGATCCTTCTCCCATTTTTGTATAAAAGCCGGTCTGTTGGTAGCCCCAAGACTAAGTAGCTTAAGATAGAGAAAGGATAAAATCTTCTTAATCGGTCTATCTGAAATAGTTAATACATCAAACCAAGAAGGGGTGAAGTTCCTAGGCGCAACTTGTGTATACTTCTGGCATATTAGGGAGAAGTGAGGGTAATGTATGGATGTCCAGTTAATAGCTAAATGTGAAGTCTGGAGGTCCTGCAGAGAAGGAGGTTCTTGAAGTTTCAGCATATCACCCGTTAAGGAAGCACCAAAGGCTGACCACACACCCAAAACATCTGAATAGTTGAAATTAAAAAAGTAAGGTAGGAGACGCAGAGGCAGGAGGGGAGATGGGGTAGTTGGGAAGTTGAATGAAAGGGCCGCTGCTTGCCATGCGCATAACACCCCCTTAAGTGATAGAGGGAAATCAACGCCCCTAGTAAGACCAGGTTTTATGATCCAAAGTTTGGCCTGCTCAGATGGTGTAAGGATATGTCGGGCTATTTGGCAACCTAATTTAGTGACATTAGGATTCTTTAATTCAATGAGGAGGGTCAGTTGAGTTGGCTTGTAGTACGTTCTTAAATCGGGTAAGCCGAAGCCCCTCTTGTTTTTAGGGAGTGTGAGCAAGGAATAGGCCAGTCTAGGCTTCGCTCGCTTCCAAATGAACCCCGAAAAAATCCTACGGATGGTTAAAAAGTTGGAATCTGGTATATACATGGGCAGAGTCTGAAACAGAAATTAAAATTTAGGAAGGATATAGGTTTTCAGAATCTTTTTCCTACCAAACCAGGACACACATGGAATGTCCAAGTCTTTTAGCTGTTGTCTAACTTCAGAGAGTAGCTGAAGATGGTTTAGCTGAAAAGTCTCATCAGCACGAGCAGGGATGTTTACACCCAGATATTTAATATGAGAGGTCTCCCATTTAAAGGGGGACGTCCGCTTCAATTTAGAGACCACATGTGCTGTGACCCTGATCCCCAAGGCCGTACATTTAGAAAGATTTATTTTAAAATTTGAGAGGTAGCCAAAAGAGTCAAAATGCGACAGAATGCTTGGAAACGCTACCACAGGGTCAGCCAGGAGAAGCAACGTATCATCCGCGAAGGCAGCAACTTTATGGGTACATGAACCTACTTGCAGGCCTTTAATGGTGTCATCCTGCCTGATCGCCTGCAATAGCGTCTCCAAGCAGAGGATAAAAAGGGAAGGGGACAAGGGGCACCCCTGCCTTGTACCATTGGTTATGTGAAATGAAGGGGCGAGGACACCGTTTACCCTAATACACGCATGTGGCGAGGAGTACAGGGACAGCACCGCACTGACGAACTGGGGCGGAAAACCTAATTTGCACAGCACTGATTCCATAAATTTCCAATCAACCCGATCAAACGCCTTCTCAGCATCAGTGCTGAGAAGGGTGAGTTGAGAGCCAGTTCTCCATGTATATTCAATGGCCTGCTGTACCCTAAAGGTGCCATCCCTGCACTCCCTTCCACCCACAAACCCCGCTTGTTCCGGAGATATTATTTTTTGGAGTAGGGGACTTATTCTGTGGGCAAGGATTTTAGCCCAAAGTTTTGTGTCAGCATTTAGTAGGGAAATGGGATGGTAGCTAGATGGTAGGGAGTGATCTTTACCTTCCTAGGGAAGAACCACTATGTGCGCTTCCAAGGATTGTTCTTTCATAGGGGCACCAAGAAGCAGGGCATTAAAGTACAAAACCAAATGGGGGCCAAGTTCAGGGAGGAACTTTTTGTAATAGGATATTGTGAACCCGTCCGGTCCCGGGCTCTTCCCTTGAGGAATAGAGGAAAGGACCCGGCTAACTTCTTCTAGAGTGATCGGGGCAATTAAAGATTCTTGATCTTGTTTGTTAATGGTAGGTAATTTAAGAGGCGCCAGGAAATCAGATATCTTGAGGAGTCTATCTGTCACCGCCGTGGGAGTTTCAAGCGGGCGGATATTATATAAGGATCGGTAATATGCCGTGAACGCCTCCGCAATCTCCGCGGTATTGCTCACTATAAGGCCTTCGGCTGACCTAATCTGGGTTATATGAGATTGTTCTGCCCTTTTTTTGATCAAAGCGGACATAATTTTATTCCCCTTATCCCCATGTGCATATTGTTTGTGACGGAGTTTAAAAAGAGCATTCGCTGCTTTAGCATTAAGAAGCGTTTTTAAGTCGTTCCTTAGGGATATGAGAAGCTTATGATCTTCCAAAGCAACCGATTTCTTGTGGGAGCATTCTATTAACGCTATTTTCGAGAGAAGGGAATTGATGTCAGCAAGCCTCTTCTTTTTCACATATGCACCCAGGGATATAAGTTCCCCTCAAATGACTGATTTATGAGCTTCCCAAATAGAAGCCGGATTGGTGTCTGAGGAAGCATTTAGCTCAAAGTATTCCCGTAACGTTTTTGTCAGGGAAGCTAGCTGAGAGGGGGGTGTTTATGAGCGTAGGGTTGAGTCTCCACGTCCACTCTCTTGAAATAACCCCAGGGATAGAAAGTGACATAAAAAGTAGAGCATGGTCAGAGATCGTTATGCTGTGTATATCAACCTTCCGTACCTGATGCAGGCATCGGTCTTGAAGGAACAAATAGTCTAGCCTCTGGTACGACCTATGCAGGGTAGAATAAAAAGTATAATCTTTAGAGTCAGCATGCATGGACCTCCAGACATCATTGAGAAAAAGACCTCTCAAACAACTGTGAAGCCCCCCTAATGCTTTATGCGAAATAGCCGACTTCCCGGTAGAAGCATCTAGTCGTGGGTTTAAAGGTTAAGGTCTCTACCTACCACCAGCAAGCCATTGGCGACCGCTGATATATCTTTGAAGATTTTCCTGAGCCAAGCCACTGTCTGATTATTGGGGGCATATAAGTTGCATAAAGTGACCTCTGTGTTACCCAATCTACCAGACAGGAATAAAAATCTACCTTCAGGATCCTCAACTATGGAGGTGGAGGAGAAGGGAACATTTTTGTGAACCCCAATACTAACTCCTCTAGAGGAGCTGGTATGGCAGGAATGAAACCATTTGGTGAAGTTGGAGCGCGTCATATTTGGGACATGACCCTCCTGTAACATCACTATATCAGCTTTCCCTCTGTTTAATATTTGAAACATGCGGCTTCGTTTAACGGGGTTATTGCACCCATTTACATTTAACGAAGCAATGTTAAGCGTTAAGTCAGCCATATTAGCCAGTAATAAAAAAGATAGCTGAAACCTGCTACATATCTTCATAAAAAAGCCCAATGTCCACATAAAGAAGGAATATGAAAAGAACTGTAACCAGAACATAAGTAAAATACTGCAATAAATTAACATATTATGCAATATGTAATCGCTCCGTAGAGCGCGAAAGGGGGAGGTGGGTCTCAACAACCTCATAGCCTGATCTGCCCAAGCTGCCCCTGATTCAGGCAAATGAGTTGAGAACCTATTAACATTATATTGATCTAGCCCCACATGACCACAATAGCAGGTATGAATAGGAGTAAGCGGGAAAGGGAGGAGGGGAAGGAGTGAAGGATTAAGATAAGGCACATCAAGCAAGTTAATGATAGGTACAGAGAGAGGGAGAAAGTAAAATGCAGCAGAAATGTGACAGCCGAGCATTACTATATAAAGGGACGCCTATGGAGGCGACAACAGACAGGCCTGCCATGATTAAAAATAACCATGATAATTATGGAGACAACAGATGTAGAAGGAGGATGAATCCAACTATGCACTCTAATGATTTACAGCATTCAATCGTTAGCGTCCATCCTTGATGGTTTTCGTTTGCCGGATCTTTGCTTCCAGACGGTGGACCACGGAGTGGGAATCGGAGGAGGATCGCCATCTTGCTGGACAGGGAGCCATGACGGGATGTTTATAGGAGGGATCCGGAGAATACCCCAAAATTCCTGCAAGTCCTCCGGGGGTACGAACGGTGAGTCTTCTGTTCCCTGATGTGATCAGAATGCCAAACGGATATAACCACCTATAAGGGATCCTAGCAGATCGAAGCGCTTCTGTAAGGGGTTTTAGGATCTGCCGCTTCTGGAGGGTGCAGGGTGCTACGTCTTGAAACAGTTGGACAATGGTGTCCGCTATCTTCACCTCCGGTAAGCTTTTGGCTTTATCAAGTATGGCCTCTGTCTCATGGAAGCTCAAGAGGCCACAGATAATATCTCTCGGGCATTCTGTAGGAGGAGGTTTGGGGCGCAGAGCTCTATGAACCCACTCCACCACTATGGATTTGGCTCTATCTGACCCCCATAAATAGGCAAACAGTTCTTGCATAGTGGCAAATAGGTTTTCTTTATCTTGTGCTTCAGGAAGGCTGCGGATCCGTATATTTTTTCTACGGCTCCGATTCTCCTGGTCTTCAATCATTAGGAGAGCAGTGTTAAGGGCAGCCCTATGTGAATCCAGACTGCTGGCTGTGGATGCCACATATGAGTGTAGCAAGTCCTGCGATTGCTCAAGGGCTTCCACCCTGTTGCCTATTTGGTGGAAGTCAATCTTTATGGAGGACAAATCTGCAGCAATCGGGGCCAGTGCCCTATGTAGCGCAGAATCAAAGTAGTCCTTTGACAGGGGACAATTGTCGCTTACCCCCTGGATGTATCAGGAATCGGAGTCAGCGCTGAGGGGATCGTCATCTGATTCACCATCTTGCTTGCTGTGAAGTTCTTTCTCAGCCGGCGCCATCTTGTCCACACATGTGGGGAGCTGGGGAGATCGCTTGCTGAGGAATTTATCCATCTTTTTGCTGGACGTGGGAGCCGATAATGCACTGACTGTGTCGCCTGCTCCAGGCTTCGGCTGTATTTTGACCATCTCACGGGGATTAGAATGCTTTAGGTGCTGAAAGGCAGCTTGGCAGCGGGAGCGCTTCTCTCAAGCAGCCGCCATCAAGCATGGTCAGGTCATGTTTTTTTCTCATTGCCGAGTGCTGCAGTCAAACTGGCCTACTTAAATGTAAGGGGCTTTAATGTGCCACAGAAGAGGTTGCATATTATGTACTCCACGCACAGAGCGAGTTCAGATATAGCTTCTACAAGAAACACATTTTGAACAGTCATATTTTTGGGTCTAGGTATTGGCTACATAGCTCCAATCCTGAGTCTACTGTAGGTCTAAAGGAGTATGCACTGCACTACACCAGTCATTATTGTACTCTCTGCTTGATGCTATACCTTGCCCTAACGGCAGATACGTGTTTGGAATGCTGGTAATCCGAAGGAAAGTGTATACAATTGGGAGCATGTATCTCAGAAATATAGATATCAAGGCACACGACCATTGTTGTGGTCCGCATCCGAGCCGCATTATTTGCGGCTCGGGTGTGGACCCATTCACTTCAATGGGGTCACAAAAGATGCGGGCAGCACTCCGTGTGCTGTCCACATCCGTTGCTCCGTTCCGTGGCCCTGCAAAAAAATATAGCATGTCTTATTCTTGTCCGTTTTGCGGACAAGAATAGGTACTTCTCCAATGGGCCGCCCCCATTCCGTTCCGCAAATTGTGGAAGGCACACGGGCGGTTTCCATTTTTTGCGGATCCGTGGTTTGCGGACTGCAAAAACCAGAACGGTCGTGTGCATATAGCCTAAGATTGATTATTTTGTTGGAGTGTTGATATTCGGGGTGGGACTTTAATTTGACAATGGACCCATCTATTGATTGCTCCTCTGGCAGATCTTCTGTTTCTCCCTCCTCTCTAAATGTAGCTACAACTGTGCTACGTTCCAGACAGCTAGTAAATGTTTCAATCCTATTGCGCTTCGCTACATAATCTCAGGGGACAGTATGCAGACATACCAATCCCAGGTCTGGACACTAAGATAACTGACTATGTTGAGGAAACTGCCCTCCCTAGGTTGACCCCAGATTTGTGAGTGGATTTAAAAATCTTGAAGGAGGAAATCTTGATGGTTCTATCCTCGCTCATGAAAAGGAAAAGTTCTAGCCCCGACAGTTTCACAGCTTTCTTCTTTAAATCCTTTAAGCTTCAACTCGGTCACTTCCTCCAAAACTATTTTAATAGTGTCTCTGCCTCGTGTCATTTTTTTGCACCAGCCTATGGAGATTAATGTGGTGGTTCTGCCAAAACCCAACAAGGATACTGCCACATGCAACTATCCCCCCATTTTGTTAACTGCGACATTAAGATATTTTACATACAGTTAACTAACCGATTGAGTCATGTTATACACAGAGATCAAATTGGCTTTGTTGCTGGAATGGAAGCTTGGGACACTATGCATTGAACTCTTAACCATTATATAATTTTTCCAATGTAAGAAATATCCCATATGTCTGCTATAGGTACATTGGAGTTTTCCCCCTTACCTTTGCCAATTGGGTTTAGGCCCTAGGTTTATTGGTCAGCTGATGGCCCTATATTCCTGCCGAATGGCAAGGGTAAAAGCTAATGTATTTGTAGCGGAACCCTTTATGATTCAAAATGGTACGCACCAATGCTGCCCCATCTCTCGCTCATCGTAACATCTAATATACAAAGCTGAGTGTATGTGTGTGTGTGTGTGTATGTCCGCTAAAGGAATCTACACCGTCGCATTTACAATCACAAAATTCGGCACACAGGTACATCAGGTGTCCGGTAAGGTTAGACCGTGTCTCAGCTCTCTAGCACATACCGTTCATGAGATATTCCCCAAAAAATGCAAATATGGCACCATCACATGACCTACATTAGCCAATAGAAGCCTGCAGGTCTTTCTCCTCATATCCCAACTGCCATACACCGTCACATGATCCTTATCAGCCAATAGAAGCTTGCAGGCCCTTAGTCTCCACATAAACACAGTTTTACACCCGTAGGTCAGCTTTAAAGGGGCAGGGCGCTGTGGATGACACTTAAGGGAGCAGAGTGCCGTGGAGGACACAGTTAAGGGGACGGTAATCCGCTATGGAGGTCAGTGTTAAGGGGCAGGGTGCTGTAGAGGTCATACAACAAAATATTTCTAGTTCACCGCATCCACGTGGTGCAAGGAACAGACTGGACTCGTCCTTCAATGTAGCAAAAAAGAAAGAAGGGGGTTCCAGCATCCAATTCGTCCAAAAGTAGCTCTGTTTTTATTTACTGTAGGTTTCATTAACCACCTCCCGACCGCCTAACGCAGATATGCGTCCGGGAGGTGGTTGCTTTACTCCTCCTGGACGCATATACGCGCCATCTCGCGAGACGCGAGATTTCCTGTGAACGCGCGCTCACAGGAACGGAAGGTAAGCGAGTGGATCTCCAGCCTGCCAGCGGCGATCGCTCGCTGGCAGGCTGGAGATCCGAATTTTTTAACCCCTAACAGGTATATTAGACGCTGTTTTCATAACAGCGTCTAATATACCTCCTACCTGGTCCTCTGGTGGTCCCTTTTGTTAGGATCGACCACCAGAGGACACAGGTAGGTCAGTAAAGTCGCACCAAACACTACACTACACTACACTACACACCCCCCCCCCCCCCCGTCACTTATTAACCCTTTATGAACCCCTGATCACCCCATATAAACTCCCTGATCACCCCCCTGTCATTGATCACCCCCCTGTCAGGCTCCGTTCAGACGTCCGTATGATTTTTACGGATCCATGGATACATGGATCGGATCCGCAAAACGCATACGGACGTCTGAATGGAGCCTTACAGGGGGGTGATCACCCATATACACTCCCTGATCACCCCCTGTCATTGATCACCCCCCTGTCAATGATCACCCCCCTGTAAGGCTCCATTCAGACGTCCGCATGATTTTTACGGATTCATGGATACATGGATCGGATCCGCAAAACACATGCGGACGTCTGAATGGAGCCTTACAGGGGGGTGATCAATGACAGGCGGGTGATCACCCATATACACTCCCTGATCACCCCCCTGTAAGGCTCCATTCAGACGTCCGCATGTGTTTTGTGGATACGATCCATGTATCCATGGATCCGTAAAAATTATGCGGACGTCTGAATGGAGCCTTACAGGGAAGGTGATCAGTGACAGGGGGGTGATCACCCTGATCACCCCCTGTCATTGATCACCCCCCTGTAAGGCTCCATTCAGACGTCCGCATGTGTTTTGTGGATCCGATCCATGGATCCGTAAAAATCATGCGGACGTCTGAATGGAGCCTTACCAGGGGGGTGATCAATGACAGGGGGGTGATCAGGGAGTCTATATGGGTGATCACCCCCCTGTCATTGATCACCCCCCGTAAGGCTCCATTCAGACATTTTTTTGGCCCAAGTTAGCGGAAATTTTTTGTTTGTTTTTGTTTTTTCTTACTAAGTCTCATATTCCACTAACTTGTGTCAAAAAATAAAATCTCACATGAACTCACCATACCCCTCACGGAATCCAAATGCGTAAACATTTTTAGACATTTATATTCCAGACTTCTCACGCTTTAGGGCCCCTAAAAAGCCAGGGCAGTATAAATACCCCACATGTGACCCCATTTCGGAAAGAAGACACCCCAAGGTATTCCGTGAGGGGCATATTGAGTCCATGAAAGATTGAAATTTTTGTCCTAAGTTAGCGGAAAGTGAGACTTTGTGAGAAAAAAAAACAAAAAAAATCAATATCCGCTAACTTATGCAAAAAAAAAAAAAATTTCTAGGAACTCGCCAGGCCCCTCATTGAATACCTTGGGGTGTCTTCTTTCCAAAGTGGGGTCACATGTGGGGTATTTATACTGCCCTGGCTTTTTAGGGGCCCGAAAGTGTGAGAAGAAGTCTGGGATCCAAATGTCTAAAAATGCCCTCCTAAAAGGAATTTGGGCCCCTTTGCGCATCTAGGCTGCAAAAAAGTGTCACACATGTGGTATCGCCGTACTCAGGAGAAGTTAGGGAATGTGTTTTGGGGTGTCATTTTACATATACCCATGCTGGGTGAGAAAAATATCTTGGTCAAATGCCAACTTTGTATAAAAAAATGGGAAAAGTTATCTTTTGCCAAGATATTTCTCTCACCCAGCATGGTTATATGTAAAATGGCACCCCAAAATACATTCCCCAACTTCTCCTGAGTACGGCGATACCAGATGTGTGACACTTTTTTGCAGCCAAGGTGGGCAAAGGGGCACATATTCCAAAGTGCACCTTTCGGATTTCACCGGTCATTTTTTACACATTTTGATTGCAAAGTTCTTCTCACACATTTGGGCCCCTAAATTGCCAGGGCAGTATAACTACCCCACAAGTCAACCCATTTTGGAAAGAAGACACCCCAAGGTATTCCGTGAGGGGCATGGCGAGTTCCTAGAATTTTTTATTTTTTGTCGCAAGTTAGTGGAATATGAGACTTTGTAAGAAAAAAATAAAAATAAAAAATCATCATCATTTTCCGCTAACTTGTGACAAAAAATAAAAAGTTCTATGAACTCACTATGCCCATCAGCGAATACCTTAGGGTGTCTACTTTCCGAAATGGGGTCATTTGTGGGGGTTTTCTACTGTTTGGGCATTGTAGAACCTCAGGAATCATGACAGGTGCTCAGAAAGTCAGAGCTGCTTCAAAAAGCGGAAATTTACATTTTTGTACCATAGTTTGTAAACGCTATAACTTTTACCCAAACCATTTTTTTTTTTTTGCCCAAACATTTTTTTTTTATCAAAGACATGTAGAACTATAAAGTTAGCGAAAAATTTATATATGGATGTCGTTTTTTTTGCAAAATTTTACAGCTGAAAGTGAAAAATGTCATTTTTTTGCAAATAAATCGTTACATTTCGATTAATAACAAAAAAAGTAAAAATGTCTGCAGCAATAAAATACCACCCAATGAAAGCTCTATTAGTGAGAAGAAAAGGAGGTAAAATTCATTTGGGTGGTAAGTTGCATGACCGAGCGATAAACGGTGAAAGTAGTGTAGTGCCGAAGTGTAAAAAGTGCTCTGGTCATGAAGGGGGTTTCAGCTAGCGGGGCTGAAGTGGTTAAAACATCAGTTTCAGTAGACACCTCCACCCACCACCGCAGGTTAACATGTTTCGAACCTTAGCCATTCTTACTCATAATCTCTGCTGTAGAGGTCACAGTTAAGGTGGTGGGGTGCTGTGGGCAGGAGGAAAGCATTATTTAAGGGCAGATTGCTGTAGAGGCTACTGGGGGCGGGGTGTTGTGGAAATCGCTGTTAAGGAGATGTACTGTGGAGGTCATTAATAAAGGGTCGGCTGCTGTGGAGGTCACTGTTAAAGGGGCAGACGGCTGCGGAGGTCACTGCTAAGGGGGCAGGGAACGGTGGAGGTCACAGTTAGGCCTCATGCACACAACCGTTTTTCTTTTACTGTCCGCAAAAACGGGGTCCTTAGGTCCGTGATCCATGACCGTTTTTTTCGTCCGTGGGTCTTCCTTGATTTTTGGAGGATCCACGGACATGAAAAAAAAGTTGTTTTGGTGTCCGCCTGGCCGTGCGGAGCCAAACGGATCCGTCCTGAATTACAATGCAAGTTAATGGGGACGGATCCGTTTGACGTTGACACAATATGGTGCAATTGCAAACAGATCCGTCACCATTGACTTTCAATGTAAAGTCAGGAGTCCCTTTTATACCATCGGATCATAGTTTTCTCCAATCCGATGGTATATTTTAACTTGAAGCGTTCCCATCACCATGGGAACGCCTCTATGTTAGAATATACTGTCGGATATGAGTTACATCGTGAAAACTCATATCCGACAGTATATTCTAACACAGAGGCGTTCCCATGGTGATGGGGACGCTTCTAGTTAGAATATACTACAAACTGCGTACATGACTGCCCCCTGCTGCCTGGCAGCACCCGATCTCTTACAGGGGGCCGTGATCAGCACAATTAACCCCTCAGGTGCCGCACCTGAAGGGGTTAATTCTGCGTATCATAGGCCCCTGTAAGAGATCAGGGCTGCCAGGCAGCAGGGGGCAGACCCCCCTCCCTCCCCAGTTTGAATATTATTGGTGGCCAGTGCGGCCCCCCCCTCCCTCCCTCTATTGTATTAATAATATTGGTGGCACAGTGTGCCCCCCCCACCCTCTATTGTAATAAGAACATTGGCGGCCAATGTGCACCCCCCTCCCTCCCTCTATTGTAATAAGAACAATGGTGGCCAGTGTGCGGCCTCCCCCCGCCCCCCCCCCTCTCCCTCCCTGTATAGTAATAAGAACAATGGTGGCCAGTGTGCGGCCTCCCCTCTCCCCCCCCCCCCCGATCATTGGTGGCAGCGGAGTTCCGATCGGAGTCCCAGTTTAATCGCTGGGGCTCCGATCGGTAACCATGGCAACCAGGACGCTACTGCAGTCCTGGTTGCCATGGTTACTTAGCAATAGTAGAAGCATCATACTTACCTGCTGGCTGCTGCGATGTCTGTGTCCGGCTGGGAGCTCCTCCTACTGGTAAGTGACAGGTCTGTGCGGCGCATTGCTAAATGAACTGTCACTTAGCAGTAGGAGGAGCTCCCGGCCGGACACAGACATCGCAGCAGCCAGCAGGTAAGTATGATGCTTCTATTGCTAAGTAACCATGGCAACCAGGACTGCAGTAGCGTCCTGGTTGCCATGGTTACCGATCGGAGCCCCAGCGATTAAACTGGGACTCCGATCGGAACTCTGCTGCCACCAATGATCGGGGGGGGGGGGGGGGAGAGGGGAGGCCGCCGCACACTGGCCACTATTGTTCTTATTACTATAGAGGGAGGGCCGGGGGAGGCCGCACACTGGCCACCATTGTTCTTATTACTATAGAGGGAGGGAGGGCCGCACTGGCCACCAATGATGTTCAAACTGGGGAGGCAGGGGGGTCTTGCCCCCTGCTGCCTGGCAGCCCCGGATCTCTTACAGGGGGCTATGATACGCACAATTAACCCCTTCAGGTGCAGCACCTGAGGGGTTAATTGTACAGATCACAGCCCCCTGTAAGAGATCGGGTGCTGCTAGGCAGCAGGGGGCAGTCATGTACACAGTTCGTTGTATATTCTAACTAGAAGCGTGCCATCACCATGGGAACGCCTCTATGTTAGAATATACTGTCGGATCTGAGTTTTCACAAGTGAAAACTCAGCTCTGAAAAAGCTTTTATGCAGATGGGTCTTCGGATCCGTCTGTATGAAAGTAACCTACGGCCACGGATCACGGACACGGATGCCAATCTTGTGTGCATCCGTGTTCTTTCACGGACCCATTGACTTGAATGGGTCCGTGAACCGTTGTCCGTCAAAAAAATAGGACAGGTCTTATTTTTTTGACGGCCAGGATACACGGATCACGGTCTCGGCTGCAAAACGGTGCATTTTCCGATTTTTCCACGGACCCATTGAAAGTCAATGGGTCAGTGAAAAAAAAAAAAACGAAAACGGCACAACGGCCAGGGATGCACACAACGGTCGTGTGCATGAGGCCTTAAGGAGCGGAGCGCTGTAGAGTTCGCTGTTAAGGGGGCAAGGTGTTGTGGAGATCACATTTTAAGGGAACGGAGCTCTGTTAAGGGGGCAGATTATTGTGGAAATTGTTAACAAGACAGGGTACTGTGGAGGTCAGAATTAAAGGGCGGGCCGCTGTGGATGTCACTGTTAAAGTGGCAAGCTCAGTGGAGATTACTGTTAAGGGGGCAGGGAACTGTGGAGGTCACTGTTATGGGGCAGCTGCTATGGAGGTCACTGTAAGGGGGCGGGTTTTTGTGGAAATCACTGTTAGGGAGACAGGTTACTGTGGATGTTACTGTTAAGGGGGCAGGGGACTGTGAGGTCACTGTTAAGGGAGAGGGATACTGTGGCAGTCACTGTTAAAGGGGCGGGCGCTGTGGAGGTTTCT
This sequence comes from Bufo gargarizans, assembly GCF_014858855.1. Taxonomy (NCBI): domain Eukaryota; kingdom Metazoa; phylum Chordata; class Amphibia; order Anura; family Bufonidae; genus Bufo; species Bufo gargarizans. Next base: position 618,959,992 of record NC_058080.1, read on the forward strand.
GTTAAGGGGACCGGGAACAGTAGAGGTCACAGTTAAGGGGAAAGTCTGCAATGGAAGCTAGTGTTAAGGGGCGGGGTGCTGTAGAGGTCACTGTTAAACAGGCGGGCCCCTGTGGAGGTCACTGTCAAGGGGGTGGGGTGCTGTGGGCAGGAAGAAAGCATCATTTATCTTGGCATCTAGATCCTGGCAAAGCTGCATCTCTAACAGTCACTTAACTATCTTCCACTACACCAAACCCTGGAAGATTTGCAACAGTATAGGTCCCTCTGGTCATCTGGACATATGAGCATGGTAAAGATGGATATGCTTCCTAGATTTTTATTCCTCTTTCAAACTGTACCTATTTGCCTTCCAGACTTTTTTTTAGGACATTACACTGGGCTCTCACTAGTTTTGTTTAGGGCACCAGCAGACCAACGTTGAGTAAAAGTATGCCATCTAAACACAGATATTTGGGGGAGAGCAGGGTTTCCAGATGTAAAACTGTATCACAAGGCTACGTATATAGCCTATATTGGGCTGCTCTGTGCCCCATGGATTTAATTAATGGATAGGATGCAACTCAGCCAAGGGCCCTTCGTGGCTATTTATTCCCTAGCCTTGTGGCTTGGGTGGGTGCTTATTTGGGATTTAAAATCCGTGCCTCATTCACATCATGTTCTTAAAGTGGGCAAGATGCATTCTTTGGACAGCCTGAAGGTTGACTAGCCTCTATTACTATTTAGAGGCCTTTCTGATGCAGTCATGAAGACCTTGTCTCACACTTTTGACTCCTCTGAATGAGTTGGGAACACGTGACCTTTTGGTGTATTGAGAACCAGAGTAACTTGAGACTTCCCTCAGTGCAGATCGGTGTGTCTAGAGCACTCAACTCCAAAACCTGAATAGATTCAACCGGACAGCCTCTATTACAGCCTAGAGCAGGGGGTATGCAACCTCTGGCACTTTTGCTGTTGTGAAACTACACTGCCAGCATGCATACTTGCTCTGCTCTTCTAGGAGCTCCCATAGAAATGAATGGAGCATGCTGGGAATTGTAGTTTCACAACAGCTGGAGTGCCAAAGGTTGCTGATCCATGGCCTAGAGCAGTGATGGCTAAACTTGGCACTTCAGCTGCGCTGAAACTACGACTCCCAACATGCTTCATTTATTTATATAGAGTTCTGAGAGCAACCAAGCAAGGGGGGCATCTTGGGAGTTGTAGTTTTACCACAGTTGGAGTGCCAAGGTTAGCCATCACTGGCCTAGAGGCTTCGCTGACATAGTCATGAAATCCTTGTCACAGCCAGGTCTAAATCCACCAAAAAGGCTTACACAAGAGTTAAGTGGATGTTACAGAGTAGATAATTCCAGAAAACATTTTCTAGAGTTATTGCCCAAAGATTGTTCTTTGGTAAACTGTAATCAGATCATCTCCTTCAAGGGTCTGTCCCAAGCTTTCCTCTAAGGCCTCCTGCACACGAACGTTGTGTGCACCCGTGGCCGTTGTTCCGTTTTTCATGATTTTCTGAGGATCCATTGACTTTCAATGGGTCCGTTGAAAACTCAGAAAATGCACTGTTTGTCATCCGCCTCCGTGATCTGTGTATCCTGTCCGTCAAAAAAATATGACCTGTCCTATTTTTTTGACTGACAACGGTTCACGGACCCGTTCAAGTCAATGGGTCAGTGAAAAAACATGGATGCACACAAGATTGGCATCCGTGTCCGTTGGCTACTGTCATACAGACGGATCCAAAGATCTGTCTGCATAAAAGCTTTTTCAGAGCTGAGTTTTCATTTCGTGAAAACTCAGATCCGACAGTATATTCTAACACAGAGGCGTTCCCATAGTGATGGGGACACTTCTAGTTAGAATATACTACGAACTGTGTACATGACTGCCTCCTGCTGCCTGGCAGCACCCGATCTTTTATAGGGGGCTGTGATCCACACAATAAACCCCTCAGGTGCAATTGCACCATATTGTGTCGACGTCAAAATGGATCCGTCCCCATTGACTTGCATTGTAAGTCAAGACGGATCCGTTTGGCTCCGCACGGCCAGGCGGACACCAAAACGACTTTTTCCTTCATGTCCGTGGATCTTCCAAAAATCAAGGAAGACCCACGGAAGGAAAAACGGACGGAACTACGGATCCCGTTTCTGCGGACCTTAAAAAAAAGTGTGCGCCCCGTGGGCCATGCTGCGGCCCACAATGCACGAACACCGACTGTGGGGCAGCCGCAGCAGACCCATTCACTTTAATGGGTCTGCAATCCGGCCGTTCCACAAAATGGTAGGACATGTTCTATCTTTTTGCGGAACAGAAGTACAGGACGAAAGCACTCTGTAGTGCTTCCGTTCCATGCTTCCATTCCGCATCTCTGGAGTTACGGACCCATTGAAGTGAATGGGTCCACATCGGTAATGCAGAACACACACGGAGCGGTGCCCGGGTCATCAACGCGGCAACGGGACACCTACGGTTGTGTGCAGGAGGCCTAATGAGGAATGTAATCTCCATTCCCTAGATCTTTCTGGATGGTTGAGATCTATTTAGCCTGGAGTAAAGAGATCAAGAACTCTGATAATTTATTACTTAATTTCTGGAAGAAACAAAGACTTAAGTGCTTGGGTAAAACTTACCCTGGGTAGTTAGGGCCACCATTAGGGCCCTTCACTAGTGACTACCATAGCAACTAAGGTTGAGCGAATTTCATATTTTGTAGTTCGTGTGCAGGTTCGTGTTGTGGTATTTACTGAATTGCATTATGGATTCCGTTATGGACCATAACGCAATTCCATGATGGAATGCCTTTAGAGGCATTCTGTTATTCATTCCGTCATAATAGACGTCTATGGCCTGCATTACAGATCCGTCTGGTTTACGTTATGCAGGAGAGAACTCCAGCATAACGTAAAAGGGACGGATCCATTATGCGGGCCATAGACTTCTATTATGACAAATGAATAACAGAATGCCTCTAAAGGCATTCCATCATGGAATTGCGTTATGGTCCGTGGTAACGGAATCCATAATGCAATTCAGTAAATACCACAGCACAAACCCGCACACGAACTTCAAAATATGAAATTCGCTCATCCCTAATAGCGACATACGGCTGAGCTGTATTAGCAGACAAAGCTGCACAGATGTCAGCAGCCCTGTAGCTCCCAAAATAAAATAACTGTGATCCACCTATTATGGGATGATTAAAGGCTGATCCTGCTGAATCAGATTTGGCCTGCAGCTTGAAGCTCGCACTGTGCATTGAATTCTGGGTTCTCAGAGATGGTCAATTTTGAGTTCCTCCACAAGAGTGCCCTCCCAATGGGGTTACTTCTTGTTAAATCCCCATTATTGTGCTGCTGGTAGAACATAAGGGAAGAATAGATTTCTAACATTAATCTGTTTTCCCTTATTCCTAACAGCAAATTCCCACCCTATGTTACATCTTTATAACATACACAAGGTGGGAGGGGCTTTACTTAGGCTCAGGGTGCTTTACTGAAGTAGTGATTAACGTAATTAAAAACTCCATTTGTCCTACTAGTACATAGGGACATAAATAACCCATTATTATGCTGCTGTTAGGACTAAGGGAAAACATTTAATATTAGAAATCCATGCCTCTCAGAAGGTTGTTAGATGCATTTGGAGATGTAGACTAGAATGAGACACTATGCTGCACATTCAGAGGGAATGTTCCAGTATTATGTTCTTTTTGGATGGCATCCTGCATATCTATGGTAGCTTCTCAGAGAAAAGTCTTTCCAACACAATTCAATGTACGTGTCTATGATTCCAGGTTAAAAGGGCATATTCAGCTACCTGCTCAAAGCAGCCAGAATGGCGATTCCTCTGCACTGGAGATCGGTGGAGGTGCCCTCTGTTTGTGAGTGGGCTCCAGAGGTCCAACATATGAGGAGAATGGAGGAGTCGATAGCTGAAGCTCATCATCGTTCTTTGGCCTTCTTGGCGATGTGGACATCATAGATGGACTTCATAGATTTTCCAGAATTTATCTCTCATAGGCTAGATGTTTTGCGACACTCATGCTACAGGTGGAATAGGTGCTAGGTATATGCAGGATAGGCATATTCTGTAGGTGGGTGTGGGTAAAATGCACATAATGGTCTTTGTACTTTACTGATTTTAAGATGTGAGTGCCACACTCATCTATTGATTTGTCAAGTTCTGCTTTGTGTCAATGCAATGATTCAGCTCTCTAACTTTCTTTCATAGACAGCGTCATTGGTGTCAATAACTGGTGGTATAGTAGCTCTCCTGTGTGATGTAACTTGATGGGCTGGCTTATGCTGACCAGGCCCATCAATGAACCTTGAGTGACCATGAACCTAGTCCACGGGTTATCCCTCTTTGGCCCACTTTTGGCAGATGTTAACCAGTGTCTACGAGAACACCTCACAAGGCCTGCTGCTTTGGAGATGCTTTGACTAGCCTAGTCTTCACAACTTGTCTATTATTGCAGATCTGTTGGATGGACAAGACAGCTTTCCCAGTAGACACCTAAAGGCTCATGCACATGGCCGTCTGTTTGAATGCATTCAATCTGCATTATTTGCGGCTCAGATGCAGACCCTTTTATTTTAATGGGGCCACAGAAGATGCAAACAGCACGTGTCCTGGGTTCCATGTTTTGCGAATCTCAAAACACTTACAGACATGTGCATGAGTCCTCAGTAGCCCTACTTGAGGGAGTCTAGCTAAAGTAGTCACAGTAGATGACTGAGCACACAGCATCTCTGATCAATGTTGGGACGGGAAGTTTTATACAGCAGCTGTCAATAAGCTGCTCATATACAACATCCTGCCAGTACAGAGCAGATCAAAGAGGTGGGCTTTAAGTCAGTAAATGAGTTGGGATGGTCCTACTGGGAGTAATGGGGAACAGGTTACTGTAGTACATTGTATACACACCTTAAGATCGAAGATGGGTTAAGTGAACGTATCTGACCAGTAAAAAAATAAGAGGGTTTTTCAAATTTGGTTTATTGCTGTTTAGTAATATGTTATTTCTAGACAGACAATACAAGAAGACAAATCAATCGCAATAAAACCTAAGTCTGAGCACGTAAAACCTCAGAGGGCTGATGCCACTTGTATAAAGCTTCCAAAAAGACAAATACAGTGAAGTGGCATAGAAGAGTGTTAAACCACAATGGGCAATCAATGGCATTATCCGTGTAGGTGTCTCATACTTTTATTTGCCTCTGACCAATAAGTCATTAAGCTTCATTGATACTAAGGCTATGTTCATGTATCTAAAATATGCCACCGATTCAGCAGCATTTTTTGCTGCTAAATCTACATTCATAACTCCATTAACAGTTTTCCATTGACTTCAATGTAAATATATATATATATATATATATATTTTTTTTTTTTTTTTTATTTCAACCATGTGCAAACCTTGTACAAATGGTACCTTTTTTCAGTAGCCGATTTGAAAACTGCTTGAAAGGGGACATTTTCTTAGAAGCAGATTTGATTGTGGATTCCATTAATAAGTTAATGGAGATACAGAAAAACCTCACTCAAGAACTTAGGCCTCTTTCAGACGAGTGTGTCCTGCGCAGAAAATCGGGCTCAGTGTGATTTCCAGTTATGGACACTGCCCATTTCAGGAGCGCACAGCATTCTAATGATTTAGAATGCTGAGTGTCTCTGCATGACCTCTATAAGTCAGTATTAGGGCTCATGCATACGAACGTATTTTCTTTCCGCTTCCGTTCTTTTGCGGACCGTAAACGGAACCATTCACTTCAATGGGTCTGCAAAAACAATGGAAGGTACTCAGTGTGCATTCCGTTTCCATATTTTCGTTCCGCAAAAAAAGTAGTGTATGTCATATTATTGTCCGCAAATCACGGTCCGAGGCCTCATTCAAGTCAATGGGTCTGCAAAAAATACAGAACGCACATATTTTAATCTGTATTTTGCAGATCCATACTGTAGAAATGCTATGCCCAGCCCATATTGCTCATGTGTTTGGTGATTTTTTTTCGGAACGGAAACCGTAACTTATTAAACGGATCGCATACGGAAACCATACGGATATGTTTTGTGGAATAACGGAATGGAAGAGGACTTAAATCTGAGAAAAAGGAAAAAAAAACCTCAGATACGGAACGGATCCGTGATAAACAGACCGCAAAACACGTGTGCATGAGCCCTAATTCTGTAGCAGTAAGGTCATGCAGAGACACACAGCATTACAAATCATTATAATGCCGTGCGAGCCTGTGAAACAAGCAGTGTCCATAACGGAAAATCACACTCACACATGGAGAGTGAATTCCGCATTGGGACATGCTCGTCTGAAAGAGGCCTTATAAAAACTCCACTAAAACCACCACAAAAAAAACATCCCGTTTTCAGATACTGATGCTGCTACTGATTTTGTTGCTATGGATTTTAACTATGTGGACATAGCCGAAGAGTGCAAGAGCTGCTTGGCATTATTGTTCATAGTAATTTAACATGACCAAAATGAACCTAATGTTCGAGATGGTTTTCGCTCTCCGAAATTTATATATAAAAAGATAAAATAAAAAATAAAGCCTGTTTGAGTAATCTTCTATGAACACTTGTGATGCACTGCTGGATCCTGTGCGGAGCAGCTTTATGGTAAAAGTGTTCATATAGAAATGTACACAGAGGAAATTTTCAGTCTGTGGGGTATAAGAAATTCACAGTATCGCTATCCAACAATATTAAAAGAGAAGCCATCTAGATACTTACAGCTGCCAGCACAGGACAGATCACATCATTTGATTGAAAGGTGCAAAATAAAAGTAAAATACAGGGGCGGTACAGACATTGGCTTCAGTGCAGATTACTGCTATTAAAAGAGCATCTGTCAGCAGATTTGTACCTATGACTCTGACTGACTTGTTACATGTGCACGTGGCAGCTGAAGGCATCTGTGTTGGTCCCGTGTTCACATGTGCCCACATTGCTGAGAAAAATGTTTTGTTATATGCAAATGAGTCTCTAGGAGCAATGGGGGAGTTGCCATTGCTCATCGCTTTCTCTGCAACTGCTGCGCTCTCTGCACTTTGATTGACAGGACCAGGCAGTGAAAATGTCATCACCTGGTCCTGTCAAAGTGCAGAGGGTGCGGCAGTTGCAGAGAGAGCAGAGCCTCTAGGTGTAACGGCAACGCCCCCGTTGCTTCTAGAGGCTCATTTGCATATATTAAAACCTAATTTTTCTCAGCAATGCGGGCACATAGGAACATGGGACCGACACAGATGTCTTCAGCTGCCAGGCTCACATGTAACACGTCAGCCAGTGTCAGCCAATAGGTACAAATCTACTGACAAGTGCCCTTTAAAAGTGCTCTCTGGGACTTAAAGAGGACCTGTCACCACAAAATGCAATGCAATCTGAAAGCACCTTATTCTAGAGCAGGAGAAGTCGTGCAGATTGATATATAGTTTTGTAGGAAAAAAATTCCCTAAAACCTGTGATTTATAAATGTATATCTTTGCTTTTTTGCAGCCCTGTGAACAGCATCGGTACAGGAGGGAGATAGCACTGTGTGTATAAGGAATGGCCGTCACTGATAACTCCTGCTCTTTGTACCCAAAAGGTGTTTACAGGGCTGCAAAAATTGAAAGATAGAATGTATAAATTAACATTTTTACCAAATCTTTTCCCACAAAAATATATATTAAGCTGCTTAGCTCCTCCTGCTCTATGACATGGTGCTTTCAGAATGCATTGCATTTTATGGTGAAAGGTCCTCCAAGTATTGTTGACCTGTACTCAGGCTAGATTATCAGATTTATGAGGGTCTACCTCCCAGCACCCCACCAATCAGCTGTTTGCAGGAGCTGCAATGAACAGGTATGGCTCCTACACGGCGGACCGGACTATGTAGTCATGACATTGCACCTCCTGCAAACAGAAGACCAGCAAGGGTGTCGGGAGTCAGACCCCGATCAATGTGATGATCTATCTTAAGGCTCAGTCAGTCAATACTTGAGTTCCAAAAAAACTTTAATCAATACAAGAACATTGCAAATGAAAGTTCAATGCTATAAGAGTTAGCACTGAACCGATTGGAAAGTGACCACAAGCCAGTTATGTGACACAATCTGGACACCTTTTCACAGTGACATCATATTCAACTTTGCATCCAGAAACATTCTGGCCAGAGTTTACCATCTGAAATGCACCAAGTAGAACCAGGGTAATGTGAGATATAGTCAGCCTGGCAGGCATGTGGGCAAAAGGAACGTCTACACCATACATACAGCGCATCAAAGAGATGCTAAAAAGGTAAATGATGTTCAAAAGAATCTGATTTCCACTACAACCACTAGGATATAGCACTGCAGACCAATAGTCTCTTGAGTTACATTACTTAAGGTGGGTTCTAAACCTCAATTCTGCAGTGCACGGTTTCCCAGTGTAACCAGTAAAATGTAGAGGTTTTCACTCTGGGAGCCAATAAACTTAGTACAAAGCTGCTAATAGAATTCACACACGGAGGTTCTCAGACCTGAAGATATGTAAGATAAAGCAGTGCTTATGGAGGCAAAAATATTTCTTAATATTACTGCCAGGACACTACATACAGCCTTACGTGGGCCCCAGTGGCTACTTAATGAGTATTAGTCATGTGCACACAAAAGATTAAAAATATCCTGACACACTACGTATACAGCTTCTGTGCACAGCTATGCGTCACCATGGTTACACGTGACAAACACTGGAGCTTATTTATCAATACTGTAACAGAAAACAACCTTGCTGCCCATGGCAACCACAGTTCAGCCTTCAGCGCTCTAGGGGGGGAAAAAAAAAAAAAAAACTGTACTGTCGTTGGATTTTCTGTCGTGATAAATTAGGCCCACCGTGTTCAGTCTAAGGCTACATATGCACACGAACCTTGTTAGTTTCCGTTCAGGTTTTTTTTGTGGATAGGATGTGGACCCATTCATTTCAATGGGTCCGCAAAAAATGCAGACAGCACACTGTGTGCTGTCCGCATCAGTATGTCCGTTCCGTAGCTCCACAAAAAAAAAAAATTGTGCATGTCCTATTTTTTTTCTAGTTTGCGGACAAGTTTAGGCATTATTACAATGGATCCACGGAAAAAAACTGATCTGCAAAAAATAAAAATAAACTGGATACCATACGGACGTCTACTTTTTTTTTTGCAGATCCGCAATTTGCGGACCACAAAACATATACAGTCGTGTGCATGTAGCCTAATTCTGCAGTATTCAGTTATTTCACTTATTAGCCTACATGACTGCGGGACAGGTTTTGTTTGCAGTCTGTAACTATGGACACATAATTCTGTATAGGAGTTGCATACACAAAATGATAAAAGGTAAAAAAATAAAAAAAAATGTAATCAAGACTATTTCCTCAGTTTAGTCATTCTTTAATTAATTTGGGAGCATAAAAAATGGCGGCTTATGTTCCTTAGAGTAAGTGGAATATAATTTGGTGCGATATCTAATGCCACTAAAATGTCATCAGAACAAAGGCTTCAGCCTACAATAAGCTGAAAGAATACTAACCATCTAGTGCCCTTTTATTAAGGTATATATCAAGCATGGCCAACCTGCGCTCACCAGCTGTTCTAACACTACAACTCCCACCATGCCCTACAGTAGGCTGATAGCTGTAGACTGTCCAGGCATGATGGGAGTTGTACTTTTGCAACAGCTGGAGAGCCTCAGGTTGGCCATCCCTGGTATATATCCATAGTTACTAATCCTCACAAGTAATCTAGTGCATCCGATATTCATCTGTGCTAGGAGTAATTGTGCTTACATGATTCCATATACACCGTACATAGTGCCAGCAACCAGAATGAAAACAGCTTGATTAACACCCAGAAACCAAGAAGACACAATGTAGACTGGGGTTAATATTATAAGATCATTTTTTTTAAACTTCAAGACTAAACAGTTAATTTAAAAAAAGTTTTCCCCCTATCCGATCATGTCCGATCAGCTGGGACACCAACCAAATCACTAGAATGGGGAGGAGGCCTGTGTTCCCAATTTGAATGGAGCGGCAGACACACATGCGTGTCCACCGCTCCATTTAATTCTAAAGTACTGCCAGATGTTGTCATGGGACAAACAACCCCTTTAAGAACCCAATTAAAACAGAACTATGAAAATAAATTATGCAATGAGCAAACAAGCTCAAACTTGTAATATTCATTCAATATTTAAAAGGAGATTATATTAATGGTCACTCGGATCAACGGGAGGCATCCAGGAGGTTGTGTCCTAGGAATCTTTCTCCAACTCCACCAGGAGTTGGCATTTATAATGTAGAGAAGGTTAACATAAGCCACTTATTAATGTATTGTCATTTTTCCATCACATTATACATGTCTCGTTTCCATGGGTACGACCACCCTGTAATCCAGCAGCAGTGGTCATGCTTGCAAACTACAGGAAGAAACTCAGGCCTCTCTGGTGGCTGGGAGTGTCCACATTTCAGCACTTTTTTCTATAGTGTGCAAGTGCGACCAATGCTGCCGGACTGCAGGGTGGTCGTAACCATGGAAATGAGCAGTATATAATGTGATGGAAAAATGAATCCAGCTAGCAAAGGAGGCAATATGGATAATCACAATACATTAGTAAGTGCCTTGTATTAACTTTCTCTACATAATAAATGCCATTTGCTGAAGCGAGACAATCCCTTTAAGCTTAATTCTTACATGGGCCATAACCATCTTGCTGGGCCATTAAAGATTTTACAAAATTAACTAGGGAGTGGGAGACACATTCATGTGATGCCTACATGCCCATCTAGGCCATGCACCTACCACAACTGGCTTGCTTTTGCATATATTACTCATAATAGGCACCATATGTAGACCTGCGATTAATAAGAAATCACCCCCCCCCCCCCCCCCCCGAAAGTTATCAGATCTACAATGACTGCACATAGCACTGTGCTATATATATAAGCAGAATAACCTATTAGATTACAAGTATCTATAGCAGCGCTCCTAGTGAGCCTCAAAAGACACGATCTTTATTAGCGGATAGCACATGGCATGTCAGTGCAGCACTTCCCTTTTAAAGGGACGATGACATACAGCCGTACTCGTCATAGAATGTCATCCTTATCTGCAAGTGTTCACAATGAAAAGTGGTCCTGCCACCCCAGTGAGTTGTCTATTTCTGCCTTTCGATCTGCCATAGTAGTATAACGAGACAATTATTTTGCCAGCAGTAATGAGGGAAACAAGGTCGCAAATGGTTTCACAAAACATGATAAGTGGTAAGGGAGAGCAGCGGCTCACAGTCAGGCAAAGGCCAGAGATAACACCGAAGCAACGAGGGGATACAACACACTTCAAAATGCCAACAACAGGCATATGCCCCCTAGTAAATGCATTCCTCAAAATAGGCAATTCACATCCCAGGCTGACCTATTTATGAACGAGCAGCGGATAAATGACAAAAAAAAAGCCCAAGGAAAGTTTGTGTCTTGTCACATTAAAGTGAAGACTTATCCAATCTGTCCTACCCAGTCATAGGGTTTGTATACTTACTGTTACTATAGGCATGCTACAGTAGATGGTCGCTGCTAACGCATTCTGCATTTATACAGACTGACATTGAAGAACACAGTTATAAAGACCTTTCCACCCTGATTATTATGAGCCCACTTCAAGCGTGAAGAGGTTAATGTCTGGTAATGTGCAGTGCATATTGTACAAGGCAACAACAATACAGACCTCAACAAGTGGTGAGCAGCGAGGCTGAAATCACCACCGACGACGCAGTCATATTACATTCAAGCTACACCACGTAAGAGCCATAGCGTAAACCAAGTGTCACATCTATCTCAGGGAGTTGAAGACCAAGAACCGTTTGTAAGGACAAACTGCATCTAGGCAATGCCCACTGAATATGTATGGTAGGAGAGCTGAACACTGAAAAGGTACTCGTGTGTAAAATAAAAAAACTCATATTGCAAAAAACAGTGCAAGAAGGAAAGACCCTCCCCTCCACCAGATACAATTACACAGAATGTCCATAGGACAGAGCTTCTCCTAACCCCCAGTAAATCCCTGCACATTCTTGAAAAAACCTGAGGAAGGTAAGGCTTGATTAAAACATGCTCTTGGCTGCAACGCCGCAGCATTCATGATCCTTGTGCAGTTGCTGGTTGGGTCAGAAATCCAAGGATTTCATGATAGCATCCCTGTCAAACCGAAATCCCAGGAAGGCTTTGGAAGAGAAAGGGTACTCCAGGGTCCCATTGCAAGCTTCATCAACAGCGTGGTCATAGCCCTGTCCTTCAGAGTGGAGACCAGCACCAAATACAGAGTCTGGGGGGAAAATACCAAAAAATAAAACATATACATTTAAATAAATGAAGGGAGCATGCAGTGTGCTCCCTTCTCACATAAACAGCATTTTCTATAGGGCATACATTTCAATGTAGGTCAGAACACACCAACTGTACACAGATGGGCATCTCATCTCTCTTCCAGCAGAAGCCATCTGCTACAGATCACTCCTGCCGGGAGTGTATTCTCCTGTGCCAACCTCTGGCACATGATAAGGAAATTAAATATACGAGTCCCTAAGAGTTTGATCTGGTCGTAAAAAGGAATCTTTATTAAAAAGGGGTACACATAAAAAAAAAAAAAAAAAAAAAAAAAAAAAAAAATCGCTCAATGGCATACATGGATAGACTACCACGGGTTGACTAGCCTAAGACTCCAGAACGCTTGGGGTACTTTCACACTAGCGTTATTCTTTTCCGGCATTGAGTTCCGTCCTAGGGGCTCAATACCGGAAAATAACTGATCAGTTTTATCCCCATGCATTCTGAATGGAGAGCAATCCGTTCAGGATGCATCAGGATGTCTTCAGTTCAGTCTTTTTGACTTTTCAGGACGGAGATAATACCGCAGCGTGCTGCGGTTTTATCTCCGGCCAAAAAAAACTGAACACTTGCCTGAATGCAATACATAGGAATGTATTAGGACCGGATCCGGCGTGCAAAATACCACAATGCTGGACCGTCCTTCCACTAGAGCATGGTTGCAGATAAAAAAAAATATATATAACCAGGATTTCTCCAGATGACAAACAGAGACGGATCTGTTCTTGCAATGCATTTGTAAGACGGATACGGATCAGTCTACAAATGCTTTCCTCTTCCATGCATATTGTAAGATCACCGCAAGTGTGAAAGTACCCTTAATCCGTGCGTGTTAGAAAGGTTCAGAAGGATGCAATTTTTTCCATACTCTGAATCTGGGGTGGGAGGTATACGGTATGTCAGTAATTGTAATAAGGACAATACAGGCCAAATCACATTCTTTCTTGTTGGATGCCGCACGGTGGGGGTGGGGGGGTTTGGGGATACTATTTTACATCATCATTATTTGTTTGTCTATGGGATATGCATGGTTTTGCATGGTGTTGTTAATTCATTATGACAAAACTCAATAAAAATGATCTGATTAAAAAAATATATAAGCACTGGCCACAGGCAAGTTCCCTGAGTTCTGCAGTAGAGGAGGTATGGAATGGATTATTAAAAAATATATATATATTAGATGTCATCTCCAAACTGAATAACCTCTATGAAACATGGTGTCAGATCTCCTCAATCTCACAACATATAGTAAGGTGCACATTATTCTACATAAAACCACCAAAGATATTAGACCCTAGTTGCAATACGACATACATCATTGGGATTGCAGGGGCTGTGCCAACGAGATCACCAGGGAAAACCAGTGTTGACTGACAGCCTGGCCCCTGTAACAACTGTGATCATGGGCATTCCACATCCATAGAGCAGGGCAGAACCCAGCAAAGATGAAAGTCAAGCTCTGCCCTGCACTCGGTATAACCGTATTAATTTTGCCTCTGAAGATTATTTTATCCTGATGCATTATAACATATCTTTTTGTTACTACAATGATGGTCTTAAAAGGGATGTCCGGCTTTGGGGGCTTTTCTGCCAGACCCCCACCCTCTTCAACCTCACGAGACCTGCGGAGGGAAGCACTTATCTGCTCCCCGCCACTGGGTGTTCTTTGCTGCCATCAACAAGCTCCAGTCCTCGCTCCAAAAATTTGTTTGGATGGGGGTCTTATGGTAAAAGCGACACATGTGAACCCGATCAAAACAAGAATTTTACAAACAGTAACCGAGTTCATTAATGACAACAATGTACCAAAGGGGACAGAATCCAGCTGCGGGGAGCAGGCAAGTATGCTTCCGTCCCAGAGTCTGGCAGAAAGGCACCCAAGGTTGGACAAGCCCTTTAATAGAAATAGTTCAATAACCCATGTATTCATTTTTTTTTTTTTTCTCATTGTAACTAATGAAATCTCCTGAAAATAAAGAAGGCTTGCCATAAGACTTGCATCCTGATGAGCACAAGAGCAGGAAGTGTAGTCATGTGGAAACCAGCAGATAACAATGGCAGGGGTTCCTGAAGTCTTACGTTTTAATGCCCACTATGGGACTTTAATGTGAACCTTCTTGTACCTATGACACTGGCTGACCTGTTACATGTGCACTTGGCAGCTGAAGACATCTGTGTTGGTCTCATGTTCATGTGCCCGCATTGCTGAGAAAGGTTTTCATATATGCAAATGACCCCTAGGACCAATTGTGTAATAGATACATAGGAATAACACGGTATCCATGTATTTATTGATGGATTACAACAGGAATAACAGCGGCTGTATAAGGCCCCTTTCACACGAGTGAGTTTTCCGCGTGGGTGCGATGTGTGAAGTGAACGCATTGCACCCGCACTGAATCCTGACTCATTCATTTTAAGGAGTCTGTGTACGTGAGCATTTTTATCACACATTAGTTCTGCGTTGCATGAGAATCGCAGCATGTTCTATATCCTGCGTTTTTCACACAGCCCTGGTCCCATAGAAGAGAATGGCGCTTCAGTGAATAACGCATTGCATCTGGACACAATCCAGATGCGATGCGCTTTTTACTGATGGTTGCTAAGAGATGTTGTTTGTAAACCTTCAGTTTTTTTTTCATGCACATGAAAAACGCATCAAAACGCATTGCACGGAAAAAGCTGAATAGAATCGCAGACAAAACGGACTGATTTTGCTTGCAAAATGGTTCGAGTTTCACTGAATGCACCCTGAGCCAATCCATATCCTTCGTGTGAAAGAGGCCTATGTATTTCTATTGCGCAGATACACACCATTAAAAGCCCACTTTTCCACTGCACAAGTGAACTCTTTGCCAGTCACTACAATCAGCTCACTACGTAGGACACCAGCACGGGTACTGTTGCCGTGGTTTGTTCTAAATATTAAAAAGAGGAACATGCGTTCTGATATCCATGAACGCTACCATCCAGCATCACTGCATTCTTATCTTCCGACTTACTGGTATGTACTGATAGAAAACTTTACTGTGCCCTGGCATGTCGAGAATATATTATATATACATACAGTTGTGTTAAAAATTATTCAACCCCCAATGCTGTAAAGGGTTTTAGGGAATTTAGTGTACATTTGTAATTGTGTTCAGAATGAAATCTTACAAGGACTTTCTAAAGAACCAAATGCAACTAAAATGACATCAATTGTTTTTGTAATACAGTATTAAATGTTTTTTTTGTGATTTCTTCATTGACACAATTATTCAACCCCTTAAAGACTACCACTCTTAAGAACAGAGGTTCATTCAAGTGTTTTCGATCAGGTATTGAAAACACCTGTGGATGTCAAGGAGCAGCAATCAAGCATAATAAGCACCAACTAGAAAAGGTACAATTTCTGGGGAAATTGTGTGATGTGTTCTTGCCTCCACCAGTAGCTTACAACTGGAGTGGGCGGAGTAACTGGGTGGAGTGTAGACTCCGCCCACTTTTATAAATTTTTACCTTTGTCTCACACTGACCCACCCTGCCGAGTTTGGGTGCTGTGGCTTAAATACTGTGAGAATGACAGCTGTTTAAAAGTTTCTTATTGAAGTCAATAGGGAGAATCTGATTGGTTGTTTGTGGCTCCGCCCACTTTTTAGCGTCCCCAAAATGAGATATATATTGGCACAGTCCTCCAGTGACCAACTGCGCCAAGTTTCAGAACCCTGCCATTAACAGTCTAAGAGCAGCGGCAGTTTGAATTTTTCTCATTTAAACAAATGTCTGAAATTTGATTGGCCGTTGTAGACCCCGCCCACTTTCCAATTTTTTTTTTTTCCCCAGTCACCCAATGACCTACGGTGCCAAGTTTGGGTATTCTGGCTTAAATATTGTGAGAATGACAGCAATTTAAAGGTTTCTCATTGAAGTCAATAGGAAAAATCTGATTTGTTGTTGTTGGCTCCTCCCACTTTTTCAATTTTTGAAGCCAAAGTAATCTATGACCTGATTTCTGAGATTTGAAGCCCCTGACATCAATAATGGCAGCATTTTTCAATTTTCTGCATATGTCAAATTCCCCATTGAAATCAATCAAAGAAATCTGATTGGTTGTTTTTGGCTCCGCCCACTTTTCTAAATTTCAATCCTAATCCTAAAATGTCCAACTGTACCAAGTTTGGGGACCCTGCCAGTAACAGTGTAAGATCAGCGGCAGTTTTAAATTTCCCCATTAAAATAAATGACTAAAATTTGATTGGCCATTGTAGACTCCGCCCACTTTTTATACATTTTTGAATCCAGTCACCCAATGACCTACGGTGCCAAGTTTGGGTATTCTGGCTTAAATACTGTGAGAATGACAGCAATTTAAAGGTTTATCATTGAAGTGAATAGGGAAAATCTGATTTGTTGTTGTTGGCTCCGCCCACTTTTTCAATTTTTGAAACCGAAGTAATCTATGACCTGATTTCTGAGATTTAAAGCCCCTGACATCAATAATGGCAGCATTTTTCAATTTTCTGCATTTTTCAATTTTCCCATTGAAATCAATCAAAGAAATCTGATTGGTTGTTTTTGGCCCCGCCCACTTTTCTGAATTTTAATCCTAATCCTAAATTGTCCAACTGTACCAAGTTTGGGGATCCTGCCATTAACAGTGTAAGATCAGCGGCAGTTTTAAATTTCGCCATTGAAATAAATGGCTGAAATTTGATTGGTCGGTGTAGACTCCGCCCACTTTAAAACATTTGAATTCTAGTCACCTATTAACCGAATATATTAAGTTTAACAACCCTGCCATTAACAATGTTGAAATGGCAGCAATTTAAAATTTTCTCAATGAAGACAATAGGGAAAATCTGATTGGTTGTTTGTAGCTCCGCCCACTTTTTAATGTCCCCAAAATGTGACAGAAACTTTCAGGTTGACCCCATGACTAAGTGACCCAAGTTTGGTGAGTTTCACTCCGAAGCTGTATGAGTGACAAACGTTTGCATTTTTCCAATAAAACTCTATGGGAGAAAAAAAGAGGTTTTCGGGGGCCCGCCCCAGGGGCCCGGAGGGTGGGATCGGTTAACAAAGCACAAGCAAGATCCTCGGGTATGTGCCGACCAAGAGTGCAAAGTTCGGTATTGATACTCCTAAATCTGTGGGAGGAGTAGCAATTTGAACGTCTCATTGTAGTCAATGGGGAGAATTTGATTGGTTCTGTGTGGCCCCGCCCACATTTTCAGGTCTCCGAAATGTTCTAACAAATTGCGCGTTGACCCCATGACTAAGTGACCCAAGTTTGGTGACTTTAGTTTAAAATCTGTGCGACTGGGAGCGATTTGAAAATTGTCCCTGTCAAAGTCAATGGGAAAAACGTGGATTTTGGGGGCCCTGTCCCAGGGGCCCGGAGGGTGGGATCGAGTAACAAAGCACAAGCAAGGTACTCGGGTGGGTGCCGACCAAGTCTGCAAAGTTTGGAATTTGTAGTCCTAAAAATGTGGGAGAAGTAGCAATTTGAAGGTCTCATTACAGTCAATGGGGAGATTTTGATTGGTTCTGTGTGGCCCCGCCCACTTTTTGGGGTCCCCGAAATGTGCCCAAAATTTTCGGGTTGACTCCATGACTAAGTGACCCAAGTTTGGTGACTTTAGCGTCAAAGCCTGGCGAGTGGGAGCGATTTGAAAATGTGCCCTGTCAAAGTCTATGGGAAAAAAGGGGGCTTCCGGGGCCCGCCACGGGGGCCCCGGGGGTGGGATCGCTGCACAAAGTAATAGCAATCCGATCGGGAACAATCTGCACGTTTTGGTAAATTTTTGTCTATGTAGTGTAAAAACTGTGGGAGGAGTTAGGGTGGCAAATTTGGCTATAATAATAATAATATATATGTGAGATAACATTATGTGGTCTTGCTATGCAAGAACACATAATTAGGCAGATTTAAAAGGACTGTGATACTCAGCTCCTTCTAGACATTTACTGGTGTGTTTACAAACATGGTGAAGTCAAGAGAATGGTCCAGAAAGACAAGAGAAGAGGTGATTTCTCTTCACAGGAAGGGCAATGGCTATAAGAAGATTGCAAAGATGTTAAACATACCAAGAGACACCATAGGAAGCATCATTTGCAAATTCAAGGCAAAGGACACTGTTGAAACGCTACCTGGTCGTGGCAGAAAGAAGATGCTGACTTCGACTGCTGTGCGCTACCTGAAGCGCAAAGTGGAGAAAAGTCCCTGTGTGACTGCTGAGGAACTGAAAAAAGATTTGTCAGATGTGGGTACTGAAGTTTCAGCTCAGACAATAAGGCGCACACTGCGTAATGAAGGCCTCCATGCCAGAACTCCCAGGCGCACCCCCTTGCTGTCTCCAAAGAATAAGAAGAGTCGACTGCAGTATGCCAAAAGTCATGTGGACAAACCACAAAAGTTTTGGGATAGTGTTCTGTGGACTGATGAAACAAAATTAGAACAGTTTGGGCCCATGGATCAATGCTATTTTTGGAGGAGGAAGAACAAGGCCTATGAAGAAAAGAACACCTTGCCTACTGTGAAGCATGGCAGGGGGTCAATCATGCTTTGGGGCTGTTTTGCTTCTACAGGTACAGGGAAGCTTCAGCGTGTGCAAGGTACCATGAATTCTCTTCAGTACCAGGAGATATTGGATGATAATGTGATGCAGTCCGTCACAAACCTGAGGCTTGGGAGACGTTGGACCTTTCAACAGGACAATGATCCCAAGCATACCTCCAAGTCCACTAGAGCATGGTTGCAGATTAAAGGCTGGAACATTTTGAAGTGGCCATCGCAGTCACCAGACTTAAATCTGATTGAGAACCTCTGGTGGGACTTAAAGAAAGCAGTTGCAGCGCGCAAGCCTAAGAATGTGACTGAACTGGAGGCTTTTGCCCATAAAGAATGGGCGAAGATACCCGTAGATCGCTGCAAGACACTTGTGTCAAGCTATGCTTCACGTTTAAAAGCTGTTATAACTGGAAAAGGATGTTGTACTAAGTACTAAGATTGAATGTCACTTGGGGGTTGAATAAAACTGATAATGATGTGAGCACAGAAAAGTCATTTGTGGTTATTTCATTATAAATGTTATGTTATATTTGTCTGACTTACAAGTGCCTCTTTGATTTAATTGTAAGCAAGATGACTGAAATGATCAAAATCAATGTCAAACTGGCCAAAACACTCAATTTCAGTGGGAGTTGAATAATTTTGAACACAACTGTATTATATATAAAGTATTGTCTGTTCTGACACTGCTTTTATGGTATCTGATGCATGCTGCAAGCCATACAGGTAGCCAGCCCTACTTCCATATACCACCAGGGGCTTAGCTGTATTCACCCTCAGGTCCTTGCTCTCTTTTGCATTATTAATAACAAACACTGATTTATTATGTCATTTTGTGCATAACTTACCTTTGGATGATTTCAGTCTGGTATATTATGCAACTTCTGATAACATTTATAGGACATCTCTAGTATGTTTTCATATATCTCATTTCTATGTAGGTCATATATTATTTTGATTTATCTGATTCATTTTGTCCTGCGAGACTTTCTTATGTATCCATTTATCTTATTCAGGCCGTTAAAACGATCCTGGGAATGACCGAAACATTGGCCATGTCTAAATAATATAACTGGATGGATTAATAAAAAGATATACTGCATTTCAACAGCTCACCGGGTGCGGCGATGTATCATTGTATCGGTGATATTACCCTACCACTGAGGACCAGAAACAACATGTCGGAGTGCCAATCATTTTCTTCTCTTCTAGGAGGAACGGGGGCGTTGCAGTTACACCTAAAGGCTCCACTTTCTCTGCAACTGCAGCACCCTCTGCACTTTGATTGACAGGGCCAGGTGTAAGGACATTTTCACTGCCTGGCCCTGTCAAAGTGAAGAGGGCACAGCAGTTGCAGAGAGAGCTAAGCCTAAGTGTAACAGCAACACCCCCATTGATCCTAGAGGCTCATTTGCATATATTAAAATCAGTTTGCTCAGCAATGTGGACACATATGAACATGGGACCAACACAGAGCCCTTTAGCTGCCAACTGCACATGTAACAGGTCGGCCAGTGTCATAGGGACAAATCTGCTGACAGATGCTCTTTAATGGAGAACTACAACATTAGCTTGTTATATTCAGACATGTATGCAGTTTCTAGGGGGGGGGGGGGGGGGAGGAAATTCAAAACATGAAACAAATCAAGAAAGATACTAACCCACATCAAAAGTGTCATTTAGCCTCCTGGGGTTAAGTTTTCGCTCAGATTTCTATAAAGAAAAGAAAGTAAACGTCATTGCCTGTGTACAAATAAATGGGCGCCAGGGATACACACCGGTCACTGTCAGAGATCGCACAGATCTCAATAACAAGTAGAACATATAAAGAGGCTTCATGTATCCTAATGCTCTCCTCCGGGCACAAACCAGGCTATGCCGGAGGGATTTTACAAGAAAACCCGATAACCTCACCGCTTACCAGAACAGTATTCTGCTGTGGCTTTACTTGTGGGTTATGGACGCCATTTGCTTTCTTCTTCTGATTTTGGTTTGGCGAATCTTGATGCTGCTTCTTACCGTTGCTCTTAAGATTTTGATTCTAACACAGACAAAAAACACAGTGCAGCAACATACAGGAACACAAGGGCTCTATCAGTAAGATACTGTCAATGCGCTGTGCTTTAAAGGGCTTGCCCCATTCTCATGTCCTATTACAGTATTCTCAGTTAACAGCGGGGGTCCTCTGTTCAGGATCCTCATCTATTGCTCTGGAGAACCCAGGATGCCTTTGCATTACACTAACAGCACACTGATTTTTACAGAAACTGTGCAATGCGTCATTTTCCCTATGGTGGCGCTGCAGGGGAAATGAACACTGGGTTCACATTGCGTTTTTCCCCATCTGTTTAACGAATACAAAAAAAACGTACAAGTTAAAATGATGCCATACTGTGGCATCCGTTCACCATAGAGTTCCATTGTAAATAAAAATAAAATAAAATAAAGTGTACTTTTTTTTTTTAACCGGACTTTGCTGGATACAAGAACGTGGCGTTATGTGTTTTTGTATCTTTTTTTTTTTTACTAACATATATGTCAAAGGGAGGCAACCATTTATAAGTCATGGCGTATCCTCAGAATAGGCCATCAATATCTGATCAGCGAGGGTCCGTCCATCCCCTAGTCTGCTGTTCTGCAGTAGCTCCAGAACTACAAAGCTCCATCCCTTGTGCAGTGGACAGAGATAGTTACTGCAGCACTGCTACCATTCACTTCAGTGGGAGGAGCGCTGCAGTAACCAGCTCCATCCACCACACAACTGATGGCGCTACTGCAGAACGTTGGGTTGTCAGGCCCCATTGATCAGACGGTGATGGCCTATGTTTAAAAGGGTTGGACCATTCAAAAGAACATTGGGGAGGATTTATCATCCTCTATGCCTTTTTTTTTCTGTCGTAAACACAGTTGCAACTAAATTTAGTCTCACCTCGTGTTTTTACACCACCCTCACCCGTTTACGAAAAGGAGACATAGCATGGGTGATGCTAGAAACTGGAGTAAATGATGACTTAAACGAACGCCAGCTACGACCTGGCAGAGATTTCTATCAGGCGCATGGACTGCCGGAGGCACACACACAATAATCAATATTAAAATATACAAGTCAATGCACAATAGATGACTGTGGTTATTACTGTACCTTAGGCTTTGTCAACTGCTCTCCTGGAGAAAGCTCCGAAAACTGAGGTATACAGCGCATCCTGGGTCTACAAGGAAGCAAGTGTTAAAAAGATCAGTGAGCACATGAATTGCACTAGACAGGCCCTGGCATTACATACATCATGGTATCTACACGTGACATTATTTACTGCTTTGGACAAAGCCATTAATTAGTATAGACCTAAGAGACTGAAGGGGAGATTTATCCGTTTTGTCGCTTTTAGTAACTACTTGCACCCCCCATGTAATAATTCTGGAGCGTCTATTCTTATGGCTCTATGTTGTGCCATTCATTTAATATGGGACATGGGACTGTGTAAAATAAAATGGTAAAACACGTTTGAAATATCCTGTGCTACCGCTAGGAATGTCGCTGGACTTGACTTTGCCATTCGTGCCAGCGAAGTGTTCACAGGAACAGTGAATGTGGCGTGATCACTACAGTCCCAATGGGGATTGAAGTGGCAGCACAGGACCAGCAAGAAATTTTAAAATGGAGTATTTCTGAGTTTTACACAGCCCCCCTGCTCCCCGCCAAATTTTTTAAAATCTTTGAGAATCCCTTTGACTAAAGGTAGATGAATATGGGAAAGGAGCTCAGTTCCACAATATAGCATAAGTTAGGCTACTTTCACACTAGCGTTCGGGTGTCCGCTCGTGAGCTCCGTTTGAAGGGGCTCACGAGCGGACCCGAACGCAGCCGTCCAGCCCTGATGCAGTCTGAATGGAGCGGATCCGCTCAGACTGCATCAGTCTGGCGGCGTTCAGCCTCCGCACGGACAGGCGGACAGCTGAACGTTGCTTGCAGCGTTCGGGTGTCCGCCTGGCCGTGCGGAGGCGTGCGGATCCGTCCAGACTTACAATGTAAGTCAATGGGGACGGATCCGTTTGAAGATGTCACAATGTGGCTCAATCTTCAAGCGGATCCGTCCCCCATTGACTTTACATTGAAAGTCTGGACGGATCCGTCCCAGGCTATTTTCACACTTAGCTTTTTTTTGCTAATATAATGCAGACGGATCCGTTCTGAACGGAGCCTCCGTCTGCATTATTATGAGCGGATCCGTTCAGAACGGATCCGCCCGAACGCTAGTGTGAAAGTAGCCTAAAAGGGTTGTCAAAAAGCACCTGGATCGGAATACTTTTGTAATTCCATGTAATAAAAATGTTAGTATTGCCACTAAGCTATTCAGTAAAATGTATCTGTATAGCGCCCCCCAGAAAAGACCCTGAGCCGCCAGCCTGACAAATCTAGCAAGGCAATTGGAGCATTGAATGGGGAGATCTCTGCACCCATGGGAGGTACAGGGCTGGTGTTAGAAAGGTATTGTCATGTACTATATTATGGATGATTTTCATTTTCTACATTAATTATGGGATAACCCCTTTAAAAGGAGTTGTGCCACGAAAAATATTCTACATTTTTCAAAGTAACACTTGACCACTGAGCTCTTCAATAAAATGCATCTGTATAGCACCAACTGCGGTTTGTTCAATACCTCATTTCCCTGTCCACCTCACTGAGAGGGTCGCACGCGCTCAGTTTAAGTCTTCATCAGTCACCACCATATCTTCTCTTAGAAGCTGGGGCAGTTACAGGGAAAAAGCTGCAGCAGAAAGGACATGTTCCCTGAGAGAGGACCCAGCCCCTGAGCTGTCAGCCTGAAATAAATCTAGCAATAGCAGCAATCAATGGGGAGACCTGTGGTTCCATGTGAGGTACAGGGCTGGTTCTAGCTTTGTTAGAAAGAGACTGCCATGTACTATTTGATGTCAGATTTTATTTTATTTTTTTACATCTATCATGGGATAACCTGCTTAAATCTCCAAAAATAATTCATATCCCTTTATATAGACCTGATACCTGATTTCCTGTGACAAATTTTCTGCGTCATCATATAATCTGCATAGTGGCCATCTTGTTTGAGTGGATTAAACAGAGGTTTCATTACACACATTTACAGAACTGGAGCTGCAAGGTGGCGGGCTTCCACGTTCCCTACAGAATCAATAGGGTAGTGGTATCTGTATGGCTATGATGTATACAGGACTCAGTAAAGACATTTTGTCCATAAAGAGAAGATTAAGGCTTCTTTCACACTTGCGTTTTGGGCGGATGCGTCCTGCAAAAACGGACCCGTTACAATAATACAACCGCCTGCATCCGTCATGAACGGATCTGTTTGTATTATCTGTAACATAGCCAAGATGGATCTGTCATGAACTCCATTGAAAGTCAATGGGAGACGGATCAGTTTTCTATTGTGTCCGATAAAATAGATCCGTCCCCATTGACCTACATTGTGTGTCAGGACGGATCTGTCTGGCTCAGTTTTGGCTCTCAGTTTAAAGGGGTTGTGCAAGAATAGGGGGGGGCGTCACCCGCCCCCAATTTGGCTGGTCCTGCAAAGGCACTGGCTTTCTGCATCCTCTCCTCCCGGCCTGCAGTGCTTTCTTGCTGAAAACATGCAGTTTAAAGCCGTCTGCAGCCAATCACTGGCCATGGCGGTGACCAGCTCCCTTCAATATCATGGCAAATGATCACATGATGCAAGGGGATCCGGTGACCACCACAGCCAGTGATATGAGGCAGGCGTCGTCAAACTGGATGTTTGCAATGAGGGAGCCCAGTGAAGCATCGCAGGCTGGGAGAAGAAGGAAAGTAAGCTTACCTTTACAGGTCCAGCCAAGTGGGAGTGTTTGACCCCCCCCCCCCCCCCCCCATCCCCACACCATTCTTGCACACCTCCTATAATGTATGGAATGCTAGTAAACTTGTTTGTACTCAATCAGTAAATTGTAGAACTAGATTGATTGCATTCTCTATAGTCCATGCAGGAATGCCATCTTACCTGGATTTCTCTCCAGTAGGTTTTGATGGTGTACTTCCAGCAGAGGGCAATCCATTATCACTATCTGAGGAGTCGCCCACTCTCTTCTGAAGCCAATCCCGCAATGGTCTAAGAATAAGAGGCAGAAAGAATACCAATAATGAAGATCATCATTTCAAGAATAAAAGTAGTCACTAGAACAGAAACCTAATTTTTCTTACCTAAAATGTCTTGATTTGCACTGTGCTCAGTGTGCATGTTTACTGCCATAGGCAGTAGGGGAGAAGTGACTGCCAGACGTATCGGTTGCTGCTTTTCTCAGGTGGAAGAAAAGACTGGCATGCTAAAAGCCAACTTGACGATCCTTGTTTTATTCTCAACAGCAGATGTTGGCAGACATTTGGTCAGCCCTCAATTATCAGGAGGACAAACCAACAATTATCTAATGTGTACGGCCAGTTTAAATTAGGTAAAGAGTAGAGAGGAACTAATCGATTCATATGAACCGATTCGATCAGAGTTCCCCTCCGCAGCCTCACTGACAGGGCCAATCGGAGCAGCAACTGTAAGTGCACTGCTGCACTTCCGGGTCTGGCCCTGTCAATCAAGCAGTGGGGACACCCCCTCACTCTAATAAATTAATCGATTTGCTCATCTCTAGTAAACACTCTTGTGTATATTAAAATGGGTTGTCCCACCATTACCTGTCATATTAATTTTGTAGATTATGAAAAATGAAGCATATCTTCCATTTACATGCTGTTAAAAAATAAACATCTAGTAAAAAGATATGACTCGCATACAACATTTCTTCTTGTAGAAAACTCCAAAAGTGTCCATTTGAACAATATAGACAATACATACAGTGTGGTTCAAGACCAAGATAGTCCCACAAGAAGCAAAAAAAAATAAAAAAATAGTTGGGCAACAGGAACTCTGTATAAGGAGAGTCTGGCACAGGCCCACAAGTGGCAGCAATATTTCAGGCAAACCCTCTTGGACATGTTTTCCATGAACCACACAGGAACCCATGCATGTATTGTCTGTTCAATTGGATACAGGTGGAATCGTCTACAATAAGCAATGTTCCATATGAATCAAGAAGTCTTTGTTGATATTGCTGCGCTAGGTTACTGCGACACATGTATGGAGAGGAGAGACTCCCAGCATTAGCAGAGACCAGAGTGGTTTCCTCAATACTGGTCACACGTGCTCAATCACTCTTCCACAGCCAGGTCTCTGCACAGGATCCTCTGCGCACTGCAGGAGAGCTAACAGAAGCAGCTTTCTTCTCTGCAGTAAGCTATTTCCATTGACTGCACTGTAGTGAACATAGAACGACCATGGAGTGACCTGGCTGAGAAAGTGAGCGAGCATGTGTGACCAGCAGCAGATGGACGTGCCCATTGCTATTCACTGTGGCCACCAGGTGGCGCCACATTGCATAAGTAATTGTCATAACTCTTCACTGAATCATTTTTTTAACAGAATGTAAATGGATAATATGCTTTATGTTTTTTACGATCAATAAAATTAATATGGCATCTAATGACATGTAATGGTGGGATAACCTAATAAATTTATATTTGGAACCATAAACAAACATCTGAACACTACCTCCAATCATGAAGGACAGAGACATGTAGGAGGATGTATTCATGCTTTAAATGGGAGACTATGCACTGCCACCTCTCCACTGAGAACAATGCACATGACCCCTCGTTCTCAAGATCCGTGGCAGTGTCATCTACAGTCCTCTTCTGGCAGGTCATAAACACTCTTTATCATTGTATTTCTTTGTCACTTTACTTACCTTATAAAAGGTATGACCATGAAAAACTTATTTGGAGCCAGTCCTAGTTTTGACTTGGGTGTCATATCATTTTTATGGCAGGGCAGGTTTTCAATGGGAAACCACTCAATGTTCTAAGACATAAAAAAAAAAAAAAAAAACATGAGATGTTGCATTTGATATTTAGTTTAACTAATACATTTCCCATCCAGCAGACTAATAATAAAAGAAATGAAGAATGAGAGATCATGTAGGAGGACATTCTTCCTCCTACATGACACAGGATATATACCTTCATGAGGGATGGGAAGTTAATAATATAAGCGAACACTGAGAGGTAGGTATACTTACTCTGATTTCTTTTCTTGTTTTTGGATTAAACTTTGTGTCCTTTGGAACGCCAGGAATGATATAAAGGCGGGCTAACTGATCATTGATCTTCAGCTCAATGTAATCATTATTGCACATACGATTTTTTATATCAAAGCCAGTCTCTTCAAGTACCTGAAAGTTAATTAACAAATGAGCATTAGGTCCGAGTGGGAGCCCGAAGCTGATGCCATCACCATCTTGCTCGGTCTCTCCAGCTTCCTCCCCGGTGGGGACTATTGCAGAACCAACACAGACATCCGGAGGCCCTCATATGCTCACAGAAGACTGACTGATAAGCATGCTGGAGTCGCTGCATATATCTTTAAATACACATCTCACCTAGAAGGCAAGATGGCGGAACCGACTGCTTCCCACTACTCACTAATAGACGCGAACGAAGCCCTCAAGGAGGAGGTTGGAAAGCTAGCAGCCAAACTGCACGACATGGAAGACCGTAATCGGCGCAATAATATACGCCTTAGAGGGGCGCCTCAATCGGTGGGTGCAGATGAACTAGGCTCCGTTCTTAAAAACCTCCTTAGGGATGCCGTACCAGGCCTGTCGGAGTTGGACATGACTATAGACAGAATCCATCGGATCCCCAAGCCAGCAGAATTAGACCCTACTACTAGCGATGGACTACGGGTTCATTTTTTTCATGTTAAAGAAGCTTTTCTGAGCGCTCTAAGGAAGAACTCCCAACCTTCAGACCTATTTACAGGCACAGCAGTGTTCCCTGACCTGTCAGCGGCAACTTTGGCTAAAAGAAGGGAATTCGCTCCCATAACAAGACTACTAAGAGAGAAGCAAATTTGCTATTGGTGGGGATTCCCAGTAAAGCTTTTGATATCACAAAATGGCGCTCTGCACGTGTGCAACTCCCCAAAGGCGGTTGCACAGAAGATGAGATCTTTGGGCCTACTGCCGAAAGATGCATCGCTGACTGACCAGACACATCGCAGACAAGACAGGATTCCCTTGGAGCAGACCCTGGTTTGAGCTGGATTAATTTGTCTTATACGGTGCTGCGAAGCAGGACTTGCTCCTTTGCACCCTTTTTACCTAGGAGCGAACGGCCCACCCTACTCCCCATCATTGCGGCCGGTTTTCTGCTGTATTACACAGCCAGCACCCACCGTGTATGAAGCAGGCAGGTGCTGGCTGCTGCATGCGACATCACCTATGCAGTTAGAAGATGGTGACCTCCACAGAAGATGGTGTCCCCTTAAAAGTGACCTCCACAGCAGCCCGCCCCTTTAAAAGTGACCGCCACATTACCCCATCTCTTTAAAAGTGACTTCCACAACACCCAGTCCCCTTAACAGCAATCTGCCCCTTAACACTGACCTCCACAGCAGCCTGCCACTAGTGTGGCCAGAGGTCCTGTTTTAGGCCGGACAGTTCGGCTTTCAGACTCCCTGTCCTCCGTCCGGCACAGGGCCTGGACAGACACAGGGATATCCTTTTGAACAGCTCACTTTCAGACAGTAGCTGATTTTTACCTTAATTTTTTTTCAATCCCCGTTGGCTGCGGAGTGGGAGGGGCGTGGTCTAACAAGATCGAGGGTGTGGCTTAGTGGGACCTGGGGGCAGGGTAAGTCCGTCTTTTGAGGGTGGCCCTAAACTGTGACCTCCACAGCACTCTGCCTCCTTAAAGGGAACCGGTCACCTGGATTTTGTGTATAGAGCTGAGGACATGGGTTGCTAGATGGCCGCTAGCACATCCGCAATACCCAGTCCCCGTAGCTCTGTGTGCTGTTATTGTTGAAAAAAATAAGATTTGATACATATGCAAATTAACCTGAGATGAGTCCTGTATGTGAGATGAGTCAGGGACAGGACTCATCTCAGGTTAATTTGCATATGTATCAAATCTGTTTTTTTACACAATAAAAGCACACAGAGCTATGGGGACTGGGTATTGCGGATGTTCTAGCGGCCATCTAGCAACCCATGTCCTCAGCTCTATACACAAAATCCCGGTGACAGGTTCCCTTTAATAGTGTCATCCACAGCACCCTGCCCCTTTAAAGCTGACCTACAGCAGTGAAGAAAAATGGTTGGGTTTAGGGCTGCAGCTAACGATTATTTGAATAATCGATTAGTTGCCGATTAATTTCTACGATTAATCGATTAATCGGGAAAAACGACAAAATTACAAAACAGAGGTTTATATGATCTTACTTGAAAAATTATGTTCAAAGGCCATATTAAAACAAATTGTGGACGACACTTATGGGGGATCTGTGGACGACACTTATGGGGGATCTGTGGACGACACTTATGGGGGGATCTGTGGACGACACTTATGGGGGATCTGTGGACGACACTTATGGGGGATCTGTGGACGACACTTATGGGGGATCTGTGGACGACACTTATGGGGGGATCTGTGGACGACACTTATGGGGGGATCTGTGGACGACACTTATGGGGGGATCTGTGGACGACACTTATGGGGGGATCTGTGGACGACACTTATGGGGGGAATCTGTGGACGACACTTATGGGGGATCTGTGGACGACACTTATGGGGGGAACCACTTATGGGGATCTGTGGACGACACTTATGGGGGGATCTGTGGACGACACTTATGGGGGATCTGTGGACGGAACTTATGGGGGATCTGTGGACGACACTTATGGGGGATCTGTGGACGACACTTATGGGGGATCTGTGGACGACACTTATGGGGGGATCTGTGGACGCACTTATGGGGGGATCTGTGGACGACACTTATGGGGGATCTGTGGACGACACTTATGGGGGGATCTGTGGACGACACGGGGATCTGTGGACGACACTTATGGGGGGATCTGTGGACGACACTTATGGGGGGATCTGTGGACGACACTTATGGGGGGATCTGTTGGACGACCCTTATGGGGGGATCTGTGGACGACACTTATGGGGGGATCTGTGGACGACACTTATGGGGGGATCTGGTGGACGACACTTATGGGGGGATCTGTGGACGACACTTATGGGGGGATCTGTGGACGACACTTATGGGGGGATCTGTGGACGACACTTATGGGGGGGATCTGTGGACGACACTTATTGGGGGGATCTGTGGACGACACTTATGGGGGGGATCTGTGGACGACACTTATGGGGGATCTGTGGACGGCGTTTATGGGGGATCTGTGGACGACACTATTATGGGGGATCTGTGGACGACACTATTATGGGGGATCTGTGGACGGCGTTTATGGGGGATCTGTGGACGACGCTATTATGGGGGATCTGTGGACGGCGTAGTTATGGAGAGGGGGATATGTGCACTGTTATGGGCATAACAGTGCACAGATCCCTTTCCTCATAACAGTGCACAGACCCCCCTTCCCATAGCAGTGCCATACACAGACCCCCCCTCCTCCCCATAGCAGTGCTATAGACAGATCCTCCCCCCTCCCCATAGCAGTGCTATACACAGACCCCCCTTCCCCCTAACAGCCCCGGCGCTTGCATCTTTATTTTACCTTTTTATAATGACGCTCCCGCTCCTGTAACAGCCAGGCAGAGCGGACGGCGGCGTAACGTCACTCAATCACGTGACGCGCCTGCTCCGCCCACTTCATGAATGAAGGAGGCGGAGCAGGCGCGTCACGTGATTGAGTGACGTTACGCCGCCGTCCGCTCTGCCTGGCTGTTACAGGAGCGGGAGCGTCATTGTAAAAAGGTAAAATAAAGATGCAGCGCCCGCCCGCCCGAATAGCAACGAATCGGCGATTATTCGATAACTGGATTCGTCGACAACGAATCCAGTTATCGAATATAATCGATTACATCGATTAATCGTTGCAGCCCTAGTTGGGTTGTTATGGAAACCTGGAGTAAAACTGTGTGTATGTGGAAACTAATGGCCTGCGAGCCTCTATTGGCTGATAAGGGTCATGTGACCAGGCTTCTTTTGGCCAATACATTTTTGGGGAATATCTCAGGAACAGTACGTCCTAGAGAGCTGAGACCCGGTCTAAAATCTTCCCAGACACAAGTGTGCCAAACTTCGCGATTGTAAATGCGACGGTGTAGATTCCGTTAGCGGGCATACACATACACTCAGTTTTATATATTAGATAATGATGTGGCAGAGATGTGTGTATGGTATGTGTTCGCTGAAGAGCTGTGTTTTTGTGCATCTACTGTGCATGCAACATGGAATAAAAATGCTGTATTGTACTACACAGAACTGTAAGTTTTATACTGACAGTTGGCTGGGCTTCGAAGGCCTCCATAGCTGACAGGCTCCAAGGCTGCCATAGCAGTGGCATAGCGGGGAGCCGATAGGGCGAGAGGAAAACCTTCCCCTCTGCAAACCCCTTGGATGCATCTATGAGGTTAGTCTGCCAGCATCAGAGTTTTCCCTAATGCTGGTGGAATCGGCAGGAATCCGGTTCTTGGCGACAGCCGAGCTTGTCAATGATCAAATGACCATAGCTTCTGTGCCTGCTCGATACCGCACGTGTCTCCCTGGCTGTGCCGTGGTCCAATCACAGCGGAGAGCGTCACAGCCACGGAAAAGGCAAGGTTTTTTTTTTCTCTCTGGCTGTGACGCTCTCCGCTGCGATGGGACCGCACTACAGCCAGGTAGAAGGACACACCCATTGAGAAACAGGGCAGTCTCCTCCCCTCTGTACCGATGCTATTCATTAGCATACCAGCCGGGAAAACTGCAGGCAATATCCAGACAAACTAGTAAGCAATATTACATCCCTGCACAGTGCCCTACATAATGTCTGGACCCATGAAAGGTCCTCTTTATATGTCCATGATTGGAGTATTCTGTGGTTCCTGCTCAGCTCCTGAGGGAGCGTCAACTTTACAGGACCCCCCCCCCCCCCCAAAAAAAAAGAACCCCCCCCCCCCCCAAAAAAGAAAAAAAGGAGGGCAATAGAAATAAGGTAATGAGGATGAATAATGCTTCACCTCTCTTGCAGCGCAGTCATGAGGGGCTTCTTCTTTATTCACTTTTCCCTTTGGAAAACCCCAACCAGATTTTGCTAAATAACCTTGGACAAGAAGCACCTGAAAAAATAAATAAAAAGGGAGTTAAAGCGGACTTTTCATGTTTTTCTTTTTTAGATAAATACCTTTACTTGTGCGGTACACCGCGCTGATGCTACCACCCTGCCTGTTTTTTTTTAAATATTTTTTATATGGCTCCTATGCTCCACTGTGCCCCCCGCTCAATGTGTTAATACTGAGCAGCAGTACAAGGAGGAGGAGACGCCAGGTTTTCTCAGAAACCTTCTCCCTGGCTGTGACGCTCTCTCCGCTGTCATTGGATCGCTGCACAGCCCGGGAGAAGGAGACCCTCATGCACACGACCGTTTTTTTTTAAGGTCCGCAGAAAACGGGGTCCATAGGTCCGTGACCGTTTTTTTCGTCCGTGGGTCTTCCTTGTTTTTTGGAGGATCCACGGACATGAAAAATAAATCTAAGTCAAGTTTGCCATTGAAATGATAGGAAAAAACGGACACGGATGACAATCTTGTGTGCATCCGTGATTTTTCACGGACCCATTGACTTGAATGGGTCCGTGAACCGTTCGCCGTGAAAAAAAAAATAGGACAGGTCATTTTTTTCATGGCCAGAAAACACAGATCACGGATGCGGCTGCCAAACGGTGCATTTTCCGATTTTTTCTACAAACCCATTGAAAGTCAATGGGTCCGTTAAAAAAAAAAGGAAAACAGCACAACGGCCACGGATGCACACAATGGTCGTGTGCATGAGGCCTTGAGGTATTTATCTAGAATTTAAAAAAACATGAAAGGTCCGCTTGAAATACACTACATGTAAACATGGCCTTAAAGTGTACGGTAATTGAATAAATTTTTTTATAAATCTGTAGGGACACCGATTTTTAATGTTTTTGCAATATTCATTATTATTGGGTTTTGTGAACGTTCATTAAAAAAATAAAAATACACACCTTGAAAGTATCCACTTATAAAGGGGTGCCCGCACAGTGTCTGTACATGGATTCTGCATGCGGATTACTCAAGTCCTCTCCTAGCTCCTCCGATATCATTCCGAGGCCGCGCTGTAATCTTGCGCATGCGTGTTTACTTGTCACCTAAGAGCCCGTACGGTCTCACATCACTGTGCTGGCAACAGCCTCATGGAAATAAAGTGTGCATAAAGCTGGCGCATGCGCAGCGACAAGTAAACGCGCGCACGAGATTACAGTGCGGCCTCAGAATTAAGTCGGAAGAGCTAGGAGGGGACTTGAGGATGAGGGGAGGTGCTAGGCTCACTCGGAATGGCCACTGACAGGACAGCACCTCGGGCACAGGTTATTTGTATATTTGTTTTTTTAATATAGCTTTCATGAGTTACATACTGGTATATTTCTGACATGCTATAGGAGACCTCCAGTAACGTAATCAGGTCTATATGTGTAATCTTGCTGACAGAATCCCTTTAAATATCCCTGCCAGTACTTATCACTTACATTTTCAAGTGACTCATCCAGAATAATGGCACCATAGGTGGGTACTCCCATCTTATATTCCTTCCATTCATCCAAGACCCTTTGTACATCTTCACCATTGGGAAGTAAAAACGGGCAATGCTGGAAAAGTGCAAGGATTGTAAAGGAGAATACGGGAAAGTCATTGAGACGATAATACTACAAAATATAGCGGTGGTCAGGCTAAAGGAGTGCAGTACTGTGCCCGTCACTGAAGTTATTACGAGTGTCCATCCAGAAGATAGATGATATAATTTCTACAGGTGACACAAGAGGATGGAGTTACCTTCAAGCCGCTGCCGACACTGAACCAACCTCCTCATCTGAATCTCCCCACCCCTGCCAATTGGTGGTAAGAGTTAGTGGCCTTTTCTTACATAAATGACATCTTGTTCACCAGTCACATAGCCTAGGTGCCACTCAGTCCCATTCAAGTGGGCTGCAATACCAAGCAGTGCACTATACAACGTACGGCACTGCACTGGGTGCGAAATGAGGAGGCCGCGACACTCTTCAAACAGCTGATGAGCAGAGGTTCTAGGAGTCAGATATTGATGACTTATCCTGAGGACGGGCCATCGGTATCACAATCCCAGACAACCCCTTTAACCCCTTAGTGAACACCCATACGCCTTTTTACGGCGGTTAGTAAGGGGTCTTAGGCTGGGCCAGCGCTTTTTTACGTGCAGCGGGGACCCGGCTCTCACATAAGAGCCGCAGCCCTGCTCTAACAGCCCAGACCGGCAGGAGTGCCGATCCGGGCTGTTTAAAGGGAAGGGAACCTGTAACTGGGGTTTTGTGTATAGAGCTGAGGACATGGGCTGCTAGATGGCCACTAGCACATCCGCAACACCCAGTCCCCATAGCATGGTGTGCTTTTATTGTGTAAAAAAAATATATAAAAAAATTATTTGATACATATGCAAATTAACCAGAGATGAGTCCTGTATGCGTGTACAGTGCTGACAGAGGAAGCGGACTCCCTCTGTCTTCCATCGGCACCCGCAAATGCGAGAACGGGGTGCCGATGAGTGTCTCTGTCGCAGCCGCCTGGAATATGTAAGAATAGCACTCACATTAAAATGCAATGCACTATAGGGATAATGCATTGCATTTTAAAATCAATCAATAAGGTGTATGTTATTCTTAGCTGCCACCGAAAAAACTTAATAAAAAGCGATCAAAAAGCGCCATTTACTTCAAAATGATACCAATAAAAAATACAAGTCGACCTGCAAAAATCAAGCCCTCACACAACTCCATATAAAGAAAAAAAAATGAAAAAAAGTTAGGGGTCTTGGGAAGTGGCAATGCAAAAACATTTTTTTCCTTTTAAAAATAAAATAAAATAGGGGTTTATTGCAAAAAAGTTGTAAAACGGGAAAAAAAAAAACATATAATTATATATAAATATATAAGTATTTGGTATCACTGTAATCGTACTGACCCAGAGATTAAAGATATTATGTTAGGGTACTTTCACACTTGCGGCAGAGGAGTCCGGCAGGCAGTTCCGTTGCTGGAACTGCCTGCCGGATCCGTCAAAACGAATGCCAACTGGTGGCATTTTAAGACTGATCAGGATCCTGATCCATCTTACAAATGCATTGAAATGCTGGATCCGTCTTTCCAGTGTAATTTTTTTTTTATTTTCGGTCTGTGCACGTGCAGACCAGAAGGACGGATCCGGCATTCCAGTATTTTGAATGCCGGCATAAATACATTCCTATATAAAAAATTCCAGATCCAGCATGTGTTCAGTTTTTTGGGCAAGAGACAAAACTGCAGCATGCTGCAGATTATCTCCGTCCTGAACAGTCAAAATGACTGAACTGAAGACATCCTGAACGAATTGCTCTCCATTCAGAATGCATGGGGATAAAACTGATCAGTTCTTTTCCGGTATAGAGCCCCTAGGAGGGAACTCAATGCTGGAAAAGAAAAAAAAAACACTAGTGCGAAAGTATCCTTATTTATACAAAAAAATAAACGCTGTCAAATTTATAATGTAAAAACTAAGTGGCAGTATTGCTGTTTCTCCCCCCCATCTCCCTCCCAGAAAGAGTTAATAAGTTATGTGTACCCCAAAATGGTGCCATTTAAAACTACAACTTGTCCTGCAAAAAACAAGCCCTCATAAAGCTATATAGACGGAAAAATAAAAGTTATAGCTCTTGGAAAGCTACGATGAAAAAAAAGGAAGAAAAAGGCTTGGTCAGTAAGGCCCAAAACAGGCTGGTCACTAAAGGCTTAAAAAGGGGTTGTCTCATAACGACAACCCCTATCTGTAAGGCCTACTTAAAGGGGTTGTCCGAGTTAAGGAAAAAAAAAAAAGATATAGCACTGTAAATCTGGTGGTCAGCGATACATAAATAAGCCAAGCAAGTTTTAGGCAAAAAACTATCTATTTCCTAATTTCCCTGGTTCTCTTCTGGCCCTTTGTTTACTTGCAATAAAAACAATCTCTGCCCCTCCCCCAGCTCTGCTAAGGGAGTGGCTACAAGAACTGCCTGCTGAGTTCCATGTCTGTCTGCTGGGAGACTCAGCAGCATGTTGTATATGTAGAACTACAAGTCCCAGCTGTATAATGACACTGCTAAGGGAGTGAATACAAGTGCTGCCCTGAGTGACATGTCTGCCTGCTGGGAGACTCAGCAGCAGGTTGTATGTACAGAACTACAAGTCCCAGCTGTATAATGACACTGCTAAGAGAGTGAATACAAGTGCTGCCCTGAGTGACATGTCTGCCTGCTGGGAGACTCAGCAGCAGGTTGTATGTACAGAACTACAAATCCCAGCTGTATAATGACACTGCTAAGGGAGTGAATACAAGTGCTGCCCTGAGTGACATGTCTGCCTGCTGGGAGACTCAGCAGCAGGTTGTATATGTAGAACTACAAGTCCCAGCTGTATAATGACACTGCTAAGGGAGTGAATACAAGTGCTGCCCTGAGTGACATGTCTGCCTGCTGGGAGACTCGGCAGCAGGTTGTATGTGTAGAACTACAAGTCCTAGCTGTACAATGACACTGCTGATACACACAGGATCTTCTCCCTACCTGTAATGCTCTGCAGAACCTCTCTTTCAATTCCTGTGCCCAGCATTCGTCTCCTCACTGCCTGCAGCTACACAGTAAACACTTCAGCCCTGAGTCTGTGCAGCTGAAGGGGTTAAGAATCCTGGGAGAGAGCAATAAGCAGCAGCTGGCAGTGCAGGGGGGCGTGGCCAGCACAGTGACCACTCTTGTACAGATCTCTCAGGCTTGTGCAGGAACATTATCAGAGCAGGGAGAGAAGCTGACATCACAGGTCATGTGACCCTCAGTGAAATCTGAGAAACCAGCCACTGGAGATAAGGTGAGTGAATTGGAAAGCTGTTACATTTGCCCAGTTAGAAACATAGAAAGAATTCAAAATAAATAACTCAGACAACCCCTTTAAGACACATGGATGCCATAAAGAGAGCGTCAGCCACATGAGGGGTCATTTAATCTGAGTGGCTCAGCACTAGTGAACCTGCCCACCCATGCATTACACTGTCAGCTATTCATATGAATGACTGGTATGTAATTCTACATTACTGTATCGCCAGATGTGGCTATAGAAGCAATACTCGCAGATTATGCTGAACCGTTTCTGTTGTGGTTTTTCCTGTAAACATTTTTTTACTATTCAAACTTTATGGTGTCTGTCCCCCTTTGACGTCAAGATACGATGCAGCACAGTGACTCTGATTGTCCACAAGGGACGTTCTAGGCACAAGAAATGGATGAATTCACTGACAAATAATTAGTGGTTTACGTTCCACCCTTTTCAAATATCATTCACTGACCAAAGGAACATTGTGAAGGAAACAGTAAAACTACGTTTTTAGGGTCCACTCACACCTCCATATGTGGGGGTTTTTCGGACACCGGCAATGTGTGTTCCGCATTTTGGGGACCGCACATCGCCGGCACTATAATAGAAAATGCCTAATCTTGTCCTCAATTGCGGACAAGAATAGGACATGTTCTATTTTTTCTCAGGAACAGAATTGCAGACCCGCAATTCTGGATCTGGACAGCACATAAGTGTGGCCCCATAGAAATAAATGGGTCCGCAATTCTGTTCCGCAAAATGCAGGATAGAATTGCGCACGTGAGAATGGAGCCTTATTGAAATTTGATTAAAATGTGAACAGGAGGGAAAACGCTTACCCAATATAACAACCTCCCAAATGACAGTGTCATACTGTTGTGGGATGTATTCGTGGACCAACACACAGTTGTAGTTGGTTCCACTTACGTGGTTTCCCAAATTGACTTGTGTGCATACCTGAGTGACGGGGCAGGCTGGGTCTTGCGCAGTCGCATTAGACCAGCTGGTGCCGTGTTATATGCCGCCTGTATTGGTGTGGACATATGTTTGTCATTTGGGAGGTTTTTATATTAGGTAAGAGTTTTCCCTCCTGTTCACATTTTAATCAAGTTTCAATAAAGACGTAGTTTTACTATTTCCTTCATAACGTTCCTTTGGTCAGTGAATGACAAGGAATGGATGTACTAAATCAGGGAGGCTCAAGCCGCGGCCCTCCAGCCGTTGCAAAACTACAAATCCCAGCATGCCCTAATAGCCGTCGGCTGTGCAGGCATGCTGGGAATTGTAGATTTGCAACAGCTGGAGGGCCGCGGGTTGGCCATCCCTGTACTAGATCAAGGAGCATACAATGAAAAAGGATATCTGCTTTAGCAAAGTCCCTTATCCCACACTGAGGCAGGCCTGGAAAGTTCTGCATGCAGAAGTCCAAGTAAAACCAGTGGGCCAGTTCAATCTGGAAGCATACTCTGATGGCGTTATCGCGTTCCTCACTGGGAATGTGTAAGATAAATCGGCTGTAAAAGAAATAGGTCATTAATGGTATAAATGGTGGATTAAAATGTCACATCCAAAGAACAATATCCCCTAAGAGTACATTCACACAGAAGATATTTTTGACAGTAAAAACCATTGCAGAACTGTACATGACATGGATCCACATGTATGGTTAGCCGCATTCAGTGGGGGCTCATTCTCCTGGGGCCTGCAAGAATTCTGTATTTTGCATGACATAGATTTCAAATCTATGCCTGAACAATGGCACGGGTTCCCATTGAAGATGATGGGAAATGGAATACACCCTGGGGTTGGTGTGGAATATCTGCCAAATTCTGCATGGAAAATCTGTCATGTGCACTGCACATACCCCAATATTAAAGAGCATCTATCAGCAGATTTATACCTATGACACTGGCCGACCCGTTACATGTGTGCTTAGCAGCTGAAGGCATCTGTGTTGGTTCTATGGTCATATGTGCCCGCATCTCTGAGAAAAAATATGTTTTAATATATGCAAATGAGCCTCTAGGAGCAACAGGGGCGTTGCCGTTACACCTAGAGGCTCTGCTCTCTCTGCAACTGCCACCCTCTGCACTTTGACAGGGCCAGGTGTGAAGACATTTTCACTACCTCGCCATGTCAATCAAAATGCAGGAGGTGTGGCAGTTGCAGAGAAAGCAGAGCCTCTATGTGTAATGACAACGCCCCCGTTGCTCCTAAAGGCTAATTTGCATATAACAAAACATAACTTTTCTCAGCAATGCGGGCACATATGAACATGGGACCAACACAGATATCTTCAGCTGCCAAGTGCACATGTAACCGGTCAGCCAGTGTCATAGGGACACATCTGCTGACAGATGCTCTTTAAAAGTTCTTCACATTCTTTCTTATACCCATTTTTAGCTTCAACAAACTCAACAACTGCAAAGTCAGGCTAACAAAGCAAACTTGCCATTCAGGAGTCTGGGGAAGTTGGGGACAACCAGTGTGAAAACTGTAATAACAGACATAAAAATATACAATTTAATGAGGGGGAAAAAGAAAGTAAATGCAATAATAAAACAGGATGCATCAAAACCAGAGATTTAAAGGGGGTTGTCTGCTTTTTGCTACTGATGACCTATCCTCAGGATAGGTCATCAATATCAGATTGGAGGGGGTTAGACTCCCGGGCCAATCAGCATTTTGAAGAGAAGGCATCACTCATATGAGCTGTGACGAATACCGTACTTCGACTGACGTCAGACATCAAATATGTAGAGCCAGCGAGATACGGTATGGTCACTGGCTACCAAGACGTGACGTTACACCCTCCTGGGAGTACGTAAGATCCGCTTGGTGCAGTTTACACAGACACCTCCTGTCCACGAGGGCACAGAGAGGCAACAAACTGAGACAGCCTTTTCACTGGCCCAGTGAAACAGCACGTTCAGCCTGGGTATACTGCCACCAGTTTCTTGTTTAATATAAGCTCAGTGCGCTAACAGGATTATATAGGGTAAGAAACCAACCCGCGGTAGTGTATAACTATGCCGAAACACGAACGTGGGGATTCGTGATAGAGATGCTGGAACAAGCCTTTTAAACTGTAGCCGGCCCCTTCTCTTCCAGCCTCTGGGAAGTGTCCCCCCCTCCCTGCTGATCGTGGCAACTTAATGACCCACAAAACCCTTTAGGGCTCATAGATCCAGACCAGAAGGTCACAGGGAGATGGTTCTGGGACCAACAGACCCGCTTGGGTTCCGGCTACAAA
Organism: Bufo gargarizans; assembly: GCF_014858855.1. NCBI lineage: Eukaryota > Metazoa > Chordata > Amphibia > Anura > Bufonidae > Bufo > Bufo gargarizans. The sequence continues at coordinate 619,000,192 of NC_058080.1, forward strand.
TAGAGTCCAAGCATGGTACTGTTATTTGGTTTCTGTGGGGAGATATGTGTATCCCCCCCCCCCCCCCCCCTCCCTGGCATCCCACCGCCAAGCTATGACCACTGGCCTGTTCATCGTGGCCACAGAGACACAAATAGGTATCTGGTTTATGCCTGTGATGGACGGGCGATTCACAATTCCTTATGAACCGCCAGTTCCAGGATGTCTGATAATGTTCATTGAACTGGGTAATGGCCTAGACCCCATGCAGGGAAGTTTTTCCTGTTCCATTAGCCGAGTTTCTGGCTGGAGGTGAGAAATGTAAACAAAAGGTGGCCTGCAAGAAGTTCTCTCCCAGTTGGCTGGGCTTTGAAGCAGGGCCCCCCTGTGGAGCTCACTACCTCTGCTACCTTTCAGCAGATGGTTGCTGTGGGAACATGGCTGACAGTAAATAATAATCCATATTCCACAAATGGGCACTGCCTTCTGTGCTCCGTTTACCTGATCAGCGCAGCAACAGCAGTGGGGAGAAGTATGGCGTCCCCTTTCACTTCTATGGGACAGCTCTGTCTGTTCAAATGAATACTACAGAGCTGTCCCATAGAGGTGAATGGGGACTGTGAGGAATATGCATTGTCATTTGATTCACGTGTCCCGGTGGCCACAATTAACATGCCCATGGTCTTAGTTTGATGGTGGGATGCCAGGGAAGGGAGATATACATAACTCCCCACAGAAACCACATAGAGGCACCATGTTTGGACTCTAGTTGTAGCCGGAACCCAGGTGGATCAATTGGGCCCGGAACCACCTCCCTACGACATTCTGTTCTGGAGCCAAGAACCCTAAAGGGTTTTGTGGGTCCTTGAGCTGCCAGGATTAGCAGGGAGGGGGGACCACTCCCAAAAGGCCAGGAGATGAGGGGCCGGCTACAGGTTACAAGGTTTGTGCCAGCAAGCGGCCGTGTCTTTTCTGAAGGGGGTCATATCGTGCCAATGTGTTTGGAGAGACCATGAACCAGCTGACCTCACTGCCCCCATGTCACTGCAGCAAAGGACTATTCCACAATTATGACCCAAAGAAACTTTCATCCACCCGGTAACTGACTTTTGCTCTGCTTAATTCTGTTGTACCTATATCCCCTGTATCTGTAACCTCAGACCACTGTATATATTCTCTGTGTATAGTGTACTGTCTAGTGTGCCCCTAAGGCGATTAAATATATAATTTAATCTTGTGCTATCTTTTATCTCGATCACGAATCCCCACATCCGCGTTTTGAGAAGCTGGTGGCAGATTTCCCGGGGTGAGAAAGTGCTATTTTCACTGCGGCAGTGAAAAAGCTCTCTCGGCTTGTTGCCGTGGACAAGAGGTGTCTGTGTAAACTGTACCAAGCTGACCTTAGCTGCTCCTCTGGAGGGCGTAACGTCACGCTTTTGGTAACCCCTGACCATACCACATCTCGTGAGCTCGACGTAGGTGACGTCAAGCGGGCATAAGGCGTAGTATTCGTCACAGGGACACCATACTTGTAATTACACTGCTCACCAGGGCTTTTGCTGCACCGAGCAGGTAAACAGGTGCTCGTATGAGCACTGCCTTCTCTTCAAAAGGCTGATCGGCGGGGGTGCCAGGAGTCGGACCCCCACCTATCTGATATTGATGATCTATCCTGAGAATAGTTTATCAATAGTAAAAAATGGACAACCCCTTTAAAGAGGTTGATCAGATTCATAGATTGTTTTTAAAATACCCCACCAACCAATGGGACTAGTCAAGTGAAGCATACTTACCTACTCAAGAACCATTGGTTCCGTTTTCATGGGCCTACCATGCTTCAGTCCCAGCATGTAAACTTCTAGCAAAGATGGGGTAATGTGTTCTGCTGCAACCAATTACTGGGCACAGTAGTGACATGTACACAAGCGGCACGTGAAGCCAAATGAATGGGAATACAATGCAGTACACAGAACAGCTGCTACTAAGTATATGGTGTCCTGGTGTACAGGCCACAGCACTCCAATGAGCACTGCAGCTCCTTCAAACAGCAGAGAGTCAGACACCCACCAATCTGATAATAATGGCCTATAGTAAAGTAGTGCCATCAATATTGTTATCTCACCCAACCCCCATAAAGGGGTTAACGAGGACTTAAAAAGACTTGAGAGAGTGGCTGACCCTCCAATGGGTTCCGGCCCTATTGCTCCCCAGCCATCTCTGCAGCTCCTGTTGATGAGCGGCATGTGACCACTGCAGCCAATAACTGGACGTAGCTGACCCAGTGACATTCCATAAGGGTAACAGGTCACAACTGCAGCAACTATGTGCTTGGCATCATGTTGATGCCAAGCATACTGAATGTTATGTCTACATCTATGGCATGTGTATGACTTTTTATATCACTTTTGATTCTATTTTTTGGAAAGTGATAAAAAAAAAAAAATAAGTGAATCAGACCTTTTTATATTTTTGCTCGTTACGCTATTTACCGTACGCGGTGGTGTCCATGGTTATTTTTTTTAGTTGTTCATTTATTTTGGGGAAAGGGGGGCGATTTGAATTTTCGTATTTTTCAAAACTTTTTACATTTTTTTTTTAGGTCCCCAAGTGGACCACAACTTACAATCATCAGTTTGCAACTTGTATTGAACAATGGAATTTGCTCTATTATTGTATACAAAATTTGCTATAGCTCACCTGTGATATACAAATGATGGGGGTCATTTATCAAACTTGTGTAATGTAGAACTGGCTTAGTTGCCAATAGCAACCATTTTCCAAAGGAGCTGTCCAAAACAAAAGGTGGAATCGGACTGTTTGTTATGGGCAACTAAGCCAGTTCTACTTTACACTAGTTTGATAAATGACCCCCAATGAGCCTGCAAGACTAATACAGGCTCCTACGGTATTAGCATAGGACACTTTCCCCAGTCTCTGCTTCCGGTTTTTATCACTCTCAGATGTAACGGTCACATTTCACCACAGCATCTAAGGGGTTATATGCCCGCGATCGGAATTACCGCTGATCGCAAACATTAGTCGCAGTCAGCTGTTCCTCCACTGCGTAGTAGATAGAGCTGGTTACTGCCGCACTGATCCCATTCACTTCAATGTGAGCAGCTCTGCAGGACAGAGCTGTGTAGTCGGGGTGTCAGAGCCCCACCAATCACACATTGATGTCCTGTCCTCAGGATAGAAAAATAGAAAAGTACCGGAGTCATAAAAAAATAAAAATAAACACACACACACACACACACACACACACACACGCCGCACCCTGTACAGTTCTCAAGCAAACTGCAGACTTATTGGTGGAGCAGGACTATGTGGTCGTCTCCAAGGCGCTTTAGCATGCAAGTGCTAGAGCGCAGGAAACACGGTCCATGTGCTCACTGCAACTCCCCTGACCCTTACTGACATGGTTCCTATCTGATGGCGGGGCCACTGCAGAGTACGGACAGGATGATGGGAGCACAGTACAATAGACCAGTGATCAGAGACTGACTATCATAGATCACTGTGATGTAGTCCGTTCAGGACCGTGTTTCCGTGCTGAATGAGCCCTAAGGGTGGAACTACATTGGGAAGCCTCCTGCCACCACAAGGTGCATGGCTTCCAAGTTGCCTGTTGCTGACATACGCCATCTAGGGACACAAATTTTTATTACATCAGTATACATGAGGAAGGCTCAGTGGGGAAGATATATCAAAACTGCTGTAAAGCTGTGGCAACCAATCAGATTCCACCTTTCATTTTCCAAAGGTGCTCTGAAAAATGAAAGGCAGAATCCGATTGGTTGCTACAGACGACTAAGCCAGTGCTTTACAGCAGTTTTGATAAATGTCCCCCAGTGACAGGCACGTGTTGTATGACAGGGATTCTGATGCCCCCTTGTTTTAGAGACTTTTGGGGGGCTCGATCTGACACCCCCGGTAATGAAGTCTTGTTATTACTGGGGGTGTCAGACCGAGACCCCGAATAGTCTCTAGAACAAGGGGGCATCAGAATCAGCAGCCTTTTTTTTCATCACAGAAAAAGTCAATCACACTTGGATGAAAAGTTTATTTATTTTTTCTGACAATTTCAAAAAATAGCGCAGTTGTCAGAAAAAGTGTCACTGGCTGGAAGGCTATGACCCCCAGCAGTGTGGAGGAGCAGCCCTAACATCCGCACCACCCGGACACGTCCTGGGCTGAGGCCTGCAGGACGCCGGTCTATGCTGAGACTTGTAGTACCACAGGCAGAGGGGAGCACGCCGTTACCTGCACAAGTCGTCCAGGACTCCATCGGGAACCTCCACTCGCTTGCTTTCCATGTTGGACACAGGCACATCCCGGAGACAGCGCGGTCCAGGAGCCTGAAAACAGCGGGAGACGAGGGGCGGGGCCAGAGGAAGAACCGAAACAACAACAATAATAGCTAGAGCTCCGACACCAGCCCCAGTGCGTCACCTCCGCCGCCGGGCGCACCGCGTCACCAGTCAGCGGGAAGCGCTGCGCCAATCAGCGACGGAACACGGCCATGTTCTCCCCGCCCTCCCTGATGACGTAAGGGGAAGTGTGGCACCAATAGGAATTCAGCATTCGGTAAATCCCGTCGCTGCCCTTGGCAACAAGTCGTAAACGGATTGGATGAGGAGCTTCTAGGCGGAGTCGTTGGGATAGTTTATAAATTAGATTGGATTGGAGGCGATTTCAGGCGAAATATAGGTGATAAGAGTCGGTTATTCTTACAGGTGGTGTACATGTAGTCAGTTATAGTGAGTCAAAAACAGAACAGGTGCAGATCTGTACGTTACACCTTACCTCTAAGTAGGCCTCATCACGGAGTTTGGCTCACAATAACTGATCCAAATAACAAAGATGTGAACTCTGGGCCCAACAAAATTGTCGGGGCCCCTCATTATTTAATTTTTTTTAAGTTGCTGGGGGCGGAGGGGCACTTGTCTGCTGCCACACTCCTTTAACTCCTCCTGCAATAGGTCTAACTTAGTCCACGGTCTGGTGTAAACGCCACAGTCAGTTCACAGTTCAGTGTAAATGCCGTAAGCCCACAGTTCAGTGTAAATGCCTCAGTCAGTTCACAGTCCACTGTAAACGCCGCAATCAGATCACAGTTCGGTGTAAACGCCTCCGTCAGTTCACAGTTCAGTGTAAATGCCGCAGTAAGCCCACAGTTCAGTGTAAACGCCGCAGTCAGCCCACAGTCCACTGTAAACGCCACAGTCAGCCCACAGTCCACTATAAACGCCGCAGTCAGCCCACAGTCCACTATAAACGCCGCAGTCAGCCCACAGTCCACTGTAAACGCCGCAGTCAGCCCACAGTTCACTGTAAACGCCGCAGTCAGCCCACAGTCCACTGTAAACGCCACAGTCAGTCCACTGTAAATGCCGCAGTCAGCCCACAGTCCACTGTAAACGCCGCAGTCAGCCCACAGTCCACTGTAAACACTGCAGTCGGACCACAGTCCAGTGTAAACGCTGCGGTCAGCTCACAGTCCACTGTAAACGCCGCAGTCAGCCCATAGTCCAGTGTAAATGCTGCAGTCAGCCCATAGTTCAGTATAAGATGGTAACCCACAATGACCTAGTTTGGCAGGGTCTTTGTGGGAGACATGAAGTGGCTGTGCTCTGTGAGGTGGTAGGGGCAAATAAAGGGTCTGGTCTCTGGGGGAAGGGTCAGAAAGAAGGAATAGAAAGGGGTATTGGGAAACACTGCCTGCCGGGGCTCTGGGGGGGGGGGGGGGACAAAGGGTAGTCACCACAAGGGAGGTAAGGGGAAGACCATGGTGGCACAGGCTGTGGAGAGGAGGAGAGGGGCAGAGAGAGAAACATAATTTCAGCGACAGCAGATTCCAGGGATCCCTGACATCCCCCTATAGTCAATCACCAAAAGCAGAAGGTCCATAGGAGGCCCTCATGCAGCCACTTCCAAATGTAGGGGGGCTGCTTTACATTTCCTTCCTCCTCCCATGTCTTCATACTTGATAGCAGCAGGGCATATACTGCAGGGCTCAGCAAAAGGCAGCATCTCTGTGTAGTGCTGCCACCTACTGGCCACAGTATCTCTCTAAAACGGATTTCATTCATTGCAATGGGGGTCATTTATTCTGACCCTCTATATGAGAAACTGGTGGGAAAAAAAGTCACAAACTGAGTTTTTTTTTAAATCTCATTGCACCTATATTTAGGCACAGCTGCCCTCGCCACGTTCCAAAAAGGGGGCTGGGTGTGACCAAGGCTGGCGTATATTTTGTCTGGGCGCACGGACTGCCGGAGTATGCACTTCATTTATGATGAGGCGTGCACCTTGTCGTGAATTAAAGACATCCTCCTGAGGCACATATCACTTCTGTATGCCGGTCTTGATAAATGAGCCCCAATGTATACAATCTTCAGCTCAATGTTTACACAGATTTCATTCAAATTTACTCAAGAAAAAAATTACTAGATATGTGAACTGACCCTAGATAGTCTTTCCCATAGTCCAAGCAGCAGCACACTGGTGGGGAAAACTCTGCCTTGAACTTAGGGCAGGTGCAAGGACCTCCGTCTTACAGCAATCTGATGTGTGTTTATTAAGAAATTCCTACATTCTGTTTCTATGCTGACTAGGTTCTTTGAGCACCAAGGGTGAACCTAGCCCCCCAGGGCAGTACTTCACCTTCGCCTTTCTGCTATAGGCCTCACGCGCGTGACTTTATATTTATTCCGTGTCCGTAACGCATTTTTTGCAGATCGCACATGGACTATGAAAAAAGAAACAATAGCACGTGGGTGACACTAAATCCGTGTTGCTGTTCTACAAGTTATAGAACATGTCCTATTCTTGTCCATTTTGCAGAGAAGAATACGGTAGCCAGTTCTAGTGATGGGAGTGAGAAAACTGCGGAATGCACACAGATGGTATCCGTATTTTGCACATCCATGGTTTGCGTACTACAAATCACTTTCTCTTTCTCAGTGATTGACATGGCCAGGGATCGTCACTGTTCCGATGCCTGGCCCTAAAATCTCATGCATGCTGCGGCGAGCGTTCAGTCGCCATATGATCAGTAGATCTCAATATCCCCTCTGGAGATCTGGACTGAGCCTTTGGAACAGTGAGGATTCCTGACCCTGTTCATCACTGGGAGAGAAGAAGGAGTGACTAAGGCAGAGGTAAAGTGGTGCTCTGAGGGGCTAGGCCTGCTCCTTGCTGTTCCAAGCACATCATTAGCACAAAATTAGGAATTTCTCAATAAAGACACATTGGATTACTGCAAGAGAGGGGTCCTCGCACTCAGCATGACCATGCCTACCAGGCAGTATGCCTGGTTTAAAGTTTGGTACCAGTGGCTCACCGATGTGTACTTAACATAGAAATTGTGCTCTCCTAGGGCAACACCCTACGCCCAGATATAATACCTCAATATAGAAAAGAACAATTGGAGGGGACTCAAATATCTGGAAATCCCAAAGGGCTTTATATTTTCAGGTGGTGGTGTGAAATGGATGAATGAGGGATGGGGCCAGTTAGGGAGGGAAGATCGAGGTGCTGGTAGAACAGCCGTACCTCGATTTCCCATCCCCCTGGCTGTGGCCAGCACTACATATGTCTATTAATACCATTGAAAAAGTAACGGGAATATAACCATACATAGCTATACAAAGAGACATTAAACTTATAACTGAAGCCTAAAGCAGCAACTATTATTTCTCCGAGTTAATCTATGCAAATATAAGAGGAACATATGACAACTTAGGTGCGGAGGATTATACTCCCACCTGACCTTCATCTGATACCTGTACCCCTTGTCCAGCATATATTTCTCTACTTGGAACATTGCCTATTGAAGTACAATTTATAAACAGAACACTGCTGCATTTTTATATTTTTTACCCTATTACCTTATATTTTTTACACTATTCCCTTGCTTTTACGCAACTGATGCGGACCATTGATCCACACAATATCGTAATGGTCTTAATGCATGGAGTTACTGCATTATCTCATTCCAGGCTTTATTATATGTGTTGATCACTACTAGGGATGAGCGAACCCGAACATTTTCGTAAAAGTCCGGGTTCGGGTTCGGTGTTCGTCGCTTTCTTGGCGCTTTTTGAAAGGCTGCAAAGCAGCCAATCAACAAGCGTCATACTACTTGCCCCAAGAGGCCATCACAGCCATGCCTACTATTGGCATGGCTGTGATTGGCCAGTGCAGCATGTGACCCAGCCTCTATTTAAGCTGGAGTCACGTAGCGCCGCCCGTCACTCTGCTCTGATTAGTGTAGGGAGAGGTTAGGCAGATTAACTCCTCCAAAAGACTTCATCCAGTGATCGATCTGCAGCTGTGGATCATTGAACTGCTGCTATTCAATTGCTCACTGTTTTTAGGCTGCCCAGAGCGTTTTTCATTCACTTTTTTTCTGGGGTGATCGGTGGCCATTTTGTGCCTTATGGTGCGCCAGCACAAGCTGCCAACAAGTGCATTTAACCCTCAATAGTGTGGTTGTTTTTTGGCTATATCCTACATCGGTCAAGCTGTCACACCAAGTGCATTTAACCATCAATAGTGTGGTTATTTTTTGGCCATATACTACATCAGGGGCAAGCTGAGCCTGTCACCAAGTGCATTTAACCCTCAATAGTGTGGCTGTTTTTTGGCTATATCCTACATCAGGGTCAAGCTGTCACACCAAGTGCATTTAACCATCAATAGTGTGGTTATTTTTTGGCCATATCCCAGTCTAATTCTGTCCGTAAACGTATACCTGTAACCCAGCGCCTAAATACCAGGCCTCCAATTTATAGTCAGCTAAATCTGTGGTTATTGCTGTGGCTGGGCAAGTTATTTAGTGTCCGTCAAAGCACATATTTTGTTCTGGGTTGAAATACAATTCCCAATTTAGCAATCCTCTAAATTAGTGGTTTCTGCTGTATCAGGCCTACTTAAAATCTATCCCTAAAAGGGTATATTAGATTCAAGGTGCTGATAGGGTCATTCTCAATAACTTCACACACACGCTACTGTGCATATCCCAGTCTAATTCTGTCCGTAAACGTATACCTGTCACCCAGCGCCTAAATACCAGGCCTCAAATTTATATTCAGCTAAATCTGTCGTTACTACTGTGCCTTTATTAGTGTAATACGGTACCTAAATAGATAGCCAGATAGTGTTAGGTGTGTGTAAAAAAAAAAGGCCTGAATTTGAATTCAGTACATTGGGCCAAATAATATTTTTGTTATTGTGGTGAACGGTAACAATGAGGAAACGCGTAAGGGACGCGGACATGGTCGTGGTGGTGTTAGTGGACCCTCTGGTGCTGGGAGAGGACGTGGCCGTTCTGCCACAGCCACACGTCCTAGTGTACCAACTACCTCAGGTCCCAGTAGCCGCCATAATTTACAGCGATATTTGGTGGGGCCCAATGCCGTTCTAAGGATGGTAAGGCCTGAGCAGGTACAGGCATTAGTCAATTGGGTGGCCGACAGTGGATCCAGCACGTTCACATTATCTCCCACCCAGTCTTCTGCAGAAAGCGCACAGATGGCGCCTGAAAACCAAGCCCATCAGTCTGTCACATCACCCCCATGCATACAAGGGAAACTGTCTGAGCCTCAAGTTATGCAGCAGTCTCTTATGCTGTTTGAAGACTCCGCTGGCAGGGTTTCCCAAGGGCATCCACCTAGCCCTTCCCCAGCGGTGGAAGATATAGAATGCACTGACGCACAACCACTTATATTTCCTCATGATGAGGACATGGGAATACCACCTCAGCACGTCTCTGATGATGACGAAACACAGGTGCCAACTGCTGCGTCTTTCTGCAGTGTGCAGACTGAACAGGAGGTCAGGGATCAAGACTGGGTGGAAGACGATGCAGGGGACGATGAGGTCCTAGACCCCACATGGAATGAAGGTCGTGCCACTGACTTTCAGAGTTCGGAGGAAGAAGCAGTGGTGAGACCGAGCCAACAGCGTAGCAAAAGAGGGAGCAGTGGGCAAAAGCAGAACACCTGCCGCCAAGAGACTCCGCCTGCTACTGACCGCCGCCATCTGGGACCGAGCACCCCAAAGGCAGCTTCAAGGAGTTCCCTGGCATGGCACTTCTTCAAACAATGTGCTGACAACAAGACCCGAGTGGTTTGCACGCTGTGCCATCAGAGCCTGAAACGAGGCATTAACGTTCTGAACCTTAGCACAACCTGCATGACCAGGCACCTGCATGCAAAGCATGAACTGCAGTGGAGTAAACACCTTAAAAACAAGGAAGTCACTCAGGCTCCCCGCTACCTCTTCTGCTGCTGCCGCCTCGGCCTCTTCTGCTGCTGCCGCCTCGGCCTCTTCTGCTGCTGCCGCCTCGGCCTCTTCTGCTGCTGCCGCCTCGGCCTCTTCCTCCACCTCTGGAGGAACGTTGGCACCTGCCGCCCAGCAAAGAGGGGATGTACCACCAACACCACCACCTCCGTCACCAAGCATCTCAACCATGTCATACGGCAGCGTTCAGCTCTCCATCTCACAAACATTCCCAGCGTAAATTCCCACCTAGCCACCCTCGATCCCTGGCCCTGAACGCCAGCATTTCTAAACTACTGGCCTATGAAATGCTGTCATTTAGGCTGGTGGACACAGACAGCTTCAAACAGCTCATGTCGCTTGCTGTCCCACAGTATGTTGTTCCCAGCCGCCACTACTTCTCCAAGAGAGCCGTGCCTTCCCTGCACAACCAAGTATCCGATAAAATCAAGTGTGCACTGCGCAACGCCATCTGTGGCAAGGTCCACCTAACCACAGATACGTGGACCAGTAAGCACGGCCAGGGACGCTATATCTCCCTAACTGCACACTGGGTAAATGTAGTGGCGGCTGGGCCCCAGGCGGAGAGCTGTTTGGCGCACGTCCTTCCGCCGCCAAGGATCGCAGGGCAACATTCTTTGCCTCCTGTTGCCACCTCCTCCTACTCAGCTTCCTCCTCCTCTTCTTCCACCTGCTCATCCAGTCAGCCACACACCTTCACCACCAACTTCAGCACAGCCCGGGGTAAACGTCAGCAGGCCATTCTGAAACTCATATGTTTGGGGGACAGGCCCCACACCGCACAGAAGTTGTGGCGGGGTATAGAACAACAGACCGACGAGTGGTTGCTGCCGGTGAGCCTCAAGCCCGGCCTGGTGGTGTGCGATAATGGGCGAAATCTCGTTGCAGCTCTGGGAATAGCCGGTTTGACGCACATCTCTTGCCTGGTGCATGTGCTGAATTTGGTGGTGCAGAAGTTCATTCACAACTACCCCGACATGTCAGAGCTGCTGCATAAAGTGCGGGCCGTCTGTTCGCGCGTCCGGCGTTCACATCCTGCCGCTGCTCGCCTGTCTGCGCTACAGCGTAACTTCGGCCTTCCCGCTCACCGCCTCATATGCGACATGCCCACCAGGTGGAACTCCACCTTGCACATGCTGGACAGACTGTGCGAGCAGCAGCAGAGGAGTTTCAGCTGCAGCACGCACGGGTCAGTCGCACTGCGGAACAGCACCACTTCCCCACCAATGACTGGGCCTCCATGCGAGACCTGTGTGCCTTGTTGCGCTGTTTCGAGTACTCCACCAACATGGCCAGTGGCGATGACGCCGTTATCAGCGTTACAATACCACTTCTATGTCTCCTTGAGAAAACACTTAGGGCGATGATGGAAGAGGAGGTGGCCCAGGAGGAGGAAGAGGGGTCATTTTTAGCACTTTCAGGCCAGTCTCTTAGAAGTGACTCAGAGGGAGGTTTTTTGTAACAGCAGAGGCCAGGTACAAATGTGGCCAGCCAGGGCCCACTACCGGAGGAGGAGGAGGATGAAGCATGTTCACAGCGGGGTGGCACCCAACGCAGCTTGGACCCATCACTGGTGCGTGGCTGGGGAAAAGGCAGGACGATGACGATACGCCTCCCACAGAGGACAGCTTGTCCTTACCTCTGGGCAGCCTGGCACACATGAGCGACTACATGCTGCAGTGCCTGCGCAACGACAGCAGAGTTGCCCACATTTTAACATGTGCGGACTACTGGGTTGCCACCCTGCTGGATCCACGGTACAAAGACAATGTGCCCACCTTACTTCCTGCACTGGAACGTGATAGGAAGATGCGCGAGTACAAGCGCACGTTGGTAGACGCGCTACTGAGAGCATTCCCAAATGTCACAGGGGAACAAGTGGAAGCCCAAGGCAGAGGAGGAGCAAGAGGTCGCCAAGGCAGCTGTGTCACGGCCAGTTCCTCTGAGGGCAGGGTTAGCATGGCAGAGATGTGGAAAAGTTTTGTCAACACGCCACAGCTAACTGCACCACCACCTGATACGCAACGTGTTAGCAGGAGGCAACATTTCACTAGCATGGTGGAACAGTACGTGTGCACACCCCTCCACGTACTGACTGATGGTTCGGCCCCATTCAACTTCTGGGTCTCTAAATTGTCCACGTGGCCAGAGCTAGCCTTTTATGCCTTGGAGGTGCTGGCCTGCCCGGCGGCCAGCGTTTTGTCTGAACGTGTATTCAGCACGGCAGGGGGCGTCATTACAGACAAACGCAGCCGCCTGTCTACAGCCAATGTGGACAAGCTGACGTTCATAAAAATGAACCAGGCATGGATCCCACAGGACCTGTCCATCCCTTGTGCAGATTAGACATTAACTACCTCCCCATAACCATATATTATTGTACTCCAGGGCACTTCCTCATTCAATCCTATTTTTATTTTCATTTTACCATTATATTGCGGGGCAACCCAAAGTTGAATGAACCTCTCCTCTGCCTGGGTGCCGGGGCCTAAATTTATGACAATGGACTGTTCCAGTGGTGGGTGACGTGAAGCCTGATACTCTGCTATGATATGAAGACTGATTCTCTGCTGACATGAAGCCAGATTCTGTGTTACGGGACCTCTCTTCTCTGCCTGGGTGCCGGGGCCTAAATTTATGACAATGGACTGTTACAGTGGTGGGTGACGTGAAGCATGATTCTCTGCTATGATATGAAGACTGATTCTCTGCTGAAATGAAGCCAGATTCTGTGTTACGGGACCTCTCTCCTCTGCCTGGGTGCCGGGGCCTAAATTTATGACACTGGACTTTTACAGTGGTGGCTGACGTGAAGCATGATTCTCTGCTATGATATGAAGACTGAATCTCTGCTGACATGAAGCCAGATTCTGTGTTACGGGACCTCTCTCCTCTGCCTGGGTGCCGGGGCCTAAATTTATGACACTGGACTTTTACAGTGGTGGCTGACGTGAAGCATGATTCTCTGCTATGATATGAAGACTGAATCTCTGCTGACATGAAGCCAGATTCTGTGTTACGGGACCTCTCTCCTCTGCCTGGGTGCTGGGGCCTAAATTTATGACACTGGACTTTTACAGTGGTGGCTGACGTGAAGCCTGATTCTCTGCTATGATATGAAGACTGATTCTCTGCTGACATGAAGCCAGATTCTGTGTTACGGGACCTCTCTCCTCTGCCTGGGTGCCGGGGCCTAAATTTATGACAATGGACTTTTACAGTGGTGGGTGACGTGAAGCATGATTCTCTGCTATGATATGAAGACTGAATCTCTGCTGACATGAAGCCAGATTCTGTGTTACGGGACCTCTCTTCTCTGCCTGGTTGCCGGGGCCTAAATGTATGACAATGGACTGTTACAGTGGTGGGTGACGTGAAGCATGATTCTCTGCTATGATATGAAGACTGATTCTCTGCTGACATGAAGCCAGATTCTGTGTTACGGGACCTCTCTGCTCTGCCTGGGTGCCGGGGCCTAAATTTATGACAATGGACTGTTACAGTGGTGGGTGACGTGAAGCATGATTCTCTGCTATGATATGAAGACTGATTCTCTGCTGACATGAAGCCAGATTCTGTGTTACGGGACCTCTCTCCTCTGCCTGGGTGCCGGGGCATAAATTTATGACAATGGACTTTTACAGTGGTGGCTGACGTGAAGCATGATTTTATCACAAGACACGGAGGCTCCTATTGCATTAACTTCCTTTACTGTAACCATAGCAGCAAAGAAAAAAACATGTCAATCACAAAAGAAACACCCTTGTAACCGACTCCTCCCCTTATCCCACTATATATGGACTTCCACTTCCTGGGATCATCCTCTTTCTTTGCTGCTGCCATAGCAGATAAGTATCCTCTTTGTTACTAGAAATTTTGCCTGCCATTCATTTGGCTATATTGTTTTTGCTGACTGTTCTTAATTGGTTCTAGAGCTGTCTGTGGAGGTTTCTACCTCTCCTCTCATTTACTGTTGTTTTTTCACTGTCGGCGTTTAGCCTTATTCTTTCTTGGGGTGTTTCCCCCCCCCCCCCTTCTTTCTTTTCTTCCCCTTGTTCGGTTATTCTTTCCCCTGCTTGGCTTACCTCCGGTGCGCAGCGGGTTTTGGGCCGGTCTTCCCGGTCTCCCCCCCCCCCTTTTTTCATCGCGTCGCACAAGTGTTCGCCCGTGATCTCTCCGGCGCTTGCGGGGACGGCCGAAGTCTCGCGCCTCGCGAGATTTCGGCCTCAGGCTCTCCCAGCTCGGCGCTCCCGTTGCGGGTCTGCGGCCGCTTGAGATCTCGCGAGATCTCGGCCGCTCCACCTCAGCTTCGCGCCGTTTTGCCCGCTCGTGTTCCGGCTGCTCCCTATTGGATCCCCGGCTTGTTTGTTCATCAGGTGGGTCCCTGTCTTGCGCCCTGCTTCATCCAGTAGTGTTTTTTCTTCTAGCCCTCATTCGTTTTTTCTCTTTCTTCCTAGGTCTTCCCTCCTTGTGGTCTGGGGTGACTAACTCCTTCCACATTGTTATCATGTCTCGCCGCAGTAGTTTATCTTCAGTTAGGCAGGACCCTGCTGCTAGACCCCAGAGCCCTGCTAGTGCTCCCAACCTTGCTAATGAATCCTCACTGGAGAGACAAAATGCTGCGCTGCAGCAATCTATCTCTGAGGCAATCAGGGTAGCTATGGGCTCCATGTCCTCAGTGCTATCTGAATCCATATCACAGGCCTTATGTGCTCAGCCCCCTAGGACCTCTCCGGTTCCTATAGTGGATGCTGAAAGGCCGTCTGCCTCCAGAACATTTAGACCCGATGGTAACCCATCACATGATCACGCGGTCGTCCCGCGGAAAAGAGCTTGCGCACGGCAGGCAGAACGCACTCGTGCTTGGAAATCAGCCAGGACTATGCCTGAGCAGTTGTCTGATTCTGACAGAGAATCTATTGAGGAGGTGCAGAACGAACCCCATTTTGACTCCGGAGAGGAGTTTGAGGACGGCGAGTCTGATCCTCTATGTTTGTTTCCAACCCCTATGCCACCTGCGGCTACGGTGGCCCTACAAGAGGACCAGCCTGTAATAGACGACCTCATGGTGGACCCGTTGGGTGTCCCTCTCTTTAATCCGGATGAGTTACATCATCCCAGGTCAGCAGAATGGCTTCCCGCTACTCATGTGGCACATTATTTAGAGGAAAAAATCCGTGCTCCTTTAAGCAAGGAGTCCCGCAACAAGTTGCGAGCGGAGTGCCCCCGCCCTTTGATCCCCAATAAGGTGTGTGAAACACCGGTGGTGGATCCAAAGATGGTGCAATTCCTCACCAAGACAAAATTTAATCCTAAGAAGGGACTTGATTCAGCCTTACGTGCTGTTCAGGATAAACTTCTGGATATCACGGGCCCTCTGGCGAAAATTTTCGACATGGCCTAGTCCGCCAAGGCAGAGGGTAGACTGGTAGACCCCGTTGAGTTAGGAGGTTGGGCCCAGAGGGCCATTTGCATGGCGGGCAACGTCAATACCTCCTTAGCCATTGAACGCCGTAAGGCCATCTTAATGAAGGTGGAGCCTAAGCTCTCCAACCTCGCCTTGTCAGAAGCAGGCAAGAATGCTCAGGGCCTCCTATTCGGAGATTCATTTATCAAGGAGCTGGGCAGATATGTCGGGGCCTTCACGGCTTTGGACAAAGCCCAGACTTCGATGAAAAGGGTGTTTAACACCCGTTTTTCCAACAGGGCCGGCAGCTCTAGGGGCCGCCTGTCCGGCCGGTCCGATTTTCATTCCCGTGGAACGGGAAGAGGCTCCTTCAACTATAGGTCCTCCCTACAGGATGCCAGACATCAACCCTCCTTCTTCCCTTCCCGAGGTTTTACAGGACGCTCCAGAGGCTACCGTGGAGCCCCATCTTATCGACGACCAGTTGGTAAGTACCTTGCCCGTCCATCCATTGTTTTCTTCGACAGATTGTGTAGGGGGCAGACACCGTCACTTTTTCAATGCCTGGTCCGAGATCACCTCAGACCGGTGGGTATTAGAGACCATCAGGGGTTTCGAGATAGATCTTGTAGCTCCTCCAAACCTGCTACCAGTCCCCAGGCACATTCTTTGTACCGGGTCGGTTCAGCAGCTACTACACAGAGAGCTGGAAGAGCTCGTCCGCAAACAGGCGATCGAGCGCACCTCACCTCATGCGGCTGTGGTAATCAGCAGTATGTTTCTGGTGCTAAAAAAGGGTGGCCAATCGCGCCCAGTCATCAACCTACGGTCCCTCAACTCTATAGTCCAGTATCGCCATTTCAAAATTGAGGGCATCCACCTCCTAAGAGACATGCTCCTTCCGGGCGATTGGATGGTCAAACTGGACCTCAAGGACGCCTACCTTACAGTCCCGGTGGCTCCGGCTTCCAGGAGCCTGCTCTGCTTTCCTTGGGGAGACCAACTTTGGCGCTTCACTTGCCTGCCTTTCGGCCTCTCCTCCGCCCCTTGGTGCTTCACCAAGGTGATGAAGCCGGTGGTGTCTTGGCTCCGCAGCAGAGGGGTACGCGTGATAATATACTTAGACGATATTCTTATCATGGCGCGGAGTCCGGCCCTTCTTCGCTCACATCTTTCCATGGCCACCTGCCTCCTCTCCCGGTTGGGTTTCATCATAAATCAGGAGAAGTCGTGCCTCATTCCTTCGACTTCTATGGAGTTCCTGGGTTTCAGGATAGATTCCTCTTCCCTGACCCTTCACCTTCCGCTGGTCAAGGTCCGCGCTATTCGCAAGGAATTGCGACATGCTCTGCTTCGACCCCAACTGTCTCTACGACACCTGGCGCGCCTTATAGGTCTCCTAGCGGCGTCCATACAGGCCATCTTCCCGGCTCCTTTGCACTACAGAGCTCTCCAGAGGCTCAAAATTGCACACCTCCGGGCCGGTGCCGCATACTCGGACATGGTCACGCTCGATTCGGAAACGAGGGACGAGCTTCAGTGGTGGATCCAGAACCTTTCGGTCTGGAATGGCAAAGCCCTGTTCGGTCCCCTTCCAGATTTGATTATCGAATCCGACGCCAGCTTACACGGCTGGGGGGCGCATTGCAATGGGATATCCACCGGAGGTCCTTGGTCCCCAGAAGAGTCCCGCCTCCATATAAACGGCCTGGAATTATTGGCAGGGTCCTTGGCGATTCGCTGTTTCGCCAACGGTACTGTCACTACCTGTATCAGACTACGGATGGACAACGTCTCCGCAGTCCGATACGTGAACGGGATGGGCGGTACTCGTTCCTCGGTCCTGACTTATCTGGCTCAGGATTTCTGGGAGTTTTGTCTTACCAAAGGTATAGTGGTTATAGCGGAACACCTTCCGGGGCTCCGCAATGTGGTGGCGGTCTGGAATTCACGTTATATTTCGGATTCCAGCGACTGGAAGTTGGACGAGGGGGTGTTCCTAGCTTTATCATGTCGCTGGGGTCATCCATCGATAGACCTCTTCGCGAGCCGTTTGAACGCCCAGGCCCACAGGTTCTTCAGCTGGCGCCCGGATCCTCTGGCGGAGGCGGTGGATGCATTTCTCCAGCAGTGGGGAGGTGCACTGATGTATGCTTTTCCACCGTTTGCTTTGATTCCCCGGGTTCTCCTTCAGGTTCAGCTCCAATCGGCAGATCTAATTCTCATCGTCCCGCTGTGGAAGTCTCAGCCTTGGTTTCCTCTACTTCTGGACTTGCTGGTGGATTGCCCAATCCTCCTTCCGGATCTCCCCGAGCTCTTGCGGGATCCCATGGGGAGACCACATCCCCTCATTCTATCGGGGGGGGGGGGGCTTCGTCTTCTCGCCTGCAGGATCTCGGGTTCCCCGTCTCGCTGTCTGGAGTTTCGGACACGACTCTTTTCTTATTGGAGAGCGCATGGGCTCCAGGAACTAGACGAGCTTATCGCTCCGCCTGGGACTCTTGGGCTCGCTGGTGCAGGGAGCGGGACCTGGATCCCCTTCGGGCCCCTGTGAGTTCGGTTTTGTCCTTTTTGTCTTCCTTGTTCGACTCAGGCAAGGCCTATCACACCATTAATCTCTACAGATCGGCCATTTCTTCCCGGCACAAGGGTTTCGATGGTACTCCTGCGGGCCAGCATCCTTGGGTGTGTCGCCTCCTGAAGGGCTCTCGCTTGTCACGCCCTCCCAGACCTCGCTTCTCGGCAACTTGGGATGTGAGTTTGGTTTTGAATTTTCTGGTGGTTTGGCCTTCCAATGACCAATTGTCACTGCGACAGTTGTCGGCTAAGCTGGTCACGCTTTTGTGTCTCATTTCATGTAAACGGGTGTCTGATGTTCGGGCTCTGGACCACGACGCGCGGTCTTTTACGCCTAATGGGGTTCTCTTTAACATCTCCAGACGCACTAAGACGAACATTCGTTCCGTTTCTTACCCGGCTTTCCCTCAGTACACACAGCTATGCCCGGTGGCATGTCTTCGGGAGTACGAATCTCGTACGGCGGCTTTTCGAGTCCCTCGTTTTCCCAATCTGTTTATTTCTTTTCATAGGCCCTATGCTCCTGTCTCCAGTGTGACGCTGTCTCGCTGGGTTAAGGAGATTATGAGTTTGGCCGGTGTTGACACCGCTATCTTTACAGCTCATTCCGTCCGCAGTGCTTCCGCTACCTCTATGTCGGTCTCGGGGGCCCGCCTGGAGGATGTTATGCGCTTAGCGGATTGGTCTAGGGTTTCCACTTTCCGCGAGTTTTATTTTCGCCCAGAGCCTCATGCTTTTAGCTCGGTCATATCTCAGCTTTAAACTTGCAATAGGAGCCTCCGTGCCTTGTGATAAAATTTCATGATTTTCCTATTCCATGACGTAAAGTCATGATTTTATTAAAGACACGGAGGCGAGTATTGCCCTCCCTTGCCCTCCCTGGGGGTTTTCGGGAGATCTGTTATCGTTTGCTTGTTATTTATTGCTTATTAGATGTTCACTTTTTTGAGTGTTTGGTCTATTCCTATGTTTTCATTAGGTGTCGTGGTGATACTACCTGGTATTTTGTTTCTCGTTCCACAGGTTGACGTTTCTCCTCCTCGGCATCTTTGGTCTCAAGTCGCTCGTTGGCGTTCCAGAGGCGTTTGAAGTTTGTTGGTTCCATTCGATTGTCTGGTTGGTCCTAAGGTTCGGGCTGTTGGTTTTGCGGTTCATGAAGATCCAGTTCCCGGAAGAGTCGGTTTAAGTGGCTGTTCAAAGAAAGAGGATGATCCCAGGAAGTGGAAGTCCATATATACTGGGATAAGGGGAGGAGTCGGTTACAAGGGTGTTTCTTTTGTGATTGACATGTTTTTTTCTTTGCTGCTATGGTTACAGTAAAGGAAGTTAATGCAATACTCGCCTCCGTGTCTTTAATAAAATCATGACTTTACGTCATGGAATAGGAAAATCATGAAATTCTCTGCTATGATATGAAGACTGAATCTCTGCTGACATTAAGCCAGATTCTGTGTTACGGGACCTCTCTCCTCTGCCTGGGTGCCGAGGCCTAAATTTATGACAATGGACTGTTCCAGTGGTGGGTGACGTGAAGCATGATTCTCTGCTATGATATGAAGACTGATTCTCTGCTGACATGAAGCCTGAATCTCTGTTATGGGACCTCTCTCCTCTGCCTGGGTGCCGGGGCCTAAATATCTGACAATGGACTGTTCCAGTGGTGGGTGACGTGAAGCATGATTCTCTGCTATGACATGAAGACTGATTCTCTGCTGACATGAAGCCAGATTCTCTGCTATGGGACCTCTCTCCAATTGATCTTGGTTAATTTTTATTTATTTTATTTTTATTTTTATTCATTTCCCTATCCACATTTGTTTGCAGGGGATTTACCTACATTTTGCTGCCTTTTGCAGCCCTCTAGCCCTTTCCTGGGCTGTTTTAGAGCCTTTTTAGTGCCGAAAAGTTCGGGTCCCCATTGACTTCAATGGGTTTGGGGTTCGGGTTCGGGACGAAGTTCGGATCGGGTTCGGATCCCGAACCCGAACATTTCCGGGATGTTCGGCCGAACTTCTCGAACCCGAACATCCAGGTGTTCGCTCAACTCTAATCACTACTCCTTATCGGATCTTAAATAGGAGCAACTGCATAATCATGTTATTTTATTTTAAAAATTGTTTTGATTGGGTTATAAGTACAAGTAAAGCTTTTCCAACCGACATGTTCATTAAGTACACATGAAAGTACACATGAAAAATAAAAACATAACAAATGGGATAGGGTAGAGGTAGAAGGAGGGAAAGGTGGATGGGGGGGGTTGTTGATGTAGTGATGTTGCTTCTCAATTGTAACCAAAAGAGAGTCACTGATAGTTGGTGGCAGTTTGTGATCATAAAGTAGACCTAATAATGCACTTTAGATTTACATAGGATATTGATTCAAGAGGCCGTGAAGCCCCGGAATTCTTGCCAAGGTTGACATATCGAGTTTAAAATTTGGGGTGTACGAAGTTCCCAATGCGCCAGCTGTTCAAGGCAATATATTTGATCACCTCTGTTGATCCACTGCTGAATCAAGGGAGGAGTAGTTTGTTTCCAGCAGGTGGCTACCAACAGCCTGGCTAAGGCAAGTAAGGTGCCACAGATCATTTGTTTATGTTTTGAACCCTTGAAATTGGTAAATATACCAAATAGGCAAATTCTTGGTGAAGCTGTTATCTTCATTTTACTGAGGTTAGACAGTATTGCGCATATCTCTGTCCAAAAGGTCGTAATTTTTGAACAAGACCACCAAATGTGGGCATAAGTGCCTATTTCTTTGTTGCATCGCCAACAGACAGGACTTGTATCAGGGAATATTTGATGGAGACGCTGTGGTGTGTAGTACCATTGTGTCAATAGTTTGTAACTATTCTCTTGTAGTTTGACGCACTTGGACACCCTAGAAAATCCTGATAATAAGGTAGTCAACTGTTGGTCTGTAAACTTAAAGGGGTTGTCCGGGTTCAGAGCTGAACCCGCACATGCCCTTATTTTCACCCAGGCATCCCCCCCCCCGAGGCTAGCATCAGAGCATCTCATGCTACGATGCGCTCCCTTGCCCTGCGCTAAATCGCGCAGGGCAAGCGATCTTTTATTTACAATAACACATTGCCGGGCGGAAACTTCCGCCCGACAGTGTGTTCGGTGATGTCATCGGCTCTGATGGGCGGGCTTTAGCACTGTCATAGCCGTTTTACTGGCAGCCCCATGGAGAGCCCCGGTACGTCACCAGATCTCCAAAAAATGACTTTGCCCTGTGCGATTTAGCGCAGGGCAAAGGAGAGCATCGGAGCATGAACTGCTCCGATGCTCCTGTCAGGGGGGCTGCCTGGGTGAAAATGGAGGTATGTCCGGGTTCCGGGCTGAACCCAGACAACCCCTTTAATATTCAGTTCTCTTTCCCAGGAGGTGATAAAGTGATATTGTTTTGGGCAGAGAAGACTGATTAAAAAGTTACATAGTCTAGAAAGCTTCTTCTTGGGTTCTTTGTTTTGCAGTGCTAACGTCTCAAAGATCGAGAGTTCCGAGGTATGTGATGAGATTGCTTGGTGTTGTTTGATGGAAGTGTAAAATATGACCTAACTGGAAGGTGGATAAGCATGCCAAGGTAGGATTTTCCCTTAAGCTTGTATATGATGGAGTGTCGTTGTAAACAAAGGAGTGTTTAGTGATCTTGATGTTTCTGTTAACGTTGCCCAGAAAGCTGGCGATGAGGTACAGAGCACATCTCGCACTTGCATAAGGAGTAAGTGGTGAGGAGCTAAGCTGTTAAGTAACTTACAGTTAGTCCATATTGTGAGTGTGTAATGAGTCAAGTCATCAGACGTGCGTAGCTTTGTGCGAATTAGGGAACGGTCTAGGAATAAGAGAGAGCTCAAAAGAATATTCGACATGGCGTTCTCTATAGATATATCAATGCGTTCTTCAGGGAAGCGGAGCAAGCCCAGACATCTAGCGCAGATTATTGCTCTATGGTAAGTATAGCGATCAGGGATACCCAGACCTTCTTTCTTGGATTGTTGGATTAGATGTTTGTGCGGTAGCCAGGGTCTGCTCCCTCCCCATAGGAAGGACATGAATATACTTTGTAGGAGTTTAAAGAATGCACGTGGGATTGGGACTGTAAATAGTATAGCACTTTAGGCAAAAGGATTGTTTTAAGGAGGGTTTTTCGACCAAACCAGGACACAAAGGAGATTTCACAAGATCTCAACATATCCTCCAGAATCCCAGGCATTTCTTGAAAGTTTTCTGCAAACAGTGATGCAAAATCAGGGGTGATTTTTATTCCCAGAAATGTTATTGACTGGGTGGTCCATTGAAATGGGGTGTTTTTTTGTAAGCTCTTTTGCCAGTGTGTCGTTAAGACTTAGATTTAGAGAAGTTTACTGAGAAATTGGATATATCGCCAAAGACCCGGAGAAGCAACATAATGGCCAGGAAAGCCTTATCCAGACTCGCAACAAAAAAAAGAACATTGTCATAGTTGGTGTGTTCGGGATCCTGCTTGTATACCCTTACTCTCCTCTGATAGCTGAAAAGCCTGCAGCAAAGGCTCAATAACAAGGATGAAAAGTAACGGAGAAAGCGGATATCCCTGGCGTGTCCCGTCCCTATGAAAGGGGTAGGGATTCCAAATTTTAGTAGAACCTGGAGAATGAATAGCCAATCAACTCTATCAAATGCCTTTTTGGCATCCATACTTAATAGAGCTAAAGGCATTTTAGAACTTTTTCCAAGTTGTATAAGTTGCAATATTCTTTTTTCCCCTCCCTACCTGGGACAAAGCCTGCTTGTTCTGGTGATATGAGGTCAGGCAGACATACCCTCAACCTGTTTGCTAGCATTTTGGCGTACAACTTAAGGTCGTTGCTAAGAAGCGATATCGGACGATAGTTGGAGAACAACGAGTGATCCTTATACGGTTTTGGGATGATGGTTATCTGAGCTGACAACATAGCACCAGAGAATTCCTTGCCTTGCTGGGCAGAGTTGCAGACCGCCAGTAAACGAGGCAGGAGTTTGCTTTTAAAAGAATTGTAGTAATATATAGGTAGACCATCTTTTATTTTTAGGTGACTCTTTTAGGGCTGTTTGCAGTTCTGCTAGGGAGAAAGGACATTCTAGTTTTTGGGCTTGTTCTGCTTTTAGTGAGGGAAGATTTAATGTGTTGAGCCCATTATTGATTTGCTGAGTTCTGTCTTCTCTTTGTAGAGGGGACATTGGTTTATGTAAATTATATAGTTTGCTGTAGTAGTCGCAGAACTGTTTATTAGGTCTGTTTTGCAGGGGGATTTAATGAGAGAGATAAAGGAGGCTGCTTTCCTTTTCTTTATTTGGGATAGCAGTACTTTTGTAGCTTTATTGCCGTGGGTGTAATAGAAACATAGAAACATAGAATGTGTCGGCAGATAAGAACCATTTGGCCCATCTAGTCTGCCCAATATACTAAATACTATGGATAGCCCCTGGCCCTATCTTATATGAAGGATGGCCTTATGCCTATCCCATGCATGCTTAAACTCATTCACTGTATTTGCAGCTGCCACTTCTGCAGGAAGGCTATTCCATGCATCCACTACTCTCTCAGTAAAGTAATACTTCCTGATATTACTTTTAAACCTTTGCCCCTCTAATTTAAAACGATGTCCTCTTGTAGCAGTTTTTCTTCTTTTAAATATTCTTTCCTCTTTTACCTTGTTGATTCCCTTTATGTAGTTAAAAGTTTCTATCATATCTCCTCTGTCTCGTCTTTCTTCCAAGCTATACATGTTAAGGTCCTTTAATCTTTCCTGGTAAGTTTTATCCTGCAATCCATGTACCAGTTTAGTAGCTCTTCTCTGAACTCTCTCCAAAGTATCAATATCCTTCTGGAGATATGGTCTCCAGTACTGAGCACAATACTCTAAATGAGGTCTCACTTGTGCTCTGTAGAGCGGCATGAGCACCTCCCTCTTTCTACTGGTAATTCCTCTTGCTATACACCCAAGCATTCTGCTAGCATTTCCTGCTGCTCTGTGACATTGTCTGCCTACCTTTAAGTCTTCTGAAATAATGATCCCTAAATCCCTTTCCTCAGATACTGAGGTTAGGACTGTATCACTGATTTTATATTCTGCTCTTGGGTTTTTACGTCCCAGGTGCATTATCTTGCACTTATCAACATTAAATTTTAGTTGCCAGATTTTTGACCATTCCTCTAGTTTTCTTAAGTCCTTTTCCATTTGGTGTATCCTTCCAGGAACATCAACCCTGTTACAAATCTTTGTATCATCAGCAAAAAGACACACCTTACCATTGAGGTTTTCTGCAATTTCGCTGATAAAGATATTAAACAATATGGGTCCCAGAACAGATCCCTGAGGTACCCCACTGGTAACAAGACCTTGGTCTGAATACACTCCATTGACTACAACCCTCTGTTGTCTGTCCCTCAGCCACTGCCTAATCCATTCAACAATATGGGAGTCCAAGCCCAATGACTGCACTTTATTGATAAGCCTTCTATGTGGGACAGTATCAAAAGCCTTACTAAAGTCTAGATAAGCGATGTCTACTGCACCTCCTCCATCTATTATTTTAGTCACCCAATCAAAAAAATCAATAAGATTAGTTTGACATGATCTCCCTGAAGTAAACCCATGCTGTTTTTCATCTTTCAAGCCATGGGATTTTAGATGGTCCACAATCCTCTCCTTAAGTATGGTTTCCATTAATTTCCCCACTATTGATGTCAGGCTTACTGGCCTATAGTTGCCCGATTCCTCCTTACTACCTTTCTTGTGAATGGGCACAACATTTGCTAATTTCCAATCTTCTGGGACGACTCCTGTTGCCAGTGATTGGTTAAATAAATCTGTTAATGGTTTTGCTAGTTCACCGCTGAGCTCTTTTAATAGCTTTGGGTGTATCCCATCAGGCCCCTGTGACTTATTTGTATTAATTTTAGACAGTTGACTTAGAACCTCTTCCTCTGTAAAGACACATGCGTCAAAAGATTCATTAGTCTTCTTTCCTAACTGAGGTCCTTCTCCTTCATTTTCCTTTGTAAAAACTGAACCGAAGTATTCATTGAGGCAGTCAGCTAGTTCTTTATCTTCTTCCATATACCTTCCTTTAGTTTTTAATTTGGTAATTCCTTGTTTTAGTTTCCTTTTTTCATTTATGTATCTGAAGAATGCCTTATCGCCTTTTTTCCCTGACTGAGCTAATTTCTCTTCTGCCTGTGCTTTAGAAGCTCTTATAACTTGTATATTCCTAAATGCTATCTTTTTGTTTTTAATAATTTTGGCCACTTCTGCTGAGTACCACAGTGGTCTCTTCCTTTTTTTGCTTTTACTGACAAGCCTAATGCAATTTTCTGTTGCCCTCAATAGTGCCACTTTTAAGTAGTCCCATTTCTCCTGGACGCCAATGAAACTGGAGTAATATTTATATTGCGTGGTTAAGAATAATTTAGCAGTACGGAAGTTTAGCAGGTTTTTCAGCTCCGATCTCAGGGTTTCCAGGTGCGCCAACAGATCTGCTGCTAGGGATTTTTTATGTTGCGTTTCAATAGCCGCAAGCCGTGAAGAGAGGTTCTGTAATTTTGCTTGCCTAAATTTTGCCTATTTTTTATGAAGGCACCTAAGGCGATAAAGTGACCTCTCATAACGGATTTATGGGCGTTCCACAACATCGAATCTGAAATATCAGGGGTTTCATTTAACCGGAAGTATTCCTCCAGAAGTTCAGTCATTTTAATGGTGTGAGAATCACCTAACAGGGTTTCATTTAATCTCCATCTAAACTCTGTATTTTGCATTCCCGGTATTACCACAGTGAAAAAGACCGGAGTGTGATCCGATAGGAGGATACTACCGATTTGAGCTGAAATACAGTGTTGAAGGGAATGTGCTGGGAAAAAAAATGTAATCCAGCCTTTGATATGAATGGTGAGCAGCTGGGAAGTATGTATAATCTTTTTCATTCATGTGCAAAGTATGCCATGTATCTACCAGGCCCTGGGAAAAAAGAGCGTTTTTGATATTGTGTAGGGATGACAAAGACATGGCTGAAGACCCGGTCAAACAATCTAGACCTGGGACCAAAGCCACATTGAAGTCACCACCCAGCATAATTATTCCTTCAGCAAAGTCACCAAATTTTCTAAGAGCTTGTACAGTGTTCGGCGTGTAAATGTTTCCAAACGTGTACATCTGAGGGCCTATAATACCTTGGATGAAGATATACTGTACCTGCCTTCCCTGTCAGCCATAGTTGCGTGATGTACAAAGGGGTTTTTCCTATGAAAAGAAATACTAACCCCTTTCGAAGCAGTGTGTGGGGAGGGACTATGAAACCATTGGTTATATAATTAGTGGGACAATTTGGGGATATGGCTGATGCGGAAATGGGTCTCCTGCATCAAAGCTAGGTCTAGTCTCTTTTTGTGAAGAGAATGGCATACCTGGCTTCGTTTTGATGGGGCATTGAGTCCCCTAGCATTAAATGTACATACCTGTAGGCTAGCCATCAAGATAATCAGAAAAACACTGCACCCTATAGCTGTACCTTTCCCTGCAGTGCAACATCAAGGAGTGTGGGGAGGAAAGACTAGGAAAGAGGTAGAGGGAAAACTTAACATAATAAAATAGAATAGTACAATAGGCAAGAGATTCAATGAGATTTCTCATCAATCCTGACTTATGCAACATATTTACCTGATATAAGAGGCGGTCCAGACAGTGTGGCCCTGAGGGTCTAGGCGGGCATATGTAATGGGTCTTTACCATATTCTTTGTGAGATTTTCACCCAAACGGGGCACCGTAGCCAACCGTAACCATTTGATCAGTTGGGAAAAATAGTGCCGCCGCTGGGCGAGATCTCATGCACAATATAAAGTATAGGGGAAAGAGAGGATCCCTTTATATACATTGGGAAGAAAATTAAATGGGTAAGGAGGAGAAAGACTGACAAGGGGGAGAGAGACAAAGGGAAGAAAGTGAAGAAGAGCTTTACATATGAACTCTTATGTATCCAACAAGAGAAGGTGGCTTAAGCTAAGAAATTATTCAGTGGCTCTTTGAAGCCTGAGGTCCCACAGTCTTCTTCTGTCTCTGCGGCTTTGCTGGGACAATTTTCCAGGGTTCTGTCGCAGGTAGAGGAGGCAAAGAGGCTATGTTTTGTGCAGGGCACCAATCTGGGATTTCCAGGTTTGGAATGTCCAGTGCTTCACAAGCCCTTTCTAAGTCGGCGTGGGCTCGGATGACAAGCTTGCGGTTAGGTGTATTGATTAGAAGGCCAAAAGGGTGTAGCCATCTGTAAGTTACTTGGCGCTTTTGGAGGACTTCTAAAAGCGGTTTTAGCGTTCTACTTTTGTTCAGGGTCATCGGGGAGACATCTTGAAAAACTGCTATTACTGACCTCTTGATCTCTAAGGCCTTGTGGGACCGGGATGCCGCCATAATTTTTTCTTTGGTCAGGAAGCTTCCCAAGCGACCTACCACATCTCTAGGGGGCTCTTGGGGCTTTGGCACAGGGCGGAGGGCGCGATGTACCCTGTCCATGCTGAAGAACTCCTTGGTTTCAGAGGGGAGTAAGCATTCAAAAAACGGTGTGATTTTTGTACACAGCATGTCTGGGCCTACAACCTCAGGGCCCCTTTTAAGCCTTATGTTATTACGTCTCCTCCTGTTGTCCTGATCCTCAAATCCTCAATTAGGGAGTATAGAAAATGAATATGGGCTTGTGCATGATCAAGGTTAAGTGATACTTGCTCACCAAACTCTGCAGTAGCCCTCTGAGCGTCCTCCAGAGCATCTACCCGGGTGCCTAGCTGACGCATGTCCTGCTTTATCTCTTTCAGGTCCTGCCGGATTGGTTCCAGGGCTTCACTAAGCAGACTCTTCATGAATTCTCTACAGACTGGTAAGTCCTCTGTGAATTGAGTGTCCTCTCTTTCACTGTCTCTGTCGCCATCTTCTGAATCAGCTTCACCTCCCACCCTGCGGGCTGTATGCCTCGCTGTCGCCATCTTGTTTTCGCCCCTGGACTCGGTTCTTTTTACGTATCTGTCCATATCGCTTTGGTTAGCTGACATTTTCGGTCTGCTAGGGGTCTCCTTGCTCCTTTCCCTTGTGATTTTGCCCATAGATGCTTTGAAAACTGCTGTAATTCGCCCGCTTTAGAAAGGCCTGCAGCGGAGCTCAAGGATCAGCATGCATTTAGCTCAGCTGCCAGACTCGGCCCCCCTGTATAATCATGTTATGACAGATACTGAGCGAATAAGTATTTTGCAATGACACTTACCTTTTACCATATGTGAGTCCTACATACAATTTTTTATTTTTTTCACAATTAAAGAATAGTTTTTTTTTACCTTAAAATAATAAGGGTCCATTCACACATCCGTGTGTGTTTTGCGGATCCACGGATACGCAAAACACGGACAGCGGCAATGGGAGTTCTGCATTTTGCGGACCGCACATTGCCGGCACTAAAAGATTATGCCTATTCTTGTCCGCTATTGCGAACAAGAATAGAACATGTTCTATTTTTTTCAGGATCGGAATTGCGGACCCGGAAGTGTGGGTCCGCAATTTCGGATATAGAAATGTATGGGTCCGCAATTCCGTTCCGCAAAATGCGGAATCGAATTGCGGATGTGTGAATGGAGCCTAAAGTTCTTTGTGATTTCCAGATATTTGAGTGCCCTCCAGTATGCCTGGTTTACTGGGGTTGATCATGCTGACAGATGCTCTTTAAACATACACTCTATTGGGTGTAGACTCTTAGCCCAAGAAGCAGAGACTGCTCTAATTGAGGTAGCTCTTCTCAATAGCTGGAGATCTGCCCTCCAGAGTATTGCAAACTTAGAATACCACTGTGATTTATCTTGCTTTTGAAGGTCTAGTTTCTTACCTTTACTTGCTCCAGCAAATACTATTTGTCTTTTCAGAAGTTTTCCATTCACCGCAGATGAAGTTCTTTCTCCATCTGTATCGGCGAGTCTAGTCTGCCTATGGCCTCATACACACGACCGTTGTGTGCATCCGCGGCCGTTGTTCCGTTCGACGTGTTTTTCTGCGGTTCCATTGACTTTCAATGGGTCCGTTGAAAACTCGGCTTCTGCACCGTTTTTACACCGCGCCCGTGACCCGTGTTTCCTGGCCGTGAAAAAAATATAACCTGTCCTATTTTTTTCACGGCTAACGGTTCGCGGCCCCATTCAAGTCAATGGGGCCGTTAAAAACGCGGTTGCACACCCGTTTGACATCCGCGTCCGCGCCCGTTTTATTTCTTTCATTTGCCATGGGCAATCTGTCTGGCAAAAGTTGTGCCAATAAATTGAAAAAAAAAATATGTACAGGAAGTTTAGGGTCACAGGTTATGCTAATTTCTAGCCACCTGTGTCTGGAAGATTCTCAGTGTGGTGAGGCAGCCATTATATTAATTAGTCTGCCACAATGCCTTGCTGGAATGTGGATAACTTAATCACACTGGTCCAGGAGAGGCCAGAGATATGGGATACCCGCAGTAATGTGTACTTGGATAGAACAAGAAAGGATGCTGCGTGGGAGCAGGTGGCCCGTAGCCTGCGCAAAAACGAATGGGCCAAAGCAGATAGCCGAGGCCGTGCCGAATTAGGTAAGTGAGAGCAATGTAGTTGTGCTGTCCTTGCCCTCTGTGTGCCAACAAGATGTAGTTTTTTAATCTCTGAGGTCCCAATAGTCTTATTTTGGGGGTCCAGCTTCATTTTCCATAAAGGGCTGAACATAGTTTGTTAAAGTGACGTCTATTAGATACCATACAACACCATTTCTATATTTAAATGGCTGTCCCTCCCTTTGCTCCAGCATACAGTACTCTTGTATATAATCACATGTTTGTGCCCTTTTTTTTCCTGACACATGTCCTTGTATTTGAGCATCTTATAGTTGTCACCTTCACATATTGTTAGTTTTTTTTAGGCCACAGGGCTTACACGACTAGTCTCCTCCATCTTGTTCTTCTTCATTAGTATCCAGACACCTGCTGGACTGTACCATGTGCTGCTTATTCTGTCCATTTTAGATGTTAAATTGTTTTACCCTTTTTTTTTTTCGTTTCAAACAAATGTAATTTTCAGATTTGTTTGGGGGTCATTTTTAATTTGGTGATCAATTTGTTTTTATGTCATTTTTGGACAGTGAAACAAACTAAAACTCGGTAGGCCAGTTGCCGGGACCAATTCCGGCGTGAGGTATCCAGTAAAGGCCGGAGTGGAGAGGGTACTTCCAGGAAGAGGCCATACATCTACACTGCCCAGTTGCAGTTTTTAAAACCGGTTATGGACTTGAGGCCGTAAGTATATTTTGGTTTGTAGTTCCATTTCACATTTAGCTGAAAGTTATGTTTGTCTATGGCTCACCTAAAGTGTACACGAAAGTAATGGGTTCATTTATGTTGTACTATTGAAGACATATACTTTCTTTAGGGCTGCCATGTACAAAATTTCTCCATCCTTATTTTTTTAAAGCTAAACGGCAAGCATGTCTGAATAGCTGTAAGTTAACCAGTCCTGCTTGGAGTTGTCGTTGTGCATCTGATGGTGGGCAACATTTTGTACATGCCTGGTGTTGGTTGTGTCCATCATTTATGTGGAGGAGTCACACCAGTCAATCCCGCTGATGAGCTGTATGATGAGACGACACGTGTAGTGCGCACATAGCACCGCCCCTCTCTGTTTTGTTCCTGCTGCACCAATTTTTGGCTGGACAAGGAACATAGATGTTTTCAATCTGATAATGTTTTTCGCAGCGACAAGCCACGTGTGCACTGCACGCATTATCTCATCATACAGATGTTCTGCATGATTGTCGCCTGTTGGTCATACAACACTAAATTCTGAGGAACATATCCTCGGGATAGGTCAGTTGTTCTGAAAATGTGCACATGTCTCCCGTTTTTAAGGGAGTCCTGATTAGTGTATCATTTTTACCTTTAGAGGGTGCTGTAATATTTTCCTCCTAGATACTTTTTTTTTTTTTTAAATTACGTTTAGGGATTTCATACCCATTAGGTATTGCCCATGTCATTTATATTGGTTTTATTGTATTGCACCAGCCACAACATTGATTCCTTGGATTGCTCCTCTAAAATGACAACCACAGAATCCTATGATAATGGTTTAAAATGAGGTTCCATCAAGGCTTGACCAGCCGTCTCCAAACGACTACTCTCAGCATGTTCAATTGTGGCCTAGTACATGTTAATTGTTAGCCGTAAAAGAAGTTCAACAAGTTAAACATTACATCTTGTATGTTGGTATGGTTGAAGCAGGCCGCATACTGTTGAGATGGCGTGAATATCCGCACTGGTTTTGGCCCTTGAATGAGTATTCCTCTTCTGACGCTGGACAGCTCCAACCGGCAAACAATGTTTTTCCATTACATTACCATTAGCCCTTTACAAGTTTTGGCCCATCGTGGCATTTAAATAGGATGTTCAGTAGGAATTGCACGATTCACATAGATGCTTGTGTTCATTGTGTAAACTCATAATTTTGGTGTATGGAGCCACTCCGTATATATCTTGTATATACACGGCTGGTTACACCTAATATCAATGAGGTAATTCTGAAATGTTTAAATTAAATTATCTAATTGTGTTGTTTTTTTTACTTTCAAAAACAGTACTGTGGACAGTCTGGAACCCTCGGACGAATCGGAATCGTCAGGAAGTGAAACTCCGGCAATGTTTTTGCCGGAAACAAGTCCCGCACCGACGCCGGCAGAGGATCCAGACGAATCTTCACAGGCCCAGGCCCCACAACCACTCTCCAGTCCACCCCGGGTCATACAGCCGCAGCCAAGACGTCGCCGCCAAGTCCCTCCCTCCACCTCTGTGCCAGAGAGTCGTGAGGTTATTGACGCACGCGTCATTGATTTTCTGGCCCAGAGACGGAGTGATGGAGTTGAGGAAAAAATGCTCAGGGGATTGGGGCCCCTAATGAAGAAGATCCCAGAAAATGAGCAAAATGAATGCGTTGCTTCCATTGCGGTGGTGATGAAAATGTTTGCGCTGCCAAATCATGGGGACATTCTAGGCAAATTAAACGCATGGAAGAATGAAATGGAAAATGCCGGCCAGCCTCCAAGACCTGGACACTTTCCCATTCCAAGTCAACCAACCCATGCGCCTTCTTTTGCCCCACACCCCCAGTACGGCCCACCCCATGGCCAAATACAAGGGGTGGCTCAGCCCATTTACCCGGGCAGTTTGCAAACTGTCCCACCACAGCAGGCCCAGGGAAGGCCACGGTCCTCCTTTGCTGCGGGGTCATTTACCCAGGACCTTCTAGATCTTTGATTTGTGTGTTATCTTATTGTTTTTATGTTTTAAAATTGTTTGGTGCTTAATGGGCAAAGCATTGTCCTACCTTACCGTTGGTTTGGCTAAATATTTTGGTTAAAAAACTTTCTTGCACCAAAAATGTGTCTGTTTTTTATTTGCTACATTGCACAATTCTTTGACCTTTAATATTTGTCTTCTGAGAAAAAAAAACACACGCACAGTATCTCCCAAAGCAACACTTTATTATGAGGCTCCACTCCTTTAATTTTCAGTACTTTGAGGATGAGGTATTAGAAAATTTTGTGGACAATAGACTAGAAATATAAAGATGTTTGAGTCTACATTTAGACAAAGGCATCATTTATATTGTTGTTTTAACCGTAAAAAATATGTGATGTCCACAAAATCTCAGCCCGCAAGCCCACGTCAAGGGTCCTCGTTATCTTGCGAGTCCCTACACTCAACTACCACAATAATTTAAAGTAATCTATCTACAAAATAAAAAAAAACTAAAGAGCCCAGAAGATTTAAAAAACTGTCACGAATAGCGTCCCTCTGCCATGGCAAGGACCCCTCTGGGCTGTGAAAGTAGTCTGCATAGAGTTCCCGAACTGCAATGCCTGCAGTCCCTGGTCGTCTATGCAGGGTCCTTTCCAAACCCAAATCTGAAGACGTTGGAAGATCTTCCAAGTCTACAGAAGAGGAAGCCTCGTGAATCCTGGTGAAGTTGTGCAGAACAACACAAGCTTTAATCACCAGGTTAGCATTCTCCGGATCCATCTGTATGGATGACAAAAACACCCTCCACTTGCTAGAGAGTATCCCGAAAGCGCACTCCACATACCGACGGGCACGGGCCTCCTGACATCCAAACCACGCTTTGGAAAGGGCCGCATAACATGTGGAGTCAATGCAAACCCTTCATCCGCCACGATGACAAATGGAGCTGGCGGACCTGCATATCCGGGCAGTCTTCTGGACTCGGGCAGAGCAAGCTGGTGGGCATGAAGCCGCTCACCCATTCTAGAAGCACTAAAGATGCGAGCATCCGCAGTGCTTCCATAGGCCCCGATATCAACCATTATAAACCGGTAATGACTGTCAGCAACAGCCATCAGCACTACCGAAAAATATTGTTTATAATTGAAGTACCGGCTCCCTGAGTGTGGCGGCTTCTTCACACGGATGTGCTTGCCATCCATTGCCCCAATGCAGTTTGGGAACTGCGCCGAATTTTGGAAGCCCTCAGCGATCCGAAGCCAATCGTCCACCTTGGGCTGCGGCATCACCGTCTCTCAGAGTTGCTGCCACAAGACATGGCAAATGTGTCGTACAATTCTCGAGATCGTCGAGGTTCCTAAAAGAAACTCAAAATGCAGGGATGCAAAAGAGTTCCCAGTGGCAAGGAATCTGTTGAGAAAAAAAAATGCAAATGTAAGGGAACAACCGAATCAGGATTCTTGTATAATGTTGTATACACTACCTGATTGTAACCACCCTATGTGTAGTGGTGTGTAACCTATGGGGCAGGTGCCAGAGGCGGCACTCCAGGCCCTCTCAGTGTGCGCCCAGACCCATTGTAAAGTCGAGGGTTAACAAATATACAAATATACACCCTAGACTTTACAGAGCATTCATCAGCAGAAGGCACACTATAAAAACGACAGGCAGCAGGGAATTTAAACATACATTTGGATCAAAATGAAGTTAACCAAAAAGGCCCAACTATATTGTACTACAGTATTCAAGCAAAATTGACTTGTGGGCATTTGGCTGTAATGACCAGCAACACGCACAGGGAGGAAAAATGATGATTACACTTACCGGTAATCGGATTTTCCTGACCCCACGACAGCACCACTGAGAGATGGCTCCTCCTCCATGGACAGGAAACCTGTAGCATAAAAAGGTGGAGCCACTCTCCCACCTCAGTGGGTTTACAGAGCAGAGAGGGACTCCCCTTTTGATTAATACAATATATATACCTTTTTTTTTTTTTTTTTTTGCATCACCACGTGAATTTCTTCACCAACCACCACCTTAGGGAGGGAATTAGACGGGTGCTGTCGTAGGGTCAGGAAAATCCGATTACCGGTAAGTGTAATCATCATTTTTCCCCTCCCCCACGACAGCACCACTGAGAGAGATTACATAGAATTCAAGGGAGGGTGACCACTTCTAACACCTTAGTACCAAAAAGGAGGTCAGAAACAGAGTCGAGTTGAAGCCTATAGTGCTTATAGAAAGTAGAAGGAGAAGCCCATGTGGCTGCCCTGCAGATCTGGTCAATAGAGACATTAGACCTTTCTGCCCAGGAGGTAGACATTGCCCTGGTAGAGTGAGCCTTCAGTGACAGTGGAGGGGAAAGACCAGA
Organism: Bufo gargarizans; assembly: GCF_014858855.1. Classification (NCBI taxonomy): domain Eukaryota; kingdom Metazoa; phylum Chordata; class Amphibia; order Anura; family Bufonidae; genus Bufo; species Bufo gargarizans. The sequence goes on from NC_058080.1 coordinate 619,035,135, forward strand.
ACACGAGTAGGCTAGGGAAATAAGTTCTCGTATCCACCTAGCAATAGTACTCTTGGAGGCCGTATTACCTTTTCGAGCCCCAGCGTATAACACAAACAAGGAAGAGGTCTTCCTCCAATCTTTTGATTTCTCCAGATAATGGATCAGGCATCTTCTTACATCCAATAAGTGCCATCTATCTTTTTCCTCAGTTTTAGGGTCTGGAAAAAAGACTGGCAAGACAATTTCCTGCAACCTGTTAGTCTTGGAAGGTACCTTGGGAATGAACTTTGGATCTGGTCTAAGGACCACTCTATCCTCACGTATGGACATAAATGGGGAGTTGATGGACAGTGCCTGAATCTCGCTAACTCTACGGGCTGAAGTTAATGCTATTAGCATGACTAATTTTAAAGTAAGATTTTTAATAGAACTTTCCATCATAGGCTCAAAGGGGGAACTGGTCAAGGCTTTTAAGACTAGGTTCAAATCCCAGGGGGGAAACCTGGGGCCCCTGACAGGTGCAACCCTATCAACTGGCTTAAAGAACCTGACTATCCAGGGATCCATAGCCAGACTTCTACCACATAAGCCCGAGAGGGCCGAAACCTGCACCTTCAGAGTGCTTTTGGCCAAACCTAATGACAGACCCCTTTGTAGAAATTCTAAGACTTGCTTAGTGGAAACCTTCTCAGGCCAAACATCAGTGTCCAGACCTGAAAAGGAAAGGAATCTCTTCCATATTCTTGCATAAATGGTATTAGTTACCCTCTTCCTACTACTAAGAATGGTGGAGGTCAAGGCTTCAGAGAAGCCTTTCTTAATCAGGTGCACCCTCTCAATCTCCATGCCATAAGGTGTAAGGACCCTATCTCTGGATGTATCACTGGGCCCTGCCTCAGGAGGTCCGGAATGTCGGGAAGAACCCATGGCTCCGCTATTGACATGGATTTGAGTAGAGAGAACCAGGCTCTTCTTGGCCAAAAGGGGGCGATGACTATCATGTCTGACCTCTCTTCCCTTATCTTCCTGAGAACTCTGGGTAGGAGCTGTAGGGGGGGAAATGCATATCCCAGACGGAATCTCCATTCCAGGAGAAAGGCATCTATCCCATAAGGGGATTCGCAGGGACTGAGGGAGCAAAACCTCTCTACCTGTCTGTTCTCCCTGGTGGCAAATAGATCTATCTCTGGTACCCCCCATAGACCCACAATCTTTGCAAATATGGCCGGATTCAGGGACCACTCCCCCTGCTTTAAACGATGACGGCTCAGGAAGTCGGCCTGGACATTTTCTACCCCCCTTATATGTAGGGCGGATATGTGGGTTAATTCCTCCTGGAATTCTGAGAATATTATCTCTGCCTCCCTCATTAAAGATAGGGATCTGGTACCTCCCTGGCGGTTCAGATACGAAACTACTGTTCTGTTGTCTGACATGACTCTGACATGTTGGTGCTGGAGTCCTGGCCGAGCTGCTCGTAAAGCCAACAACACTGCCCTTAATTCCTTCCTGTTGGACGAGAACTGTCTCTGTAACGGGGACCAGATTCCCTGCCTCAATTGACCCTGGAAATGTGCACCCCATCCCCAAGGGCTGGCGTCCGTAGTGATCACCACTGGATTGGGGTAATTCCATGGAATGCCCTGGTCTAAATTTTCTAACTCCAACCACCAATTGAGGGAGATCAGAGTCCTCTGGCTGAGACATATCTGAGAGTCTAACGTTATCTCCTTTTGTTTTGTCCAATTCAAAATTTCCCATTGCAATATCCTTGAATGAAACTGAGCCCAACGGACTGCTGGAATACAGGCCGTCTTTAACCCTAACAAAGACATTGCTTTCCGGACTGACATTTCTGGGTTCTGCCGAGCCCTCCGGGCTTCGTTCTGGATCTTCCCTATCTTCTCTGCTGGACGAAAAGTCCTTTGCTGTAGAGAATCCAACCGAAGTCCCAGAAATATCTGACTTGTGCTGGGTTCCAACCTGGATTTTTTGGAATTGATCATCCATCCCAGCTGTTCCAGGATCCGAATCACTGTCCGTACTGATTTCTGACATGTCTCCCGCAATCCTGCAATAATCAAGAGGTCGTCCAGATAAGGGAGGAATAAGATATTCTCCTTTCGAATGAAGGATGCTACTTCCGCCATCACCTTGGTAAAGGTTCTCGGGGCCGTACATAGGCCGAAGGGCATGGCCTGGAACTGAAGGTGTCTGATACTGATACCCTCCGTAACAGCCACTCTTAGGAACTTCTGAAAAAGGGGATGCATCGGGATATGTAGATATGCATCCTTTAGATCCACTACCGCCATAAAACAACCCTGGAAAACTAAATGAATCGCAGATTTTATGGTCTCCATCTTGAACTTTTTTATCCTTAGGTATCTGTTCAAATGTTTCAAATTTATAATTGTTCGGTAGGATCCGTCTGGTTTTTTGACCAAGAACAGCGTGGAGTAGAAACCCACTCCCTGCTCTGCCCTTGGTACCGGGACTAACACACTTTTTTCTATTAGTAGATCTATCTCCCTTGATAACTGTCTGGACTCTTTTGTTACTACAAACCTCTGCAGACAATGACCCCGAAACTGCAACCTTAAGCCCTCTGTAATAATGTTGTACAACCACCTTCCTGCGACTTCTCTCCAGGCAGAGGGAAAGAACCTTAGTCTTCCCCCTACCTGTAGCCTGGCGTCACTTTTTGGAAGATTTATCCTTCTGAGAGGAAGAGGAACCTCCAAACATAAAGCCTCTACCCCCTGAGCCCTTGGGCCTGGGAAACTGATCTCTATCTCCCGGCTGTCTTCTTCCCTGAGATCTAGGGACATTCTGAAAGGGACGTCTATAAGGCCTGAACTGTGAAAAGGAAGACTCCTGAGGCATTCTCTTTTTTCTATCAGCTGCCTTCTCTAAAAGGGCATCTAACTCAGGTCCGAATAAAAACTGTCCCTGACAGGGAATGCTACATAAGCGTTGTTTAGAGGCTAGGTCGCCCCCTCTCCAGTTCTTAAGCCAAAGGGCCCTACGGGCGGAATTAGAGGTGGAAGCCGACCTGGCTGCTAGACGAACTGCCTCCACCGAGGCGTCTGATAGGAAATCCACAGCTTTCTGTAGGGTCGGAAGCGAATTCAATATCTGGTCTCTAGGGCATTTATCCCTTAACTGACCTTCTAACCTTTCTAGCCATAATGCTAAGGACCTAGCAGTAACGGTTGCTGCAATGTTGGGCCTAAAGGAGGCAGTGGATGCTTCCCAAGTATTCCTCAGGCAAGAATCTATTTTCTTATCCAGCGGGTCCTTCAAAAAACCCATGTCGTCAAATGGCAATGAAGATTTTCTAGACACTTTCGAAATGGCCACGTCCAACTTTGGCGCTTTATCCCACGAAGTAGAAGCCTCTTCCTCGAAGGGGTATTTTCTTTTAAAATTTTTACTAATGATAATAATATTATCAGGCTTCTTCCACTCCTTTTCTATCAGTGCTGATACGCTCTTATGCAAGGGAAAACATCTTCTCTTTTTTTCTCGTAATCCCTCAAAGACTACATCTGCAACGGACCTATCTTCTTTGACGTCTTCCAGCTCTAATGTAGCTCTAATTGTTTTTAACAATTTTTCCGTATCAGATATTGGGAACAGGAATTTCTTCTCCTGTTCCTCCTCTGCGAATGATGAATCTTCTGATCTCTCATCCCCCTCATCTTCGCTAACAGACTCCGGCTCTGAGTCTGTTCTATCTACCGGCTTCGATTTTTTCGCTGTCTTGAGGGATTCCTTAACCTCTGCCTTAATGAGACTTCTAATGTCCCGCATAAGATTGGGGGATTCCTCCGCCAAGGTTTTCTCAATGCAGTCCTGGCATAACTTCTTATTATAGGACGTGGACAAAGGGCATCTACATAAAGCACACTCTTTGTTCTTTCTCTTAGATGCGGCTTTCTTAGCTGCCATCTATAAACCAACAAGGGGACACATCAGTGATTTCAAAAAACTCAGTGTCTTACCCCATCCAGAGTCTGTCCTATACCGGCTGCTTCTCTGGTTCCGTCTCCTCTGGTCTCTTTTCCTCCTCCATAATTATCCTGAAGGTATAGAGAATACGGGAATCAATATGCTGCAGGGAACAGCACCTCTCCTCTGAGAGTTCCGCATGTTCCCTGGGAGCGCCTTTAAGATGCCGCCAACCTCTCAGTATACTGCAGGAAAAAAGAGTCTGGTAGAAGCTCTGGCAATCAGGGTGAGAGCACAGCTATCCTCCGATCCGTCCTGCTGTGTTCCGATCTGCTGGAACGCATGGGTGACTTAAATATCCGGCCTGAAACCGGAAGTCGTCAGTGGAACGCACGTCTTAGCTGACGTCATTCCTGCGACTTCCGGTTTGTCGCTCCGACACGCTCCACTGCCCGGCATCCGCCCGCAGTCCCCGCTGGGTGCGCGCCAGTTCCGATCTGCTGGAACGCATGGGTGACTTAAATATCCGGCCTGAAACCGGAAGTCGTCAGTGGAACGCACGTCTTAGCTGACGTCATTCCTGCGACTTCCGGTTTGTCGCTCCGACACGCTCCACTGCCCGGCATCCGCCCGCAGTCCCCGCTGGGTGCGCGCCAGGGATGTCAGCCCTTTGGCCTGTTCCCCCTCGCCGCCTGCCTCGCGGCAACACTCGGGCCTCTCCTTTGAGGGACCGGTGCCCTCAGCCCCAGGAGCAGCAGCTGGCCCGGACCAACTCCCGTCCCTCAGTGGAACACCGGTAAGGGCTGGCGTGACCCATGGCTCTCTAGGCTTTCCTAGGATTTCCAAGCCATGGGTCCCTGAAAAGAAAACACTACAAGTCTCCTGCTCCAGGGACAGGAAACCTCACTGAGGTGGGAGAGTGGCTTCACCTTTTTATGCTACAGGTTTCCTGTCCATGGAGGAGGAGCCATCTTTCAGTGGTGCTGTCGTGGGGGAGGGGAAAAAGGGAACGTCCTGCCCAAGGGAGAGGGAAAGGTGGTGACCCCTAACTCTCCTTGCGGCTGACACCTGACTGCCCTGACGTCCCTAGACGGGTTCCTCACCCGTGCGGCGATCACGTGCCTAAACCCTGGCTTTCCCTGAAATGAACCCTAGATAGTGAACGGGCCGGTGGGATCGCTAGTCCTCACCACTGCACTAAGAGGGAAACACCAGGGAGAGGACAGACAAACACAAACACCCAGGTGGACGACAACAACTGTCCACAAAGGTCCAACAGGGATCCGGAGGGTAGCGTTCTGAAGCAACAAGAAGAGAACGCAGCAATACAGCTCCAGTGGGTCAGAATAGATGTCCAGGCAGGAAGCTCTATATCTGGCAACCAGAGAAGTGTGAGAGGGGAATATAAGGAGGATTGGGAGTGCTGGACAAGGAACAGCTGAGAGAAGGAGCTACGGATCCCTGAGTGAGCCAAAAGGGTTTGCAAAGCAAACCCAGAAAGCTACAATAAGGAAACATCCCTATCTTACATAGAGCGTGCAGCCAACCGCTGCGACCTCCTGACCCCGGGTACAACGGAGTCAGGCGTGGCTCTTGACACCCTCGTGACAGTACCCCCCTCTCTACGAGGGTCCTCTGGACACTCAGGACCAGGTCTCTCAGGATGAGAGGCATGAAAAATCCGAACTAGCCTGTCGGCGTTTACCTCAGACGCAGGAACCCACATTCTTTCCTCAGGACCGTAACCTCTCCAGTGCACCAGATATTGGAGAGAGTGGCGGACCCGACGAGAATTAATAATTTTGGATATCTGAAATTCTAGATTACCATCTACGACAACAGGAGGGGGTGGCAGCGGTGACGGTTCTAGAGGTGGAACATATTTTTTGAGTAACGACTTATGAAAGACATTATGGATTTTAAAAGTCAGAGGTAACTCCAGGCGAAAAGCCACGGGGTTGATGATGGCTACAATCTTGTAAGGACCAATAAACCTAGGACCCAGTTTCCAAGAGGGAACCTTCAATTTGATATTCCTAGTAGATAACCACACATAGTCATTCACTCCTAGGTCCGGACCTGGCGACCGTCTCTTATCAGCCATGCATTTGTATTTACCTCCCATATTTTTCAAGTTAGCTTGCACCTTCTGCCATACCGATGAAAGAGATGACGAAAACCGCTCCTCTTCGGGAACCCCAGAAGACCCCCCCTCTTTGAAAGTACAGAATTGGGGATGAAAACCATATGCACCAAGAAATGGTGACTTGCCAGTGGATTCCTGACGGCGATTATTTATGGCAAACGCTAAGGGTAAATATGACGACCACGCCTCTTGGTTTTCAGACACAAAACATCTTAGATATGTCTCCAGGTTTTGGTTGTTACGCTCAGTCTGTCCATTCGACTGAGGATGGAAAGCTGAGGAAAAGGACAAGTGAACCCCCAAACGGGAACAAAAAGCTTTCCAAAATTTAGAAATAAACTGGGTTCCCCGATCCGAAACAACATCAGAGGGGACCCCGTGAAGCTTCACGATCTCACTGACGAATACCTGAGCAAGAGTTTTAGCATTAGGTAGTGCGGGTAACGCAATGAAGTGTGCCATTTTGCTAAACCTGTCCACTACTACCAAAATAACAGTTTTACCCGCAGACAAAGGTAAGTCAGTGATAAAATCCATGGACAGATGTGTCCATGGTCTATTGGGAATGACGAGTGGTAATAGAGACCCTGCAGGACGTGTATGTGAAACTTTTGCGCGCGCACAGGTAGAACAAGAAGACACAAAATCCAATACATCCTGACGCAACCTTGGCCACCAAAAACGACGAGACAATAGCTCCAAGGTTGCTTTACCACCCGGGTGCCCAGCAAGTGCCGAATTATGATGTTCCTTTAATAATTCGAGACGTAGGTTCAACGGTACAAACAATTTCTCTGAGGGGCAAGAGACCGGGGCATCCCCCTGGGCCTCTAACACCTTCCCCTCCAAAGCAGAGTGTACCGCAGAGACAACCACTCCTCTTTGAAGAATGGGCACCGGATCACTCACATTACCCCCTCCAGGGAAACTACGAGATAGTGCATCAGCCTTGGTATTTTTTGCCCCAGGACGATAGGTAATCACAAAGTTAAACCTGGTAAAAAATAGCGACCACCTAGCCTGTCTAGGGGTAAGACGCTTAGCTGATTCGAGGTACAGCAGATTTTTGTGGTCCGTAATCACAGTGACGGGGTGGATTGCTCCCTCTAAGAAGTGACGCCACTCCTCAAACGCAAGTTTAATAGCTAACAGTTCCCTATTGCCAATATCGTAGTTCTGTTCTGCTGCAGATAGTTTTTTAGAAAAGAAAGCACAAGGACGCCATTTGCCAGGAGACGGACCCTGAGACAGTACAGCCCCCACTCACACCTCTGATGCATCGACTTCAACAATAAAAGGCTGAGAGACATCAGGTTGGACTAGTACAGGTGCTGAGGTAAACCTCTCTTTTAGAGAGGAAAAAGCAACTTTAGCGGCGTCAGACCATTTAGAAAAATCAGTCCCCTTCCTAGTCATGTCCGTAAGAGGTTTTACGATCACCGAATAATTTGTAATGAATTTCCTATAGAAATTCGCGAAGCCCAAGAACCGTTGTAGTGCTTTGAGGTTCTCAGGAAGATCCCAATCTAAAATTGCCTGGACCTTCCTAGGATCCATACGGAAACCTGACGCAGATAAATAATAACCTAGGAATTGTATCTCCTGAACGGCAAAAACACATTTTTCAATTTTAGCATATAATTCATTCGTCCGTAGGACCTGTAGTACTTGTCTGACATGCTCCTCATGTGTTCTCAGATCAGACGAATAAATTAAGATATCATCTAGGTATATTACCACAAACCTGCCGATTAGATGACTAAAAATGTCATTAACGAAATGTTGAAAGACGGCAGGAGCATTGGTCAGGCCGAAAGGCATAACTAGATTTTCATAATGCCCCTCAGGGGTGTTAAAAGCTGTTTTCCACTCATCCCCCTCTTTAATACGAATCAGATTGTAGGCCCCCCTAAGATCGAGTTTGGAGAACCACCTAGCACCCGCAATCTGGTTAAACAGGTCAGGAATGAGAGGAAGAGGGTATGGGTCTCGGATGGTTATCCGATTTAATTCACGAAAATCTAGGCAAGGACGCAGGCCCCCATCTTTCTTTTTAACGAAGAAAAACCCTGCAGCCACGGGTGAAGAAGAGGGTCTGATGTGTCCCTTAGCCAAACTCTCGGAGATATAATCCTTCATGGCTTGTCTCTCTGGACCTGAAAGATTATATAACCTGGTCTTGGGTAATTTTGCGCCGGGAATAAGGTTAACCGGGCAATCATAAGGACGGTGAGGTGGTAACTTCTGACAACCCTTTTCAGAAAAAACGTCCTCAAAGTCCGAAACAAATGTAGGTAGGGTAGCTATAGAGGCGACTAAGCAATTGCTAGTTAAGCAATTTTCTCTGCACAGCTCACTCCACTCCAATATCTCCCTGGCCTGCCAATCCACCACTGGATTGTGCGCTACCAACCAGGGAAGACCCAGCACTACCGGAGCGGGAAGCCCCTCCAGAACAAAACATGAGAGCATCTCGTTATGGTGATCCCCTACCCGAAGGTGTAAATTATGAACAATGTGGGTGAGATTTCTCTGAGACAGAGGAGCAGAATCAATAGCAAATATGGGAATAGGTCTCTGTAGTGTACAGAGAGACAAACCCATAGTGCGGGCAAAATGGGCATCTATCAAATTTACCCCTGCTCCACTGTCTAGAAAGAAAGAAATAGTCTCTGTCTTATCACCAAAAACAATAACCGCTGGCAACACAAATTGTGATGTACGTATGGAGGAAACGTATACCCCCCGGCTGACATCCTCCACACAGCCTGGGGTTAGTAGTTTTCCGACGTTTTTTTTGTTTCTGAGGAAAGAAGGACAGACATTAATGAAATGACCCCTCTCCCCACAAAAAAAACAAACCCCACGCCTACGGCGAACCTCAGGAGGATGGACCTGACGAGTAGTTCTTCCTAGCTGCATAAGCTCGTCTAAGTCCGTACAGACTAACTGCTGCTTGGGAGGGGTTACCAATGGCTCCGGTTTTTTCAACCTGTCCCTAAGGCGTCTATCTATACGGATAGAAAGGGACATAACTGCATCAAGGGAAAAGGGGGTCTCATACAATGCAAGCGCATCCTTAACCCTTTCGGATAACCCAGAGCAGAACTGACTCCTGAGAGCCGGGTCGTTGCATTGGGTATCCGTAGCCCACCTACGGAAGTCAGAGCAATACTCCTCTACCGGCCACTCTCCTTGTAGGAGTCTCCGTAATTTTGATTCAGCCAGTGCGACTCGGTCAGGGTCGTCATATATGAGACCCAAGGCCCCGAAAAACTCATCCACTGACCGAAACGCCTGAGAATCAGTAGGTAAAGAGAACGCCCAGGACTGCGGGTCCCCCTGCAGCAGGGAAATAACAACACCCACCCGCTGTTCTTCATTACCAGAGGAGTACGGACGCAGTTTAAAGTATAATTTACAGGCCTCACGGAAAGTCAAAAACTTGTCCCTTCCCCCAGAAAATCTGTCAGGGAGAGGGACCTTGGGTTCCGCAACAACCTGGTTACCAGTAGCAACCGCTGGGCTTGCGGTCTGTTGTAATTGCTGCTGTTGCTGGAGGACCGACGCAACTCTGTCTGAAAACGGCTCGCCATCACTGCAACATGTCCATGGTTGAATAAACTTAATAAAATAAAAAACGTGAATACAAACCATACTAAAACAGCAATTGGGGTGGGGTCAGTACTACCACAAATATTTACCATCAACTGTGTTTAGACCCTTTAAAAAATGCAGATAGTCCTGTGCAAGGTTAAAACTATGAGAGCAATAGGCATAAGGAGGACGTTAGATGGAAATCTCAGGGGTTGCCAGCAGCACAATCCGACAGAATAGTGAACAAACTGGGATATAGACTTCTAATGGTGGTACACGCCGATAGAGATCCTGACAGAGTGACCCAATTCTTTCACACACTCCAAAAAACAACCGCAGACACCTGTAATTGAGGAAAATTCCCCCCAAAAAAACATTCAGACAGGCAGGTTACAGCCTGCTGTAACATGGCTGACTGACTGTTTAAAAACAACATTTTCTACAAACTACAGGCGACTGCAGAGGAATCATGGAGTGTCTGGAGCCCGTTAGCTGAACACACGTTTCAAACAAGCCCCAAAAATTAATTTAAAAACAAAAAAGGATTCATATGTTGCAGGTATTGAAGGGGTAAAACCAATGGCGTACCGCCAATAGAGGCAGGGTATGCGGCTGCTATGGGGCCCATGGGAGGGGGGGGCCCGGAGTGGATGTAAGGCACCGCCCCCTAATTACACTATTACAACAATGGCTGCTGTGGTGCAGCCAGCGCTACTGTCTTGAGTCCCTGTCTGGGGCTCCGACGGGCAATGCTTTCCTTGTGCTCAGGGCTCCCTCCACCTTACATGCTTTGAGCACGTCCCTGCGCCAGCTCCAGCACTCCGGCAGTAACCTCCTGACACAGAACTAAGTGGGCGGGGTTTGGGAGTCAGGACCTGCTGCGCAGCCACAAACAGATAATGTGAGTAACTGTATGTGAATTGTGAAAAAAAGGTCATCATGGGGAGCGGGGGAACTTGGGCTGTTGTTAGCCAGGGGGGGGGGGGGCTCAGGGGTTGGGACCGTACCGGGAGCTGGTTGGATTCTGCCTGGGGCAGCAGCAAGAAGTGCTTGCTGCTGATGCTTATTATATAGAGGACAGTGTGCCCCAGTGTCCCTATGCCTGGGACAAACTAAGCAGGGTAGGGGGGACGCACATTGTCCTATATAAAAGCATCAGCAGCGTGTATATGTAGTATATATATATATGATGCACCCCCATGTATTTCTAGCATATACTGTATATAAACACATATATTTACATATATATATATATATATATATATATATATAACAATACATAGGGGGCATTAAATATAGTGCAGAAGAGATCATTGAATATACTAGGGGGAGGGGGGAATTATATATACTAAATAGGGAGCCATAGTATATACTAAGGGTAGAGGGGGGTGCATTATAAATATTATAGAGGGGGCCATTGTATATACTATGGGGGAGGACAAGCATTCTATATACTACAGAGGGGGTCATTCTATATACTATAAATACAGAAGGTGCATTATACTATAAGGGTGTGTGTGACAGCATTTTACATACTATCACTACAGGGGGCATTATCCTACAGGGGGCATTATACATCTGGACACTGCAGGGGGTGCATTATATGTAGTGGCACTACAGGGGGTATTATAATACAGGGGGTCATTATAACTGCCGTGGACACTGTGGCAGGGCTGTATAAATACTGGGGCACCATAGGGGCTTTATGACTACTGTGGGCTCTATAGGGGTGCCTTGTAGAGGTACCTTGCTACTGTTGGGGCACTGTAGGGGCATATATTTCTACTACTGGCTGTATAGGGGAATGTTTAATATTGTGGTTACTGTGTGGACATTATTATTGACCACAATATGGAGGGCATTACTACTAACAGGGTTGCTATTTAGGGTACTGTAGGGGGCACAGTTACTACTGGGGGCAGTCTGGGAGCACTATTACTATGGGATCAACTATCTGTATGGCACTGTCATTTCTGCAGTATAGCATTTGGGGCACTGGGATCACAGCGGGCACAGTATTGGGGTAGCAGGATGACAATGTTGGGGCACCAGGCGAAGGAGGATGATGCTAGAAAAGAGAGGCATCTAAGTTGTTTGTTTCAAACTCTGCAGAGATGAGGCATGGCGGAAATAATTTGTCATGGCGGTCTGGTCCGAAGGGAGAAGATGACAAAAGAGAACGTCTACATCGATGAGACATCATCAGATGTAAGAAGTATGTGCGCTGTATGTAATGTCCATCCACACATGTCTTTAACAGTAGAGCTGGGGGAGGGGTTGGATTCAGAATATAGATAGATAGATAATAGATAGATAGATAATAGATAGATAAAATTTGTTACAAATGTTGTACTTTATATTTGTGCGGCGGGGGGTGGGTTGTGGCTAGGATGGCCAGACGTCCGGTTTTATGCCGGACAGTCTGGTTTTTAGACTCATGGTCCTCCGTCTGAAGCAAGGCCAGGACGGACAGTCAGAAGTCCTCCTTTGTTGTTAGACGGCGGGTCTGCTCACTTGGTCACTTTAAGGAGGCAGGGACCGGCCCCGGCGGCAGCATGTTTGGATCTGCGTGCTTACATGACGTCGACGTTATATCAGCGCGCACGCTGCATCGGCCAATTGTGCAGGCGGGAACTGTCAGGAACAGAGGAGCACCGTGGATGGGAGAGCAGCAGAGGTGGGCACATAGCTCCTTAAGGAGCCAATACCTGGGGATGGAGATCGGGCGCAGCAGGAACTGAGAAGTTTTCATGGGCAGATGTTTTGGAGAGAGGTCGGAAGTCTCTACAGTGTGAAGATCAGCTAAGCGTGTAGTGTCTACACTTACTGATAGGGAGTCATCCAGGGGAAAGCAGTGACCAGGAGAACAATTGGAAGCATGGGCTTGAGTATATAAAACAGACAAACTGAAGAATCACAGGCACAAGGTGGAGTGATCCAAATAGAATAGGGAATATTGGAGAGATAGAAGAGCTGGATTGGCCAGGTTCACACACAGCATTTGTCTAGTGGAGTATTTTACATGTGAAAGAACAGAAAATCCCATATTTACATGGGGTGGTAGTATACTATACGTTTTTTATCCTGCCTGTGATGGGGGCGTGACTTATAGATTTGGGGCGTGGCCGGTGAGGTCAGGCTTTCTGGGATGAAACCAGTGGCCACCCTAGTTGGGGCCCAATACTAAGTTTTGCTATGGGGCCCCATGATTTCTATGTACGCCCCTGGGTAAAACAGAAAGCAACACAACCCAAAAAAAAAAGGCAAAACAAAGGTTACTTCAGCAAACAGTAGCACATGTCTCACAGCAGCCATTTTCTAGCACGTGTTCCTCCTGACACAAGCAGTGCACATTACTGGTGAAACTTTACAAGTACCATACTGCTTACCTCAACGTGACGATGAGCCTTTCCTCAGGAGTAATGCTGCGCCTCATATTGGTGTCCATTAAGGTAAGGAAAGTATGTAGAGACGACAGCAAGCGATCAAATGTAGGCACTGACATCCGACAGAAGGAATAGAACTTCTCAGGATGCAGCCGCAGATCTTGATATAGGGTATGGAAGTGTCCTTTCCGGTAGCGTTGTGAAACAATCGGATGGACCCAAAATCGTCGCCTTCTACCCGGTGCCTCATTCAACAAAGGAGGGCGCGGACCCCATTGCCGAGAAATGAGCCAATGCACCAAGACCTCTTCCTCTGAATCCGACATGGAGAAGCAGCCAAAATTACCTCTGTACTCTGGAAAGACTACAGAAAATGGCCACAAAAGCATATTTAGGTGCTCTTCATTTATACCAGTATCCTGGTTTTCTGACGGGCCGCAAAAAAACAGGAACACGGACACACGGAAGCACAACGGAAGCAAAAACAGCCACGGATCACGGAACAACGGAACCACGCTTTGCGGGACGTTAAAAAATACTGTAGTGTGCATGAGGCCTATATCTGTGAGATGGGTTGGTCTTCTGAATGGGTCTGAAAAACTCATGATGCACCTGAGGCAAAGTTCAAATCTGATTTTGGTTTAAACCCTTTCATGACTGGGTGATTTCCCATTTTTGGGGTTTTCGCTTTTTACTTCCAGCTCTCCCAAAGCCATAACTTTTAATTTTTTCATTCACATAGCCGTTTGAGGGCTTGTTTTTTTGCGGGAAAAGATGTACTTTCTAATGGCACCATTTACAGTTGCCTAAAATGTGGTGGGAAGCTGGCTAAAATTCCAAATTGGGTGAAAGTATGTAAAAAAAAAAAAAACACCATTCCGCCACAGTTTTATGGGGGGGCTTTTTGTACACAGTTTCCTGCGTGGTAAAACCGTCCTGTTACTTTTATACTTCGGGTCAGTATAATTACAAGGATACCACAAGGTGTATAGTTTATACTGAAAAAAAAAAAAAAAATTTTTTTCATTGCTATATAACTTTTTTTTATTTTTATGTGTATGGAGCTGTGTGAGGGCTCATTTTTTTATGGGATGATCTTTACTTTTTATTGATATTCTGGAGTGTTTATGACTTTTTGATCACTTTTTATTCAATTTTTTGTGAGAGGTGAGGCCACCTCTGCCAGATCTCAAAACCGGAAAGGAAAACGCAGATGTGAAAGTAACCTGATACAGCTAGCACCACTGTAAATGTGTCTTTTATCCATTGCTGTCATGTGGGCAGCTTTTAACACTAGAGAGCAGTCTTCAAACACCATATACACAAATAGTAATTGTGATTGTGGTTCCTGAAATTCAAGGAATTGTAACAGCGCCAGTTGTTTGCAAGACTGCTGAACTTGATATCACCCACAGCAGTCACTTTTAACAAGTCCTAATCAATGGCATTTGATACTCGGATAACCCCAAAACTTGAGCAGAGCAGAATTACATAACAGACAGATGGTCACAAGAAAAAAATACATGAAGGATATCATATTGACTGAGAACAAATACAGAATATTAAACTTACCGGTAGGCGACATTAAACTGGATGAGGATGGTGATAGATGAAGGAGATGGAGTTAGGCAGTGGCATACAGATGGAAAGCAGTGAATGCAGGTACAAGGAATAAAACCTATAAGAAAATGAGCCTGAACTGCTAAGTTCAACAAGACAGTAAGAAATTCAAAAGCCAATCTGCAAAAAAGAAAGCTGGACCCACAATAAACTCAACAACTACAATCAACTAGCTTGCATAATATACAATACTTACTAGCAGTTAGAGGAACAATGGGAAGTTGCAGAGGCGCTGTATCTGTATTAAGTAGCAGCTCCACTGACAGTGCAGAGTCAACAGTGAAGTAGAAGACAATGGGAAGCCATGAGAAGAATGGCTTACCAGTGAGAGTTGTAATAGGGATAAGCAGGGACAATGCCCAGAGAACTAAAGTATGGTGCTTGGCGTGGTAGAGGATGAAGGGCACATCTGGCAAAGGGACACACAGGGAAGTGGCATTATTTGTAGAGGATCGAAGCCTATGTGGTGACAGGCAGGGAAAGGAGGCACATGCGCTACGCAATGGAAGAAGTTGCATGCTACCTCATGGCCTTGAATGTAGAAATGTCTTAGCAAGTATGTGGGAAAGCGGAAAATATGGTAAGGCTACAATAGAAGAATAATTGAAGTAATAGGCAAGCACACCAAGGCACGTGGGATAATTCCAAAAGCCCCATGATGTTCATGACTAAAAGAATAAACAGAAGTCCCGATTCAGCCCTTTAGGAACCAGTGATTGCAAAGTGTAAATTCAAAAAGCTCAATCACTAGAAATAACCCACTGTCTAAAATCTGCTGAATATTCCTGAACTGTCCTATGGTCCTATTTAAAGTATGAAGTGAAGACTATTTAACCTGAAAGAAATGCATCCACACTTTTTAAAGCAGGGTCTTCAAACCTAAGACCAAATGCCCAAGACTGAGAATCCCCCTGGAATCTTAATAATTCCAACAATTTGGGTCTCTGACTCTAGGCCTCAAAGAAAAATACTGTTTACAACTCTCACAAAAAAATTTAAATTGCGTATGATCAACAGAAAAGTCGATTTTGTAAATTTCTGTGATGTTCCGAATAAGCCAAAGTAAGTTGTTGCCAAACAAGCAAGAGCATTTTGCATCAAAGAACCCAAACCCCGAATCTGTTGACATGATGTAAGAAAGCTGGGTGTTTACAAGGCTGCAGAATTTGATTTTACCTATAGGAATAGCTTTTCCCAAGTCCTAATGAATGGCTATAGGTACGAAGATACCCTTTGTGGCATATATCTGGCACAGAGTCTGTTGCACAGCATGTTGTGGCAGAATCTGTGACTTCTTCCCCGCTCACACCAGGTCTAAAAAATGGGGCGTGGCAGGGAAGGGAACGGGCCTGGTTTAGGTGTAGAAAATGGTCTAAGGCCTCCTGCACATGAACGTATTGTGGTCCCCAATGCACGGACGGATCCAGACCCATTCAACTTGGGACACCTATGTTCGTGTGCAGGAGTTTCTAAATGTAAGACAGCAAGAAAGCTGTCTTACATTTAGAATCGTCGATGGATATGCCAAAGATATGTAGAGGCCGGCACCCCTACATAACTTTGACGATCCACCGCCAGCTCAGGAGCTTATTAAGACCGGCGTCTAAAACGCCTCTCTTAATAAATGTGTCCCTTGGTGTTTCAGCGATTTCCTTGCGTTTTACCTACATACCAGTAGCTTACGCCGACTGTGTTGATGGTTTCATATTGATGTAAAATACAGCAGGCACCAGGCCACTATGACAGGGAACAGCGATCACACCAAACCCTGTAGTTTAACCCCTCAGATGTCACAATCAACACATATCGCGGAATCTTTGGAGTTAAGGAGAGAGGTGTGCCTCCCTATGCCTTCCAATCGGAAGCCCCGCAGTGAAATTGCAGTGCTCCAATCAGTTAGCAAGCCTGCCATAGTGAGCTTCCTGCTAAGCTGTGCACAAAGCACAGCTCAGCAGGGAGCACAGTATAAGGCCTCATGCACACGACAGTATTTTTTCACGGTCCGCAAAAACGGGCCGTGATCCGTGACCGTTTTTTCGTCCGTGGGTCTTCCTTGATTTTTGGAGGATCCACGGACATGGTGTCCGCCTGGCCGTGCGGAGCCAAACGGATCCGTCCTGAATTACAATGCAAGTCAATGGGGACGGATCCGTTTGACATTGACACAATATGGTGCAATTGCAAACGGATCCGTCCCCATTGACTTTTAATGTAAAGTCAGGAGTCCCTATTATACCATCGGATCGGAGTTTTCTCCAATCCGATGGTATATTTTAACTTGAAGCGTCCCCATCACCATGGGAACGCCTCTATGTTAGAATATACTGTCGGATATAAGTTACATCGTGAAACTCAGATCCGACAGTATATTCTAACACAGAGGCGTTCCCATGGTGATGGGCACGCTTCAGGTTAGAATATACTAAAAAACTGTGTACATGACTGCCCCCTGCTGCCTGGCAGGTGCTGCCAGGCAGCAGGGGGCAGACCCCCCCCCCTGTTTTTAACTCATTGGTGGCCAGTGCGGCCGCCCCCCCCCTTCCCCCCTGTAGTTAACTCATTGGTGGCCAGTGGGCCCCCCCTCCCTCCCCTGTAGTTAACTTGTTGGTAGCCAGCCCCCCCCTCCCCTGTAGTTAACTCGTTGGTAGCCAGTGCCCCCCCCCTTCCCTGTAGTTAACTCATTGGTGGCCAGTGGGGCCCCCCTCCCTCCCCTGTAGTTAACTCGTTGGTGGCCAGTGGGCCCTCTCCCCTCCCTCCCGCTCCTAATTAAAATCTCCCCCCCTATCGTTGGTGGCAGTGGAGAGTACCGATCGGAGTCCCAGTTTAATCGCTGGGGCTCCGATCGGTAACCATGGCAACCAGGACGCTACTGCAGTCCCGGTTGCCATGGTTACTTAGCAATTTGTAGACGCATTATACTTACCTGCGAGCTGCGATGTCTGTGTCCGGCCGGGAGCTCCTCCTACTGGTAAGTGACAGGTCTGTGTGCGGTGCATTGCCTAATGATCTGTCACTTACCAGTAGGAGGAGCTCCCGGCCGGACACAGACATCGCAGCTCGCAGGTAAGTATAATGCGTCTACAAATTGCTAAGTAACCATGGCAACCGGGACTGCAGTAGCGTCCTGGTTGCCATGGTTACCGATCGGAGCCCCAGCGATTAAATGGGACTCCGATCGGTACTCTCCACTGCACCAATGATAGGGGGGGAGATTTTAATTAGGAGGGGGAGGGAGGGGAGAGGGCCCACTGGCCACCAACGAGTTAACTACAGGGGAGGGAGGGGGGGGGCCCACTGGCTACCAATGAGTTAACTACAGAGGAGGGAGGGGGGGCTGGCCACCAATAAGTTAACTACAGGGGAGGGAGGGGGGGCCCACTGGCTACCAACGAGTTAACTACAGGGGAGGGAGGAGGGGGGCCCACTGGCTACCAATGAGTTAACTACAGGGGAGGGAGGAGGGGGTGCCCACTGGCTACCAATGAGTTAACTACAGGGGAGGGAGGGGGGGGGGTCTGCCCCCTGCTGCCTGGCAGCACCTGCCAGGCAGCAGGGGGCAGTCATGTACACAGTTCTTTTAGTATATTCTAACTAGAAGCGTCCCCATCACTTTGGGAACGCCTCTGTGTTAGAATATACTGTCGGATCTGAGTTTTCACGAAGTGAAAACTCAGCTCAGAAAAAGCTTTTATGCAGACGGATCTTCGGATCCGTCTGTATGAAAGTAACCTACGGCCACGGACACGGATGCCAATCTTGTGTGCATCCGTTTTCTTTCACGGACCCATTGACTTGAATGGGTCCGTGAACCGTTGTCCGTCAAAAAAATAGGACAGGTCATATTTTTTTGACTGACAGGATACACGGATCACGGTCTCAGCTGCAACGGTGCATTTTCCGATTTTTCCACAGACCCATTGAAAAAAAACGAAAGGGGCACAACGGCCACGGATGCACACAACGGTCGTGTGCATGAGGCCTAATGCTATTCAACCTAAGAAATAGATCTCTATCAGGGTTAATGGGACAAGGGATCAAAGATCCATGATTGTAACCCCCTAAGGGGGTTAAATGTTATTGTTAAAAAAAAAGTTTAAAATATATATATATATATATATATATATATATTAAACATTTCAATCACCCCTCTTTCCCAATTTTACATATAAAAATATATTTAACAATAAAAAAAACATTTGCTGCGTCTGAAAATGTCTGAACTATGAAAATACTTAAAAAATTTCCTTTGCAGTCAACTCCGTAATGTAAAAGAAATTATAAACAAATGATTCGCTGTTTTTTAGTCACTTTGCCTCCCCCACAACAAAAAATTTAATAAGGGCTTATGCACACGAACGTATTTTCTTTCCGTGGCCGTTCCGTTTTTTTTGGGCGGACCATATGCAGAATCATTTATTTCAATGGGTCTGCAAAAAAAGGAAGTTACTCCGTGTGCATTCCATTTCCGTATGTCCGTTCCGCAAAAAAAAAGAACATGTGATATTATTGTCTGCATTACGGACAAGGATAGTACTGTTCTATCAGGGGCCAGCTGTTCCGTTCTGCAAAATACAGAATGCACAGAGACGTCACCTGTATTTTTTGCGGATCTGTTTTTTGCAGACTGCAAACTACACACGGTCGTGTGCATGAGCCCTAACAGTGATCAAAAATTCATATGTACCACAAAAATAATACCAATAAACTACAGTTTGTCCTGCAAAATACAAGCCCTCATACTGCTCAGGCGATGGAAATATAAAAAAAACTAAAAGCTATGGCTGTCAGAAAATTTCGATATGAAACCTTTTTTTTTTCAAAGGTTTTTATTTTTTTTAAAGTAGTAAAAACAACTATACAAGTTTGGTATCACGATATTCGTATTAAGCTGCAGAATAAGAATGCACTATCAAAACCCCAAAAACCTTGGTGGATTATGGGTTGTTGTTGTTTTCATTTTTTTCCCCAATTTTCCAATAACAGACATGATAAATTAAATGGTGCCCTTAAAAAATACAACTTATCCCACAAAAATAAGCCCTTATATGGCTAAAGGAATAAAACATTTAAAATGTTATGGCTATTGGAATGTGGGGAGGAAAAAATAATTATGCAAAACCAAAAATTGGTCCGGTACTTAAAGGGGTTCTGCACTTTGTTTAAACTGATGATCTATCCTCTGAATAGATCATCAGCATCTGATCGGTGGGGGTCCGACATCTGGGACCCCCGCCGATCAGCTGTTTGAGAAGGCAGCAGTGCCGCGGCCTTCTCACTGTTTCCCGCTGGCCGAGTGACGTCACAACTAGTATTACTGGCCTGGGCGCGGCTAAGCTCCGTTCACTTGAATGGAGCTGAGCCCCACCCAGGCCAGTTGATACAAGTCGTGACGTCACTCGGCCAGTGGTAAACAGTGAGAAGGACGTGGCGCTACTGCCAGCGCCCGCTACCTTCTCAAACAGCTGATCGGCGGGGGTCCCGAGTGTCAGACCCCCCTGCCGATCAGATGCTGATGATCTATTCAGAGGATAGATTATCAGTTTAAACAAAGTGCAGAACCCCTTTTCAGAGAGTCAATTAGGGGAAATTATGCCATGGCATCTATAAACTTATTAGAGAGACCTAAACGATTCTGACTACACAGGGTTACGTTATGCCAGTCGCTAGTAGGGATGAGCGAATCGACTTCGGGTGAAACATCCGAAGTCGATTTGCATAATACTTTGTTTGAATACTGTACGGAGCGAGCGCTCCGTACAGTATTGGAATGTATTGGCTCCGATGAGCAGCAGTTATTACTTTGCGAAGTCTCGCAGGATTTTGTGTAATAACTTCATAAATTAATTTTTACTGTAAAAAACATTTCTCGAACTTGGGTTCGGTTCCAAGGTACTTGACACCCGTCTTGTTGATGGGTGTCAAGTTACAGGTCGCACAGGTGACAAAGAAGAGGTATGTTAAAAAAGTAGCAGGACCTCC
This sequence comes from Bufo gargarizans, assembly GCF_014858855.1. Taxonomy (NCBI): domain Eukaryota; kingdom Metazoa; phylum Chordata; class Amphibia; order Anura; family Bufonidae; genus Bufo; species Bufo gargarizans. Next base: position 619,055,799 of record NC_058080.1, read on the forward strand.
AAGCAGCATGGTAAGGCAGACAGCTTCCATGCTCAGGAGGTGAGTAGGGACCATGAAGATGGGCCTCCCTGTGCTGACCTTACTATCACTCATGGGGTCGAGCTTGTTGGCTATCCTCAGGAGAGGTCATCAATATCAGATCAATAGAGTCCAATGCCATCACTACACTAATTACACTGCACTGCTGCTGCAAGCTAGACAGTAAAGAAGCCACAGGGCTCACACAAGTGCTGTGGCCTATTCAAACATCTGATCATTGGAGGTGCCAGGAGTCGGACCCCTGCCAATCTGATATTGATGGCCTATCCTGACAATAGATTATCAATATACTAATGCTTTACCACTTCTTTAAAGTGACTCTCTGGTAAAAAAAAAAAAAAGCACATTCACTGGGTAATGAACAGAACACTTACATGATCACCACCTTTTGATGTTTTTAGCTTCAGATTCCTAATTCTTCAGGCTCCTCTTCTGCTATTCAAGATGGCCACATTGTTTATCTGACTATCCAGTACACACTTTGCATCGGTGGCCCAAGATGCTTCCTACTGGTCCAGCTTTGCTCTTGGATTGGGCAGCAGTGTTCACAAGAGCAGTGCTGACCAATCCAAGAGCAGCAGAAAGTTTTGGGCTACCAAATGCATAGTATGCATCAGCCAGTCTGAGAAGTGGTACGGCCATCCCGGATGGCAGTAGATAAATTGACAAATAGAACATTATTTGATTGGCTTACATACTGAGAACTGTCCTTTGCAACAATTGATACCAACATTCAACAAGAGGAATGTGAATATTGCAGTTTCGTTTCTCCTTTGAATCAATTTATCTGTCTGAGTTAGATACAGGAATATGATAGGAAAATACTGCGCAGGCCGACTTGACAACTGTAGGTTTAGTAAGGTCAAGTATAATAATACAAGCGTATAATGCTGTAAATGACTCTAAGCACATAAAGTCCCAGAGAGAATATAAAAAATTCCTTCGGTTATTGCTGACATTCTATTAATTCTGTGTCATGACAGAGGGTAGGGATAAGTGCAGCCCTAAACTTTACCCCACCTCTGTCCCTGCCTACTTGCACGGCCTGTCCTAACCGACGGTGTACAACCTGGCGGCAATCCCTCGCTTAGATATGTGCAGGGGCCTAAGAAGATAGCAGAAGTACCGTAAGAGTCAGACAAGCCAAAGTCAAAGCCAGGAGGTCACGCAGGTGCACAGGGAGCAATCCGATAACGAAGTCAAAACACAATCCGGAGTCTGAAGCCAAGAGGTCACGTCAATTCCAGGGAGGTCACAAGGTCGAGGTCAAAAACACACAGAAGGCACAATATGAAAATAGAAACATAGAATGTGTCGGAAGATAACCATTTGGCCCATCTAGTCTGCCCAATATACTGAATACTATGAATAGCCCTTGTCCCTATCTTATATGAAGGATGGCCTTATGCCTATCCCATGCATGCCTAAACTCCTTCACTGTATTTGCAGCTACCACTTCTGCAGGAAGGCTATTCCATGCATCCACTACTCTATCAGTAAAGTAATACTTCCTGATATTACTTTTAAACCTTTGCCCCTCTAATTTTAAACTATGTCCTCTTGTAGCAGTTTTTCTTCTTTTAAATATTCTCTCCTTTTTTACCTTGTTGATTCCCTTTATGAATTTAAATGTTTCTATCATATCCCCTCAGTCTCATCTTTCTTCCAAGCTATACATGTTAAGGTCCTTTAATCTTTCCTGGTAAGTTTTATCCTGCAATCCATGTACCAGTTTAGTAGCTCTTCTCTGTACTCTCTCCAAAGTATCAATATCCTTCTGGAGATATGGTCTCCAGTACTGAGCACAATACTCCAAATGAGGTCTCACTAGTGCTCTGTAGAGCGGCATGAGCACCTCCCTCTTTCTACTGGTAATGCCTCTCTCTATACACCCAAGCATTCTGCTAGCAGTTCCTGCTGTCCTATGACATTGTCTGCCTACCTTTAAGGCTTCTGAAATAAGGACCCCTAAATCTCTTTCCTCAGATACAGAGGTTAGAACTGTATCACTGATTTTATATTCTGCTCTTGGGTTTTTATACCCCGAGTGCATTATCTTGCACTTATCAACTTTAAATTTTAGTTCCCATATTTTTGACCATTCCTCTAGTTTTCCTAAATCCTTTTCCATTTAGTGTATCCCTCCAGGAACATCAACCCTGTTACAAATCTTTGTGTCATCATCAAAAAGACACACCTTACCATCGAGGCCTTCTGCAATTTCGCTGATAAAGATATTAAACAATATGGGTCCCAGAACAGATCCCTGAGGTACCCCACTGGTAACAAGACCATGGTCTGAATATACTCCATTGACTATAACCCTCTGTTGTCTGTCCCTCAGCCACTGCCTAATCCTTTCAACAATATGGGAGTCCAAGCACAAAGACTACAATTTATTGATAAGCCTTCAATGTGGGACAGTATCAAAAGCCTTACTAAAGTCTAGATAAGCGATGTCTACTGCACCTCCGCCATCTATTATTTAAGTCACCCAATCAAAAAATATCAATAAGATTAGTTTAACATGATCTCCCTGAAGTAAACCCATGCTTTTTTTCATCTTTCAATCCATGGGATTTTAGATGTTCCACAATACTCTCCTTAAAGGGGTTCTTCACTTTGTTTAAACTGATGATCTATCCTCTGGATAGATTATCAGCATCTGATCGGCAGTTGTCCGACACCCGGGACCCCTGCCGATCAGCTGTTTGAGAAGGCAGCGGTGCTCCAGCAGCACCGCAGCCTTCTCACTGTTTACCGCAGACCCAGTGACATCACGACTAGTATCAACTGGCCTGGGCAGGGCTAACCTCCATTCAAGTGAACAGAGCTTAGCCCCGCCCAGGCCAGTGATACTAGTCGTAATGTCAGTGGGCCAGCGGTAAACAGTGAGAAGGCCGCGGCGCTGATAGAGCACCGCTGCCTTCTGAAACAGCTGATCGGCAGGGGTCCCGGGTGTCGGACCCCCGCCGAACAGATGCTGATGATCTATCCAGAGGATAGATCATCAGTTTAAACAAAGTGCAGAACCCCTTTAAGTATGGTTTCCATTAATTTCCCCACTATTGAGGTAAGGCTTCCTGGCTTATAGTTGCCCGATTCCTCCCTATTACCTTTCTTGTGAATGGGCACAACATTTGCTAATTTCCAATCTTCTGGGACGACTCCTGTTACCAGTGATTGGTTAAAAAAAATCTGTTAATGGTTTTGCTAGTACACCGCTAGCTCTTTTAATAGCTTTGGGTGTATCCCATCAGGCCCCTGTGACTTATTTGTATTAATTTCAGACAGCTGACTTAGAACCTCTTCCTCTGTAAAGACACATGCATCCAAAGATTCATTAGTCTTCCTCCCTAACTGAGGTCCTTTCCTTCATTTTCCTTTGTAAAAACTGAACAGAATTATTCATTGAGTCGGTCACCTAGTTCTTTATCTTCTTCCATATACCTTCCTTCTTTTGTTTTTAATTTGGGAATTCCTTGTTTTAAATTTCCTTTTTTCATTTATGTATCTGAAGAATGTCTTATCGTCTTTTTTCACTGACTGAGCTAATTTCTCTTCTGCCTGTGCTTTAGAAGCTCTTATAACTTTCTTGGCCTCTCTCTGCCTAATCTTATAAATTTCCCTGTCATCCTCGTTTTTTTTTTGTTACCATTCTGTATGTATAAACGGCGTCACATGCGTTATTATTTCTTGATCTGACATTAACCCCTCCATGTACTGTCTCCACTTCTTAAAAAAGGGTACTGTCATTTATTTCGTCTTAGCCTGTTCTGCCTCTATTCGTTCAAGAATCACGCAATTTGTAGTTTGCTGCACCACTTCTTCCATCACTGGTACCTTAGGTTGTAACCAATGGATTAATAGACACCTCTTGGAAGCCAAGATCAATACATAAAAAGCCGGCGGAATTTTTGAAGATTCCTCTGATCGCCCTACATGAAATAATAGTATCTCCGGATCCATCTTGATCCTTAGATTCCATTTAGTTTTTATCATGTTGAGAAGGGCTTTCCAAAAGGTGTTAACCATATTGCATTCCCACAGCCCATGTGTGACATCAGTGTCCGAAATTTTGCATTTCGGACAGTGCGTCAGTTTATCAGCTGGAATCTTAATATGTGATTTCGGCTTGTAGAATCTGTATATTGCTCTATGTATTAGCTTAAAGAATGTCTCCCTCCATACCTCACTACCCACCACTTTCCTTATGAGAGTCCACCCATCTAGAAGCTGATCAGGTACCATCAGATCCGGGAAAAATCTGAGCCATGCCCTAAACAGTGAAGAATCCCCTAATTTAGTATCAATATCTCTCAGAGAGCCATATATGGTAGCTAGATCTTTTTTTTGTTCTTTGGAGAGCAGGAAAGAGTCAAAGTTGTTAGCTGAAAATTCACGGGTTAGCTCTTTGATTCTAGAGGTTAAAAATGATATAATTTGCTGATAGGCCAGGAAGTGAGACATCGGTAACTGATATTTCAACCTTAAGTCACAAAAAGTATAGAACTTATTATGCTCTCGGTTCCAAAGGTGGTCCACAGTATTGATCCCCCTAACTTTCGATTGGATAAATTGGGCATTGATGGATAAGGCCTCAAAGTCCAGGTGACCCCAAAGGGACACGTTTGGAAACCAAAAAAGGAAGAGAAAACATTTTTCTCACCGCCTTCCATGCGGCAATTGTATCTCTGAATAAAATGCTGTGTTTTATACTGGGAGGTAATTGCGCAAATTTGGTGTGTAGCAGCGCATTTAAACACCAGGGTCTAGCCATCTCCCTCATAACCTGTAAGATCAAGTAATGTGACGTATCATGCACCCAATCTAAACTATGTCTCAATAAACTAGCGAGGTTGTATTTTCTGATGTCAGGAAATCCCACTCCACCTCTATCTTTTTGTCTAGCTAGAGTCTTCAAGGATATTCTGCTCCTTTTGGATTGCCAAATAAACAATCGAAAACTTTTTTGAAGGTTTTGATATCCTTATGCTTCAGGAGTATCGGTAACGTCTGCATAGGATATAAGAGTTTGCTAAAACTCTTCATCTTTATTAGCAAGCATCTACCCAGAAACGAAATAGGTAAGTTCTCCCAGGACTTGAGCTCTGCAGTGATTTTTTTTTAAATAAAGGAGGGTAGTTTAGAGTATAAAGGGTATCGGGTGTCTTGCCTATTCTTATACCAAGATATTTAATATTGGAGTTTGTCACTACAATTGGTAAACTTTGTAACTCTCTGGGATTTATATTGGGTGAAGGAGACAAGTTTAGTAGTTCACATTTAGTTTTATTAACTTTAAAGCCCAAAAGTTTTCCAAAATGTTCCAATAAGTGAAACAATATCGGGACATCAGTCTGGGGATGTAACGGGAATAATAAGAGATCATCTGCAAAAAGTGGTTGCTTAAGGGTCTGGGATTTAATGCTAATTCCTCTAATTGACTGGTCTTGGTTGAGTGCTCTAGACAATGGTTCCAAAGCGATATTGAACAACAGAGGTGAGAGGGTCGCGGGATATAGTAGGGTGAATCTCACTTGAGCGTTGTATAGATCCGAACAGGTCGAGGAGAATTCCCGTCTTCGTCTGGTCACTTCCGTGGAAAAATCTTCGAACAGAAGAGCCCGGGAACCCCTTAACATCAGGGGAGCTTTGCTACTTTTAAACAGAATATGGTGGCTCTCTGTCGTCTATAACTATGAGTGGGTGCTGCTAGGCCTGAGTGACTCACCCAGTCACAAATTAGAAATAAATATGATATATAGAAAGGCTGAGCACTCTCCCAATGGACCACACAGAAACTATTCAAAGATTATTTGAATTTATTACACCAATATATAGATCTAAAAATCAACAAAATTACAATAAAACTATGATAAAGATAAAATATTCTATAAAAATACACTATGAATGTGATAAAAGGGTTATACAGATTCAGAGCATAATGAATAAAATGGCTTACAAAAGCATAATATATCTAGCTTTGGTGAAGTATGTCCTGGATATGCAGAAAAACGATGATAATTTGCAGATAATTCGATGTATAAATATTCGACAGTCAGAGAATATATGATGATATTTTCAGATATATTTTCGAATATATATTCGCATAAATGTCCAGACTGGAATAGATTATGTGCTTGCGATAATTAGTCAATATCCCCTGTGTGGCAATTTAAAGGAAACACTTACTCTTGCAGACAGCCGTCTGATTATCGCACACGGTGGCGTCCCACGTGGCTAATGGAGTTGAATTTCGGCGGTGTCTGTTACTTGCAGTACAGCAGGAGTAGTGTGAGCGATCTAGTCCTCCGTGTAGAGATTCTTTGTGAAAGAAGTTGAAATTGTAGCTCTACTTCATGGGACTAAATGTTCGCTTTATGCCATAAAGTTCCTCAGGGTGAAAGGAATTGATTCAAATTATTAACATCGGGACGTCCATCAGCTGATGTGCGGGTCTTTTGAAACCAGACGCGTTTCGGGGTCTTTTCCTAGCCCCTTCCTCAGTGGTACTTTGTAGCTTTGCTACTTTTGTAGGCTCTCAGTATGGCCGCTTTTTCTGAGTAATCAAGATAGCGTACTATCACCTGTCTCGGCCTCTGGTTAAGAGCCGCGTGAGCAGAGATAACGGCGCCTGCCCGATTCTGTGAGCCCTCTCCACTTTACAGCGGGCCAATATATTCAACGCCTGAGGGAGTTCTTGTTCATATAGCTGTATCAGCTCATGCAGAGGGACTGTCTCTGTTATGCCCACCAACCGCAGGTTATTTCTTCGTGAACGATTCTCCAGATCATCCAATTTTAGCATAATTCTTTTGTTTTCTTGTTGAAGTCTGGAACATTCAGAGCGGTAGTGGGTCTGCTCATCCTCTAACGAGGTAATTCTCCCCTCTGTCTCATCTAGGCGGCGGCCATGTTCTGCCAGGTCTTGGCGGATCTGTGACAGGGAGGCCGAGTCCGTGGTGGAGAGAGATTCCTGGAGATCAGAAAGGATGCGCGCCGCTACCTCTAAAGCCAGCTGTTTATAATCTATAGCAAAGTCCTCTGGCTGATCCACTTCAATATCAGGATCCTCTTCCAGTTGTAGCTGCGGCGTTTCTGCCTGTGTCGACTGGGGGGAACGATCCGCCATGCTTCGCGCCACAGACTGCGACCTGGTGACTTTCAGTGGCCCCTTCTGCTTGTTCCTGCTCCCCATTGTTATTAAGAACCGGTCCATACGAGATCGGGAGATGACTGTGAAAGGTAGTCCCAGATCTTGACCACCGTCAAGTCCGGTATTGCAGGGAGTTAAGTTAGTAAGGCACGGATTGTTGCGGAGCTTCACTCAGCGCATCCTGCCATGTTGGTGCTGGAACCGGAAGTCCCCTCTTTTTGTTTTTAATGATTTTGGCCACTTCTGCTAAGTACCACAGTGGTCTGTTCCTTTTTTTGCTTTTACTGACAAGCCTAATGCAATTATTTGTTGCCTTCAATAGTGCCACTTTTAAGTAGTCCCATTTCTCCTGGACTCCATTGAAACTGTTACAGTCTGATAGGGACTCGTATACCACTAATCTAATTTTAGAAAAGTCAGTTTTTCTAAAATCTAAAACTTTTGTTTTTGTCTGGTATGACTCAGTCACTGTACTTATAGTAAACCACACTGACTGGTGATCACTAGATCCCAAGTTTTCCCCTACAGTAATATCAGATACCAAATTCCCATTTGTGAATTCTAAATCTAAAATGGCCTCCTTCCGGGTTGGCTCCTCAACTACTTGCTGTAGAGATAATCCCAGTAGTGAATTTAGAATATCTGTACTCCTGGCAGAACTAGCTATTTTGGTTTTCCAGTTTACATCAGGAAGATTAAAGTCTCCCATAATGATAACTTCCCCTTTCAATGTCATTTTAGCTATTTCCTCAACTAGTAGATCATCTAATTCTTTCTATATATCACACCTACACGAGTTACCTTATGATTATGAAGCTGCAACGTAACCCAAACTGACTCTAAATTGGTCTAGCTAACTTGTATTAGATTAGATTTTATGCTATCTTTCACATACATGGCCACCCCTCCCCCTTTCTTGCATTTTCTGTCTTTCCTATATAGAGAGAACCCTGGTATTGTTATATCCCAGTCATTACTCTCATTGAACCATGTCTCAGTAACAGCCACTAAATCTATATTCTCAGATGCCATTATAGACTCAAGTTCATTGATCTTATTCCCTAAACTGCGAACATTTGTAGACAAGTCTCCGAGCTTGTCATTTCTTAACCTATGTGCTACTGGCATCTTCTGGCATTCTTCCGGGGGGTAGTCGGACATCTGGGTTATGACTCTTTAGCCCCCCCTTTACTAGTTTAAATGTCCCTTAGCAAATACTTTGAACTGTTCACTGAGGACATTCGTTCCCTTGAGAGAAATATGCAAACCATCTTTCATGTACAGTTCTTTTCCATTCCAACAAGAGCTAACATGAGACACAAAGCCAAACCCTTGGTTCAGACACCATTCACCAAGCCATACATTGAATTCCTTAATGCGCATCTGCCTGTCATGCTGAAGGTTATGCACAGGCAAAACTGCAGAGAATGAAACAGTCGATGCAACCTCACGTACAGTTGCAAGAAGAAGTATGTGAACCCTTTGGAATGATATGGATTTCTGCACAAATTGGTCATAAAATGTGATCTGATCTTCATCTAAGTCACAACAATAGACATTCACAGTCTGCTTAAACTAATAACACACAAAGAATTAAATGTGACCATGTTTTATGTGTAATCTTATTTTATTCATTTTTTGGTTTTCATAAGCAAATGACTCAGTACATCACAGACATTGATATAAGTAATATGGACATAGTCCAACACAGGGACACGCAGGACCCTCGAAAAACAGCTGAAATATCATAGAGGTATTAACCATTGGCGGGACACAGACATCCCAACCAAACAGGGAACCCCAATCAGGGAGGGCTATCACTATGAAGACGAATAATCCGTGCTCTGACCCTCGAATGCCCAAGTGAGCAGACTAAGTGAGTAATCCTAAACGGAGGACCCTGCAGCACAATAAACATAAAAGACACATAAGGGAAGAGGAATAGGAAGAGGGAAGGGTACTAAGGAGAGGATACGCCTGACAAGAACCCTACTGAGGAAAAATTCAGGAACACACCAGATCGCCAAATCTCTGAGAGTCTAGAAAGAGAATCAGAGAATTGTATCTGTTCTGGTAAATCCCGCCTCTTTCCTGACTATCCGCTATCAACTCTTCCATCCTAAGAATATGTTTCAATTCCTTGGCCCATTCAGACAATGTAATGTAACAGGCTAGTTCAAAGATTACTATGGAATACGCCATCAACCGTCTTGAACAACGGGAACGCCTCATTGCGCAGTGTGTTCAGATACAGCACACACCTGAGGCTATGGACATACCTAAATTGGACAAAAAACATGAAGATATTGATGAAAAGACTCTGTTTTCACTTTTTCATGATCTTGAAAAAAGTATGGTTAGTGAATTACAATACCAATTAGATGCTAAGTTTCTTGAAATTTATTTGGTGGAAAATTTGGTCCCTAGAGGTTTACGCCTCAAATTTAGACATTCATTTGAAGATGATTTGGTCTTTTCCACCGATTGGGACACTTATTTATTAGATTGTGCCAGAGGTCTCATGTCCAGATTGCTGACCAAACGGCAGAGTTTGGCCCTGGACCTCGGTGTTAAAATTTCCAATTGTGTCTCCAATCTTCTGAATCATAGTGAACATCCATTGTATTACAAGTTTGATAGAATGGTCACTACACAGATCTTGTTGACCGAAAAAGAAACTTTGCACAAAAAAGTGGGTAAATTGAATAGGGATAGAACAGATTTTGTAACTAACAACATCAAGTTTTGGCTGAAGGACAAACATATGCCTCCCGAGTCTAGTACTTCAGAGCTACCCTCAGAACCAGCAACCAATCTAATCACAAATATTGCACTTTCCAAACGTAGTTCCACCTATCACAAACGTGGTCCTACTCATTCTAATTCACATTCCACACTGCCCAAATCCCATAGGGCAGTCACTTTCATCAACAGTAAAAATAGACGTCAGGGGCCATCACCTGATAACAAAATTGTGAGGGCAATTATGCCGGTCAAAAATGACACCATTAACATCAGTTGTCCCACTACTGGTCAGCCCCTGTTACCTAACACAGGTACAGCCTATCACACCCCTACACTAAGGAGGCAAACTTCACCACCGGTTTGTCCCACTGGGTCGAATCCAGTGGTGAACATTGGGGGGGGTCCCCGCTTGGAGCGCATGCCCGGACCTTCTTGTCCGGGATCCCCCACACTGATTGCCGCTGTAGGTTTCGACCCAGAAACCCTTTCCAATTGTGCACCCCTCAACCTTCCCCCCACTTCCTTTTCCCCCACTAGTAGATCTAGCCATCCTACGATTAACCAATTGCCATCCTCACCTTCCCCTATCACTGATTTAGAGTTGGATTCAATTATCACGCTTCATGATCTCTCCTTCACTCAGACCTCCATTCACATGTCTCCTAATCACTCCAGCTCTGAGGTTAGCCCGAAACTCAGTTCTGAGGATAGCCCGAAACCTATAGAGACGCTCGACCTGACGCTCCAGGCAGGTCAGAGCGCCTCTTCCTCTTCCTCTTTTTTATCCCTTCCCACGGTACTTACACCAACCACGATATACCCGATAATGAAAAGTCCGAACACGGTAACGATTACAAACTTTTTTCATCCTCTGGGGAAAAGATCAGTGAAAAGAAAAAATTTAGAAGAGGATGTAGGGGAGGCAAAAGTAAAAAGAAAATTCTAAAAATAGACAAAGAGAAATCAGATCATGAAATCAAGATTTTCAATCTGTCTTCCCATATATTAAATGAGGAGGAAACTTCACTTTTAGCAAGAGGCCTCTCATTTTGTCCAACATCAAGCATAAAGGGTTTTGATCTTTTTCTAGACTTACATAATTTTGTCAGAAAACTAACATTAAAAAGACATTTTAGTTTACTGGAGAGTCTAAATAAACCCAGTATTGAACATATTAATGAGATTCCATCTACTTCGGTAACAACAACACAATATGTCTCTACAAGTTTGAAACCCCCTTCAACTTTTTATCCGACCCACCACAAGGGGAATTTTATAGACACTTTTTATCATCTAGTGATGGATGATTTCCGATCTATCCATCAGAAACCCATTTTGAATCACAACCTCAATCCCAAAGAATCTAAGGCAGTAAAAAGCCTACATGAAAACACCTCAATAGTGATCCGTAATGCCGACAAGGGTGGAGGCGTGGTCATCCAAAATAGAGATGACTACGTCAAAGAAGCTCTCCACATTCTGTCGGATACTGATTATTATCTTCCTCTAGACAAAGACCCGTCTGGGGAACATAGGGTTGCTTTGAGGACCTTGATTGACTCAGCAAAACACATACTGAGTAAAAAAGAACAAGAATACATTCTTAAAACAGACTCAGTAATGGCACTTTTTTACCATCTACCGAAAATCCATAAGGATGTCCAGAACCCTCCGGGCCGCCCCATCATATCTGGGATATCCTCTTTGACTTGCAATTTGTCCCATTATGTGGACATCTTGCTACAGAAATATGTCATTCAATTACCTTCCTATTTGAAAGATTCCACTTCTTTAATAACTACACTCAAAGGAATCACATGGAAGGATACATATTCGTGGATAGCCCTTGATGTTGCGGCCCTTTATTCAAATATTAATCATGAATTGGGAATAAAATGTGTCGATTCTTTTCTTGGTAAAGATCCTTTTTTACCTGTTGATCAGAAGTCGTTTATACTGAAATCTATTCAATTTATCCTGACACACAATACATTTTCTTTTGGTGAACAATTATACCTCCAGTGCAAAGGTACCGCAATGGGTACGCGTTTCGCGCCCAGCTTTGCGAACCTTTTCATGGGAGCGTTTGAAGACCAATACATTTATAAGTTCACCAAGTGGTCGGATAATATTGTATTATATCGTCGTTATATAGACGACCTGTTTTTCATATGGGATGGAGATTCTGATTCCATTAGGGATTTCATCCAACACTTGAATTCCTCTGATTGGGGTATCACTCTATCTGGGACACATGACTGTTCAAGAATTGAATTCTTGGACTTAGAAATGAATGCTGTTGGTGATGAAATTGTAACACGTACGTTCTTCAAAAAGGTTGATTGTAACAGTTATCTTGAGTATTCTAGTCTCTATTTCAGAAATGGAAGACAAACATCCCCTTTAGCCAATTTAAGAGATTAAGGAGGAACTGTTCGCTAACTAGGGACTTTATCTCACAAAGTGAGATTATTCGCAAAAGATTTCAGAGAAAAGGTTATCCTCATGGAGTCATTGAGGCGGCTTATAATCGAGCCAAGGCTCTCACACAAGAAAATTGCCTATCAGTTAGCCAGAAAGATCAGGCAAAGGATAAACAGCAAAATAATAAATGGGGTGCCAACTTTATCACTACCTATAGTAGTAATCATAAGGATGTGAGGAATATTCTTTCCAAATATTGGCATATTATCAAAAAAGACCCATATATAGGCAAATCTTTACCAAGCCACCCACCCCTAACTTTCAGGAGAGCTAAAACCTTAAAAAACCTGTTAGCACCCAGCAAGCTACAAAAATTCCATCACAAAGCAGCTGGGCCAAATATCAGTTCATTTATACCATCTAGACCAGTGGGTAGTACTAAATGCAGACATCCTAAATGTCTATGTTGCCTCTCCATACAAAATTCCATTTCTTTTCGTAGTAACACCACCGGGGAAATTTTTAATATTAAGCAACCAATGGACTGTGGGTCAAATAATGTAATCTACGTGCTGGAATGCCAATGTGGATTACAGTACGTTGGTCGCACCACACAGACATTACGGAACAGGTTGAACAAACATCGTTCAAACACTAAGAAGAAATTCATGCAGCACAGTGTATCAAGACATATTACGGATAAACATCAGGGTCTTTTTTCAAACATTTCCGTTATACCTATAGAGAAAATTCATGCCGACACCCGGAACATTACACAAACAATTAAAAGACGTGAAATGTTCTGGATTTATAAACTTAATAGCCTGAGCCCCCAGGGCTTAAATGAGGCATTTGAAATCAATCTATAAATTGATGATATTCCTTTACTAATGGAAAGGAAAATATGAAAAATAGATTTTTTCTCTTTTAGACCCCAACTATATAATCATTGTCTTGAATCCTCTTCTTTCTCTTTTCCTTGTTGATAAATCAATTAGGTTGACAATTACATCACCAATATGACAGATTTTGGTGATGTTTGTCAATCATCAGGTACTTCGGGATGGTGGCGGCATGCGTGCACTTTTATTAACTGCACGCATGCACCCACCCATATCCCCTAAATTCTGCATTATTAATGGTAATTCATTATGTGGTTGGTTCAAATCCCACATTTTTTTACATTTTTTTACATTTATTTTTTATTTTCCTTTTTATCTTCATTTTATCATTATTATCCCTTTTATTAGAAAGATTGTCTAATAATCCAATAAGTGGCTAAAAGCATTTAATTCATTTCTTATAAAAAATGTGCACACAGTGCACTTTTATATATATATTTTTATCTTCCCTTTTTTTTTTTTTTTTTTAAATCTCCCTCTTTTTTAAAAAAATCTCTTTTTTAGGTTATATCATGCCACTTTGGTACACATGTACTTCACATGTAATTGAAATATTCTTTGTAATAATCTTTTTCTCAGGAATCCCATTATTGTACTTGTAAGGTATCATCATATGTATATGATTTTCCTAGTATACGTCCTCTTCTCCTTTTTTATTTCTGTAAATGTTTTTACAAATGTTTTTGTTTTTTGTTTTGTGTTTTGTTTTTTGTTATATTACAACAGCTTTTAGGTGAGAGCGCCCTCTGCTATATATAAAAATGATATATATATAAAACTGATTTTTATAAGATCCTACCCGATTATGCGATGTCAGGTCGCAAAAGCGCAAGTCAGATGGCTCTCTCACCATTCAGTGTAGAATAAGCCACGGCACTCCAGAGGGATTCCAATCGATTTCTTTTTATTACACCTTGTGCAGCAACGTTTCAACCTAACGGTCTTTATCAAGCTCCCAATACACAGGTAACACAGTGAACAATTACCTGTGTATTGGGAGCTTGATAAAGACCGTTAGGTTGAAACGTTGCTGCACAAGGTGTAATAAAAAGAAATCGATTGGAATCCCTCTGGAGTGCCGTGGCTTATTCTACACTGTTAACCATTGGAATCCTAGGACCAGGATTTAATGCTGCAGGCACCACCACGTACCGGAGTAACTATAACAATAGTGAGTAGTGCTGTCTTATTGTCTATTTCTTGTCTCTCACCATTCAAGCGTACTTGCAACTAGGCAACGGCTCTCACATGATCGGATCTACCCATGTGATGCGGGCCACGTGACGTCAGGCCGAGTGACGTGAGCCAACTTCCTTACAGAGGACGGCCCTTTCACTATCGATACTACTCTGTAGCTAAGCAACGGTTCTCACGTGACTAGGATCCGCTCATGTGACACAGGTCCTAGACTCCTGATAGGATTTAATCATCATCTTGCGTGATTGGAAACCTGTGATGTGCTTGTTATTGCACACTTTATAAGGTCGGCCCCCATATGGGCGTACTTTTTTGAGATCTTTTATAAAGCGGACGTTTTCCAGTGTGCTTTTTCTGCTTCTTATAATATAAATGTGTTTAGAATGTGCACATCGGCGGCCCATCATGAGAGCCTGCTGATATGCACATTATATTTGCTACTATTCATTTAAGCAACACCCAAATTTCCTCCCCTTTTGACCTTGTGACCTCCTTAGGGCGGTATGTTTGTAAGTATAAATATGTGTAGCTTTGTGCTGTTACCCTTGTGCAGCTGTTTGTACCTGATGAAGGGGAGTGATTCCCCGAAACGCGTTGTATCGCTGCAATAAAAGATTCCTTCCTGATCCTGGTGACTGGCTGACGGTAATTTGCGCCGTGGGACGTGCTTTTGTTCTCCTATACCATTCAGACAATGTGGGGGGGCAGTGGTTTTCCAGTGCCCTGGAATCACCATGCGCGCCGCTGCTAAGAAGAGACGTAATGCCCCTTTCTTAACTTGCGAGATAGAGCCAGGAATTAGAGATAGCAGTGTAACCTGAGGAGTATTAGCTACTGACTGGGTCGAATAGCTGGTATAGATGCCCAAAACCTTCTCCCAGAACGGTTTTATCAGCTGGCAGTCCCACCAGATATGCAACATAGAACCTTGCTCTCTTTCACACCGCCAGCAATGATCGGGAACCGACGGGAACATCTGGTGTAGAGTAGTAGGGCAGTAGTACCACCTAGAGACAATTTTATAATTCTTTTCTTTAATTTGAGATGCCATGGACATCCCATGGGAGAGTGTACAAATCTTCTCCACATCATCCGCCGAGAAGGTAACTTGCAAGTCCCTTTCCCATTTTGCGAAGCAGGGGGCTCTGTCACCATTTTGGGATTGTAGCGGAACCTGATACATGGATGATATTGTACCGCGACCGTCAGTGGAGGCCAGGTAAAGTTTGTCGAAGTCTGTCAACTGACCTATCACTCCACCAGGGAACGTGTGACCCATAAAAGACCTGACTTGAGCGTACCCCAACCATGAAACTTGTGCGAAAGCCACATTCTGTCTGAGGCACTCAATGGAGGATAAAAGCCCCGAGGTGACTAAGTCCCTAACCCTCAGGATTCCATCCCCTACGGTTTTAATGAGAAAAGCGGATGGTCGAAGGCCCGGTAAAAATGCAGGATTGCCATGCAATGGGGTCATGGGGCCTGGCCTAGCTGACACCTGTGACATGAAGATCCACTTATCCCAGATAGATAGAGCATGCCTTACCAGGTATGGCCATTCTTCAGGAGCCGGCCGTTTATCCAATTCAAGCCAAGGCAGCGCTTGAAGAGGGAGGGGAGACAAAGACTGCTCCAAGCTTATCCACAACTTCTGAGCACCCTTATGAAGCCAGTCCCTAATTCTGGTTAGCACCGAGGCGCTATGGTAGATTAACATGTCTGGGAGGCCAAACCCGCCCAAGGATTTCTGTTTAGTCAGGACTTGTCTCCCTAACCTAGGTTTACTAGCTTGCCATATGAACTTATTCAGACCTTTCTGAAGCTCTTGGAAGTACAACCGTGGTACATATATCGGGACAGTTTGAAAGAGGTAAAGAAACCTCGGTAGGATGTCCATCTTGAAGGCGGACATGCGGCCAAACGAAGACAGCTTTTTGAGGGAATATTTCTGCATGTCCTCCAGCGTTCTCCTCTGCAGAGGTAAGTAATTGAGTGAAAAAAGCAAGTGTAGCTGCGTAGGGATCTGGACACCCAAATATACCAAACTTTGCTCTTTCCATTTAAAAGAGAAGTTAGTTCTGAGGGAGTTTACATCTGCATCAGACAAAGAGATGTTTAGTAGCTCCGTCTTAGAGAGATTCACCTTAACCACTTCAACCCCGCTAGCTAAAACCCCCTTAATGACCAGGCCACTTTTTACACTTCTGCACTACACTACTTTCACCGTTTATCGCTCGGTCATTCAACTTACCACCCAAATGAATTTTACCTCCTTTTCTTCTCACTAATAGAGCTTTCATTTGGTGGTATTTTATTGCTGCTGACATTTTTACTTTTTTTGTTATTAATCAAAATGTAACGATTTTTTTGGCAAAAAAATGAAATTTTTCACTTTCAGCTGTAAAATTTTGCAAAAAAAACGACATCCATATATAAATTTTTCGCCAAATTTATTGTTCTACATGTCTTTGATAAAAAAAAATGTTTTGGCAAAAAAAAATGGTTTGGGTAAAAGTTATAGCGTTTACACACTATGGTACAAAAATTAGAATTTCCGCTTTTTGAAGCAGCTCTGACTTTCTGAGCACCTGTCATGTTTCCTGAGGTTCTACAATGCCCAAACAGTAGAAAAACCCAACAAATTACCCCATTTCGGAAAGTAGACACCCTAAGGTATTCGCTGATGGGCATAGTGAGTTCATAGAACTTTAAATTTTTTGTCACAAGTTAGCGGAAAATGATGATTTTTTTATTTTTATTTTTTTCCTTACAAAGTCTCATATTCCACTAACTTGCGACAAAAAATTAAAAATTCTAGGAACTCGCCATGCCCCTCACGGAATACCTTGGGGTGTCTTCTTTCTAAAATGGGGTCACTTGTGGCGTAGTTATACTGCTCTGGCAATTTAGGGGCCCATATGTGTGAGAAGTAGTTTGCAATCAAAATCTGTAAAAAATGACCGGTGAAATCCGAAAGGTGCACTTTGGAATGTGGGTCCCTTTGCCCACCTAGGCTGCAAAAAAGTGTCACACATCTGGTAACGCCGTACTCAGGAGAAGTTGGGGAATGTGTTTTGGGGTGTCATTTTACATATAACCATGCTGGGTGAGAGAAATATCTTGGCAAAAGACAACTTTTCCAATTTTTTTATACAAAGTTGGCATTTGACCAAGATATTTATCTCACCCAGCAGGGTATATGTAAAATGACACCCCAAAACACATTCCCCAACTTCTCCTGAATACGGCGATACCAGATGTGTGACACTTTTTTGCAGCCAAGGTGGGCAAAGGGGCACATATTCCAAAGAGCACCTTTCGGATTTCACAGGCCATTTTTTACACATTTTGATTGCAAAGTACTTCTCACACATTTGGGCCCCTAAATTGCCAGGGCAGTATAACTACCCCACAAATGACCCCATTTTGGAAAGAAGACACCCCAAGGTATTCCGTGAGGGGCATGGCGAGTTCCTAGAATTTTTAATTTTTTGTCACAAGTTAGCGGAAAATTATGATTTATTTATTTTATTCTTTTCCTTACAAAGTCTCATATTCCACTAACTTGCGACAAAAAATAAAAAATTCTAGGAACTCGCCATGCCCCTCACGGAATACCTTGGGGTGTCTTCTTTCCAAAATGGGGTCACTTGTGGCGTAGATATACTGCCCTGGCAATTTAGGGGCCCATATGTGTGAGAAGTAGTTTGCAATCGAAATCTGTAAAAAATGACCGGTGAAATCCGAAAAGGTGCACTTTGGAATGTGGGCCCCTTTGCCCACCTAGGCTGCAAAAAAGTGTCACAAATCTGGTATCGCCGTACTCAGGAGAAGTTGGGCAATGTGTTTTGGGGTGTCATTTTACATATACCCATGCTGGGTGAGAGAAATATCTCGGCAAATGACAACTTTTCCCATTTTTTTATACAAAGTTGGCATTTGACCAAGATATTTATCTCATCCAGCATGGGTATATGTAAAATGACATCCCAAAACACATTGCCCAACTTCTCCAGTATATGTAAAATGACACCCCAAAACACATTCCCCAACTTCTCCTGAGTACGGCGATACCAGATGTGTGACACTTTTTTGCAGCCTAGATGTGCAAAGCGGCCCAAATTCCTTTTAGGAGGGCATTTTTAGACATTTGGATCCCAGACTTCTTCTCACGCTTTAGGGCCCCTAAAAAGCCAGGGCAGTATAAATACCCCACATGTGACCCCACTTTGGAAAGAAGACACCCCAAGGTATTCAATGAGGGGCATGGCGAGTTCATAGAATTTTTTTTTGTTGCATAAGTTAGCGGAAATTGATTATTTATTTATTTTTTTCTCACAAAGTCTCACTTTCCGCTAACTTGGGACAAAAATTTCAATCTTTCATGGACTCAATATGTTCCTCACGGAATACCTTGGGTTGTCTTCTTTCCGAAATGGGGTCACATGTGGGGTATTTATACTGCCCTGGCTTTTTAGGGGCCCTAAAGCGTGAGAAGAAGTCTGGAATATAAATGTCTGAAAAATGTTACGCATTTGGATTCCGTGAGGGGTATGGTGAGTTCATGTGAGATTTTATTTTTTGGACACAAGTTAGTGGAATATGAGACTTTGTAAGAAAAAACAAACAAAAAAAAATATTTCTGCTAACTTGGGCCAAAAAAATGTCTGAATTGAGCCTTACAGGGGGTGATCAATGACAGGGGGGTGATCAGGGAGTGTATATGGGGTGATCACCCCCCTGTCACTGATCACCCCTCTGTCATTGATCACCCCTCTGAAAGGCTCCATTCAGACGGCCATATGATTTTTAAGGATCCACGGATCGGATCCGCAAAACACATACGGACGTCTGAATGGAGCCTTACAGGTGGGTGATCAATGACAAGGGGGTGATCACCCATATAGACTTCCTGATCACCCCCCTGTCATTGATCACCCCCCTGTAAGGCTCCATTCAGACGTCCGTATGATTTTTGCAGATCCACGGATACATGGATCGGATCCGCAAAACGCATACGGACGTCTGAATGGAGCCTTACAGGGGGGTGATCAATGACAGGGGGGTGATCAATGACAGGGGGTTGATCAATGTCAGGGGGTGATCAGGGAGTGTATATGAGGTGATCACCCCCCTGTCATTGATCACCCCCCTGTAAGACTCCATTCAGACGTCCGTATGTGTTTTGCGGATCCGATCCATGTATCCGTGGATCCGTAAAAATCATACGGACGTCTGAATGGAGCCTTACAGGCAGGTGATCAATGACAGGGGGGTGATCAATGACAGGGAAGTGATCAGGAAGTCTATATGCGTGATCACCCCCTTGGCATTGATCACCCCCCTGTAAGGCTCCATTCAGACGTCCGTATGTGTTTTGCGTATCCGATCCATGTATCCGTGGATCCGTAAAAATCATACGGACGTCTGAATGGAGCCTTACAGGGGGGTGATCAATGACAGGGGGGTGATCAATGACAGGGAAGTGATCAGGAAGTCTATATGCGTGATCACCCCCCTGTCATTGATCACCCCCCTGTAAGGCTCCATTCAGACATCCGTATGTGTTTTGCGGATCCGATCCATGTATCCGTGGATCCGTAAAAATCATACGGACGTCTGAATGGAGCCTTACAGGGGGGTGATCAATGACAGGGAAGTGATCAATGACAGGGAAGAGATCAGGAAGTCTATATGCGTGATCACCCCCTTGTCATTGATCACCCCCCTGTAAGGCTCCATTCAGACGTCCGTATGTGTTTTGCGGATCCGATCCATGTATCCGTGGATCCGTAAAAATCATACGGACGTCTGAATGGAGCCTTACAGGGGGGTGATCAATGACAGGGGGGTGATCAATGACAGGGTGTGATCGGGAAGTCTATATGGGTGATCACCCCCTTGTCATTGATCACCCCCCTGTAAGGCTCCATTCAGACGTCCGTATGCGTTTTGCGGATCCAATCCATGTATCAGTGGATCCGTAAAAATCATACGGGGACAGGGAAGTGATCAGGGAGTCTGTATGGGGTGATCAGTGGTTCATAAAGGGTTAATAAGTGACGGGGGGGGGGTGTAGTGTAGTGTTTTGTGTTACTTTACTGAGCTACCTGTGTCCTCTGGTGGTCGATCCAAACAAAAGGGACCACCAGAGGACCAGGTAGCAGGTATATTAGACTCTGTTATCAAAACAGTGTCTAATATACCTGTTAGGGGTTAAAAAAAAAACATCTCCAGCCTGACAGCGATCGATCGCCACTGGCAGGCTGGAGATCCACTCTCTTACCTTCCGTTCCTGTGAGCGCGCGCGCCTGCGTGCGCGCGTTCACAGGAAATCTCGGCTCTCGCGGGAGGACGCGTATATGCGTCCACCCAGAAGAGCAGGGCCGCCGGCAGGACGCAATCCTGCGTACGGCGCTGCGGAGCAGGTTAAAATTGCTCAAATGACCAAATCTGTCAAACTCTCGGAGTAAAGATGGAATTGAGATATGGGGGGACGACACGTATAGGAGCAAATCGTCAGCGTACAACGCCAGTTTCTGCTGTCTATTCCTGACGGAAACACCTGGGATATCGGGATTGAGGCGGATAGCCTGAGCGAGATGTTCCATTTGTAATACATATAGGAGAGGGGACAACGGACAGCCCTGACGGGTTCCATTATGGATCTCAAAAGGTGGTGCTAGGACCCCATTAACCCTAACTCTGGCGGTAGGGTTAGTATATAAGGCTGACACATATTCTATGAATCTATGTCCCAATCCAAGATGTTGCAAGGAAGCTAACATAAATCGCCAGTGGACCCTGTCAATCGCCAGGATCTTTGAATAGATTTTAATGTCACAATTTATTAAAGATATCGGCCTGTAATTACCACAAACCGTGCTATCCTTATTAGGCTTGGGAATGACAACAACATGAGCCTCTAGGGATTGTTTAGGGAAGGGACAAGCAGGAGAGATGCAATTGAACGCTTTTGTCATCCAGGGAAAACGCCAGTAAATCCATCCGGCCCTGGACTCTTATGGCCTTTGAGAGATTTAATCACCACTTTTACCTCAGTCTCAGAGAGGGGTAGATCTAGATCAGCTTGCTGTTCTGGCGTAATCGCGGGCAGGGCCGTCTCAGATAGATAGGAGGAGATACGACCATCCAGATCAGAGGGCCGCATGTCCGCGAATTGGCCTTTGATATTATACAAGGATGCATAGTATTCTCTGAAAGCTTCAGCAATATGGAGAGGATGGTGCAAGGTCTTACCTTGTGAATCCTTAATCTCAGGAATATAGGATTGCATCGATTTAGGATGGAGAAGTTTGGCAAGGGCCGAGCCACATTTATTGGCGTTCTCGAACAAAAAGCCCTGGTATCTTTCCCTAGCGTGTGCATGTCTCTTGCTAATCTCCTCCCTCAATTTATCTCTCACCGAGGACAATTCTGACAGCAGATATGGGGTACGAGATCCCTTATGAAGGGATTCGAGGCGAAGTAACTCGTCCGACAAGCTCCTAATACGTGCCTCCCTCTCTTTTTTCAGTCTCGAGCCGTGTCGAATAAAAACCCCTCTCAGAACACACTTAAGTGCTTCCCACTGCAGAGGAGGAGCTGTGGAGTCAGTGGTGTGAGTGACCATGAAATCCGAAATGGATTTCTCTATGGCTTGTCTACAAACCATATCTTTCAATAGATGTGCATTGAGCCGCCAAGTCCACTCTTTAGCCACTAAATCAGGTAGAGCCAGGGTAAGAAAAACTGGGGCATGATCCGACCATAGTATCGAACCAACATCCACCTTAGGCTGATAGGACAAAGCATGATGGGAAATAACGAACAGGTCAATCCTGCTATAGGAGTCATGAGCTGGGGAGTAGTATGTGTAATCTCGGCTCGTCGGATTTAACACCCTCCAGACATCCACCAGCCTATTGGACCGCAAAACAGAGCGGACTCTAGTAAGGGTCGAGTGAGGAACCAGTGATCTCCCAAGGGAGGTGTCTAGCGACGGGTTAAGAGGCAAATTAAAGTCCCCTCCCAGCAGTACAATACCATCCATGAAAGATTCCATTTTTGACATAATAGCAGCAAATGCCTTACCTTGACCCGAATTCGGGAGATATATATTACCTACGGTGTACACTCTCCCATGTATGGCCAGCTTGACAAAGACGTACCGTCCTGTACTGCAAGATCTAGAATCCAAAACAGAGCAAGGTAAATTTTTATTTAACGCTATCAAGACACCTTTCGCTTTAGCATCCGGATTAGTACTATGGATCCATGTGGTGTACGTCCTGGATCTGAAATTTGGTACATGGTGCGTCTTAAAATGTGTTTCCTGGAGAAGTAGGATCTGAGCCTTTTCTTTTTGTAACCCAGCTAGGATCATTGCCCTTTTGTCGGGGATGTTAAAGCCCCTTACATTCAGGGAGACCAATTTGATCTCAACCCTCTGATTGATCGGAGGCACCATGACCAAATTACAGGGAGACCCTAACAGGATAGGTGAAAGGCACGGGGGTGGGGAAAACACACAACGGTAAGACCACACAACAGAGAATCACACAAGGACACAGCGATACACTAAATAAGGGAAGGGGAAAGGTAATCAGACAAGACAAGACCACAAAAAGAAAAAGGGAAAAAGACTATAGACACAATCCCAGACAGGGAAGACACCCTAAGGTATCAAGAAAACCTCGGAGTTGAGGTGAGTAACGAAAAAACGTTAAACAGGGAACTGTCTTCCAACAGCAGGTGTAGAGACCTGCCTAGAGTATATTTGACCAGCATTATACTTCTGCACTCCTCTAAGAGATGGCGGGCAGAGAAGGGGGAGAGCAGCTCTGTAAAAATGCACACCGCCCCGACAAATACACAGGAAACCCAGTAACCAGAGATCAAACTGTGGGGAAGGGATGCCTAGTGAGATGAGTTACTCCTTCTTGGGAAAGGGGGACCCTGTCACTAAAACATATAGAAAAATCAGGCTCATGAGAGCTGGACTTAAGCCATTAGAGGCCTTGTGGGGAAACTGTGTAAAGGGGTACATCCTACTCCTCGAATCATAACTAAGAGACATAATCAGAAAGGCTGTCTCCTATCATCCACCCCTCTGTTCCGTCCTGGAGAGGCAGCCTTCCAAACAGAGAATCTCGACGGGATCGGGGGGGTGATGGTCCAGTCAGGGAGTTCAATATCAGGGAGACCCAACGCTGCTAAGAAGTCAGCTAACTCAGACGGGTCACGCAGTTCATAGCGCTTGCCCCCCCTTCTGACCACCAACTGGAACGGATAACCCCACATATAGGGGATGTCTCTTTCCCGGAGGCATTCTAGCAAGGGACGAAGAGCTCTTCTCTGTTGTAATGTGGAGCGAGCCAGGTCCTGCAAAAGAGACATATGAGCTCCCCGGAACTCGATCGTGGCGGTGTTGCGCGCCTTTCGCATAATCTCTTCTTTGATGGAGTAGTAATGTAGGCGACATATCACATCTCTGGGTCTAGCAGGATCCGGATTTGGGGGGGCGAGTGTCCTGTGCGCCCTGTCAATTTCTAGATCATCCGAGATCGGCCTATTCAGGATCGTCTTAAAAAGTTCTTGTAAGGTGTGAATAAGATCAGCAGAAGGGATAGCTTCAGGGAGGCCACGCAGCCTGATATTGTTGCGCCTACTACGATTTTCCACATCTTCATGTAGACGATAGAGCTGACTAATATGCTGATCCCTCTGCACCCCTTTATCGTCCATTCAGCCTGATGGGAGGATACATTGTCCACCCTCTCCTCCACCATTTGTAGATTGGTGGACAGGGTATGAAGTTCCTGCTTATAGGAGGTTTCAAGGCGTGCAATAAACTGTTCCATCTCTTGCCTGGTCGGCAGTTGTCGGACATGGGCTCTCCAGTCCCAGGGTGGCTCCTCTGTGTCCACCGGAGGGATAGCCTGGGATAAAGCCAGTTTCTGCGGGGTCTGTGCGGCCTGAACCGGCGACGTGGAGTCTCGCGGGGCCTGGCAAGATGGCGCCAACCTGGTGTCTCCGCCAGACATAGCGTGGGCCGGAGGAGGCGAGTCCCTCTTCTGGTTTACAGCAGGCGAGTGGGGCTGGTTCATGTTGCGGTGAGCTACCCCTGATTTCTCCGCTTGTTTCGGAGTCTGTAAGGGCTTGTATGGGGGTGCAGCGGCGTTCAATTCACTCGCAGCTTGTGGGAGAACCGTGGCGCCCAAGTCGCTGCCCGTTACCTTCTGGCCTTCAGAAGCGAAAAACTGCTGGATGTCCTTGTGCCTCACATCCGTGGGGGTATTAACGGAACCGGCAGAGGATCCCCTTCTCGTCCGAACCATCGGAGCCTGGGATTGCAGGTGCTGGTGAGCTAGAAATGCTTGCTAAGGCCCTCTCAGGACAGGAGCTCTCAGCGATGCGTGTTCACTCCGCCATAGTCAGGACATGCCCCCTGTGACCATGTTTTTATTGAACACAGCATGTAAACATTCACAGTGCATGTGGAAAAAGTATGTGAACCCTTGGATTTAATAACTGGTTTGACCTCCTTTGGCAGCAATAACTTCAACCAAACGTTTCCTGCAGTGTCAGATCAGACGTGCACAACGGTCAGGAGTAATTCTTGACCATTCCTCTTTACAGAACTGTTTCAGTTCAGCAATATTCATGGGAAGTCTGGTGTGAATCGCTTTCTTGAGGTCATGCCACAGCATCTCAATCGGGTTGAGGTCAGGACTCTGACTGGGCCACTCCAGAAGGCGTATTTTCTTCTGTTTAAGCCATTCTGTTGATTTACTTCTATGCTTTGAGTCGTTGTCCTGTTGCAACACCCATCTTCTGTTGAGCTTCAGATGGTGGACAGATGGCCTTAAGTTCTCCTGCAAAATGTCTTGATAAACTTGGGAATTCATTTTTCCTTTGATGATAGCAATCCGTCCAGGCCCTGACGCAGCAAAAAAGCCCCAAACCATGATGCCCCCACCACCATACTTCACAGTTGGGATGAGGTTTTGATGTTGGCGGGCTGTGCCTCCTTTTCTCCATACATAGTGTTGTGTGTTTCTTCCAAACTCAACTTTGGTTTCATCTGTCCACAGAATATTTAGCTAGTACTGCTGTGGAACATCCAGGTGCTCTTGTGCAAACTGTAAACGTGCAGCAATGTGTTTTTTGGGACAGCACTGGCTTCCTCTGTGGTATCCTCCCATGAAATCCATTCTTGTTTAGTGTTTTACGTATCGTAGATTCGCTAACAGGGATGTTAGCATATGCCAGAGACTTTTGTAAGTCTTTAGCTGATACTCTAGGATTCTTCTTCACCTCATTGAGCAGTCTGCGCTCTGCTCTTGCAGTCATCTTTACAGGACGGCCACTCCTAGGGAGAGTAGCAGCAGTGCTGAACTTTCTCCATTTATAGACAATTTGTCTTACCGTGGACTGATGAACAGAAAGGCTTTTGGAGCTACTTTTATAACCCTTTCCAGCTTTATGCAAGTCAACGATTCTTAATCGTAGTTCTTCTGAGAGCTCTTTTGTGCGAGGCATCATTCACATCAGGCAATGCTTCTTGTGAAAAGCAAACCCAGAACTGGTGTGTGTTTTTTTATAGGGCAGGGCAGCTGTAACCAACACCTCCAATCTCATCTCATTGATTGGACTCCAGTTGGCTGACACCTCACTCCAATTAGCTCTTCGGCGATGTCATTAGTCTAGGGGTTCACATACTTTTTACACTTGCACTGTGAATGTTTACATGGTGTGTTCAATGAAAACATGGTAACATTTAATTCTTTGCGTGTTATTAGTTTAAGCCAGTGGTCAGCAAAGTGCGGCTCGCGAGCCACAAGCGGCTCTTTAGAACCTTCACTGCGGCTCTTTGGTGCGGGCGGGCGGGCGGTCGCGCAGCCATATTGCGCAGCTCAAGCTGCTTGTTAAATGTCCGTCATGCGCCTCCTGCCCCGTCTGTCTGCTCCTTCCACTTTATGAATGAAGCAGACAGGCGGGGCAGGAGGCCCATGACGGAGGGAGAGATGTCACGCTGCGCACAGCAGCAGAAGGGTGGGCAGGGGCGCTCTAGTTCGGCTGCCCACTGCCGGCCATGTGAGGAGTGGTGAAGAGGCCGCCGCTCAGGAGGAGCGAAATGTCCTGCAGCAGAAAGGTAGGAGCTGACCCCGGTGTGTGCACAGCGCCGAGCACTGCACCGGCCCCACCGCAAGTGTCCCTGCCACCTCCCTTCCCCCCACTAATACATTACTTTATTTACTACAAGGGACTTATGGGGGATATCTGTGGATGACACATATATAGCATCTTATGCTATATATGTGTCATCCACAGATATCCCCCATAAGTACCCTCCACAGATATCCCCCATAAGTGCGTCATCCACAGATATCCCCCATAAGTGCGTCATCCACAGATATCCCCCATAAGTGCGTCATCCACAGATATCCCCCATAAGTGCGTCATCCACATTACATCCACATCTGCAGACAAGTTTAATAAAAGTAAAAAATGATAAAGATAAAATGAAATAATAATCAAGATCCAAATAAAAGAAAGTACATATAAAAGTATGTAAAAACACACTCTGGGCTCATGCCCACGAATGTAAGGGTGCCGTGCCTGTGCTGTGGACCGCAAATAGCGGTCCGCATTGCACGGACACAGACCATGGGGCAGCTGCATGAGGATCGCGGACCCATTCACTTGAATGGGGTTCACGATCCGCATCCGACTGCCCGCACTGCAAAAAAGTAGCGTATGCTGAAGTGAATGGGTCCATGATGCGGGCTGCACACAAAAATGTAGTGCATGCGCTACTTTTTTGCGGTGCGGAGGCACAGCCAGAAGCACCACGGAAGCACTCTGTAGCACTCATATCCCGGATCCTGGACCCATTGAAGTGAATGCGGGCTGCACACGGCCAGTGCCCGTGTATTGCGGACCCGCCGTATGCAGCCTGCAATATGGCAACGGCGGGCACACAGTCGTGTGCATGAGCCCTAATAGTCCTCACTGGTACTGTTGACGCAATATTTTAGGTTTTAAAAATGTGGCTCTCGAAAAAAAATTCAATCGTGGTTTTGGCGATATTTGGCTCAGTTGACAAAAAAGTTTGCCCAGCACTGGTTTAAGCAGACTGTGGTTGTCTAATGTTGTGACTTAGATGAAGATCAGATCACATTTTATGACCAATTTGTTCAGAAATCCATATCATTCCAAAGGGTTCACATACTTTTTCTTGCAACTGTATATCATTACCAAGTGTGTGAAAAGCTTCCTTCACCTTTGAAACCTCATTGACCCAAGATGGACAATAACATCCACCTCCCTTTCCTGCTTTGCTTGCTTAACAATATTAAGGATACGTCGTCTGTCCCTGCTAGCGCTAGTACCAGGGAGACATCTCACAAAACCATTTTCCTCAAACTTCACACCTCTTATAATAGAATCATCCACTAACAGCTGCTTACTATGAGTCCTCACCTTATCCTTTTTGTCTTTGGCTGCAGCCTTGCATACCTTAGGCATAGGAGATGATTGTTCCTCACTAGGCCTGCACGATATATCACCAAAGCAATTGAATCGCGATAATTGCCGATTGCGATATGGCGATTTGGCAGACCCAAAAATGCTGCGATTACTTACAATGATACACCCGCCGCACAGCGCGGTCAGCGGGTGTATCAAGAGAGGGAGGAGGGGCTGGAGGCCATCATCTGGATTAGGAATGAGAGCAGGGGAGCGGGGCAGTCCCTGTATTCTAATGCACCGGCTCTGCTCACTGTTGTATAATCTTATATAACCTGTAGGCATTGTTAAAATAATCATGTGTAATCCGGCTGTATTACTTACAAGGTCCGTAGCAGAGGAAGGAGGAGGCAGGCTGGGAGGGCAGTCGGGCGGCGCGTCAGTCACTACGTCACGCACCCGCACTGCCTGCTCCATTCATAAAGTGGGCGGCGCAGGTGCATGACTTAGTGAGTGACGCACTGACCGCCCGCCCTCCCAGCCTGCCTCCTCCCTCCTCTGGTACGGAACTTGTTGTAAGTAATACAGCCGGATTACACATGATTATTATAACAAAGACTACAGGTTAGATAAGATTATACAACAGTGAGCGGGGCCGGTGCATTAGAATACAGGGACTGCACCGATCCCCGCTCTCATTCCTAATCCAGATGCCGGCCCCTGTATTGGGGGTCATTCACGCTACAGGGGCACTGTTATGGGGGGATCTGTGGATGGCACATAGCATAAGATGCTATATATGTGTCATCCACAGATGCCCCCATAACAGTGCCATCCACAGATGCCCCATAACAGTGCCATCCAGAGATCCCCCATAACAGTGCCATCCAGAGATCCCCCATAACAGTGCCATCTAGAGATCCCCTATATAACAGTGCCATCCAGAGATCCCCCATATAACAGTGCCATCCAGAGATCCCCCATATAACAGTGCCATCCAGAGATCCCCCATATAACAGTGCCATCCAGAGATCCCCCATATAACAGTGCCATCCAGAGATCCCCCATATAACAGTGCCATCCAGAGATCCCCATATAACAGTGCCATCCAGAGATCACCAATATAACAGTGCCATCCAGAGATCACCAATATAACAGTGCCATCCAGAGATCCCCATATAACAGTGTCATCCACAGTGCCCCTCCATAACAGTGTCATCCACAATGCCCCTCCATAATAGTGTCATCCACAGTGCCCCTCCATAACAGTGTCATCCACAGTGCCCCTCCATAACAGTGTCATCCACAGTGCCCCTCCATAACAGTGCCATCTACAGTGCCCCTCCATAACAGTGCCATCCACAGTGCCCCTCCATAACAGTGCCATCCACAGATCCCCCTCCATAACAGTGCCATCCACAGATCCCCCTCCATAACAGTGCCATCCACAGATCCCTCCCATAACAGTGCCATCCACAGATCCCCCCCATAACAGTGCCATCCACAGATCCCCCCATAACAGTGCCATCCACAGATCCCCCCATAACAGTGCCATCCACAGATCCCCCCATAACAGTGCCATCCACAGATTCCCCCCCATAACAGTGCCATCCACAGATTCCCCCCCATAACAGTGCCATCCACAGATACCCTCCATAACAGTGCCATCCACAGATCCCCCCCCCCATAACAGTGCCATCCACAGATACCCCCATAACAGTGCCATCCACAGATCCCCCTCCCCATAACAGTGTCATCCACAGATCCCCCCATAACAGTGCCATCCACAAACCCCCCCATAACAGTGCCATCCACAGATTCCCCCCCATAACAGTGCCATCCACAGATTCCCCCCCATAACAGTGCCATCCACAGATCCCCCCCATAACAGTGCCATCCACGATCCCCCCCATAACAGTGCCATCCACAGATCCCCTCCATAACAGTGCCATCCACAAATCCCCTCCATAACAGTGTCATCCACAGATCCCCTCCATAACAGTGTCATCCACAGATCCCCTCCATAACAGTGCCATCCACAGATCCCCCCCCCCCCATAACAATGCCAGCCACAGCAAATAGACCGCTAGCACAATTCCCTTAAAATATCGCATTGCATATCGTTATCGCAATGTTTAGGGCCCTAATCGCAATCGCACAAAATTCCCATATCGTGCAGCCCTATTCCTCACCCACTGTGCCTGAGCCATTCTCCATGTTGCTCTTGCACTCTGAAAGTGCTGCAAATGAATCATGGAGAGGGTAGCAAGACCATTCACAGGCAGCCTGTGGCCAGCAGGCTGCCTGTTTAAATAGCAGAACAAGTGGGTCACATGACGTGGCCAGCGTCACGTGACCCAAGTCCAGCCCAAACCATCTGAGCGCTGATAAATTGTGATCAGCGCTCAGTTCCTCTTTTGGCTAGGAGGATGCCGGCTGCGCTGAGGAGGCGTGCGCGGCCGGGTTCTTCCCGCCCCCTGGTCGCCATGGAGACGTCAGTACCGCAAGGAGGAAGCGCGTCGCCGGCTCCCCGTTACATTCTGTTCTGAGACAGAATGGGACTTTGAAGATTATACTCTTATGTAACCAGATATTTCTGTTACTACCTAAATTACTGCCAAGCATCTTGCTACAAATAAAAGGTAAAGCCCCTTCTACAAAGTGCTACTTCCTCCATGCATCAACCTGTCATCGTGGGATTACAAATTCAAATGTGGATTGACATTTATACTAGAAGACTTAGCTGTCCAATTCTGACACATCATCCAGTTGACATCTAAGTGACAGAACACAACAGACTGAAGCTGACAGTGGATATGATACTTTATTTCATTTGTTGCTGATACTTCCCAAGTGTCCTTCTTATGGAGCAACGGTCCCTCATTAAGAGCCAAGTCCCTCTGTTCCTCTTTGTTCCTTAAATTTCCCTCTTTTTGACCTGGGAAATAAGTTTTCATGAAAACACTTATTAAATTGCTCCAGAAACTGTCTGGTTCCCATCTGTATATTAGACCTCACCTTATATATTTTTTCATTCATTCAGTCTCGACAAGGCGGGAAATCATTGTGAATGCTGCTCAGTAAAATCACTGTCTGCAGCCATGACCCGCTTCAGCCAATGTCCAAAAAATGAGCAAGGATTTTTACAAGGTAAAAAATCTCATTTTATTCAATATAAATCACATGATCATTACAGGTAATGCTCAAATGGGACAGGACATGGAGACTGAGCCACAAAGGGCTATACAAGTGGAGAATCACAATGGGGGATAATGTGACCATACCCAGCAGGAGAACAACAATTTACCAGAGGCCGTGAGCAAAAGTGTAGTTGCAGGTGCAAATGCTAATCCCCTAATATAAAACAACTACTGACTATTGCTCACAACCTCTGTCCGAGGATGCTGTGAGGTGTCAATGGACGGTGCAGTACTACTAATAAAGATGTCAACTCAGGAGAAATCAGTACAAAAATATCCCTTAAAATAAATTTTATTATTATTTAAATTACATAAAAAACGTACATACATAGAACAGTTAATTGCAGAGATTATACAGAGTGCCACACATTGCAGTCCATATCAATATCACTTATATTTACTGGTTATATATTGTATATATGATTATGCTGTTGGACGTCCAACCGTCCAACAGCATAATCATATATACAATATATAACCAGTAAATATAAGTGATATTGATATGGACTGCAATGTGTGGCACTCTGTATAATCTCTGCAATTAACTGTTCTATGTATGTACGTTTTTTATGTAATTTAAATAATAATAAAATTTATTTTAAGGGATATTTTTGTACTGATTTCTCCTGAGTTGATATTTATATAGGTGGTACATTCCTGTCAAATACAGGCTGTCTTAATCCAGTTGAATTTTTACTAATAAAGATGGCATATAACAATGAGCCGCAAACCTCTCGTCCCACCCTGATCCAGCTACCAAGTTACCTGCCCATGGTGCTGCTGTAGAATGGTAACACGACTCCCCCACTGCTTCAACCTCGACACGTGTTTCGCCACGTAGGCTTCGTCAGGAGGTGATTGGGTCTTTCACATAACGAAGTGGCCCTCTTTGACCGTCCAAAAAGTTGGGTGGTATGGCTATAGTTCTGTCAGATGGCAACGGACTTTAGTTATTCGGCAACAATGACAAACCGGTCATGTTACTCCAATTTTCAGTTATAATCTGATCACGGATTTGACGTTGATAAGTGAGACATGTTATCTGTTTTAAGACTTAGGCCACAGTCTGGCCACTGTAGTGGTGGCTATTAATTAATATATCCTGTGATACATAATAGATGCTTTATTTTTAGATTGGGGTGATATTCCCTATATGATGTGATGTGATATAATTATTCAAGGACACCTATCCTGAATTGGTCATGGACTGGTCTTCTAGTCTTTCTTTCATGTACCGTTACCTTTCTCTATATTCTGTAGCCATCACCTAGCTGTGCCTCACATCTATCTTTAAGCGTTATCACCTCCTGGACGCATGGACAACTGGCAGGTCAGTACACTATAGTACTGGCAAGCCGGGCAGACGATCACGCAGGCGCGGAATGACGTCAGTGCGTCACAGGGACTATCTACATTACAGGGCACACCATGCATGCACTTGATGAGCGAGATGTGCGACATGACGTGCACACGCGCGCTGTGCCCCAAGCCTCTGCCGCCGCTCACATTGGGGCTGAGCATGCGCAGTCAGCTTTGGCGTACGCCATCTAGTTATCTCTATGGGACATTCTCCTCCGTCACGATGACCCTATAAGTTATTATACACACCCGGACAGGTGTGACTTTGGATTTTAATGACTCACACGCAATGTAGTGATTATCTCACTACACGATATGCACTTTGTATTGGGGTAATATAACTCATTTGATCATGTATGTATATTACACTAATGATGTGAACCCTCTAACGTAGTTTATGATAAATTCACTCAGTACACAATATGTTTATATATTAATTTATGTTTCTCTATCAATTTATTGAATATGTACACTTAATTGATCACATTACGTGATCCCTCCCACTTTGCCTTTATATACGAGTTGTTTGCACTGTTCACATTGCTTGAGAAAGGCCTCATTGTGTTGAGCTGAAACGTTGCAAGCTGGGTGAATAAAGTGGTTCACCATTTTGGAGTGCTGCCTCCTTCTATAATTCTGTCAGAGGGCAGCTATTAGTGCAAACTGTTGCTTTGCTTTATGGTAATATGCAGACAGAGTTCTGATCCCCTGGTTCAGCTGCCATGTTCTCCCAACCACAACACTGTGATCAATCAGGGGCAGCTTGTAGATATTAAAAATACTGAGAGTAGATATTCTAATACCAGAAGGTGATATGTTCTCCATTTTATAGCGCTCTTTCCTGTTCTTGGGATACGTCCTTACCGCTCTGACGCTGTCCAATCATTGCAGACAATGTCACAGTGGCCTGTTGGAGCTTAAAGAGGACCTGTCACTGTCACATCTCCTAACACTCCTGTTTTAAAGGCTACTTGCATTCCCCATGTGATAACAATTCTGGAACATCTATTCTTATGGCTCTATGTTGTGCTTTTCCTTTATTATTTCTACTAGAAGTTATGAATGAATTACTAGCAGTCTGCAGTAAGGGTACAGTGGTAACCAGCTGGAGGGGGGTTGTCCCTGCACAGTCTGACACCAGTAGCACTGATTGGATAAAGTAAGACTAAGCAGGGGCACAACCTCCAGCTGGTAACACCCCTCTGTACCCTTACTGAAGACTACTAGCAATTCATTCATAACTTCTAGTAGAAATAATAAAGGAATGGAACAACATAGAGCCATAAGAATAGATGCTCCAGAATCATTATTACATGGGGAATGCATGAAGCTATTAACACAGGCATGTCAGGAGATGTCACAGGTTCTTTTTAATCTTGTGAGACCACACTGTATACTAGCTTTAGTCAGGACACCTTTTCATTCAGGCCTGCTGTGCAACGGCAGTGGTGGCAAAATCTCACTCCAGTCTGAGTGAGAAAATGCCCTGCCTGAAGTCAATATACAGTGCGGTCTATCAGATTTTATAGATCACGTTCCACCGGCTCGCTCCGAGACTGTCAACTATGATTGGAAACTATCCCCTTTGCAGCTTAGTGAAGTGGATGCCAACTCCATGGCTTAGCACTTCACATTTGCAGACTGGGCACCATTTTTTATCTTTCTGCCCAGGCCTTTTTTTGCAAATCTGACGTGTCACTTTATGTGGTAATAACGTTGGAACACTTATACTTATCCAAGAAATTCTGAGATAGTTTTTTCGTGACACATTGTACTTTAAAGTTAAATTTGAGTTGATATGTTTTACCTTCATTTATTCACTATTTTCAAAATGTTTATTTCTCTGCTTTTAAGATATTCACATTCACCATATGTTTACTTTATGTTTGCATCATTTTGTAAATGTATTTTTTAGCAGGCTTAGAATCTTAGAAACAATTTTTCAAAATTTTAAGAAAATTTCCAAAATCCACTTTTTGAAGTGGATCAATTCAGTTTTGAAGTCACTTTGAGGGGCTTAAATAGTAGAAAGCACCCATAAATAACCCATAAAGACATTTTAGAAACTACACCTCTCAAGTTACTTAAAACAGATTTTACTAACTTTGTTAACCCGTTAAACACCCCATATGTGGCTGTAAAATGCTCTATGGGCACACAGCATGTCTCAGAAGGGAAGGGGTGCCAAATGGTTTTTGGATGGCAGATTTTGCTGGAATGGGGCTCAAATGGGGTTGACCCCATTTTGGAAACTACGCCTCTCAAGGAATTTATTGAGGGGTGTACTGACAACTTTGACACCACAGGTGTTTCATAGAAATGTTTAAAAACTTGGCTTTCAAAATTTCTTCCAATAAAATGTTGAAAAAGCTCCCCATTTTTCATTTTCACAAGGGTACCAGGAGAAAAAGCACCTCAAATATTGATAAGCATTTTCTGAACACGGCAACACCCCATATGTGGTCGTAAATTGCTGCATGGGCACACAGCATTTTTCTTACTTTTTATTTTTGTGCCACTGTAAGACATCAACTTTTTGGGGTCTGATCCTCTTTACAATGCATTACAATACATCATGTGCTGTAATGCGTTGCCTGTCAGAATGGGAGGGTTCAATATAAAATATGCTTAAAAAAAAAAGCAGTGCTATTTAGCCCATTTAAGCTGGTCATATTTTTTTAATATGGAGACAGGTATTTATTAATACAGCTCCTACTGTACTCTATAGGAGCTGTGTATTTTTTGCAGACTGGGTGCAGCCCCACAAAAAAAGATAGAACATGTCTTATTCTTATCAGTTTTTTTCAAAGTGAAAAAGAAAATGTCAGCATACACATTGCCGGATCCTTTTTTTTTGCCGACTGCATAACACATATGGTCATGTACAGTATATTAGTTCTAAATCTGTTTACAGTGAGACTCCTTAACCCCTTAGGCTACTTTCACACTAGCATTTTTACTGGATCCGGCAGGGTTCAGCAAAAAATGCTTCGGTTACTGATAATACAACCATCTGCATCCGTTATGAACAGATCCGGTTGTATTATCTTTAACATACCCAAGACGGATCTGTCATTAACTCCACTGAAAGTAAATGGAGGACGGATCCGTTTTCTATTGTGGCAGAGTAAACAGATCTGTCCTCATTGACTTGCATTGTGGGTCATGCTGGATCCGTCTTGCTCCACATCCCAAGACGGAAAGCAAACTACAACATGTTGCAGTTTGCTCTCCGGTATGGGAACGCAACTAAACAGAACGGAATGCCGTTCTGTTCAGTTCAGTTTTGTCGCTATTGACAATGAATAGGGACAAAACTGAAGTTTTTTTTCCCGGTATTGAGCCCCTATGATGGATCTCAATACCGGAAAACTAAAACCCTAGTGTGAAAGTAACCTTAAGGACCCTCACCGTACATGTACGGCGCTGGTGGACGTGACTTAAGGACCAGCACGGTACATGTACGGCGGGCTGATCGGGCAGGTGCAGAAGATGCGCCCACCCGATCAGCGGCACGGACCCAGCAGTCACTGACAGCTGGGCCCCTGCTGCATACGCCGGCATCGGTGAAGACACTAATGCCAGTGTATTAATCCCTTGTATGCCGCGGTCAAAGCTGACCGCGGCATGCAGAGGGTACGTGTGCCGTCCGCATTTCCATTGGGTCCCCGCGCTGCAGTGGCGGAGACCCGATAGCAGAGAAGGAAGCCGATGCCTTCCATAGGCATCAAGGCTTGTCTTCTGCGGAAGCCTGTGAGATCCAGCCCTTAGGCTGGGTCTCACAGGCAGAGTGTCAGCAGAAAAGCTGACAGCCAATGCATTACAATACAGGTTGTATTGTAATGCATTGCAGAGGGGATCAGACCCCAGAAGTTGAAGTCCTAGAGTCAGGGCTGGTTCTAGGTGAAATGGGGCCCTGGGGCGAAAAACAATAAGGCCCCCCCCATGACACTTGATGACTTTTACAGAAGAAACTGTATATTGTGGGGCATGGTGTATGCTATATTTGTATAACAAACATATTTCATATGAAAACTTACAATTACTTGGCTTGACCATTGGGGATCTCAGATGCCACTTCCACATTTTTGCCGCTGGCTCGGCGGAGCTGATGTGTTTTATCCTAATGAGAAAGATTTCATAATAAGGATTTGGAGAAGGGACAGAGGGATAGCAGAACAGGGAGAGGCTGGTGCTGCTACTAGGGGGTCATACCATGGGGGAGTAATTAAGCCCACCATAATGCCCCCCAGTAGAAATAATTCTCCTTATAATGTGACAGTGCAAAAAATACACCCTTGTAATGCCCCCAGTTGAGCTAATGTCCCCATAGTGCCCCAATAATTGCCAGTATAAAATACCCCTATATAGTGCCCCCATAGTGCTCCCCCCCCCCTCCTAGTGGCCCCCATAATGTACCAGTATAAAATGCCCCATTTATAGTGCCCCAGTAGATGCCCTCAGTGTCCCCCATAATTTGTAAGTATAAAATACCCCTTCTCAGTGCATAATTTGTAAGTATAAAATACCCCTTCTCAGCCCCCCCTTCCCCATAGTACCCACAATAATGTGTCCCAGTATAAAATGCCCCTATACAGAGCCCCCATATAAAATAACCGTTCTTTGTGGCCTAATAGTACCTTAAATCCTAAGCGCTTCAGTACAATGCAGGCCGGGCGGGCGGCAGCGTAACTTCCTGATGTCACGTGCCTGCGCCGCCTACTTTATGAATGAAGCAGGCGGCGCAGGCAAGTGACGTCAGTGAGTGACGCGCCGGCCGCCCGGCCTGCCGGCATTGTACTGAAGCGCTTAGGATTTAAGGTACTATTAGGAATAAAGAGGCATATTTAATAACTATTAATTGAATAAGACATATTATATTAGTATACTGGAGCGGCGGGGGATCTGTGGATGGCACAGTTATGGGCTGGGAGGGTCTGTGGATGACACATGTATAACAGTGCCATCCACAGACCCCCCCCCCCCCCTGTAACAGTGCCAGCCACAGATCCCCCTGTAACAGTGCAAGCCACAGATCCCCCCATAACAGTGTCCGTCATCCACAGATCCCCCCATAACAGTGTCCGTCATCCATAGATCCCCCCATAACAGTGTCCGTCATCCATAGATCCCCCCATAACAGTGTCTGTCATCCACAGATCCCCAGTAATAGTGCCATCCACAGACCACCATTAGTTCCAAACACACAGCACACCTTTTGGTTAAAAATTTTTTTTTTCTTATTTTCCTCCCCAAAAACCTAGGTGCGTCTAATACGGCAAAAAATACGGTAACTTGGAACCCTCATTTGCAATCTGGGCCTCAGAGGAACAGGAGTAGAACCACACCCTCAGTCTAAGATTCCTGAAGAGGCGGTTTAAGTCCAGTTCAAACTGAAACCAGTCTGGTTTAGCCTGTGGGCAAAATGAAAGTCCTTTGTTCAATACCTTAAGTTCATGTTCAGTCAAATTGTGAGACAAAATATTTACCACCACACTAGTCTCTATTTCTTCTTTGTTACATTCATCACTCTGGAGGTGTTGGTCCTCGTTGATCTCTGTGCTCTGGTTTTTCCTATACCTTCCGTGTCGTCGACCTCCCCTTCTTGTGGGGCGTCTCCCATAGGGTTGTGTTCTCCTAAAAAAAATTCCAGGCAAGGTTGCATTGCTGTCATCATTAATCTCCTTATTTTTCATCCATCTGTTAGTCTCTTTATTACGTCTCGGCATCTTTTTTACCATCATGTTTCTGTCCATATTCCATGGTTGTTCCCATGTATAAATATGTCCCGATACATAATCATTCTGATCTCTGTGCGATTTAGATCTTTTAATTTCTTCTAGATCTTTGCGCATTTTATCCGAAAAGACCTGCTGTTTTACCAAAAAGGTCTCGGCCTCACTGGCAGACAAAGCAGACTTCAGATGGAGTTCAGTATCCTGCAGCTTGCCCTTTAATATCGTCATTTCCTTCTGTGAAAACTCAATGTTTAATAACATGACAGCCATCGCATATTTATTTGAAATGGCTTCAAAGCGTATTCTAAAGTCACCATCTTGTGAAAACATATTCGTTTTCAAACGGGATCGCATCCCTTTTGGTATGCGGTTATTTTTGTAATACTGGGCTAGTGTCAACGAATGTAACTCTATGGATAACAACTTCTCAGTAACATTCTCATAATCCCTCTTAATGTTGATTACAGAGGGAACATTGAGGAAGGCAGCATCACCCTCCACATTGCCCATTATTCTCTGCACATCCATACTGCTGTACGGAAAAACATGTGCATTAGTGTCCATTTGTTGAGATGCAATACCTTGCATATTTGTAGAGCTGGGTGCAGAGCCTTCAATCGCAGATAGATCTATAAAAAGCCGGGCAGCACTCCTTTAATTTGGTTGAAAGATGGGTGCCAGCGGTAATCCCTCGATTCAGGATGATGAACAAATAATAAAAGTCTGCAACTCTCCTTGAAAGATGAAAAAAATGTGCTATTTATTCACACATGTCATATAGCATTGTTTCGGTTCTCTCTCAGAACCCTTTTCAAGCCAAGTGAACCATAAAGTGCAACAGTGCTAATATATATACAGGGAGTGCAGAATTATTAGGCAAATGAGTATTTTGACCACATCATCCTCTTTATGCATGTTGTCTTACTCCCACTGTATAGGCTCGAAAGCCTACTACCAATTAAGCATATTAGGTGATGTGCATCTCTGTAATGAGAAGGGGTGTGGTCTAATGACATCAACACCCTATATCAGGTGTGCATAATTATTAGGCAACTTCCTTTCCTTTGGCAAAATGGGTCAAAAGAAGGACTTGACAGGCTCAGAAAAGTCAAAAATAGTGAGATATCTTGCAGAGGGATGCAGCACTCTTAAAATTGCAAAGCTTCTGAAGCTTGATCATCGAACAATCAAGCGTTTCATTCAAAATAGTCAACAGGGTCGCAAGAAGCGTGTGGAAAAACCAAGGCGCAAAATAACTGCCCATGAACTGAGAAAAGTCAAGCGTGCAGCTGCCAAGATGCCACTTGCCACCAGTTTGGCCATATTTCAGAGCTGCAACATCACTGGAGTGCCCAAAAGCACAAGGTGTGCAATACTCAGAGACATGGCCAAGGTAAGAAAGGCTGAAAGACGACCACCACTGAACAAGACACACAAGCTGAAATGTCAAGACTGGGCCCAAAAATATCTCAAGACTGATTTTTCTAAGGTTTTATGGACTGATGAAATGAGAGTGAGTCTTGATGGGCCAGATGGATGGGCCCGTGGCTGGATTGGTAAAGGGCAGAGAGCTCCAGTCCGACTCAGACGCCAGCAAGGTGGAGGTGGAGTACTGGTTTGGGCTGGTATCATCAAAGATGACCTTGTGGGGCCTTTTCGGGTTGAGGATGGAGTCAAGCTCAACTCCCAGTCCTACTGCTAGTTTCTGGAAGACACCTTCTTCAAGCAGTGGTACAGGAAGAAGTCTGCATCCTTCAAGAAAACCATGATTTTCATGCAGCACAATGCTCCATCACACGCGTCCAAGTACTCCACAGCGTGGCTGGCAAGAAAGGGTATAAAAGAAGAAAAACTAATGACATGGCCTCCTTGTTCACCTGATCTGAACCCCATTGAGAACCTGTGGTCCATCATCAAATGTGAGATTTACAAGGAGGGAAAACAGTACACCTCTCTGAACAGTGTCTGGGAGGCTGTGGTTGCTGCTGCACGCAATGTTGATGGTGAACAGATCAAAACACTGACAGAATCCATGGATGGCAGGCTTTTGAGTGTCCTTGCAAAGAAAGGTGGCTATATTTGTCACTGATTTGTTTTTGTTTTGTTTTTGAATGTCAGAAATGTATATTTGTGAATGTTGAGATGTTATATTGGTTTCACTGGTAAAAATAAATAATTGAAATGGGTATATATTTGTTTTTTGTTAAGTTGCCTAATAATTATGCACAGTAATAGTCACCTGCACACACAGATATCCCCCTAAAATAGCTAAAACTAAAAACAAACTAAAAACTACTTCCAAAAATATTCAGCTTTGATATTAATGAGTTTTTTGGGTTCATTGAGAACATGGTTGTTGTTCAATAATAAAATTAATCCTCAAAAATACAACTTGCCTAATAATTCTGCACTCCCTGTACATCATGTAATCAATTCAAGCTAATTAGTCATCCCATAAAAAGCGTGCACTCCCCCTTTAACAATGTTACAATTCATTCATTATAAACTGCATCTCAGTGTGGACAGAGACAAATAGTGCTTGATACATGTTCAACAGCAATCCATATATCATATCTGTGATATTGATCATACAATTCATATATTCTAGTAGTGATATTACAATAAAGTGCAAAGTGCATTAAAAACCTTTGTGATTAAAAATACCTTGCTGGGGCATTAAAGCTGTATTTCATATAGCCAATAAGGAAGATAAAAGTTCATCTCAAGTCGCGGTGCTCCACGCTGTATTCAGCGCGTCTCCCTATATCTAGTGTGCATGTGTCAACCCATATCCCTCCTACTTGGTAGATATGCACCACCCAGTAGGAGGGATATGGGTTGACACATGTGCACTAGATATCGGGAGACGCGCTGAATACAGCGTGGAGCACCGCAACTTGAGATTAACTTTTATCTTCCTTATTGGCTATATGAAATACAGCTTTAATGCCCCAGCAAGGTATTTTTAATCACAAAGGTTTTTAATGTGATTGTCTATTGTTGTGACTTAGATGAAGATCAGATCACATTTTATGACCAATTTGTGCAGAAATCCATATCATTCCAAAGGGTTCACATACTTTTTCTTGCAACTGTATATATTAGCACTGTTGCACTTTATGGTTCACTTGGCTTGAAAAATGTTCTGAGAGAGAAAAAACATTGCTATATGACGTGTGAATAAATTGCAATTTTTTTTCATCTTTCAAGGAGTGCTGCAGACTTTTATTATTTGTTCATCATCCTGAATTGAGGGATTACCGCTGGCACCCATCTTTCAACCAAATTAAAGCTTTTTATGGATATATATATAAAATAAAGATAAAATGGGAGGCAGCACCAATCAAAATATAAAGTGGCCGGGTGCATGCTCTAGGGAATAAAGCTTACCCGAAATATAATGTGCAAAAAAGAGCAGCACTCCAACACAGGATAAAATAAAATACTAAAAGTTTATTCACCCATGGGTGAATAAACTTTTTGTATTTTATTTTATCCTGTGTTGGAGTGCTGCTCTTTTTTGCACATATATATATACACAGGGCTCCAGATGTCGACCAAAATGGTCGCAAATGCGACCTACAATTGCTAAATGGCAACAAGACTTTGTAGTCTTGTCGCCATTTGCGCCTAGAAGACCGTCCGTCAGCGCGTGCCATGTTCTTCTCAACACAGCACAGGGGAGAAGGAGGCAGTCCCTCCCCCCTGCACCGCTGCCACCAATGAATATCGTTTATGCTTAATACAAACCCAGGCTGCGGGTGCCGGACATATCCCATACCCGGCACCCAGCCTCTATGACTGCGCGCTGCGATCCGCCGCTATTAACCCCTCAGGTGCCATTTTTTAGTCTCCTTGTCCCGACACTAATTAGGTTAGGACTGTTCTATTATGGTCCAGACGTTCCATAAAATGTGAAATGCACGCAGCTTTTTTGGTGTTTTATTTCACAATACTTTTTTATGGTATCGAAATTTTGGTATCGTGACAGCCCTAGGTAACACGTGCTTTTTTTTTATTGTACCGTCATTATATGTATTTTAAATTTGGCGACTAAAAATGAAAATTTTGCTCCTAAATTTTTCAGGTTAGAAGCCAATAGCTCCTTGATATTTTTTTTAGTCTGGAGCCCTTATATATATATATTTTTAGTAATTACACTTTTATTTTGTGCCATACATTTTTTACAATTACAAAAAAATATATTAAATATATTAATCTAATTTAACCTCTATTTCTGAAAAAGTTTGTGATGGGATTTGAACTCACAGCTTCTGCATCATAGCCCAGAACTTTAACCACTACACTATATAGCTGCATAGCAGTCACACAAAAAATAATAATAATATGACACTTCTATTGTATAGGTCTTAGTAGAAGTACAGTACAGTAGAAGTCTCATTTTTTTTATTTTTTAAAGTAACTGGCTATGCATCTATTATAGCTGAGTGGTTAAGTGCCTTGCCTCTAATACAGAAGGTCGTGAGTTCGAATCCTGGCAGAAACTTTTCTGAAATACAGGCTAAATTAGATTTAAAGGATATCTGTCATATTTTCATTTAAAAAAATCAATTTTAGCATATGTTACTGCTGCAGCAGCATTATGCATAAAGCAATCTTTAGTTTGTTCACTTACCACTGTTTTCCTTGAGTTTTCCCCTTAGTTATGGCTGTTTTGAATCCTACATTACGAGGATCTTCTCAAGATGGCTCCTCTGCCAGTTCCTTGAGGCTAAAACTGCATTCCCTCAGGTCACATACAAACTTGTTAGAGCCAGCAGCTTCCTGACAGCCAATCAGATTGTATTACTGAGAGACACGCCTCCTCACTCTGAAGCCTAATGCAGGCATGCAGTGTGAAGGACCGCCAGTGTCTTCCTAGTCGGAGACAGATGAGCCCTAGCAACGGTCTTTAAAGGAGCAGTGGAAAGGAACAGGAGACATTAATGAAAGCTGGTATTATAAGGTAATTACAGATCTTTTGACAATTATTGACAGACTAACTCAGGTTTACATGCCTAGCTCTAATAAACTTGCAAAAAAAAAAAAAAAAAGACAGTTATCCTTTAAATACACTGGGGTGTCCCCAAGCACTGACTTCATATATGGACATAGCCTATGTCCTGACACCCTCCCCTCTTCAGAGCAGGGGGTGCCTGGGGTTCTGCCATTGACTTCCAATGTGCTCGGGTGCTCGGTAGAACACCCAAGCATCGCGAAGTGTTCGAGCACCAAAGTGCTCGATCAACACTAGTAAACATGCCATAAATAACTGAAATGAAAAGTCATGTAATAAACTGCTACAAAATATTAACAAGAAAAGCTGAAGATCAGCAGCCAAGCCATCGGATACATGAAACACTAGAATTGAAATATATGTAACCTGTGAACAATGGCATGCAAATACGGATATTGATACTGGGCAGAGGCCAACATTTGCACATGGTGGGGTGCTGACAAACAATATACTTCAAAGTTTTCTTGTAAGCGGAGATTATTCTGTACAGGTGTGCTGAGTAAAACCAAATCTGCAGTGAGCACTTGTGTACGGTAGTTGTAATGTTCCTTTTATTTAAAGACTACTCCCCAAGTTTCATTCCAGGGTAGGGCTGAAACGATTACTCGATTGAATCTAGTAATTCAACACAAAAAAAATCCCTGATGCAATTTTTTTGCATCATAGATTTGTTTGTGTCATGTGATCACGGAGCGGGAGTGAAGCGCTTGCCATTACTCACTGCTCTGTGGTCACCTGCGATGCACTGTCCTCCTGACACATAGTCAGGACATAGTGCACATAAGCGCGCACTATGACCTGATGCTGAGTGACGTCAGGACAACAGTGCAGCGCGGAGAGAAAGATGGACTAGCTGTGGAGCGGCGCCCCTACAGGAGAGGTAAGTAGTTTATTTCACTGGTGCTGGGGACATGGCTAGGAGAGTGAGATGGTGGCACTGCGGGGCAAGCTGGTGGCACTGCGGGGCAAGCTGGTGGCACTGCGGGCCAAGCTGGTGGCACTGGGGGGAACCTGATGGCACTGGGGGGCAGCTGATGGCACTGGGGGGCAGCTGATGGCACTGGGGGGGAAGCTGGTGACACTGCGGGCCAAGCTGGTGGCACTGGGGGGAACCTGATGGCACTGGGGGGAACCTGATGGCATAGGGGGGAACCTGATGGCACTGGGGGGAAGCTGATGGCACTGGGGGAAACCTGATGGCAGGGGGGGGGGGCTGATGGCACTGAGGGGGAAGTTGATAAAACTGGGGGGGAAGCTGATGACTCTGAGGGGGCAGCTTATGGCACTGAGGGGGAACCTGGTGGCACTGAGGGGTCAGCTGATGGCACTTGGGGGGGGCAGCTGATGGAACTGGGGGAAACTGATGGCCCTGGGGGGCAGCTGGTGGCACTGGGGGGGGGAGGTGATGGCACTGAGGGGGAAGCTGATGGCACTGGGGGGGCAGCTAATGGCACTGGGGCGGAACCTGATGGCACTGGAAGGGCAGCTAATGGCACT
Organism: Bufo gargarizans; assembly: GCF_014858855.1. Classification (NCBI taxonomy): domain Eukaryota; kingdom Metazoa; phylum Chordata; class Amphibia; order Anura; family Bufonidae; genus Bufo; species Bufo gargarizans. Next base: position 619,100,549 of record NC_058080.1, read on the forward strand.
GGGGGGCAGCTAATGGCACTGAGGGGGCAGCTGATTGCATTGAGGGGGCAGCTGGTTGCATTGAGGGGGCAGCTGATCGCACTTGAAGGGGAGGCTGATGGCACTGGGGGTGAGCTGATGGCACTGGGGGGCAGCTGATGGCACTAGGGGGGAGTTTTCTTGTAAGCGGAGATTATTCTGTACAGGTGTGCTGAGTAAAACCAAATATGCAGTGGGCACTTGTGTAAGGTAGTTGTAATGTTCTTTTTATTTAAAGACTACTCACAAAGTTTCATTCCAGGGTAGGGCTGAAACGATTACTCGATTGAAGCGAGTAATTTAACAGAAAAAAAAATCCCTGATGCAAGTTTTTTGCATCGAGGATTTGTTTGTGTCATGTGACCACGGAGCGGCAGTGAAGCGCTTGCCATTACTCACTGCTCTGTATTCACCCGCACTGGGGGCAGCTGATGGCACGGAGGGGGAAGCTGATGGCACGGAGGGGGCAGCTGATGGCACTGAGGGGGAACCTGATGGCACTGAAGGGTCAGCTGATGGCACTGAGGGGTCAGCTGATGGCACTTGGAGGGCAGGTGATGGCACAGGGGGGAGGTGATGGCACTGGGGGCAAGCTGATGGCACTGGGAGGAACCTGATGGCATAGGGGGGCAGCTGATGGCACTGGGGGGGCAGCTGATGGCACTGGGGGCAAGCTGATGGCACTGGGGGCAAGCTGATGGCACTGGGGGGCAGCTGATGGCACTGGGGGGCGTGATGGCACTGGGAGGAACCTGATGGCACAGGGGGGCAGCTGATGGAACTGGGGGAAACCTGATGGCACTGGGGGAAACCTGATGGCACTGAGGGGGAAGTTGATAAAACTGAGGGGGAAGCTGATGGCACTGGGGGGGAACCTGATGGCACTGAGGGGTCAGCTAATGGCACTTGGGGGGAAGCTGATGGCCCTGGGGGGCAGCTGATGGAACTATGGGAAGCTGATGGCCCTGGGGGGGGGGGGCAGCCTGATAGAACCGGGGGAAACTGATGGCCCGAAAGGGCAGCTGGTGGCACTGGGGGGGAGGTGATGGCACTGAGGGGAAGCTGATGGCACTGAGAGACAGCTGATGGCACTGGGAGGCCAGCTGATGGCACTGGGGGGGGGGGCAGCTAATGGCACTGGGGCCGAACCTGATGGCACTGGAAGGGCAGCTGATGGCACTGGGGGGGGGGCAACTGATGGCACTGAGGGGGCAGCTGATTGCATTGAGGGGGCAGCTGATCACACTTGAAGGGGAGGCTGATGGCACTGGGGGGGAAGCTGGTGACACTGCGGGCCAAGCTGGTGGCACTGGGGGGAACCTGATGGCACTGGGGGGAACCTGATGGCATAGGGGGGAACCTGATGGCACTGGGGGGAAGCTGATGGCACTGGGGGAAACCTGATGGCAGGGGGGGGAGCTGATGGCACTGAGGGGGAAGTTGATAAAACTGGGGGGGAAGCTGATGACACTGAGGGGGCAGCTTATGGCACTGAGGGGGAACCTGGTGGCACTGAGGGGTCAGCTGATGGCACTTGGGGGGCAGCTGATGGCATGGGGGCAAGCTGATGGCACTGGGAGGAACCTGATGGCACTGGATGGGAGCTCATGGCACTGAGGGGAAAGTTGATGAAACTGAGGGGGAAGTCGATGGCACTGGGGGGGAACCTGATGGCACTGAGGGGTCAGCTAATGGCACTTGGGGGGCAGCTGATGGCACTTGGGGGGGCAGCTGATGGAACTGGGGGAAACTGATGGCCCTGGGGGGCAGCTGGTGGCACTGGGGGGGAGGTGATGGCACTGAGGGGGAAGCTGATGGCACTGGGGGGGCAGCTAATGGCACTGGGGCGGAACCTGATGGCACTGGAAGGGCAGCTAATGGCACTGGGGGGCAGCTAATGGCACTCAGGGGGCAGCTGATTGCATTGAGGGGGCAGCTGATTGCATTGAGGGGGCAGCTGATCGCACTTGAAGGGGAGGCTGATGGCACTGGGGGTGAGCTGATGGCACTGGGGGGCAGCTGATGGCACTAGGGGGGAGTTTTCTTGTAAGCGGAGATTATTCTGTACAGGTGTGCTGAGTAAAACCAAATATGCAGTGGGCACTTGTGTAAGGTAGTTGTAATGTTCTTTTTATTTAAAGACTACTCACAAAGTTTCATTCCAGGGTAGGGCTGAAACGATTACTCGATTGAAGCGAGTAATTTAACAGAAAAAAAAATCCCTGATGCAAGTTTTTTGCATCAAGGATTTGTTTGTGTCATGTGACCACGGAGCGGCAGTGAAGCGCTTGCCATTACTCACTGCTCTGTATTTACCCGCACTGGGGGCAGCTGATGGCACGGAGGGGGAAGCTGATGGCACGGAGGGGGCAGCTGATGGCACTGAGGGGGAACCTGATGGCACTGAGGGGTCAGCTGATGGCACTGAGGGGTCAGCTGATGGCACTTGGAGGGCAGGTGATGGCACAGGGGGGAGGTGATGGCACTGGGGGCAAGCTGATGGCACTGGGAGGAACCTGATGGCATAGGGGGGCAGCTGATGGCACTGGGGGGGCAGCTGATGGCACTGGGGGCAAGCTGATGGCACTGGGGGGCAGCTGATGGCACTGGGGAGCGTGATGGCACTGGGAGGAACCTGATGGCACAGGGGGGCAGCTGATGGCACTGGGGGAAACCTGATGGCACTGGGGGAAACCTGATGGCACTGAGGGGGAAGTTGATAAAACTGAGGGGGAAGCTGATAAAACTGAGGGGGAAGCTGATGGCACTGGGGGGGAACCTGATGGCACTGAGGGGTCAGCTAATGGCACTTGGGGGGAAGCTGATGGCCCTGGGGGGCAGCTGATGGAACTATGGGAAGCTGATGGCCCTGGGGGGGGGGGCAGCTGATAGAACCGGGGGAAACTGATGGCCCGAAAGGGCAGCTGGTGGCACTGGGGGGGAGGTGATGGCACTGAGGGGAAGCTGATGGCACTGAGAGACAGCTGATGGCACTGGGAGGCCAGCTGATGGCACTGGGGGGGGGCAGCTAATGGCACTGGGGCCGAACCTGATGGCACTGGAAGGGCAGCTAATGGCACGGGGGGGGGGCAACTGATGGCACTGAGGGGGCAGCTGATTGCATTGAGGGGGCAGCTGATCACACTTGAAGGGGAGGCTGATGGCACTGGGGGGTGAGCTGATGGCACTGGGGGCAGCTGATGGCACTAGGGGGGAGTTTTCTTGTAAGCAGAGATTATTCTGTACAGGTGTGCTGAGTAAAAACAAATATGCAGTGGGCACTTGTGTACAGTAGTTGTAATGTTCTTTTTATTTAAAGACTACTCACCAAGTTTCATTCCAGGGTAGGGCTTAAACGATTACTCGATTGAATCGAGTAATTTAACACAAAAAAAAAAATCCCTGATGCAAGTTTTTTGCATTGAGGATTTGTTTGTGCCATGTGACCACGGAGCAGGAGTGAAGCGCTTGCCATTACTCACTGCTCTGTGGTCACCCGCCGACCCGCTCCGCGATGCACTGTCCTCCTGACACACAGTGCACGTAAGTGCGCACTATGACCTGATGATGAGTGACGTCAGGACAACAGTGCAGCGCGCGGCGAGGAAGATGGACTAGCTGTGGAGTGGCGCCCCTACAGGAGAGGTAAGTAGTTTATTTCACTGGTGCTGGGGACATGGCTAGGAGGGTGAGATGGTGGCACTGGGGGCAGCTGGTGGCACTGGGGGGGCAAGCTGGTGGCACTGGGGGGGCAAGCTGGTGGCACTGCGGGGAAAGCTGGTGGCACTGGGGGGAACCTGATCGCACTGGGGGGCAGCTGATGGCACTGTGGGGGTAGCTGATGGCATTGAGGGGGAAGCTGGTGACACTGGGGGCAAGCTGATGGCACTGGGAGGAACCTGATGGCACTAGGGGCAGCTGGTGGAACTGGGGGGAAGCTGATGGCACTGGGGGAAACCTGATGGCACGGGGGGGGGGGGGCCTGATGGCACTGAGGGGGAAGTTGATGAAACTGAGGGGGAAACTGATGGCACTGAGGGGGCAGCTGTTGGCACTGGGGGAAACCTGATGGCACTTGGGGGGAAGCTGTCGGCACTGGGGGGCAGCTGATGGAACTATGGGAAGCTGATGGCCCTGGGGGGCAGCTGGTGGCACAGGGGGGGAGGTGATGGCACTGACGGGGAAGCTGATGGCACTGAGGGGCAGCTGATGGCACTGGGAGGGCAGCTGATGGCACTGGGAGGGCAGCTAATGGCACTGGGGCGAAACCTGATGGCACTGGGAGGGCAGCTAATGGCACTGGGAGGAACCTGATGGCACTGGGGGGGCAGCTATGGCACTGAGGGGGCAGCTGGTGGCATTGAGTGGGCAGCTGATCGCACTTGGAGGGGAGGCTGATGGCACTGAGGGGGCAGCTGATGGCACTGGGGGGGCAGATGATGGCACTGAGGGGAAGCTGATTGCACTGGGGGCAGCTAATGGCACTGGAGGGGCAGCTAATGGCACTGGGGGGCAAGCTGGTGGCTCTGGGGGGCAAGCTGATGGCACTGGGGGGCAGCTGATGGCATTGGGGGGGGAGCCTGATGGCACTGCGGGGACAGCCTGATGGCACTGGGGGGACAGCCTGATGGCACTAGGGGCGCGGGGGGCAGCCTGATGGCATGGGAGAACCTGGTGGCATGGGAGGGGGAGCTGATGAGTTCTTGAATTTTGTTTTTTGTTATTAGAGTACTCGATTAATCGTTGGATTAATCGATAGAATACTAAATTACAAAAATAGTCGATAGCTGCAGCCCTATTCCAGGGAATGTATTAGTTTTACTTTTATTAGGGGACATTCACATGACCGTATATATTTATGTGGTCTGCAAAATGCTTGATCTGCAAAATACGGATGACGTCCGTGCAGCATCCATTATTTTATGGACCTATTAAGGGCTCCTGAACACGACCGTATCCGTTTTTGCGTCCCTCAAATCACAGATCCAATGAACACGGATACCGGCTGTGTGCATTGCACATTTTGCGTCCTGCCCTCTATTAGAACTGCCTATTCTTGTCCACATGCAATCTACAAAAAATGTAGATCAAATGCGGATCAAAATGGTCATGTGCATGACGCCTTACTTTCATGGGTCTGTGGTCCACATTTGTGACCAAGAATAGGACATGTCCTAACCTTTGCGGAACGGACATATAGATGCGAAAAACTTCAGCATCCAAAACTGCATAAGGAAACATGACTGTATGGTCGTTCCCTAAGGCCTTATTCACACATCAGTATTTTATCAGTGTTTTCCATTAGTGATTGTCAAAGCCAAGCGCTAGTCAGAAACATGGAACAGGTGTGAATCTTTCCATTATACCTTATCTCTATATAACCTCCTGGTTTTGGCTGACGATCAGGGCTTATGCACACGGTCTTAGTTTTGGTCCACATTCAATCTGCGTTTTTTGCGGATCAGATGTGGACCCATTCATTTTCTTGGGGCTGCTAAATATGTGGACAGGACACCAATATGCTGTCGACATCTGTAAGTCTGTTCCGCAGCCCCACAAAAAATAGAACATGTATTATTTTTGTCCGTTTTGCAGACAAGGATAAGACATTTCTGAAGGAGTAAAAGAAAAAAGATTGTGGCAGGCTCTCGGCCGTTATCCAAGTATTGCAGATCTGCAATTTGTGGACGACAAAAACAGATACGGTTGTGTGCAGGAGCCCTCACTGATGGAAAACACTGACCAAACACTAACGGCGTGAATAAGACCTCTTGCACGCGGGCCATATGCACTCCGCATCACGGATGCGGACTCATTCACTGAGATGCGGAACGGAAGCATGGATCGGAACTCCTTAGTGCTTCCATGGTGTTTCAGTCCGTGCCTCCGCACCGCAAAAAAATAGAACTTGTTCTATTTTTTTGCAGTGCGGACAGATCACGGACCCATTCAAGTTGAATGGGTCTCGATTCGTCCCAGCCGCCGTACGGACGTTGCCTGTGCATTGGGGACTGCAAATTGCAGTCCCCAATGCACGGAAGGGACACAGAACAGCTGTGTGCATGAAGCCTAAGGCCATGAAATGCTTGTTCATCGGGTGAAATGGTCAGAGGTGTGGACACCTCAGTCATCGTTCCCAGGCAGCAGATCGTACTGTGTAAACCAGGAGCAATTATTTTAAATGGGGACAAGTGATAGAAGTAGCGATCGCTCATCCTCACACTGTGGAGATGATTGCTGCATGTCAATACAGCGCTTCACCTCCACTTAACAAGCAGCCACCTGTCGGGAAGGAATTGTTAATTTCTAACAATAATTTGTTTCCCCTTAGTCCTAACAGCAGCACAGATGGGGTTAACCACCCCTCGTGGACTGGTAGGACCTGCGGAATTATTAATGAGCCCAAGTAAATAAAACAATTAAGTATTGGGGGGTGTGGCTTCGGCATGGCGGCGTGAGGACGTGCACACTGAGAGCTCCATGATCCCCTGCAGCAGCCTGGCCAGAGGAAGCACATTAACAGCTCCACCACGGGCCATGACAAGAGGCAGGCGGTCCAGGAGCCAGTCTACAGTCCCCTCAGGCCAGACACTGAGCCGGTTCCTCCGCTCCTGCCCTGCTCACCCACCCGCCGCAGAGATCCCCAAGATGGCGGAGCATCGCCGGAGCTGTTGCCTACCGCGCCGCCCTTCTCCCCGGCGCTGGCGCACAGTCATCACATCACGCCTCTAGTAAGGAGACATCAGAAGGCCTCATCTTCGCTGATCCTGCCACACAACAACGAGGAACCCAGGCTTCACTGCGGGGATCTGCTGCTGCAGCACGGCCACCGGCACACACGGGCCCCTGCTCTTCAACTATGCAGGTACCACCCTCACCTCAGGCAGTGGCTGAGACTCCCTCCCTTAGCCAGGGCATGCCGGCCATATTCTCTCCCACGCCGCAACTATCGGATGATAGACCATGTGACTCGCCTCCACCGCCATCACTAGACCGCACGCTGGCTGAATTATGTTCTCTAGAACAACAATTTGGAGAGACTTTTCACTCCACCTAGACGACGTTGAAAACAGGGGTCGCCATAACAATCTTAAGGTTCGTAACCTACCTGAATCAGTTACCGGCGACCGCCTTTACGTCGCAGTGGTGTCTATCTTTAACATCGTCCTGGACTGACTGCTACACAGTGGGATTGAATTGGACAGGGTCCAGAGGACCGCAGGTTCCGGATCTCGGGATCCAAATATACCACGGGATGTCATATGCCGGGTCCATTTTTATAGAGTAAAGGAGGACATCCTACACAAAGCCTGGGAGAAAAAAGAAATACTCTTTGAGGACGCTCTGGTGCTGATCCTGCCGGATTTTCCCCGCCTAACCCTCTACATGATACGCCTGTTCCGACCACTCCTGGAGGCCGTCAAACAGACAGGTGCTACATATCGCCGGGGCCGCCCGTTCCACATTATCATTAGGAAGTTGGGAGGCCAATCCTTTCCTGTCCGATCTCCAGAGGATCTTCCGGAAGCCTTCGCATTCCTAGGCATCCCGCTGGTTTCTGTCCCAGACTGGACTGTTCCCCCCATGTTCCAATCTCGGTTTCTACCAGGGGACCCATCTGGAAGACCTCAGCACCCTCTTCCACAACGTTCATCGGGTGATCGTCTTCAAAACTCATGGGACCGACGACGACGTCTATCCCTGCCGAGATCCTCTCGTACTCCACCCCGCTGATGGCCCTGGATTGACGGCTGGCTGATTTTATTTAGCCGAACACCCACAGGACCTTCGATTGGACTTGGTCCGCAGTTACCGTCAGTCATCTGGGTGACCACTTCTACCCTCAAGCCTTATTACCTCCATTTAGCCACCTTGGCTTTTCTGCTAGAGACGAGGCTGCCTGCTATGATTTACTCTGCAGAACTGTGTGCTTCCTCCCCACATTGTTTCCTTACTCTGAAGATGGGGGACCTACGGTTGCTCTCACTATGTTTAAGGAATGAGTTTATCCAATTGTACTTCCGCTGTCAGTTGTTCCATTTCCCCCACTAGGGCACTGTGTACTCTACCACTTCTTGTCGTTTCCCGTAGTGGGGGAATCATAGTTTATTATATTGCTACCAATTAGTAGTGTTTTTTCTTTTTGATTATCCCTCACTAATTCCCAGTTGCCTATAACCTTTCCTTCCCCCCTCTCTCCTTCCTTCTCCCTTCCCAACCACCCCAATCTCCCTTCTCTTTTCTTTGCTCTCTTAATCTTGGGTCTTCTAATTACAACTTGCCTACAGTGGCCATGTCTGATATATTCTGTTGATTTCTCTTAACGTACAGGGGCTGAACATTCCTGAAAAACGATCCTCCCTCCTCAGACTCCTATGGAAGAAGCGTGCACATGCTGCGTTCATGCAGAAAACGCACTTTCGCTCGGACGCTATTCAATCTCTCACCAACCGCCGGTTTCCATATGTGTATCACAGTACCTCTCTTGATCCAAGACGAAGGGAGTCTCCATTTTAGTCTCGGTGCCATCCCGTGGGTCTCGACTAAGGTTCGTGCTGGTGGAGCGGGACGCTCCCTCTTCGTGAAAGGTACCTTAGCGGGTAGAAAGGTCACACTTGCCACACTTTATGCACCCAATTCGGGTCAGATAACCTTCCTAGATGAGACTCTGGCTGACCTGGAAGGATTTACAGAAGGGGTCCTGATCTTGGGGGGCGACTTTAACCTACTACTGGACGCAACTGTAGACTCTTCAAGGGGACGCTTTTACCCTTCCCGCTCTTCACAGACTAGGGTTAAAGACTTATTACACACACATCAGCTCTTGGACACTTGGAGGACATTACATCCAACTTGTAGGGACTACACGTTCTACTCTATTCCTCACGATACATACTCTAGACTCGATTACTTTTTTTTCTCACACTCCAACTTGGAAGTCTTGACAGGGGCTCATATAGATCAGATATTGTTCTCAGATCACGCCCTTATTTCCATCACTCTCTCTCTGCCTACTCATCAACCTAGGGCCTGGCGATGGAGTCTGAACACAGCCCTTTTACATGACATTCAGGTACAGACGGAGATTCGTAAGGAAATGACTGACTACTTCTCCATAAATGTGTCGCCGGAAAGTAGCCCGATTACTATTTGGGAAGCGCATAAATGTTTTATCAGAGGGATCTTCATTAAGCTAGGGGCCCGCCTCAAAAAAGAGAAGACAGACACTCTGATGGCACTGATCTCTAAACTACATGTCCTTGATAGACAGCACAAGACCACCCAGGTTGATCAAATAGGAACTGAAATACGTCAAATCCGCTTGTTAAAAAGCGAGCGCTTCCATGGTCAAATGCCACAGGCATTATTATGAGCAAGGGAATAAACCAGGCAGGACGCTGGCACGGGCACTCCGCAAATCCAGACTGAGCACATATGTCCCATTTCTGACTGACAATTCAGGTAACCGAGTCACCTTGCCCTCAAAATTAGCTGATGCTTTCAGACAATATTACCACTCACTTTACAACATTGACGCTTCCCGCACTGATCCAGACGGCCACACTACGGACATACGAACCTATCTCTCCGCTTCTGGCATGTCTCGCCTCCCTCCCGAAGCGATTGATGCGCTGGAGTTGCCATTAACTGATACAGAACTAGCTCTAGCCATTAAAGAATCCCGCACGGGAACAGCCCCTGCCTAACTGCTTTTAACAGTTTTAATACTATACAGACCTTCCCCGCCAGATACCTTTAGAGCGCACATCTCGGTAATCCCCAAAGAAGGCAAAGACTTATCCCAATGCCAGAGCCGTCCGATCTCGTTAATTAACGTGGATTTGAAATTATTCTCAAAAATTTTAGCTACCCGTATGATCCCATACTTGCAACACATCATACATTTAGATCAGACTGGTTTCATGCCCTTGCGAGAGGCCAGGGATAACACCACCAAAGCCATCAATCTAATATACCATGCAGTATCGACTAAACTTCCCATGCTCTTGCTCTCAATAGACGCCAACAAAGCATTTGACAGGGTGAACTGGCGTTTTATGTTCGAAACCCTAAGATACTTAGGCCTAGGGGACACTATGATGGCAAGAATTCATAACCTGTATTCCACCCCCTCTGCCTCGGTTAAAGTGAACGGACAGTTTTCTGCCCGTTTTCCCATTACTAATGGGGCTAGACAGGGATGTCCCCTTTCTCCTCTAATCTTCATCCTCTGCCTAGAACTATTATTAGTGCATATCAGATCGAATCCGGATATCTCGGGTGTACAAATAAGGGGAAGCAACCACAAAGTTGCAGCTTTTGTGGACGATTTGCTTTTCTATCCCAAACCTATTGCAAGTTCTCAAAACTTACGCCCACTTGTCAAACTATAAAATCATCTTACAGAAGTCGGAAGTGCTTAATATCACACTACCTGCTGCAATGATTAGGGATCTGTCGGTCGGATTTCTCTTTAAATGGGCGCGATCATCTTTAAAATATCTGGGTATCCGCCTAACCCCCACATTGGCCAATCTTTACACAGAAAATTACCCCCCCCCCCCCCTTGCTCCGCCAGATAAGAACTGATCTTGATAAGTGGCATACAGGTACGTTTTCCTGGTTCGGGAGAATTTCGATCTTTAAAATGAACATCCTCCCTAGGATACTCTATTTCTTTCAAACGCTCCCTATACACATTCCCAGACTTTTCTTTCATACACTGTTAAAAATGCTCACACGGTTCATATGGGCGGGGAAAGACCCAAGGATTGCCCGCTCCCTCTTGTTCCGCCCTAAACACAGTGGAGGTCTGTGACTACCGAACTTCGTGGCCTATCACAAAGCCTCACACCTGATGCGCATCATTGACTGGTGCCGGCATAGTTCGCATAAACAGTGGGTTCAAACTGAACAATCCTTTATCCCCACTCCGTTAGTGGCGACACCGTGGTTGGGCACACATGTCCCCTTACAAGCACGTCTCCATCCAACCATTGGCCCGACTCTTCGCGCCTTCTCCTCCACTGCGGATAGTGCGAACATTTCACCCTCGCCGTTGTACCCAATCTTGGGAAACCCGCAATTTACACCTGGGCTTGAACAGGGTAATTTCAGGACTTTACTATCTAACAATGTCTTCCGGGCACATCACTTTATCATGACGGACTCATGGACGATTCCACACTTGGACTCCAATATACCTGTCTTGACTGACTGGCAGGCCCTACAACTACGACATTTCCTCTCTATGCTACCACAGGCGTCTTTATACGGTGGAGGTAAAACTATGCGATCAAAGGGGTATCCTCCGACACACACTCTCCAGCATGTACGGCTTCCTGATACAATGGGAACAAGACCTGGGAGTGACGTTTACGGCTGAGCAGAAAGACAGGATTTATTTGTGCACACATAAGACCTCTTTAGCTTGTAACATACAGGAAGCAGGGTTTAAACTACTCTCTAGATGGTACCGTGTACCCACCAGGCTGAAATTCATATTCCCTACAGTGTCTCCACTATGCTAGCGCTGTGGTGAAACAAGGGGGACCTTGTTACATATCTTTTGGGAATGTCAGGCACTAACACAATTTTGGGATAAAGTGTGGCAAGTTACGTCCAAATTCACCACAGTTGACCTCACGAAATCACCAGCATTCTATCTGCTCCACCAGTGCAACCTATCCATGGCGACTTATAAAATATCTGTGATACGACATTTGGTCAACGCTGCTCGGGCATGTATCCCTTGCCTTTGGAGGCAGACGACTGTGCCTACGATGTCTCTGTGGCTAGGTAAAATTCAGGAAATAATGAGGATGGAGGATCTAACCACTTCTCTAATGAACACTGAAAATAAGTTTCTTAAGACATGGAAAGGCTGGATGATAGGGGTGGGCGATATGGCCTAAAATCTATATTGCGATATAATTTTAAGCATGTGCGATATGCGATATATATTGCGATATATTGTTTTCTATATTGGGGGGGGGGGGGTGTTTAAATTGTATTTATTTTTTACTTTTTATTTATTAACTATTGGCCTCCTTAAGGGCTAGAACCCTTGTCATATTCACCCTAATAGAGCTCTATTAGGGTGAATAGGACTTTACACTCTCCCTGCTGCCCTGTGCATAGTGCACACAACAGCAGGGAGCTGACCATGGCGGCAGCCTCTGATCTGCCCCCCGCAGCCTCTGATCTGCCCCCTTCCCCAGCCTCTGATCTGCCCCCTTCCCCAGCCTCTGATCTGCCCCCTTCCCCAGCCTCTGATCTTCTTCCCAGCCTCTGATCTGCCCCCTTCCCCAGCCTCTGATCTGCCCCCCTTCCCCAACCTCTGATCTGCCTCCCTTCCTAGCGTCTGATCTGCCCCCTCTGGTAACGCAAACCCCCCCCCCCTCCCTCCCTCCCCAGTATTAATCATTGGTGGCAGTGGCCACAGGGTCCCCTCCTCCCCCCCCATCATTGGTGGCAGTTTGCAGTTCCGATCGGAGCCCCAGCAGTGTAATGCTGGGGCTCCGATCGGTTACCATGGCAGCCAGGAGTCACGCTGCTGAAGTCCTGGCTGCCATGGTATGTTAGTGAGCAGAGAGCAGCGCATTATACTCACGTGCGCTGTGGCCGCCGGTCGCTCCTTCTTCTCATAGGTCTGTGCGGCGCATTGCTAATGCTGTAAGCATTAGCTATCCGCCGCACAGACAGAAGAAGGAGCGACCGCCGGCCACAGCGCACGTGAGTATAATGCGCTGCTCTCTGCTCACTAACATACCATGGCAGCCAGGACTTCAGCAGCGTGACTCCTGCCTGCCATGGTAACCGATCGGAGCCCCAGCATTACACTGCTGGGGCTCCGATCGGAACTGCAAACTGCCACCAATGATGGGGGGGGGGAGGAGGGGGACCCTGAGGGATATGGCTGGCACATTCATTGGTAGTGCAGTGGCCACAGTCCCTCCCCTCCTCCTCCTCGGTCCTCATTGGTGTTCAGCGGCAGCCTGCGCACAGTGGGGAGGGAGGGCATCCCTCCTCCTCCCTCCTCCTCCTCCCTCCGCTGTGCCGGCCGGCTCAGGAGAACATGGTGCGCGCGATCATATCGCGGTCCGGCGATATAGGCGATATGGCGAAAATCCATATCGTGGCCCAAATTCATATCGCATATCGCCTATATCGCCCACCCCTACTGGATGACATTTCAAACTACCCACGACTATAAACTTCTTCTCGCAGCATAGGATATGAGGCTCTTGTGTATCTCTCTTGGCCCTTCCTTCCGTTTCTGCTCTTTCTGGGCTTTTATCTTTCTATTTCTGTCCCCCCCGCTCGTCGAGGAACGGATAGGAACTTTGCGGTGTTCTGTATCCGGGATCTTCTTTCTGGAGTCAACTAGAGAGACATCCCAACATAGGCTCACGTTCGACTTCTGCCAGTTGATGATCCAACCCAGGCGGAACAGAAAGGAGATTACTATATGAAGATGGTGGGTTAGGACCGCGAGAAAAGAGGCTTTCAAAAGCCAATCATCCAGATAAGGAATGATGGTCAGTCCTTGAAGTCTTAAAGCCGCCACCACGGAAACCACCACTTTGGTAAAAGTGTGAGGGGCAGAAGAAATGCCAAAAGGAAGGGCAACAAATTGAACGTGTCTGGTGACACCCGAAACCTGGACCGCGATCCTGAGATATTTCCTGGATGAATCGAGATGTGGAGATATGCATCTTTGAGGTCCAGGGTTGCCATCATGTCCCCAGGATTGAGAACGTGAACCACTGACCTGATGGTCTCCATACGAAACTTCACCTTCCTTATACACCGTCTTGGGAACCAGAAAAACTGGTGAGTAGATCCCTAAGCCCCGTTCTCCTGCCGGAACCTCCTCCAGAGCCCCCTTGTGGATGTAGTCCTGAATGTAAGCCTCCAGAAGCGACAGGCAGCTTGTAAGAGCTTGGTCTTGATGAACTTGTCTGGAGGAAGAGAGATGAGATTGATTAAATACCCATTGGGCATGATATTCAGGACCCAGGAATTCTCCTTGAAGTAGGAGAGACGGCCCCCGACGGGTAGATGAGGCAGAGGAATGGGGAAGCTTTCTGGCAGGATGGCAGGAGAAACGGGAGTCCTCCATTTTCTATCTTTGGCTCCTTCACGAGAGCGCTTCGAACCCCTTTGCTGCGCTCCCCAGTCCCTTCGAACTCTTGACTGCTGGCCAGACCTACCTCCACGGTTCTGTCTGCCCCGCCCTCGAAAGAAATGTTGGGGAAGACTCTTCCCTTTCCTATCTGATAGGCCTTCCATAATTCTCTTAAGCTCCAAGCCGAACAAATGGCTGGGCTCAAAGGGAAGACCACATAAGTTGTATTTAGAGGAGTTGTCAGCGACCTAAGGCTTAAGCCACACAGGCCTACAGGCTGCTGACACAAGGGCCATGGATTTGGCCGCCAATTTCAGCTGAAGCTGCGCAGTATCGCACATGAAATCCGTAGCCAGATTAATGCTCTTAAAGGCAGCCAGAATGTCGTCACAAGACACCTTCTGATCCTTGTCAGTCTGAATCTGGTTCAGGCGAGTCCGGAGGAACGTAGAGATCGCAGAAGCAGCAATGGCTGTAGAAGCGGATGCTGCGGCTGCCGTGTAACCTCCGCTCTCCTGTCAAGGGGATCCTGCATACTAGACCCATCGTCTGCTGGAACCAGAGTGCGTCTGGACAATTTGGCAATAGCCATGTCCACCTTGGGAATGGAACCCCACGATTCCACCAAGGATTTAGCCGGGAACATGGTTCTAAATTTCTTGGTTAGAACCGGACCTTTCTAAGGTTTCTTCCACTCTGTACACATGACAGAGAGGAGGGTCTCATCCGCTTTAAAGGCATGTGGTGCCTGACTAGCGGAATCGGAAGGCTCCCCCGGGTCAACATCATGGTCCTCCGACCTGATGGGTTTGAGTAGCTTTTGTGTGTTTTCTGGAGGAAAAAAACACAAGGTAAGCTCCTGCTCATCTGAGGAGGAAGAAACTAAGGAGACCACAGAGGGTCTCTCCACCGAAACAGAGGACTCCATAGGCGTCTGAGCAGGAGCAGGAAGCCTTTCATCAAGCAGGTTCATGACTCCCTTGATGGACCCATCCACATAGCTCTTCACCCATTGATACATGTCCTGCATGGTAGGTTCACTCGAAGGTTGGACCCTCGGACCGCAGCTGTCACACCTGGAGTAGGGATAGCTATCCTCCAATCGTAGCAGGATAAATGATACCTCTTAGAAACTGACTTTCTGCTATCAGGATCCCACGGAGAAGACATCACTGTGGGAATAAAGACAAATAAAATATTTGTATATTAAAAAAATATGTTACTAAGCAGAAAAGGTAAGAGGCAGGCCAGAGGAACCTGAAAAAAAGGGCCAGACGAAGAATAAAGCACCAATAAGCAGAGAAAACACTAGCTTATAGGGACTCGGAGCAAGCTGAGAAGCATGTGCAGCCAGAGACCGAGCTGGTGCACAATGCTTCCTTAAATAGGGAAGAGGCTGGACCCAGAGGAAAAAAAAACACCCCAGGTACGAAAAAAATAACCACTGTATAAACCTATAAACCGATGCTACCTAGCAGGGCAAGGAATAACAAAAAATCCTCCCAACAGGAGGAAAGAAAGAAATAAGAATCATAATATCCCCGGCGAATGTGAAACACGCAGCGAGGAAAACCCGGAA
Source organism: Bufo gargarizans (assembly GCF_014858855.1). Taxonomy (NCBI): domain Eukaryota; kingdom Metazoa; phylum Chordata; class Amphibia; order Anura; family Bufonidae; genus Bufo; species Bufo gargarizans. The sequence goes on from NC_058080.1 coordinate 619,116,277, forward strand.
GTGACGTCAGAGGCCACTCCGACGCCACTTCCGGAAAATGGTGGCGCCCAATGGCCGTGGAAAACTGGACCGAGGACGCCGCCGAGAGACGCGAAAAACAAAGCGCAAACGCGCGGAGCCAACAGAAGGTAAGCCACCGGCCAAAGGAGTTAAAAAGAAGACTGGGCAAAAGCCCGGAAAAAATATATTCCCAAAGGGGAAAAAAATAGGGGCTAAAACCCCTAGGCACCCGGGACAAGAGAAAGATCCCCTAAAAAAGGGGATCACCGCCAGTCCACCTGTCTAGAAGGACAGAAAAATACACAGTGGGCTGGGGGTGATTCCCTCCTTTATAGGGGATACTTAATTGTTTAATTGTTTTATTTACTTGGGCTCATTAATATTTCCGCCGGTCCTCCAGGGGAAGGGGGGGTTGTTAACCCCCATCTGTGCTGCTGGTAGGACATAAGGGAACTCTTCAATCACCAACAATTGGCTTCTCCTTGGAGCGTGTAAATGCTCCTAAGGCTTCATTCACATCACCGTTCAGCCTTTCCGTTCTCCTGCTCCGTTTAGGAGCAGGAGAACGGAAAGGACGGATAAGGCACATAACTGACGCCAAAGGCCCCCTAGACTATAATGGGGTCTGTTATGTTTCCACTCAGAAGATGATTTTGAAGCAGAGACAATAGTCCTGCATGCACAACTTTTGTCTCCGCTTAAAAATCATCTTCTGAGCGGAAACATAACGGACCCCATTATAGTCTATGGGGTCCTAAAGGCTCAGTTTGACTCAGTTTGACGTCGGTTATGTGCCTTTTCCGTCCTTTCCGTTCTCCTGCTCCTAAACGGAGCAGGAGAACGGAAAGGCTGAACGGTGATGTGAACGAAGCCTTAGGTTTGCATAAGAGGAATCAAGTATTTGTTTGTTGTTTTTTTTATATTTTTTTTCTCCCCAGGAGCAACTATATTGGAGAAACACACATCCTTGTGTTATCTGCATAGTCAGTGCAGTGGGGTGTGACTGCTTTATGGCAGCTCCTAGAAGTTCATTGACAGAAAAATGGCATAGATTATTACAGATTCTAGGAAGTAAAAAAAAAAAAAACACTCACCCAGTGACTGCTTTTAGGACATTTCTACAAATTAAAAGCTTATGTTACCAAAATATAGATATATGTAGTGTGTTTTTTGTTTTGAGAGGTGTAAACAGTCCAAACAAAATGTTGCAGGGACAGCGGTCATTTAACCAAGTTATACAATGCATTGTGGTTTAAGCTACTGAGAGGCGCATAAATATATTGGTGCTCACAAGGAGGCACAAACTTAGAACATAGATTCCTAACCACTTGCCTACAGTCGCAAATAGGGTCCTATCTGTAATCCGTTGTATAAAAGCGGTGGGTTACATTGCGATCTGCCATCATCATCAGACAGCTGTAGTCACAGGGAGAAGTCGGGAAGCCAGCAGGAGCGCTCTGGCTGTGATAGATGCTTGCTGCACCAGGCTACAAGCATCTATCACAGTGTAAAATGTAAAAACCAACAGGGAGCGCCTTTCCTTATGTAAGAGCGCCACCTGCTGGCTGTAAAATTAACTGTCAGCCTGCAAGCTGTGAATTCACCCCTTCCTGCCACAGTCAATTCACTTAAAAAAGTGTGAGATTTTATTTTTTGTCACAAGTTAGATTCCACTTGTAAGAGACTTTGTAAGAAAAAACTAAAAAAAAAAACAATTTCCGCTAACTTGTGCCAAAAAAAAAAAAATTCTTCTATGAACTCGCCATGCCCCTCAAAAGTGATCTTTTTATAGCGCCGCAGCGATTTTACGGTGTTTTTGCAGTGATCTGTCACTGTGGTGGGGCGGACTGAACACAAGTGTGCGCACAAGATCAGGCCTGATCGGGTGAACACTGCGTTTTTTGTAGAGCCTATAGAACATGGCAATGTGCGGATCCGCAAAATGCGGAAAGCACATTGCCGGTGTGCGTGTTTAGCAGATCCGCGGTGTCTGTGTTTTGCGGATCCGTGGATCCGCAAAACACATACGGATGTCTGAATGGAGCCTTACAGGGGGGTGATCAATGACAGGGGGGGTGATCAGGGAGTCTATATGGGGTGATCACCCCCCTGTCATTGATCACCCCCCTGTAAGGCTCCATTCAGACGTCCGTATGTGTTTCGCAGATCCGTGGATCCGCAAAACACATACGGACGTCTGCATGGAGCCTTATGGGGGTCATCAATGACAGGGGGGTGATCAGGCAGTCTATATGGGGTGACCAGGGGTTAATAAGGGTTAATAAGTGACAGGGGGGGGTGGGGGGTGTAGTGTAGTGGTGTTTGGTGCTACTTACAGAGCTGCCTGTGTCCTCTGGTGGTCGATCCAAGCAAAAGGGACCACCAGAGGACCAGGTAGCAGGTATATCAGACGCGTGTCAAGGAAGAACAAATCGACTGCCTCCGGAACGCAATCCTGCGTTATGCGGTCCGGAGGCGGTTAATTAATGCTAGAAGCATCAGGTACTAATGCACCTAGTTGGCGGCTGTAGGTTCCCTCATGAATTCAACTGTATTGCCGTCCTCAGGAAGGTGATACAATTGAATACTGCAGGGGGGGGGCAGTATTTTATGCTGCACTGTAGTACTTGGTTCTTCTGGCGTGGTATTTTATGCTGTACTGTGGTATTTGGTTTTGCTGAAGCGGTCTGTTGTGCTATACTACAGTACTGCTAGCCTTGCCTACATCTGTTGTCTCTGCCTACTTGTATTGGCAAGCCTTTACTCCATTTGGATCCTCCTACAACATGGGGCCACTTCTAGGTTTTTTCCACGGTACTTGAAGTTCCCAGTCCACGCCTGTAAATGATGGACAATGCTAAGAGAGAGTCTGGGAGTGTGTGCTAGTTTATGGACTTGAGGGGCAGTTTAAGAGAGAGTAGATGAGAATACAAGAAGATTGTGGTCAGACAAGAGAGTTTGAAACATCAGTTAGGGAGCAGAGGTGGCTGAAGACCAGGACTAATGTGTGTCTGTCTCTGTGAGTGGCTGTGGAGGACCATTGTGTAAGGCCAAATGAGGAAGTAAGACACAGCAGTTTGGAGGCAGCTGGGTGGCGTGTGGCAATAGGGATGTTGAAATAGCCCATTATGGTGGAGATGTCGAAAGAGTGATTGTAGAAGCTATGTAAAGTAGTAATAAAAACAGTAGAAGGGCCTGGTGGACAGTGGATGATGGTTATTTGGAGGTTGGAGGGAGAATAACTATTGTGAGAGCACGTGTGGGCATAACTACTGTTTTGGGGGACGAATATCTGGCCTTACATATTATGAAGGGAGCACATGTGGACATTACTACTGTGAAGGGGGCACAGTGTGGGCATTAAATAATTACTATGTGGGGGCATTAGAGGACTGGGTGTGTATAGTTATGCTTTATTTTGCAGGCGCTACAGGCACGGCCTATTACAATATATATATATACCGTATATATATATATATCTCTATCTTATATATAAAAACTAGCAGAAGGACCCGGCTTCGCACGGGTATATTTTATCTATTTCATTTCATGTTTCCGTGTGTCGTAAAAAGATGTCAACAGTATCCCCCATAACAGTGACCTCCACAGAGCCCACCCCTGTAACAGTGACCGCATCTTTAACAGTGACCTCCACAGTGCCCGCCCCTTTAACAATGACCTCCACAGTGCCCACCCCTTTAACATTGCCCACCCCTTTAACAGTGACCTTCATAATGGCCGCCCCTTTAACAGTGACTTCCACAGTGCCCGCCCCTTTAACAGTGACTTCCACAGTGCCCGCCCCTTTAACAGTGACCTCCACAGTACCCGCCCCTTTAACAGTGACTTCCCCTTTAACAGTAACCTCCACAGTGCCCGCCCCTTTTTATACTGACCTCCACAGTGTCCCCCCCTTTAACAGTGACCTCCACAATACCCGCCCCTTTAACAGTGACCGCCCCTTTAACATGACCTCCACAGTGCCCGCCCTTTTAACAGTGATCTCCACATTGCCCGTCCCTTTAACCCCTTAAGGACACGGCCATATTTCACCTTAAGGACCAGGCCATTTTAAAACGCTTTTACTTAGCCAGGCCATTCTGAGATTGTTTTTTCATCACATATTATACTTCATGACACTGGTAAAATAGAGTCAAAAAAAAATATTTTTATTTATAAAAAATATACCAAATTTACCAAAAATTTGGGAAAATTTGCAAATTTCCAAGTTTCAATTTCTCTACTTCTATAATGCATAGTAAAACCTCCAAAAATAGTTATTAATTTACATTCCCTATATGTCTACTTTATGTTTGGATCATTTTGGGAATGCCATTTTATTTTTTGGGGACGTTACAAGCCTTAGAAGTTTAGAAGCAAATCTTGAAATTTTTCAGAAATGTTCTAAAACCCACTTTTTCAGGACCAGTTCAGGTCAGAAGTCACTTGTGACTTCGAAGTCACTTTGTGAGGCTTACATAATAGAAACCTCCTAAAAATGACCCCATTTTACAAACTACACCTCTCAAGGTATTCAAAACTGATTTTACAAACTTTGTTAACCCTTTAGGTGTTCCACAAGAATTAATGGAAAATAGAGATAACATTTAAAAAATTTCACTTTTTTGCCAGATTTTCCATTTTAATAATTTTTTTTCCAGTTACAAAGCAAGGGTTAACAGACAAACAAAACTCAATATTTATGGCCCCAATTCTGAAGTTTACAGAAACACCCCATATGTGGTTGTAAACTGCTGTATGAGCACATGGCAGGGCACAGAAGGAAAGGAATGCCATACGGTTTTTGGAAAGGCAAATTTTGCTGGACTGTTTTTTTGACACCATGTCCCATTTGAAGCCCCCCTGATGCACCCCTAGAGTAGAAACTCCAAAAAAGTGATCCCATTTTGGAAACTACAGGATAGGGTGGTAGTTTTGTTGGTACTATTTTAGGGTACATATGATTTTTGGTTGCTCTATATTACACTTATTGTGAGGCACGGTAACAAGAACATTTTATTTTTGTTATTTACAACATTCATCTGACAGGTTAGATCATGTGGTATTTTTATAGAGCAGGTTATTACGGATGCGGCAATTCCTAATATGTCTACTTTTATTTATTTATATAAGTTTTACACAATTATTTCATTTTTCAAACAAAAAAATCATGTTTTAGTGTCTCCATACTCCGAGAGCCATAGTTTTTTCAGTTTTTGGGCGATTATCTTGGGTAGGGTATAATTTTTGCGGGATGAGATGACGGTTTGATTGGCACTATTTTGGGGTGCGTATGACTTTTTGATCGCTTGCTATTACACTTTTTGTGATGTAAGGTGACAAAAAATGGCATTTTTTACACCGTTTTTATTTTTATTTTTTTACAGTATTAACCTGAGGGGTTAGGTCATGTGATATTTTTATAGAGCAGGTTATTACGGACGCAGCGATACCTAATATGTGTAGTGCATTTTTTATTTTATTTTTTAATCTGTGATAAATGTGTTTTTTTATTTTTACTTTTTTTTTACTATTTATTTATTTTTTGACCCAGACCCACTTGGTTCTTGAAGATCCAGTGGGTCTGATCTCTGTATAATACAGTACAGTACACTATATAGTGTACTGTACTGTACTGCACTGTGTTTTCACTTTACAAAGTCTGATCGTCCGGTTGCCGTAGTAACTATCACTTCCTGCCACAACAGAGCAGCGGGTGATGGGGAGGAAGGGGGGCCCCCTCCCTCTGTGATCCGGTCAAGAATCGGGGGCTGAAACGGCAAAGCAGCCCCCGATGGGAGAGAGAGGGAGCTCCCTCCCTGTTAACCTCTTCCATACAGCGGTCCCTACGGACCGCGGCATGGAAGGGGTTAAACGGCTGACATAACAGCACAGATGTCAGCCGTTTCTAACAGAGTGTCAGCAATGTGCTGACACTCTGCTTGCTAACCGCTTGGCCATTCTGAAAATGAGAGGGGGCAGGCGGGATGATTAGAAACTTCCGACAGCACTGCAAACCACAGGTCTGAATTGACCTGCGGTTTGCAGCGATCGCCGATATGGGGGGTCACAGGACCCCCCCTTGGTATTGTCCCAGGGTGCCTGCTGATTGATTTCAGCAGGCACCCAGTTCCGTTCACCGCCTTCCGCACGGCGGTGATCGGAAATACACATGACGTACCGGTACATCATGTGTCCTTAAGTATCGGGACATCATGACGTACTAGTACATCATGTGTCCCCAACAGGTTAATAGTGACTGCCCCTTTAACAGTGTCCTCCATTGTACCTGCAATTTTAACAGTGACCTCCAAAATGCCCGCCCCTTTAACATTGACCACCCATTTAACAGTGATCTCCACAGTGCCCCCCCTTTAACAGTGAACTCCACAGCGGCCGTCTGTTTAATAGTGGCCCCTTCCCCCCATGCATGTAGCAGTGTATTTGTCTCCTGTCATGTAGACCTTCTCTTTCCTCTTCTCCTCCATTTGACCCAGACCACCATGGCAAATTCTTTCAGCCACATCTCGTCTCTACAGTTTGTAACACAGACACGTTAGATTTCTCAATTTTTCCATCAACCTCCTCATCCTGGTGTCCCCACAGTGTCATCCTGCCACCCCCAATACTGTGCCCGTTGTGCTACCCAATGCCCCAGGAACTATACTGCTAAAAACAATAGTGACCCTAATAGACATAATTGGGGTAATTTATCAAACTGGTGTAAAGTAGAACTGGATTTCCAAAAGAGCTGCCAAATATGAAAGGTGGAATCTGATTGGCTGCTATGGGCAACTAAGCCAGTTCTGCTTTACACCAGTTTGATAAATTACCCCAAATGTTCCTATAGTGTCCACAGCAGCTATAATGTCCCCTAGAGTGCCCCCAGTAATAATAACACCCTATATTGTGCTCCAGGTAATAATCCCTGTATAGTGTTCCCAGAAATAATATAATTGCCCCTACAATGCCTCCCCAATAGCAACACCCCCATATAGTAATTTCCATCACACTGCCCCCACATAATAATCCCCCCAATAGTAATTTCCCCCAAACTGCCCCATATAGTAGTTTGCCCCCACACAGTAATTTTCCCCACACTGCCCCCACATAGTAATTTCCACCCCACTGCCCCCACATAGTAATTTGCCCCCACACTGCACCCACATAGTAATTTCCCCCAAACTGCCCCCATCTAGTAGTTTGCCCCCACACAGTAATTTTCCCCACACTGCCCCCACATAGTAATTTCCACCACACTGCCCCACATAGTAATTTGCCCCCACACTGCACCCACATAGTAATTTGCCCCCACATAACAATTTCCCCACACTGTTCCCACATAGCAATTTCCCCACACTGCCCCACACAATAGTTTTCCCCACACTGCCCCCACATAGTAATTTGCCCCCACTTAGCAATTTTCCCACATAGCAATTTCCCCACACTGTCCCCACATAGAAATTACCCCACACTGTCCCCACATAGAAATTACCCCACACTGTCCCCACATGGCAATTTCCCCCACACTGCCCCCACACTGCCCCCACATAGTAATTTGCCCCCACACTGCCCCATATAGTAATTTGTCCCCACATAGCTATTTCCCCACACTGTCACCACATAGAAATTACCCCACACTGTCCCCACATAGCAATTACCCCCACACAATAGTTTCCCCCACACTGCCCCATATAGAAATTTGCCCCCACATAGTAGTCCCTCCCATAGCAATTTGCCCCCACACTGCCCCCACATAGCAATTTGCCCTCACATAGTAGTCCCTCTCATAATAATTTGCCCCCACACTGCCCCCACTTAGCAATTTGCCCCCACACTGCCCCATCTAGTAATTTGCCCCCACATAGTAGTCCCTCCCATAATAATTTGCCCCCACATAGCAATTTTCCCCCACACTGCCCCATCTAGAAATTTGCCGCCACATAGTATTCCCTCCCATAATAATTTGGCCCCATACAGCCCCCACATCCCCCCCCCCCATGTACTCGATTTATCTTCCCTAATATGTCCTCCTGTGTGTGTCCCCCAAAGTAGGCACATGAAATAAAAAAAATAAAAAATGAACAGATAAATACTCACCTATGTCCAGGGCCAGGCGCTTGCTCGCAGAGGAAGGCGGAATGAGTCAGGCGCGTCACAGTGCTGCGTCCCGACACAGGCGCGCGATGATGTAGTCACGCACGCCTGCGCCTGGATTTCACTACCGCATAGGCCTCAGGCCTACAAGGCCTGAAGCCTATGACGGTGATCGGGGACGGGACAGGGAGCTATGCGCTCCCGTGCCCCGCCGCAGTATGTGGGCGTTCGGGGCAGCGTTGGGCCCCCCAGAGGTGCTGGACCCGGGGCTGCCGACCCGAACGTCCCTATGGTAATCCGCCACTGCATATGACGTATGATGGCACAACTACATTGCTATATGCATGGAGGGCAGGACCACTATCAAATGGACGGGTGCTGTGGAATTCACTGTTAAAGATGTGGGCACTGTAGAAGTCACTGTTAAATGGGCAAGCACTGTGAAGGTCACTGTTAAAGGGGCAGGCAGTGCGGAAGTCACTGTTAAAGGGGCGGGCACTGTGGAAGTCACTGTTAAAGGGGCGGGTACTGTGGAGGTCACTGTTAAAGGGGCGGGTACTGTGGAGGTCACTGTTAAAGGGGCGGGTACTGTAGAGGTCACTGTTATGGATGAAACTGTTGACTATGACACATGGAAACATAAAATTAAATAGATGAAATATGCAAAGCCGGGTCCTTCTGCTAATATATATATATATATATATATATATATATATATATATATATATATATGTATAGTCTCTCTGCTGCAGATAGGCCATCTATAGAAGGAAGGTTGTGGAAAATTAGCTGTAATCTGATTGGTTTCTATAAGGAGCTGTGGTCAACCAATCACATCTCTTCTCTCAGTCTTTGACCATCACTTTACTCAGAAATAAGCATGCATCCGATTGGTTGGTACAAGGGCACAGAGAAGGCAGACAATGGGCGGGTGCTGGCAGCACTGCAGTGTGCTCTGGGTGTGGCTGCAGTGCTAGGAATAGACGGAGCAGCAGGGCGGAGTGCCAGCTGACGGCTCCTGTCTCCCTGACTTGGCCTGAATGCTGACGAGAAAGTGAGCTCCTCCGTAGACTCCGCCCGCGGCTCCCCCTCCCTCATCATCTCTGTGTCACACATCAGCCATCACACACGGCAGCAGCAGCCTCCGGAGCACAGCATGGCCGCAGCATTCAAGGACGGCTTCGAGAAGTTCCTCAGCCAGAAAAATGTGGTCACCGACCTGCTGGAGAAGATCGAGGCCAAGACCGGGGTGAACCGGCGCTACATAGCCCTGGGTGAGCCGTGCGTGCGACACTGGGGCGAGGCGCTGGTGCTCTCTGGTGTCACCTCCTCAGCTGCCCCCGAGACTGGTACTGCAGGCGAGAGAGCTGGGCGACATTTGTATGCTGTCGACTATTGTGCGACAAATGCAGACAACATACGTATGGCCTGGCATATGCTCTGTCTCTGGTAGTGGGAGACATTTTATCTCAGACACATTGGCAGATGCTTTCTATGTGGATATAGTATTTATTGTGTAATACTCACTTTCCCAATACAAAAAGTGACATTTTTTTCTCATTTGCCACCATGAGAGCCCCGGGTACACCCAGCTGTATACAGGTGTGGCATGTGGCAGCTGTGGACGGCGCCAGGTGTTGCATTGAAACACCTGCTGCTATTCCACGTGATGGCTCAGCTGGCCGCTAACATATGGCGGTGGCAGCTCCCCCCCGCACCATGAATGGGCCCGACCCTCCGCTCTCATCCACGTGACATCCAGGTTAGGGGGTCCCAAATAATGTAGAACCAGCAGAGTACTTGATGGTGTGACCATGAAAGCTATGAAATAGCGTTTTGGCCTCGTGCACACGAATGTATTTTCATTCCGTGTCCGTTCCGTCTTTTTGTGGACCGTATACGGAACCATTCATTTCAATGCTTCCGCAAAAAAAAACAGGAGTTACTCCGTGTGCATTCGGTTTCCGTATGTCCGTATTTCCGTTCCGCCAAAAAATAGAACATGTCCTATTATTGTCCGCTTTACGGACAAGGATAGGACTGTTTTATTAGGGGCCGGCTGTTCCGCAAAATACGGAATGCACATGGACGTCGTCATCTGTTTATTCTATTATTATTTTTTTTCGGGCGGCAAAATACGGTGGTGTGCATGAGGCCTTAGTTTGGGATTTTTGGCCAGAACAAAAATGGATAAAATTGCCTAGTTATGTTTAATACTAGAAGTGTAATTTTGTTACCAGTTTTACCACTTACTGACCCCCTGTCCCCCCCCCAATTGGGGATTTTCCGCTCGGGTAATTAATATGTCGCTTAATTGAGGTTTTCCAACTGCTAAAAAAATTGAAATTGATGTTTAGTGTTTGTGAAACCCATTTACAACCATATGTAGTGGATTTGCTTGCGGAAAATCCACATTGACAGTAGTAGTGAGGAGGATGGGAGTTTAAAAAAATGTCACCGAGCCACTACAGAGAGCGTCCGTGAAAGCCGCCCGGAGCGTGATTGTAAATCTGCAACATGTCACTTTATGTTGCAGAGCTTTACTGCAAATCTCACCCTTTGCGGTGCAGAGGATGGCATTGGAGGCAAATATGCACCGTTTCTGCACTGACAAATTCACCTGAACTAGGAAAAAATTGCAAAGTTTAGCGCACATCATGTTTGCACTAAATTTTGGGACTTTTGGGGGTTTGAAGGCCTGGCACTCCACATTTGTTATAATCCAGTCAGGCCTAGATGATAGAGGAAATCACCAGTTCTCTTGATTTTGCAGACAAAACCTCTATTTGAGTTTAAAGGGGCTGTGCCATCTTAGCCTGCTGGCATATCACTGGGTCCCACGCCATCTTCCGAACAAGCCCCTGAAAGTGAAGAAGAGCGCACCTCGCATGTGTGGCAGCATGCTCTCCATTCATTTCAATGGGAGTTTTCAAAAAAAGCGCGCTGCTATTTTCGGCAGTCCCATAGAGATGGATGGAGGGCAGCCGCACATGCGTGGTTGCTCTCTGCTCACTTCAGGGATCCCATTCTGGAGATAGATGTGGGTCCCATTTCTGAGACCGGCACCTATCTGACTTTGGTGGTATATCTTACTGATGTGCCACCAGTGTCTACGATGGGACAACCCCTACTTTTTATTTACCGTATTTTTTTTTCTGGCGATTAACTTTTTAATTTTCTTTTGAATTGTCTTTTTTAGAGAAATCCTTCTCTAGTACATACAATTTGTAGAGTATCTTTTATTATTTTTTGTGGTGTGCGGTAATGAGGGAAAAAAGCTTTTCTACTGTGTTTTGTACTTTTTATTTTACAGCGTTCACCATCCGAAATAACATCAAAGGGCATCTGTCAGCAGATTTGTACCTATGACACTGGCCGACGTGTTACATGTGAGCTTGGCAGCGGAAGACATCTGTGTTGGTCCCATGTTCATATGTCCACATTGCGGAAAAAAATGATGTTTTGTTATATGCAAATGAGCCTCTAGGAGCAACGAGGACGTTACTGTTACACCTAAAATCTCTGCTCTCTCTGCAACCGCTGCACTTTAATTGAAAGGGCCAGGCAGAAAAAACTTCATGGCTGCCTGGTCCTGTCAATCAAAGTGCAGAGGGCGGCAGTTGCAGAGAGCAGAGCCTCTAGGTGTAATAACAATGCCCCCATTACTCCTAGAGGCTGGATCCTAGATTTTTCTCAGCAATGTGGGCACATATGAACATGGGACCAACACGGATGTCTTCAGCTGCCAAGTGCACATGTAACAGGTCAGCCAGTGTCATAGGTACAAATCTGCCGACAGATGTCCTTTAAGAGGGTTAATAAATTGAGTTAATTTGATGAATCGCCCTGCTCTACTTGCTAGTGTAGATTAGTTTTGGTACATGGCCCGCAGATGTCCATCCCGCTTAATAACTGTGGTGCATCTGACGCCAGCAGGGAACGTGTACATTTACATTCACATCTGCTTTATGGTATTCCTTTAGTCTATTCCACCAGCGGAGCCGACCACCGACATTACCGTATCCAGCATAGCCCGCCAGATCCCCATTCGCTATAATAGGTTCCATTGGGTTACTGTAAGACAGATGTGGACCTAGCCTGAAGAGCATCATGTAAGGGTACTTTCACACTTGCGGCAGAGGATTCCGGCAGGCAGTTCCGTCAAAACGCATGCAAACTGATGGCATTTGTCAGACAGATCAGGATCCTAAACCGTCTGACAAATGCATAGAAATTCCGGATCCGTCTCTCTGGAGTCATCCAGAAAAAACGGATCTGGCATTTGTTTTTTTCATATTTTTGGCGCTCTGTGCATGCGCAGACCACAATGCCGGATCCGTTTTGCCAGATCACTCAAGGCCGGATCCGCCATTAATGCATGTCAATTGGCAAGTGTTCCGGAATTTTGGACAGAGATAAAACCGCAGCATGCTGAGGTATTATCTCCGTCCTGATCAGTCAAAAAGACTGAACTGAAGACATCCTGAACGGATTGCTCTCCATTCAGAATGCATAGGGATAAAACCGATCAGTTCTTTTCCGGTATAGAGCCCCTAGGACGGAACTTAATACCGGAAAATCTATCTCTGTGTGGGAAGGCGAGGACTATTCTGGCCTCGCTGTATTATACAAATGACCTAAACCCTGCACGGCGCCTGATTTGAGTAACAAATCCCAGTGGAGAAGACTTCAGGGCACAGCATTTTAATAGCATTTTAGTTCTGCTGCTGTGTGGTAACTTGGCACTGCCACTAATAGACATGGCATGTGATCTGAATGGCAAAACATGGTGTGACCAACCTTAACCTCGGATTTATGGGACTAATTAAAAAAACTGGCAATTGACTTCTCACACTTCTCTTGTAGATTAGTTGTTGCAATCACACATATAAATATGCCTGCTGCTTGTAGATCTGGTCGTACAAGGCGTAATTCTTACCCGTGTGTTACCATGGCATCACTCCCAGATAGTACTAAATACTGTATGATCTGATCTTGCCGAAGGGAAATAATCCTCGCACTTAGTTTGTACCCTCCCCTCATAAATATGTATACCCATATGCTCGCATCCCATAGGTCATTTCACGTTGTAATCATCGTGCCATCTATTTTTACAGTCTACAGTAAGGCCTCCGCAAAAAATATGGAGGACATCCGAGTGCATTCTGTATTTTACGGAACCAAACAGCTGGCCCCTAATAGAACAGTCCTATATTTGTCTGTAATATGGACAATAATAGGACGTGTTCCGTTTTTTTGCGGAACGGAAACGGAATGCGCACGGGGTACCTTCTTTTTTTTTTTTTTTTTGCGGACCCTTTGAAATGAATGGTTCCACATACGGTCCGCCAAAAAAAAAAACTGAACGGACATGGAAAGAAAACACGTTCATGTGCATGAGGCCTAAAGCTTATGGTAAGTTCTCACAGTGGATGATACACATCAGAAAATCCAGTGTGTGTTTGCTGCAGAAATCTGAGGCCGACCCTCTAGGACAGGATTGCCATGGACATGCCATGGACTTGGTAGCATGCAATGCGGTCTTTGCATGGATCCTGCCATGTGGCACATCCTTCAGTGGGTTTTTACAGCTGGAGGATGCAATGTTGATGGATGGCAGGTATTTCAGTTAAACATTATCCCTGTTCCACAGGATAGGGATAGGCCGTTACCATTTTTGCGGTCCTCAAAACATAGATATTGGCCACGTGTGTTCCGCATTTTGCAGAATCGAACGCCCTGCCCTCTGCAGAACAGTCCTATCCTTGTTTGTAAAATGGACTAGAATAGGACATGTCCTATTTTTTTATTTTTTGCAGGGCTGCGGAACGGACATACGGATGCAGACAGCACATGGCGCGCTGTACGCATCTTTTGCAGCCCCCATTGAAGTGAATGGGTCTGCATCAGACCCGCAAAAAATGTGAATCAGATCCGGACCAAAAATGTTGGTGTGCATGAGCCCTAAAGGATAACTATTAGATTGGTGGGGGTCTGACCACGGGGAATGGGGGTGTTCCCCTGAAATGAATGGAGCAACTGGTCAAGTATGTGCACTGTCACTCCATTTCTATGGGGCTGCCAGAAGTAACCGAACGCTGTCAGCCATTTACACCCATCCCATAGAGCACATATGTCAAACTCATGGACCTCCAGCTGTTTCAAAATTACAACTTCCATCATGCTTACAGCGTACAGCTATTAGGGCATGCTGGGAGTTGCAGTTTTGCAACAGCTGGAGGGCCGTGAGTTTGACCCCCTGCCATATAGAATGAATAGGCAGTGTGCAGCCACTCTATTTATTGTGGGGGATATGCAGCCTCCATTTTCATGATCAGTATCCTGTGGATAGGGGATAACTTCATCTTACCAGAATACACCTTTTAAAGGGGTTTTCCAAGATATTTTTACTGATGACCTGTCCTCTGGATAGGTCATCAGTATCTGATCAGTAGGGGTCTGACACCTCCACCTATCGGCTCTTTGAGAAAGCACTGGTGCTCACAGTAGTGCCGCAGTGTTCTCTCAGCTCACCAAGAACAGTACCATACATTTAAAGGGGTTGTCCAGGTTCAGAGCTGAACCCAGACATACCTCCATTTTCACCCAGGCAGCCCCCCTGACTTGAGCAGGGCAAAGGCATTTTCAGGAGTTCCGGTGACGAACTGGGCTCTCCATGGGGCTTCCAGGAAGCCCTGTGACGTCACCGGCACTGATGGGCGGGCTTTAGCGCTGCCCCAGCCAGTAAAATGGCTAGGGCAGCACTAAAGCCTGCCCACCAGAGCCGGTGACGTCACCAAGCACACTGCCTGGCGGAAGCTTCCGTCCGGCAGTGTGCTATTGTAAACAAAAGAGCCTGTGCCCTGCGCAATCTAGTGCAGGGCAAGGGAGAGCATCAGGGGGGCTGCCTTGGTGAAAAAAAGGGTATGTCCGGGTTCAGCTTTGAACTCGGAAAACCCCTTAAATATCGATTTTGTGCTTCGTATCGCAGCTCAACCCCATTCACTTCAATGGCACAAGACTCGCAGGGAGTGTCTGTAGCATCAGGTCTCTGCCCTTCCCAGCTCGGTTGTCACAGATCCAGCATTAGAGGTTGCGCTACATTTTTTCCGGAAGAGTAAAAATACTCCTCTTACCATTTTTGAGGCATATTTTTAGCCGTGGAGGAAAGTTGAAGCCATTTTAAATACATAATACGTAGCCTGCACTTGCCCACATCTGCGTTTAGACCTTCTGTCACAGATTTTGTCAAAGACCGGACAAACAATCCTCACATGCAGGACTTTTTTGTCCAGTAAAAAGATGGGATCCGTTCAGTTTCTGTTCGGGATCCTATCATAGCGATTGGAGTCTGTTCCTGTCAGGCTGGGTTCACATCACGTTTCTGTCATACGTTTAATGCACGCAAAGAAACTTCTACTTTAGCAGACACCTCAGACAGATGCCATACTGTGCCGTCCATCACCATAGAGTTCCATTGTGCAAAAAATATATACATCATTTTTTATTTATTTTTTGCTAGACTTTGCAGGATGGAAAGACGTGGTACACCACACTTTCCCATCCTGAAAAAAGTATACATTAACATATGTTTTTAGTTTTTTTTTTTACAATGGTACTCTATGGTGATGGATGCCATCTGTCGTGGCCAAAGAGGTGGGTGTGCAGGGGAACCATTACTAATCTAAATAACATCAGGCAATTCTAAGCAAGTGATAAAGTCCAGTCCAATATGGCGGATCCTACCTGTACTTTATCACTTGGCTATAATAGCTGGCATTCACTACATGCCGCACTACAGACATGCTCTGATGAATGGAGTGCAGCGTCTGATGTGTGTAGATCACTCACTGCATTACCCTACGGCTGCAACGAGTACTCGATTAAATCTAGTAATTCGACACAAAAAAATCCTCTGCAAACTTTTTGCATTGAGGATTCATTTGTGTCACATGACCACGGAGCGGGTGTGAACAGATTACTGGAGCCGACACTCTCCATACCAGCGTGACAATCCCCCAGGCAGCTGCTCCCAGCCAATCCCAGTGCTTCTCTCATGTGAGAGCAGCCATAACAGGTCCGTAGTGCACCCCCATAGAAATGCCTCTTCTTGTCCGCAATTGCGGAAAAGAATAGGACATGTTCTATTTTTTTTCGAAACCGCAGACCTGAAGATCAGTGGCGCGCTCTGGAGATGCAGACAGCACACTCTGTGCTGTCCGCATCCATTCCTGCTCCATAGAGAATGAAAGGGTCCGCTTTTTCGGAATGGATGTGGACCCATTTTTTGCGGACGTGCCCTACATTGCTGCACTGCCATTTGTGGTGCACGTCAGGCTGGATGTCCGGGCTCTGCTGTAGTTGTCCAGCACTTTCATTTTTTGCGAATTTCCTTGTGACATTTTCCAAACATGTTACTAAAAATGTATAACCCGTAAAAGGATGCAGATTTAGCATCTACTAAATTTACATACATGCCTGTGCCATTATTTGTGAATGAGAAGGGAGAGAGATCCATGTGTCGACCACAGCTCCCCTAGCCCAAACTGACATCCACTACATGTTGATGTGATCACAGTACAATAGCCCCGCGATCAGATAGAGACTGACGGTACCATAAATTACTATGATGCTGTCAGTTCAGGCAGGGAGATGCGGTAGACACACAGACCTGGTTTCCCAGGCTGACCACGGTCATGTGAATGAGCCCCAAAGTCAGCTTTCTTATATACACCTCAGTTTTGTTTGGATGTGGACTTTTCTGGTAGCTGTTTACTTTTCTGTGTCATATTCTAAAAAAAAATAAAAAAAATCCTGCTGTTTTCACTCTGGCCACTAATAATAAACTGACACAACATGTTCTGTCCAGATTACTTTTCAATAGTCTTTTCATTATCATCGCCGACCAAATCATAATGACAGATAACGCCTATATATAGATAACCCACCATTCACAAAAGGTGATTTGATAGCTTATTTACTTCCCTTTCCCTGAACAGTCACCTGAATATGTCTAAAAAAAGTCATTTTAGTCTGAGAGGCACATTTACTATAGTGTCTGCACCTGTTTTTTGTCTACAAAATGCTGTTCTTTTTAGCTGCATTTACTACTGATTGTGCCTGTTTTTAAGACTTTTGCGCGCTGTGTGTGTGTGTGTGTGTGTGTGTGTGTGTACATATATACACTTTTTTTTTTTTTTTTTTTTTTTTACTAATTCAGAGGTTTTCAAACTTTTTGCGAATTTTTTTATTTCATGACCCCTCTCCCCGATCTATTTATGTAGGTGCATCGTTTTTTGCACCTGAATTTGTTGCAAAAATTGTCTAATTTCTATTCCAGGGCTGGTGTACTTTTCTTCATCTGTTTTCAGGGGTGAAATGCAACTTTGTTTTGCAAATAAATTAGACCAGTCTAGGTGAATATGAACCTGTCTAACTGAAAAACAGCCACCAGAGGTCAGACTTAGTGCTCATGCACACGACCGTATGTATTTTGCAGTCTGCAAAAAATACAGATGACGTCCATGTAAATTCCGTATTTTGTGGAATGGAACAGCCTGCCCCTAATAGAACAGTACTATCCTTGTCCGTAATGCGGACAATAATAGAACGCCTTCTATTTTAAAAAAAAAATTTTGCGGAATGGAAATGGAATGCACACGGAGTAACTTCATTTTTGTGGACCCATTGAAATGAATGGTTCCGCATGCAGTCTGCATAAAAAAACAACAGAGTAAACACGGAAAGAAATTACGTTTGTGTGCATGAGTCCTAATACAAATACACCTAGTCTAATTCATCGACTACTGTGAGACTTTTAATAAATACAAAAGAAAGACGGCTAAATCAAATACGCCTCTCTAATTTTACGCCTAAAAACAGGTGAGCGTAATAAATGTGCCTCTATGAGTCGTCTCCAGATTTCTGGTTTCTGTTGTCCAGATGGGTGCTGCAAAGCATATATGTGAATGTTAACAGCTTGGGTAAGGTGGCAGCACCCATAATAATGTACAGAAAATAGAATAAAATGTACAGAAAATAGAATAAAAAAAATCTACAAACTGAATGAAAACTGATTATCTATCTGTTTTTAATGAGTGAAAAACTGATCAGTCCTGGTGTAAAAAGCTGTGGTCTAACATGAACGTGGCCCCTGTAGTAACTCCCAGCGACAGCTGATGCTGTGAGTATGGGAATGTGTCATTTGCATGTGGAGGAGGAGAGAGGGGGTGGACTTGGCAGTAGTAGCGTTGACGTGCTCTGTAGGAACTTCAGCCAAGCATTCTGGAAGATGATTCGGTTCCTTGCAGCAGGTAAGCAGCAGAACAGAGTTTCTACAGGAAAAGTTCCATATAGCCACTTTCACACAGCAGAATTTGTAAGCCAAAACCAGCAGTTGACCTAAAATGGAGAAAAGAGGTACAAGTGCCTCCTTCATGCTTGCTTTCTGGGTAGGTTCCCCTCCTGGTTTCCCCCACAAATATGTCTGAACTGTACAAAACTTCTCTGGTTGAAGTGTTTCCATAGAGCTCCCACATGTGGCACAAAGAGTTTGGGTTAGAAAACATGAGTAGTTGAGATTTCTCCTCCCTCCCTTTGTCCTCCATATTCTGTCTGCACTTTACGCTGATATTTAAAGGATCGTTTCTTTTCTTATTTCCTGAACAGCAATCATTGGCATCTTAGCTGTTTACTTGGTGATCGGTTATGGGGCGTCTCTGCTTTGCAACTTGATCGGATTTGGCTATCCAGCATACATCTCGTAAGTATCTATTAGTCCTAACTGCGGGCTATCTGCATGAGATGCCATCAGCTTTGCTTGGTCCTTAACACGCAATTAAATCTGTAATTATAAATTATTCACAACTTTCTATTAGCTTGCACATCATTACAGAGCTGGAAAAATCCCATTTTGTCCATTTGTCTATTATGATTACTTTTTATTTAGTGTGGAATTCGAGTATCATGAAGCGTTTTGTGATGAAATCCTTTCTTTCCCTTTCTATTTATTTTTTTTTTTTAAGTTTTACGGCTCAGGGTGGTTTAAAAAAAATGTAGCATTTTACATTTCAAGTTACATGCTGGCCAATAGGAAATTATAAAATGCTCTTTTAAAACTGCAAACACCTATGCTTTGTAATGTCTAGACAGGTCATTAGGAATTCAGAACAGACTGTATAGGAGGTCAGGAGATTGAGAAACAGACAGAACATGATGGTGCAATTCCTTGAGGTCACACAGTAGATGCTGACGTGTACGTATAGAATATCAGCCTATTGGTAAACACGTCTGCTTTCTCTAGTGTCCTGCTTCTAGGGAGAATAGCACCGTGTAGTGGAGGATGTCACACTTTTTATGCTTCCATGTGAAATGTGAGGGATATAGAAGTACAATAAGGCCCTATAGCGGTTTATGGATGCTACAATATGACCATGTAGATGAGGCCTGAAGCAGGAATGGCCTGGTAAGTTGAGAGTGTCAGTTTGTAGTGATAATTACAACCCCTCCCCTGGCTGCGGTTACTGTTAAAGCGTCTGTCATATCAGTTCCTGACAATTTGACCATATAAAGGTGTTGCCGATGAACGCGAGAAATGCTCGTTCATATGGTGATCCTGTCATTTGTACAGGCACCTATATTATCGTTTCTGGGAGGCAGATCTTACGGTCTAAACATCAATCTGCTGCCCAGAAACAATGCAGCTGTATAAGGACAAGAGACTGCAATAGCGATCCCTTGCCCTTGTACTGTGGGGGCAGTCGCCGCATGTAAATGCACTTCATGCTCCTCAGCGCGTGTGAATGTGCCTTAAAGTTGAACACCTGGACCTGAGAAGCACCTCCTGCAAAAAAAAAAAAAAAAAAAGTTCAAGTTAAAAAGGGGTTGTTCCATTAAGACAGATTCATTCTTTATCCACAGGATAGGGGATAAGTGTCTGATGGCAGGGGTCTGACCATTGGAGCCCCCGCCGATCATGAGAACATGAATGGGGCAATGGACAAGCTTGTGGGGCTGCCAGAGAAACGGTCTCCTCTGTTCTCAATCGGTGGAGGCCCCAGTGGTTTGACCCCCCCCACAGATCAGACACTTGTGGATGGGGGATAGGTATCTAAATTATCACCATATACATGAACAGCACAGCAGCTAATAAGTACAATAAGAACCTATACAATTCCTCAAAAAGGTATTACATGGCTACCTTCAATGTTAGATTTACACCAAACAAAGAAAAAAGGTTCTATGTCCAAGTATATATATAAAAATATATATATATATATATATTTTTTTTTTTATTTGATGAAAATAACCATAACATATATGGTACAATACATTATATGTCACATAAATTAGTGATACTAGCCTCACTAGATAGATGTTAGAAACATGTCATAGGGGAAAAAGGTGAGATTTTGGCAATAACCTTTATTTTCTAGCTCATGCAGTAAAACTATATTAACCAATCCATACAGAATTGCATACTAATCCAAAATAAGCGCAACATGGGTGGACATGATAATGAACCTACTGTAATTATCCTGCTCTAATGATGGATGTATAAAGAATTGAGATAGAACCCTAGTACAATATATACCCGACTTCTCTGTCCAAAGCTGCGACCTCCACTAGAAGGTGTACACATCTGAGCATGCAGTAGGCATCTGTGCTGTTTGGGAAGCACTAGGAGAGGCTCTGCACACGCACTGATTCTGACCAACGGTGCAGGAACACAGGGCAGGCAAGATGTCTGGTCTTGTCAGTCATGGGGGAGTCTGGCGTTGCGGGGTGGTGACAAACTAGTGCTCCAGTGGCTTGGGCCAATGCCTCATTGCTCCAACAACGATCATATAAAGGAAAGGGACAATGCAACATAAATGAGGTATAGTTTAAATCGGCAAGGTCAGCCCTAGCAGCCAGTATGCCTGGTTTAATAGGGTTGACCGTGCTTGACAGAAACTTATGTACATTTGTTTTAGAGCCTATTTCACTACCTGATGTTTGGTTCTGGAAGAATGGAGGTTAGTCAGAACTAGTGCTCCTAGGGCCCTGTGTTTGCATAGAGCACAATGTGATCTCTAATCTTGTATGTACGTCGTCTGATCCTCTTCTGCTTTCGTCACAGTTTGAATTCACATGGTTCCTCACAGTTCTAGTTTCCATAAAGTGCTGGATTTTAATGCATTTGAACTGACCTGTTTTATTATATATATTATTATTATTATTATTATTTTTGTGAGAGAAATCTGGCCCTTTTTATACAGGCCAAGTATTGAGCCAAATATCGTGAACAAACGTTAATTCCCCATAACTGGTCCATGTAAAGGTGTGTCATCAGGTTGTCATCTGCTCAGATGATCGGTTACCACATTACACATATCTGTGCACTTCTCAGCAGTTTCTATTCTCTCAGCTGACTGAACTGTCAATATCAGATTTGTTCATTAGCAGTCATAAGAATGTCACAAGTTTTGCCCGGTCATGCCTGTAGCCTCCCCCTTGTGAGCTTCTGTCATTCAGCAGAGCCAAGAGATCACCTATCCTTTCCTGTAAGTGATAAATGGATAATTGCTGGGATTATAAGAATGGTAACCCCAAGCCCCTGCTCCTCCTCACCGCTCAGCCATGTTCAGAAGTCTGAATGGAGTAACAGTCAAACGTGTGCTGATGCGCCATTTGGTGTCTATGGGTACAGAAAATGTACTTTTCCATCATTTTGATGAACAGAATATTGCCAGCTTTTTTGCAAGAATCAACAACGGAGGCTCCTGCCAAAAGCTCTGTCATAGAGGTGAATTTAAAGGGGTTGTGTCACTTCAGTAAATGGCATTTATCATGTAGAGGATGTTACTATAAGCCAATTGCTAATGTATTGTGATTATCCATATTGCTTCCTTTGCTGGCTGGATTCATTTTTCCATCACATTATACCCTGCTCTTTTCCATGTAATCCAGCAGTGGTGGCCGTGCTTGCACATTATAGGAAAAAGTGCCGGCGTCTCTGGTGGCTGGGACCATGGGAGCTCACATAGACCGGTGCTTTTTTTCTATAGTGTGCAAGCACAACTACCGCTGCTGGATTGCAGGATGGTCTTAACCATGGAAAAAGAAATCCAGCCATCAAAGTAGGCAATATGGACAATCACAGTACATTAGTAAGTGCCTTGTATTAGCATAATAAATGCTATCTGCTGAAGTGAGACAACCTCTTTAACCTAACTGGCAGAAATTTTAAGTAGTTATTCTTTACAGATCCAGGCAGCTGATTTTGCCCAAGTCTCAGCCAGATCGATGTTTTCCCAACTGCGGATGAAAAAGTAGTATTACAATCCAGAAGGGGCAATATAATGGTTTGAGCGGGGTGGTCCAGAGCAGAGGATATCTGTCTGTATGACGTCCATACGCCCTAATGGGGCTTATGAACAGGGGATGCTCCGATAACACATTCCCTTTTAACAGATAACTGCAAATATGCACATTTTGCTGTCCAGTTTCATATCCTGAAGCTATGAACTCCCGAATATACTACTATTGCACCTGCCGCTAGCCGGGCACTATTGCACCTGCCGCTAGCCGGGCACTATTGCACCTGCCGCTAGCCGGGCACTATTGCACCTGCCGCTGGCCGGGCACTATTGCACCTGCCGCTGGCCAGACACTATTGCACCTGCCGCTGGCCAGACACTATTGCACCTGCCGCTGGCCAGACACTATTGCACCTGCCGCTGGCCAGACACTATTGCACCTGCCGCTGGCCAGACACTATTGCACCTGCCGCTGGCCAGACACTATTGCACCTGCCGCTGGCCAGACACTATTGCACCTGCCGCTGGCCAGACACTATTGCACCTGCCGCTGGCCAGACACTATTGCACCTGCCGCTGGCCAGACACTATTGCACCTGCCGCTGGCCAGACACTATTGCACCTGCCGCTGGCCAGACACTATTGCACCTGCCGCTGGCCAGACACTATTGCACCTGCCGCTGGCCAGACACTATTGCACCTGCCGCTGGCCAGACACGTCAGTGAATGGGAGCATTCTTGTTCATTTGTTCCCAACGATTGTCACATGTAAAAAATGTCTGCCTATCAACTGACAAATGAGGAAATGTTCCTCATTGATCGTATCTTTTATGTGGACATGTAAATCGCCCTTTGTGTTGGGCACATGCCCCATGTGTACAGGTGATGTGCTGCTGATAGTGATGCAAACTACAGTGAAGAACCAGGATCCGTCTGACCAGGATGACAATGACTGCTAAAATCTAAATGAAGGTTAGACTGTCTGCCTGTGTAAATGGGCCCTTAGTCCTACGTGTATATAACTATCAGCCAGCAGTCCTGATCAGTTCTGTATGGTTCCAACAAAGGATGGCTATCGCTTATCACTAATGATATGTTTATACCTTAAGCCCCTAAAGGTTAGCAGTAAAGCTGGACAAATCTCAGGAATCGGGAAGGCCATGGCCGGTTTTTGGGGTAAATTTCCTGCTCTTTGCTGGAGTGATCTCGCTGCTTCTACAATATCTTGTCCACTGAATCCGATCAAAACCATTCATTTAAAAAACCCGGCCGAGTCTCCTGACACTACAGTCACTCAGAGTTCTGCTGCATATATAACCACCTTTGCCATAATAAGCAGGCGTGTAGTTGACCACAGGAAACTGGCATGAGATGTCGACTTCCTGGAACTACCACATCAGATTTCTTTTCTGTTTACATGTAGTTTCTTGTCATTTCTAGTTTCTTTGATTCCTGTGTACTTGAGCCAGTATATTGGCGACATTTACACATGTGACTACAGTGCAGTGACAGAAGCGGTGTAGAGACAGACGGCAAGGATTAAAGGGAACCTGTCTCCATGAAAATGCAGTGTAATCTGCAGGCTACATGTCGTAGAGCGGGAGGAGCTGAGCAGATTGGTGGGAAAGGATTCAGTATAACTTGTATTTTATTCACTTATATATTCCTGCTCATTCTGGGATTTGAAGCCCAGGAGATTTCCTATCAGTGATAACAGCAGGGATATAAATGAATAAATGACAAGTTTTACAGAATCTTATCCTATAAAACTATATATCGATCTGCTCCGCTCCTCTATAACGTGCTGCTTAGACCCCACAGATTCTCCCGCACGTAGCTAGCAGCTATGACTTTGAGGGTATGGCCATATAAATCGGTGTGTGATGCCTGTGGATGTCATATTATGCGCCTGTCTAGTTACTGTGAATTTTTTCACAGCTTATGACTAAGATTTCTTTTTGTATGTTTTCTGTATATTATACTTGTATGAAAACATTATGCTGTAACCTTGGTGTATATTGGATCTTTTTTATAGTAACATTTTTAGGTTGTGTGTGTTTTTTATTTTTGCTGGTGCTCGTTCATATGAAGGATCTTACAGAGCTACTATTACTATGACTGTTACAGTAGTGGCAATTACATTATGAAATGTTGCCTCCAAGTCATGTGCAGAAATTGCTGCCTATTTGTGGCAGGATGTCGCCTGAGTCATGATAGAAGAGAAGGGCCCAAAGGAAATGTGCCCACGTATACATCCATACGCCAAAGGTATAACAATACAGTAATATCAGACTTGTCCTAGGAATCCAGGAGTTAAAGGTGTGTTGGTTTTCTTTTCTCCTGAGGTGCACATGAATCTTGCACATCCCAAACCAGTTTTTCTACTAGTACTTGTTTAGTATGTAAATCGTAACCCTCATACACACTGCAGCATTGCTGCTAGGTTTTGTACATTGCCTTACTGTAACTCTGTATGCCTCTGATTTTTAGATCATTGTCCCCTATAGAGAACACAGTGAAAAAGGTGCTATAAAAATATACCTTAGTAGGAAAACTAAAACAGCAGCAAATCTCACACTGAAAAGTGAGAGCCAAATAAGTGTGCGTGTACAGGTATGTATACAGGGGCGCCCCTCTAACTGCGCCCACTGCCCGCCCTGGCACCTCCCCTTTTGTATTCCTACTGACCCAGAGAATAGAGGGCACAGGTTAGTTTTGCCACAAAGGGAACACAGTAGGAAAAAAACCCGTAAAATGGTGGAGGAATTATTTTTAGTTTTTGTTTTTTCAATTCCACCCCATTTGGAATTTTTTGCTTGCTTCCCACTACATTGTATGCCATATTAATGTACAACTTGTACCACAAAAAAATAAGCCCTCAAATGAATATGTGAACGGTAAAATAAAAAAGTTATGGGTCAAGGAAGATGGGGAAGAAAAATTAAAATGAAAAAATGAAGATACCGGAGGTTTATTAATGATTAAAAGGGTTATCCAACACTAGGGCTGCAGCTAACGATTATTTGAATAATCGATTAGTTGCCGATTAATTACTACGATTAATCGGAAAAAACGACAAAATTACAAAACAGAGAGGTTTATATGATCTTACTTGAAAAATTATGTTCAAAGGCCATATTAAAACAAATTGTGGACAACACTATTATGGGGGATCTGTGGACGACACTATTATGGGGGATCTGTGGACGACACTATTATGGGGGATCTGTGGACGACACTATTATGGGGGATCTGTGGACGACACTATTATGGGGGATCTGTGGACGACACTATTATGGGGGATCTGTGGACGACACTATTATGGGGGATCTGTGGACGACACTATTATGGGGGATCTGTGGACGACACTATTATGGGGGATCTGTGGACGACACTATTATGGGGGATCTGTGGACGGCGTAGTTATGGAGAGGGGGATATGTGCACTGTTATGGGCATAACAGTGCACAGATCCCTTTCCTCATAACAGTGCACAGACCCCCCTCCCCATAGCAGTGCCATAGACAGATCCTCCCCCCTCCCCATAGCAGTGCTATACACAGACCCCCCCTTCCCATAGCAGTGCCATAGACAGATCCCCCTTCCCCCTAACAGCCCCGGCCCCGATGCTTGCATCTTTATTTTACCTTTTTACAATGACGCTCCCGCTCCTGTAACAGCCAGGAAGAGCGGACGGCGGCGTAACGTCACTCAATCACGTGACGCGCCTGCTCCGCCCACTTCATGAATGAAGGAGGCGGAGCAGGCGTGTCACGTGAGTGAGTGACGTTACGCCGCCGTCCGCTCTGCCTGGCTGTTACAGGAGCGGGAGCGTCATTGTAAAAAGGTAAAATAAAGATGCAGCGCCTGCCTGCCCGCCCGAATAGCAACGAATCGGCGATTATTCGATAACTGGATTCGTCGACAACGAATCCAGTTATCGAATATAATCGATTACATCGATTAATCGTTGCAGCCCTATCCAACACCTATTATGCCCCCCAAAATGCAACAGTTCTTCACCCTTATGGCCCCAGAATACATCACATGCCACCCCCCCACCCCATTTGGAATTTTTTGCTTGCTTCCCACTACATTGTATGCCATATTAATGTACAACTTGTACCACAAAAAAATAAGCCCTCAAATGAATATGTGAACGGTAAAATAAAAAAGTTATGGGTCAAGGAAGATGGGGAAGAAAAATTAAAATGCAAAAATGAAGATACCGGAGGTTTATTAATGATTAAAAGGGTTATCCAACACCTATTATGCCCCCCAAAATGCAACAGTTCTTCACACTTATGGCCCCAGAATATGTCACATGCCCCCCCCCCCCCCCCACAGCAATGAGTTCCCCTCACTTACAGCATCTGAGAGTGTTAAAAAAACGGAAGTGTGGGATTCCTTTACAGGCGCTCTTTCCCCCAGTGGAGATCGGGAAAAGCACCATGTTCTATAAATAAGCCACAGCCTGTACTAGGCTTCCAGGCTCATTGTTAGTATATCCCAGTTTAGGCCACTAGGTGGCAGCACTGAACTGTGATATAGTGACTTCTATACAGACGAATGGAGAAATTTACATCTGATGATTGTAAGTTGTGGTCCACTTGGGGGACCTAACAAAAAGTAAAAAAAAAATATTTTGAAAATATAAAAAATACATTTAAAAATTAAAATCATCCCCATTCCCCAAAATAAAAAGAAACAAAAAAAATTGCATTATGGGTATCGCCGCATGCGAAAACGCCTATGCTATTAAAATAATTAAAAAGTTAGCCCATATGGTGAATGGCGTAAAAGAAAAATATTTATTTTAAAAAGGCCGATTCTCATTTTTTTTTATCACTTTATTGCCCAAGTCGATCAAGTCATACACACCCCAAAATGGTGTCAAAAATGACAGATCATCCCACAAAAATTGAGCCCCCATACATCTCCGTAGACATAACTATAAAAAAGTTGAGGGTCAGAATATCGCGATGAAAAGAAAAAAAAAAATTTTATGAAGTGAGTCCTGTGTATTTAAGTTTTATTTAGACTCTATTTTTAAAATGTTTCTGTGGAGATTTGAACTCGCAACCATCTACATTAAAGGGCTTATCCCATGTTAGACAATGGGGGAATATCGCTAGGATATGCTCCCATTGTCTGATAGGTGCGGATCCCACCTCCTGGGACCCGCACCTACAAGAAGAGCGGAGAAAGTTGAGGAGGGCGCACTGCTCATGCGCAGCCACCCTTTATTCATTTCTATGGAGCTGCCGAAAATAGCCGAGCGCTGGCTTGGCTATTTCCGTCAG
Organism: Bufo gargarizans; assembly: GCF_014858855.1. Taxonomy (NCBI): domain Eukaryota; kingdom Metazoa; phylum Chordata; class Amphibia; order Anura; family Bufonidae; genus Bufo; species Bufo gargarizans. The sequence goes on from NC_058080.1 coordinate 619,143,977, forward strand.
CCCTATAGAAATGAATGGGAGCGGTGGCTACGCATGGTAGCTCTATAACCCAGTGGTTAAGGTTCTTGTCTTTAATGTAGATGGTTGTGAGTTCGAATCCTCACAGAAACATTTAAAAATTGTCTAAAATTATACTTGTATATAGTGACCATGCTTGGGAATACCCCGTTTACATTCATAACCCATCCATATATGGAGTCAGAGCAGGGACTCCTAAGCTGAAAAAATTCCCCTCTCCAGGGCCCTGACTGAGCATTGGGGAAGCAAGCGGTGGCCTTCTTGTGCTCTGGGCCCCCCTGTGCCACGGGCCCCATAGCAGCTGTGTGGTCTGCCTATGTATATATACACTCACCTAAAGAATTATTAGGAACACCTGTTCTATTTCTCATTAATGCGATTATCTAGTCAACCAATCACATGGCAGTTGCTTCAATGCATGTCGGGTTGTGGTCCTGGTCAAGACAATCTCCTGAACTCCAAACTGAAAGTCAGAATGGGAAAGAAAGGTGATTTAAGCAATTTTGAGCGTGGCATAGTTGTTGGTGCCAGACGGGCCGGTCACAATCTGCTCAGTTACTGGGATATTCACCCACAACCATCTCTAGGGTTTACAAAGAATGGTGTGAAAAGGGAAAAAACATCTAGTATGCGGCAGTCCTGTGGGCGAAAATGCCTTGTTGATGCTAGAGGTCAGAGGAGAATGGTCCGACTGATTCAAGCTGATAGAAGAGCAACGTTGACTGAAATAACCACTTGTTGCAACCGAGATATGCAGCAAAGCATTTGTGAAGCCACAACACGCACAACCTTGAGGCAGAAGACCCCACCGGGTACCACTCATCTCCACTACAAATAGGAAAAAGAGGCTACAATTTGCACAAGCTCACCAAAATTGTAAAAATGTTGCCTGGTCTGATAAGTCTTGATTTCTGTTGAGACCTTCAAATGGTAGAGTCCGAATTTGGTGTAAACAGAATGAGAACATGTATCCATCATGCCTTGTTACCACTGTGCAGGCTGGTGGTGGTGGTGTAATGGTGTGGGGGATGTTTTCTGGGCACACTTTAGGCCCCTTAGTGCCAATTGGCCATCGTTTAAATGCCACGGGCTACCTGAGCATTGTTTCTGACCATGTCCATCCCTTCATGACCACCATGTACCCATCCTCTGATGGCTACTTCCAGCAGGATAATGCACCATGTCACAAAGCTCGAATCATTTAAAATTGGTTTCTTGAACATGACAATGAGTTCACTGTACTAAAATGGCCCCACAGTCATCAGATCTCAACCCAATAGAGCATCTTTGGGATGTGGTGGAACGGGAGCTTCGTGCCCTGGATGTGCATCCCTCAAATCTCCATCAACTGCAAGATGCTATCCTATCAATATGGGCCAACATTTCTAAAGAATGCTATCAGCACCTTGTTGAATCAATGCCATGTAGAATTAAGGCAGTTCTGAAGGCAAAAGGGGGTCCAACACCGTATTAGTATGGTGTTCCTAATAATTCTTTAGGTGAGTGTATATGTGTGTGTATGTATGTATGTGTGTGTGTGTGTGTGTGTGTGTGTGTATGTGTATATATATATATATATATATATAAAGACGAAAAAAGTCGGACTGCACTCCAAAATGATGGTGAAATAAAAGTGTTTTAATCACCCATAATATGGCAACTTGCGACGTTTCGGCTCACAAGAAAGAGCAGCAGCACTTGTGGATGTAGTCGGGTCAGGAATCCTCTGACCTTAGGCCACTCGGTCAGGTATGGTTATAGAATTTTCAAAGAAGAGGCAGCACTCCAGAATTTCGGTAAAAACGACCCACTTTAATTTCCCCTGTGCAACGTTTCAACTGCTCCTTGCAGTCTTTTTCAAGCATAGCAATCAGTGTCACAGCATATATTTATATACCCACAATCCTTAGTGAGTTCAATTAACAGAGTGATTTAACAATAACATGATCAATTTCATATAAAAAGACAAATAACATATAAATTCCTTTCAAATTCATCTGTGGAAACCTGACTTCATTTCATATACCGAAGCAGCAATTTTGTACATAGTCAAATATCCTAAGTCATATATAGATATATAGAGATATAGATAGATATATAGATATATATATATATATATATATATATATTAACATATTAATAAAGTGCCTCGTGCTTTCAATCAATGTGGTCACCTGTATGTGCTAATTATGCGGTCAACAGGCCGCGTGGTTTAAAACTTACAGCAAGAGGTAAGATGATGGCGGCAGCCGTCTCAGCGTTCCCCTATCTCCACTGCGCATGCTCCATATCTTGGCAACCAAGTACAAACTCCAAGGCAGCGCTCCATAGTGACGTCAGCCATGACGTTCGCACCAGCCGCCAAGACCCGCCCCTGAATCGTGACGATGTGAGAGGACGCCTCCGTGTCCGGCCCCCGGGTCACATGACTAGTCATGGGAGCCGTAGCCTAGCAACAGGGAAGCGCTCACCCACACTTATCACAATCTCCAGGGTCGGAGAGAAACAGGCAGTGAGGCATACAGGGGGAACGGAAGCCCCATATAGGGAGCAAGCGGGTTGTACATCAGTCTGAATTCAAATCTTCCTAGGTGATTGTTATGAATATAAGGATATCAAGCCGTAAATATCAGAGGATATAGTCCTAGTATAGGATGTATTTATCTAGGAGAATAAGGGGTGTGGCCTACATGGACGTCTCACAAGGTGATATTCCATGCAGACCCGCAGATCCCTGGTGCCAAGTGTTTCCACACCCTTCACCCCTATGGTCTGCATCCACCCCCTCATCCCCACAACATATGATTTCCTCCATTCACGACTCATCCATTTTGTTAGGTGTAAAGTCATAGTTCCAACCCTATTCTCCTATGGGACCTCTTTAAGCGGTCGCCATCATCCTCCTCCGCTGCACAATGTACTTGAAATATAATAGAATCCCTTTCAGAGTTGAATCCTTCTGAAAAAAAGGGAAAATAGAGAAAGTAATTAGTAAAATGCCAGACACTAAAGGTGATCACATAACCAAAAGAGCCAGGGGAAGGAAACCCCAGGGGGTCATATACATTGAAAAAATAAAAGAGACACACTCTCCAACATTCTACATTATATTCCATTTGAAGTCCACATTTAGATGTGGTTTGAGTGACTGTAGGCGATGAATCCATTGCAATTCCCGTTGTTTAAGGGTCAATGTGCGGTCACCCCCTCGTCTGCCTCTTTGGACCTGATCTATGATCATACATTTCAGATCTTTTTCCGTATGGCCACGTTCTACAAAATGTTTTGGAACCGGTAAATCCAATCTTTTACGTCTTATTGAGAAACGATGATTATTCAGACGCGTTTTCATGTCACATGTGGTCTCCCCCACATAGAGGAGGCCACATGGACATTTAAGCACATATATGACAAATGTGCTATCACATGTCAGATAATGGCGGATATCATACTGGACCCCAGTATCTGGATGTGTAAACACATTGCCCTTCATCATGTATGTACAATTCACGCACGTCAGGCACGGGAAACATCCCGTTCTCCTTGTGCCGAGAAATGTTTGTGTCTTCTTTTTGGTAGGGACATCGGCCTTCACCAGCCTATCACGTAGGTTAGTTGGCCGTCTATATGAAAAGAGCGGAGGTCTAGCTAGTAATTCGATCTTAGGAAAATTGCTCTGCAGAATAGGCCAATGTTTTCTCAGTATATTCGCTATATCACTACTCTGTTCCGAATATGTTGATACAAATGGAATCTGTTTAGCTCTCAATTTTGATTTCTTTCCCTCTTCACCCTGCGGGAGCTGTATCCTCCTTAGATGTTTTTCAAGATTTTTTTGTGGGTACCCCCGTTGTCTAAATTTGTTGATCATCTGTCCATATCTCACAGGCAATTTTTCTGGATCCTGCACGATTCTCCTCACACGCAGTAATTGACTGCGCGGTAGGGACTCAATGCAGGGTCTAGGGTTGCAACTTTCATACCGCAGCAGTGTGTTGCAGTCAGTGGGCTTGGTGAAGATGTCAGTGGACAACATATTGCCAACTATTGTCACCATTGTGTCGAGAAACTGGACCCGTTCATTAGAGTATGTTAGTGTGAATGCAATATCACTGTCCATCTCATTGAGATAACAGTGAAATTGCTCTAGAGACTCTGTGTCACCTTGCCAAACGAGGAAGACGTCGTCTATGTATCGCCACCACCCCAATACTTTGTTGAAGTGGTGGGACACATAGACAAGGTCCTCCTCGAGTGACGCCATAAACACATTTGCATACGTTGGGGCCACGTTGGACCCCATCGCAGTCCCCCGTAATTGCAGAAAAAACTGCTCCCCAAACATAAAGTAATTATGCCTAAGTACCAGGTTCAATAGTTGAAGAATAAACTCACGGCAATCTTCAGAGTAATCACTACTTTCCAAACATCTCCTGACCGCATTGACTCCACGTTCATGGTCTATAGAGGTATAAAGACTGGTGACATCGAATGATGCCACCAGACATCCATCAGGTAATACCACGGTTGAGATCTTTTCCAAGAAATCCTCCGTGTCTCTGATATATGATTTTGTATTGATGGCGTAAGTACGGAGTATGCGGTCCAGGAAGATGGAAATGTGTGAACAGATGGAATCAATGCCCGACACAATGGGTCGTCCAGGTGGGTTTGTCAGGGACTTATGTATTTTTGGCAATACATAAATCATTGGCGTACGGGGATTCTCCATAAGTAAAAAGGAGTATACACCGTCGTCAATGATATCACGATCACGTGCCATGTCCAATACACATTTGATTTTTTTGATAAATCCAAATTTTGGGTCACCTGACAATTCTTTATATACTTTTTGATCATTGAGTTGTCTCCCTATATATATATATATGGGAGAAATAGGGAGACAACTCAATGATCAAAAAGTATATAAAGAATTGTCAGGTGACCCAAAATTTGGATTTATCAAAAAAATCAAATGTGTATTGGACATGGCACGTGATCGTGATATCATTGACGACGGTGTATACTCCTTTTTACTTATGGAGAATCCCCGTACGCCAATGATTTATGTATTGCCAAAAATACATAAGTCCCTGACAAACCCACCTGGACGACCCATTGTGTCGGGCATTGATTCCATCTGTTCACACATTTCCATCTTCCTGGACCGCATACTCCGTACTTACGCCATCAATACAAAATCATATATCAGAGACACGGAGGATTTCTTGGAAAAGATCTCAACCGTGGTATTACCTGATGGATGTCTGGTGGCATCATTCGATGTCACCAGTCTTTATACCTCTATAGACCATGAACGTGGAGTCAATGCGGTCAGGAGATGTTTGGAAAGTAGTGATTACTCTGAAGATTGCCGTGAGTTTATTCTTCAACTATTGAACCTGGTACTTAGGCATAATTACTTTATGTTTGGGGAGCAGTTTTTTCTGCAATTACGGGGGACTGCGATGGGGTCCAACGTGGCCCCAACGTATGCAAATGTGTTTATGGCGTCACTCGAGGAGGACCTTGTCTATGTGTCCCACCACTTCAACAAAGTATTGGGGTGGTGGCGATACATAGACGACGTCTTCCTCGTTTGGCAAGGTGACACAGAGTCTCTAGAGCAATTTCACTGTTATCTCAATGAGATGGACAGTGATATTGCATTCACACTAACATACTCTAATGAACGGGTCCAGTTTCTCGACACAATGGTGACAATAGTTGGCAATATGTTGTCCACTGACATCTTCACCAAGCCCACTGACTGCAACACACTGCTGCGGTATGAAAGTTGCAACCCTAGACCCTGCATTGAGTCCCTACCGCGCAGTCAATTACTGCGTGTGAGGAGAATCGTGCAGGATCCAGAAAAATTGCCTGTGAGATATGGACAGATGATCAACAAATTTAGACAACGGGGGTACCCACAAAAAAATCTTGAAAAACATCTAAGGAGGATACAGCTCCCGCAGGGTGAAGAGGGAAAGAAATCAAAATTGAGAGCTAAACAGATTCCATTTGTATCAACATATTCGGAACAGAGTAGTGATATAGCGAATATACTGAGAAAACATTGGCCTATTCTGCAGAGCAATTTTCCTAAGATCGAATTACTAGCTAGACCTCCGCTCTTTTCATATAGACGGCCAACTAACCTACGTGATAGGCTGGTGAAGGCCGATGTCCCTACCAAAAAGAAGACACAAACATTTCTCGGCACAAGGAGAACGGGATGTTTCCCGTGCCTGACGTGCGTGAATTGTACATACATGATGAAGGGCAATGTGTTTACACATCCAGATACTGGGGTCCAGTATGATATCCGCCATTATCTGACATGTGATGGCACATTTGTCATATATGTGCTTAAATGTCCATGTGGCCTCCTCTATGTGGGGGAGACCACATGTGACATGAAAACGCGTCTGAATAATCATCGTTTCTCAATAAGACGTAAAAGATTGGATTTACCGGTTCCAAAACATTTTGTAGAACGTGGCCATACGGAAAAAGATCTGAAATGTATGATCATAGATCAGGTCCAAAGAGGCAGACGAGGGGGTGACCGCACATTGACCCTTAAACAACGGGAATTGCAATGGATTCATCGCCTACAGTCACTCAAACCACAGGGTCTAAATGTGGACTTCAAATGGAATATAATGTAGAATGTTGGAGAGTGTGTCTCTTTTATTTTTTCAATGTATATGACCCCCTGGGGTTTCCTTCCCCTGGCTCTTTTGGTTATGTGATCACCTTTAGTGTCTGGCATTTTACTAATTACTTTCTCTATTTTCCCTTTTTTTCAGAAGGATTCAACTCTGAAAGGGATTCTATTATATTTCAAGTACATTGTGCAGCGGAGGAGGATGATGGCGACCGCTTAAAGAGGTCCCATAGGAGAATAGGGTTGGAACTATGACTTTACACCTAACAAAATGGATGGCGGCTGGTGCGAACGTCATGGCTGACGTCACTATGGAGCGCGGCCTTGGAGTTTGTACTTGGTTGCCAAGATATGGAGCATGCGCAGTGGAGATAGGGGAACGCTGAGACGGCTGCCGCCATCATCTTACCTCTTGCTGTAAGTTTTAAACCACGCGGCCTGTTGACCGCATAATTAGCACATACAGGTGACCACATTGATTGAAAGCACGAGGCACTTTATTAATATGTTAATGTATGTGTATGTATGTGTGTGTGTGTGTATGTATGTATATATATATATATATATATATATATATATATATATATATATATATATATATATATATATATATATATATATATCTCTATCTATCTCTATCTATCTCTATATATCTATATATGACTTAGGATATTTGACTATGTACAAAATTGCTGCTTCGGTATATGAAATGAAGTCAGGTTTCCACAGATGAATTTGAAAGGAATTTATATGTTATTTGTCTTTTTATATGAAATTGATCATGTTATTGTTAAATCACTCTGTTAATTGAACTCACTAAGGATTGTGGGTATATAAATATATGCTGTGACACTGATTGCTATGCTTGAAAAAGACTGCAAGGAGCAGTTGAAACGTTGCACAGGGGAAATTAAAGTGGGTCGTTTTTACCGAAATTCTGGAGTGCTGCCTCTTCTTTGAAAATTATATATATATATATATATATATATATATATATATATATATATATATATATATATATATATATATATATATATATTTACTGCAGTGAGTTCACTCGATATACACCGGGTGCTGGCTGTATAATAAATACATCAGGCACCCGACTGCAATGATTGGGAATGGCGATCTTGGCGAACCCTGTCATTTAACCCCTCACATGCCGTGATCAACACCAATCGGGGTATCTGTGAGGTAAAGCAGAGGGATGCGGCTCCCTCTGCCTTCCAATTGGAGCCCCGGCTGTGAAATTGTGTGGCTCAGATCAGTTACCATAGCAGCCTGGACGCTTCTGAAGATTCCCTGCCATGGTAAACTCCTTGCTAAGCTGTGCACAAACCATGACCGTGTCAAAATCCCATTCAGGGCTCATGCACACGAACGTATTGTCTTTCCGTGTCCGTTCAGTTCATTCATTTCAATGGGTCCGCAAAAAAAACGGAAGGCACTCTGTGTGCATTCCGTTTACTTATGTCCATTCCGCAAAAGAAATAGAATATGTCCGCATTACGGACAAGGATAGTACTGTTCTATTAGGGGCCAGCTGTTCCGTTCCGCAAAATACGGAATGCACACATTCGTATTTTTTGCGGACTGCATAATACATACGGTCGTGTGCATGAGGCCTCACTTTATTAGAATCTCTATTAGGGTGAATGGGGACAAGGGATCAAAAGATCCCAGGTTCTAGCCCTTAAGGGGGTTACAAGTTATTATCAAAGTAAAAAAAATTAAAAATAAAAACTATACAGGTTTAGTATCGCTCTATTAGTACTGAGCCACAGAACAAGGATGTCATGTCATTTTTACCGCACAGTGAACACTGTGATGTCAAAACACCAAAAACCTTGGCAGACTTTTTATTTTTCAATTTTAACCCCACAAAGAACTTTTTTTTTCCCATTTTTCCAATAACAGACATATTAAATAAAATGGTGTCTTAAAAAACACATGATCACACAAAAAATAAGCCCTCATATGGCTATATGAATGGAGAATTAAAAAAAGTTATGGCTATTGGAACGTTAGGAGGAAAAAAAAAGAAAACTCAAAACCAAAAATGGGCCCGATACTTAAGGTGTTGATCAGAGAGGAGCAGGATGGAAAATGGCAGCTATTTATGGCCATCGCATAGCTGTTGGAGCAATATATTGTGCTCAGTGGTATACTATATGGTTCTGATGGGGCAGTATTTTGTGCTATGGTATTGATGACCCTGCCTATTTGTGTTTCTCCACCTTCTGTCAATTTCGACTCCCCCCCCCCCCCCCCCCCCCAACATAGGGCCACGGTTAGTTTAGTTTTTTTCCCCAAAGGCCACTTTAAGTTCCTAGTCTGTTCCTGTATGTATATAATATAATCTATCAATGCTATACAGGTAATACATAGACCTGAATTTACTAAACACCTGTAAATCAGAAATATAATACATAGTAATACACAACTACTGGAGGGTAGTGCAGAAACCTCAAGTCACATATCTATACATTTGAATGCAAAATGTCACATCATAGAAAGTACCCATACAGACTAAAAATCCCCGGCCCAACAACATGTTTCGTCGTAGCTTCTTCTGGGGGTTTTCCCTGGACAGTCTGTCACTGACGGCGCTGATTGCACAGTGTGAGACTGTGCAGACTGCTAACAGAAGGAATAGTAGAGGAATGGCGCAACAATAGCGTTACTGGCATATAAAACTTTTATTTCAGATTTTTTTTTCATGGGCAGTGCAAAATGTAGTAAAACAGACGTCAGGAGAGGTGACGGGCCCTCTTTAAAAGTATTTAACGAAATGAAATTTACATCACTGCAATTGTATTGACCCACATAATAAACTTGTCATTGTCACCGTACAGTGAATGGCTATGTCAACGGAAATAAAAAAAAAAAGTCTGTACCAAAATTGGCTGCTACAGGAAGGTGATGTTTTGACTAGAATTTATGCCGCGTGCATTTCTTGTGGACCGTGTCTCCAGGGTGAGGGGTTGGGGGATGCGACTGGGACAGAATTGACATTACCTGTATGGTGGTGGCTCAGCCATACCTACATACTGGATAGTATGAAACAGAAGCTGACACATTCCACTTTTTGATGATTGTAAAATTGTTTGCTCGGGGCTGTGCTGGCAGTTCCTTTTAATTTAATTACTTGTAGTAACAATTTGTTATAATAGCCCAATAGCTGTTTGATCTGCAGTTGAGTACACTACTCCCTAAACCCATTAAACTTGAGACCTGACATTCTCAATCTGTAAATGTCAGTTTAGCTTATCCCTCATGTTTCTGTGTAGTTAACCTTTTTGCTGCCAAGAGTATTCGGACATTTTGCACCTCTGGTAGCCAGGGCATTTTTGCAGTTTTGACATTTACAAATAAAACCTAAATTATGAAATCTCGCCCCCAATACCCATATATTGTCTAAAAGTAGACACCTGGCACATGTCAAAATATCACTAAGCACTTTATACAATGACTCCTAAATGCAAGTTTGTGTCCAAATGTAATTTTTCATAAAACGTTGATTTTAGTGGGTGAACGTTATATGCACCACGCCTGCTAAAAGTAAAATGTCAACATGTGCAGAGTTCATGCACACCACAGGCCTAAAGAGGGTGTGCTCTAAATATCAGAGGCCATCAAATATTTGTCCATCATCCACAATTGCGTTATGGATTTCTTTGTGTTCCTTATCTGTTTTTCAAATTTTATTATTCTTGATAACTAATAAAACATTTGACTAACAAAATAAAAATTTAAACTGTAGATGGCAGACCGCTTTCATGCTACTGAAATCTATACTTTCTGAAGAGCACAGAATACCATGTATAAAAATATAACTACACACAACCACCTTCATACAACTTTGCAGCAAACAGTGATTATTATAAGCAAAAATTTAATGAAAATTCGAATTTTTTTTATTTAAAATGTGGTGTCTAGCAGATTCTTATGCAAATAAATTATAGTCTGGAATAAACTGTAAGATGTGCAGAGTTCATACATATCACACATCTAAAATCAATGCTGCATGGGTTAAAAACTGCAGGAATGCACCAACCAGCTTGCAAATACTGGGAATTGTATACTAGCAGAAGGACCCCGCTTCACACGGGTATATTTCTTCTCTTTAATTTAATGTTTCTGTGTGAGGTTAAGATATCCACAGTGTTCTCCATCACAGTGACCTTTACAGCATCCTGCCCCTTTAACGGTGAATTCCACAGTACACCGGTCCCTTAACAGTGACCTCTCAGTGCCCTGCCGCCTTAAGGCTGGGTTCACACCTGAGCGTTTTACAGCGCGTTCCTACGCGCTGTAAAACGCACAACAGGCAAGAACCAATGATTCCCTATGGGAATGGTTCTCACCTGGGCGTTTTACAGCGCGTACGATCGCGCTGTAAAACGCCCGACGCTCAAACAAGTGCTTGAGCTTTTTTTTGGGCGTTTGTCGCGCGTTCACGCACATAGAAATTTGGGAACGCGCGACAATGTGTGAACGCCAGTCTCTGTATGCGCGATTGTAAATGCCCGTACAATCGCGCATACAGAGCGCTCGTTTCAGAACGCTCAGGTCTGAACCCAGCGTAACAGTGACCTCTCAGTACCCTGCCGCCTTAACAGTGACCTCTCAGTACCCTGCCGCCTTAACAGTGACCTCTCAGTACCCTGCCGCCTTAACAGTGACCTCTCAGTACCCTGCCGCCTTAACAGTGATCTCCACAGTCCCCTGCCCCCTTAAAAGTGGCCTCCACAGTGCCCTGTCCCTTTAACGGTGACCTACACAGTGGCCTTCCGCCCTTAGCAGTAACATCCACAGCGGCCGCCCCTTTATTAGTGACCTCCACAGTACCCTGTCTCTAACAGTGATTTCCGTAATAACTTGCTCCCTTAACAGTGTCATCCCCTTTAAAGGTGACCTACAGCAGTGAAGAAAAATGGCTGGGTTTTTATGGAAACCTGGTGTAAAACTGTGTGTGTCGAAACTAAATGACCTGCGAGCTTCTATTGGCTGATAAGGGTCATGTGACTGTGTGTATGGCAGTTGGGATATGAGGAGAAAGAACAGCAGGCTTCTTTTGGCTAAAGGCTGGTATATTATGGTGACTTTAGCATCTAAGTGATTTAGGGCTCATTCAGACGGCCGTATGCTATCCACAAAAATGCGGATCCGTTTTTTTGCGGATTAGATGCTGACCCATTCACTTCTATGGGGCCCTTTTCTATTCCACGGTTCTGCAGAACAAATGAAACGTGTCCTATACTTGTCCGTGAAAATCGGGACATGGCCCCATTGAAGTCTATGGGTCCGCAAAAATACTGAAGGCTATCAGTTTTTTTTTTTTGCGGATCCGCAAAAAAAACGGATAGCATTCAGTATTTTTGCGGACAGCATATGGCCGTCTGAGCCCTTAGAGGGAGGAAGCTGGCTTTGTCTCCCATCGGCACCCCCCAATTGAGATCACTGGGGCGACAATGGTCCACTGAAATATGAAAATTGTGTTGCTCGTCAGACATCCACTATTGAATTACAATACTCTCAATTCTCCTTTTCACTAGGAATGATATTTTATTCGGTTGTGTAATACAGGAACTGACAATTTCCTGGATTCCAGGAATTGTGGAAAGATGTGCAGTCTTACAATCTGGCTGAAATGGGCCATGAGAGGGTAGTGCTGACTACAATACACTGTAAAAGCCGCACGTATAAAGTTGTCATGTATTATACCATTTCTAGTGGCTGATCAGCACCCCAGGAAAGGGTGTATCTAGTAGTGGTAGAGACACCTTTTGTCATTCACATCATTGGGCAGCACATAGTATAATCATATAAAATAGGACCTACGGTAAGTATTGCTCAGGTTTGGAATGCTCTTAGGCCTTGTTCAGATGTGCTGGATTTTCAATGCAGCCTACACGACCAACAAATTACAGTGTAGTACATATGAATAGGGATTTCAAAAGCTTCTTCACATTGAATTTGTGGTGATTTAGGGTCCTGCTGTGGATTTTCACATTGGCGGTGTGCTTATTATCCTGCGGACAGGAGACAGCTTAAAGTCTCCCATTTAAAACCCTTTTGAGGAATTGGAGGTAAACCCAGTTGGGACTTTCTGGCTCTGAAATGTCCTCCTTATATGGTTCTCTAAACTTCCGAATGAATTTCCCTGTAGATTGTCTACTGTGACCACAGCTCTGACCATGTTTGCTCCTCTTTAGAATGAAGGCCATTGAAAGTCCCAACAAGGATGACGACACTCAGTGGCTGACCTACTGGGTGGTGTATGGAGTATTCAGCATCATTGAGTTTTTCACTGACATCTTCCTTTCCTGGTTTCCTTTCTACTATATGATCAAGGTGGGTGAACGTAGATTATGTTTATGTCATTGTGAGTAGTATATAACCGCTGTGTGGTAATTATTATTGCTGGTTCACACTGTCTATAAATTTCTCTAGATCCAAAACGGTGTATTACTTTTTGTTAAGGAACACCGCCTTAGCTTTAGGAGCTACTTTCTTTCCTACATACAAATCTCATGATTTACTTCCTTTTTAATTGTTTTATTTTCCAAGGAACTTTTCCTCCATTTCAAATGATTTTATTAATTTGGCCCCCCCACGTTTCATTAAATGCTCTTCTGAGGGCTAGTTATTGTAAATGATCAGTCAAGTAAAAGTCTCCTGTTAGAAACCAAGAACAAAAAATAATTTTCTGGTGGAGCTGTTTCTGTGTGCACCCTGGCTGAAGGGGAATCTGTGCTCCTGGATTACTCCTGTGGCCGAATAGCTATATATTCTACACTATGCCAAAGGCCTGCCGTTACCGGTCATTAATGGGACACTAAACCAAGACATTAAAGGCACCTAGTGTTCAGTCTGTGCACCTTTCTAAAAGGCTGGCTTAAATAGGAACTTTTCCTTTTTCTTTCCGCTGTAACTTCTCTTTTGTCTGACTATCTTTATCCTTTTCTCTTGGCTTCTGAGGCTGTTAGCTGGGGGCTCTATGCCCAGCAAAGCAGACAGTGCTCTGCTGGCTGGAACACAGCCATCCCCTTGCAGGGCCTGCTCTCAACTAAGTAGACTCCTCCCTCTCTAGAGAGGGGGGCTAGAATGGAAGAAGGACTCCATTCTAGCTAACACAGCTATGCCAGAAGTGCCACCATCTGCTGGTAGACCAGGTACATTGCACTTAAACCATTACAGAATCACAGATACAATTGCACATTGTGTAGGATTTAGGGTTAGATACACATGATACAGACTGCACCATAAAAGATAGTGAAGGGGGGCAAAAAGAGTGGTAATGCCCCCTTGCAGGGCTTTTCAGATCTGCCTGTGGTAATCCTGCAGACCATGCAGTTATTTCAGCCAGCTTTGTAACTGCCACAGTTTAGAAGAGTCCTTTCTCCTGATCATTAGTACATTAATGCAGCAGGGTTGCTAGTAAATATATATATTTTTTTTAGTTAAGGGCCCATTATCAGGCTAATTAATCAGTTTGTATGAATGCTCATTCTCAATAATTCCTCCATGTACATGTGCCACTGATCAAATGACCGGAAAAATGCTCATTTGACAGTTGATTGGTCACTTGTCTGCTGTGCATAGCCCTGTGTAAACCGGGATGTACTGCCAACAATAAACCTGTATGAGAATCAAGGGTCTCATGCACACAACCTTATGTATTTTGCGGTCCGCAAAAAATACCGATGACGTCTGTCTGCATTCCATATTTTACAGAACGGGACAGCTGGACCCTAATAGAACAGTACTATCCTTGTCCGTAATACAGACAATAATAGGACATGTTCTATATATAATTTTTTTTTGTGGAACGGGCATATGGAAACGGCATGCACACGGAATCGTGTCCGGAACGGACTAGGAAAGAAAATACGTTTGTGTGCATGAGCCCTTAATATAATGGCCAATGTCCTCCTACAGAGTGGATGATTGATGCATGTGAATGAGATTTTAATGAGCTGCAGTGATGGAGTGAATAGTATAGTCCTACGTCCACATCTCGCATTTACTACACATTGGGCATGTATGCACATACACACACTCCTAACCTATGCCTCAGAAGGAAGCAAAAAAACAAGATGTGATGAACAAGTCTAAGCTGCCTTCAGATACCATACCGCTGTATGACTGCCTTTCTTTTAGAGCCAGGAGCTGGATTAGATTCAAAACAATGCAAGGAAACCATTCGTGACAGGTTTTGGACAAGGCATCACTGCTTTGTTCTGACAGGATCCAATCTTACAATAAAATACAGCACCTGCATAGCGCTGTCATATGGCTGTCTGAATGCAGTCTTACCCCGCACCGTAGTAGTGTACCATACAGACAGAATAGATATTAGTTATGGTCCCATTGACTTCTGGAACAACTTGTTGTGCAGGCCACCACACTACCCGGGCTCAGAAGTTCCCTATGATTAGAGTGCTAACCAATACTATAATAAGGTGTAATATTTTCCTGTAATTATTGCAGTGTGGATTCCTCTTGTGGTGTATGTCTCCCAGCCCATCCAATGGTGCTGAGCTGCTTTACAAGAAAATTATCCGCCCCCTTTTCTTGAAACACGAGGGACGGGTGGATCGCCTGGCGAAGGACATTAAAGACAAAGCTGCGGAGACTGTAGACACTTTCGGCAAAGAAGGTATTTTGTCCAATTTTGCAGATTGTGCCATTTGGCAGCCTACATATGACTCCACACCCCCCCCCCTTCCCCGAATGTTTTACTGAATATTTCCCATAAAACTATGTGTCAGGCTGCTCAGCTCCTCCTGCGCTATAACATACTGCTTGCAGCTCAGACACCATGTTTAACGTGACAGGTTGTCTTTATGATTTCTTAGACAGCTTTTGGTTACTGATTTAAAAAAGTCCTATTTTTGTGGCAGAGTACATTTCATATAGCAAAAAGCAGTCAAGATGTTAACCTGTCAAACAGATACAAAAAATGACAGCCATTTTGTCATAGGTTTTGCCCTTCAGACATGGCTCATAAACCTGGTCACCCTAACGCCATACCCTATAGAGAGATTGTCTTATGGAATTGTGCTTCTCTATGGGAGAAATGTCTTTCTCAATAACATCTACAGCATTGACTGTTTTTTTTTTTTTCCAGCTAAGCGGGCCACAGTGAACTTGCTTGGTGATGAGAAGAAGAGCACTTAGTCCTGGACTTGTGGTGACATCTGTCCCCTCTAAGCACCTCTCTGTTACACGGGACAGTGGTATCATTTGTACTCCTCCTCTGACCGGGGGGCCTGGAACACATGGCTGACCGCAGACTGGGGAACTCTGTGTTTCAGACCTCGCTGGTGCTGAGGAGCTTTAATATTGTTGCCTTGGAAAGCTGTTTTTTTATATGAAGACCAGACTGTGTTGAAGTAGCTGTACTATTTTGCTGTTGTCTATAGAGGAGGTCAGCATTTTTATTTAAAAAGCCATCAAGTGTCCAAAGCTTAAAGAAACGTCAGTGTGGGAAAGGCTTTTGTGTATTGTTTTGTCCTGCATTTATTGGACCTGAATAAACAGTCGCCATACTGAACACCCCTTCTCCTTGTATTTGTTAATCCAGTTATGAGAGAGATATTGCAATTGTTACTTTGAATGCTGCTGACCAGCCGGCGGCTTAGCGCCAATGATTGGCGCTACACTGCAAGCGAGCACCTGCCGCAGCTTCAAGCAGTGTCCAGATGCCGCACCAAGAAGGCACATGTCGCAGCTTTAAACCGCTGGTCTTCAATCTGCAGCACTTTATCCCATTGAAAACAATAGGAGGTGGACACCACGCAGCCACTGTATTTTTGGCGTGGTGTTCGCAGCAAAATTCAGACCGCTAATTCTGCCATGTTAACGGGCCCTAATAGCTGATGTTTTACAGGTTCTAGTGAGTAAATATAAAGAAAAGTAAAATGAGTAAATATCCTGTACAGATCTCATATGGATAATTCAGCCATGAAGCTATTAAAAAGAATATGGAACTGTTAGGGTACGTTCACAGCAGCATTATGAACCCATCCACCTGTATTGTGCTGTGGCCTTGCAGTCCGGAATCCCAAGCATCTGAAATCACTGTAAGGAAACCTGTCTGTGCACAGGACTGTATCCGTTTTACGGTCTGCAGATCCACAAAACACAGGTACAGCCACGTGCTTCCCGCATTTTCCCGTTAAGCATGTCCCACTCAGTGTTAAAAATGGCTATTCTTGACAGAAAAAAGGGAAGTTGAGAGTGGAGCATATAGAGAAAAACTAGAATTGAAAGATTTGTGCCTCTTCTGTGTTCTTGACCTACTCCTGGTTTTGGCTTACAAATACCAACTGTAAAAATGGAGTAGGGTTTATTAACGTGTTGCATCTTTTGCTGCTGTTTTTATGGCTTTTAGGTTTCTCCTACATTCAGAAAGTGTGACTGAACCATAGGGTACTGCCACACAGGATGGGTTTTCCAGTGTGGATTTTGCCAGGATACCACAGTGTAAATTCTGCTGTGGACTTGTAACATATATTGCTGTGGATTTTCAAGAGATTTCACCCTATGCATTGCATAAATTGACATGCTGTGTCAATGTATGCAATGCATAGGGTTAAATCTCTGGAAAATCCAGATTTCTGCTGTCTCTTTCTTGCAGTGTGTTGATGACATTTCATATAATTTCATCCACTTACCAGCATGCTATCATACGGTAGGTTTGTTGCATACATCTGAATGGGGTTTGTAAAATCCCATACACATACTGCACAAGTAGGATTGGAGTTTGTCACTGTTTTTGCAAATAATCTGCAGTGTGAACCTTTATCATATTGCTCTAGGGCTGTATTTATGGCTTGTTTTATTAAAAATAAAAAAAATTAAAAGGTTTCTTCCATCTGACAAATCAAATATTAGGCAGAGTTGAATTTTGCTGCTGGTAAACAGGAGGTCCAGGCCTAAGAAAAACCTCATTTTGTCCGTTAGGACATTTCTGCTACTGGTTACTATTTAAAGGAAACCTGTCACCAGGATTTTGTGTATAGAGCTGAGGACATGGGTTGTTAGATGGCCGCTAGCACATCCGCAATACCCAGTCCCTATAGCTCTGTGTGCTTTTATTGTGTAAACAAATTTGATACATATGCAAATTTACCTGAGATGAGTCCTGTCCCTGACTCATCTCACGTACAGGACTCATCTCAGGTTAATTTGCAAATGTATCAAATCGTTTTTTTTACACAATAAAAGCACACAGAGCTATGGGGACTGGGTATTGCGGTTGTGCTAGCGGCCATGTAGCAACCCATGACCTCAACTCTATACACAAAATCCCGTTGACAGGTTCCCTTTAACAATTTATATAAATAATATAGATTGGGGCTTATGCAAAAAGAAGCAATTAGTAATATGAACATGGATTGTACTGTTCATGAAAGTGAACCTTCCACCACAATATGCAATGGAATATGAAGGCAGCAGGTTATAGAGCAGGGGAGCGGAGCAGATTGATATATAGATTCTGTATAACTTGTCATTTTATTAAAATATCTGCTCTTTCTGAATTTAGTAGCCAAGTGTGCAGACTTACTAGTGATCGATAGTCTTCTCTATGTGTATACATATATATCCATCAATCACTCACAAGACAACAGTGTTCAGAAAGAGCGGAGATAAAAGTTCTGCTAAATCTTTTGCCACAAATCTATATTTGAATCTGCTCAGCTCCTCCTGCTCTGACATGCCTGCAGATTGCATTGCATTTCAAGGTGACATATTCTCTAAGTTCAAACTTTACTAAAAATCCAGAACAAAAATCAGCTGCAGTTTTTTGTGTGTTTCTGCCTCAAAAAAAAAAAAAAATGGAAAAACTGCCTGCATTGCATGTGAATTTTGCTGCAGAAAAGCCAGCAGATTTCACCTTCTCCACTGCAAATGGTAAAATCTGCTGTATAAATTGACATACTGCGGATTTCCGCAGTTTGTTTTGGATTATTTTTTTGCGTGCAATTCTGATCTTTCTGCACAGTGGTTTTACTTATAGACTTTGTTAGCATAAACAGAAATGCTGCACTAAAATCCACATAGAAGCCACATAAAAGTATTTTTAATGTGGTTTTGGGGCAGATTTCATTTTCTTCATACAAATCTGCACCATGTGCAGGTACCCTAAAGGGGTTTTCAAGGTTGACAATATTAGGATAGGCTATCAATATCAGAGTAGTGGGGTTGTGATTTGCTACATGCGGTCAAGCCATGCCCACCCACAGCAACCAATGGCAGTAAGATTATGCAGTAAAATCATGCGGCCGTTGGCTGCCACAGGTGGGAGTGGCTTGGCCGCATGCAGCCAGCTGCACCATGGGATCACAGCTTCACATGGGCAATACCTCCTAGACTAGACATGCTCGTGTGAAACCAGCCTTAGGGCTCATGCACATGACCGTATGTATTTTGCAGTCCGCAAAACACGGATCTACCAAAAAATACGGATGACGCCGTGTGCATTCGGTATTTTGCGGAACGGAACAGCTGGCCCCTAATAGAACAGTACTATCCTTGTCCGTAATGCAGACAATAATAAAACGTGTTCTATTTTTTTTTGTGGAACGGACATAAGGAAATGGAATGCACACTGAGTAACTTCTGTTTCTTTTCCGGACCGTTTGAATTGAATGGTTGCGAATACAGTCCACAACAAAACGGAACAGACACACAAAGAAAATACATGGAGGGTTTCTGATGTGGATCATAAAGAGAAAGTATAAAGGACAGACTACCTGACCTCTTATTAATCCACAAATGGTTTTCGCTTCAAAATCTGCATCAGAAAACCTAAACGTGGAACCCTCACTTTTTGGTGTTTTGCTAAGACAGGTGCAAATGTTTCCATTATACATATTTCCCTTATGCCCATGACGGCACCCTTGAGAGAGCCCGTCTCTATCCAGGACAGGAAATGGGAACTTCCATGGAGAGCTTCTTAAGGAGGGACCCGGCATCTATCCACCAGTTCCTGTTTCCTGTCCTATGGATAGGACGCTTCTTTGGAGAGCTTTAAATGGCTGCAGGGCCCTGCCGGTATTTTTTTAAATCTAGCCATAGGGGTTACCTGGTGCGGCGCAAGTCTCTTGGAGCCACCTGAAGTCTGGGCAAACACCCTTCCGGGTCCTGGCTGTCGCTGTATCACCTGCTAGCATTTCCGGCGGTACCGCTGTCACGCCGGATCCTCCTGGCGGTGTACAGGAGGTCCGGGGCCTGTTCTCCCTGACTTGCACATCCCCGGAAGAATTACAGAGGGGGAGGCGGTGCAGAGCCTTCTGGGCAGGCGCACAGTGTGAACCGGAAGTGACGCGTGCGCGACTTCCGGTAGTTGGAACACACGGCGTGCCGGAAGTCAGCGCTGCAGGCCGCAGAGTGGAGGGTGGTGAGGATCGAACCTGGAGTATTTAACTCCGATCAGTGCACAGGTGGAAGGGTGCCAGCCAGCCAGAGGATGCCTGCAGATCCCTTGTATGGAAAACCCTCCATTCCTAGACCTTACCATAGAAGAAGAGGGTGGTCAGTGCACTGAAAACCATGATTCCAGATCGGTACTCCTGGTGGGGTAAGGGGGTTAATCCCCAACCTTTTTTTTTTTTATACTTTATGCTAAGAGGGTCTTTTCTGTTGTTTGTCCCCAGAATATAAAAAAGACCGCCAGGAAAGCTATCGCTGCTCTGCCAGCGTTGTATTGATAAGATGCTAGAGGAAGAATCTCCATCTTTCATGCAAAACATCAAAAGCATGGTGAGATCCGAGATAGCGGATTCTTTAAAAGAGTTTAACAAACTCCTTCCATCTAACACCACCAACAACCCCCCCCCCCCCCCCCCCCCCCACACACACTTAAAGCCATTAGGGCGACAATGAAGGTGGAGGAGTCCAAAGAGCAGAGGTCTGTTCAGCAAATCACTTGGGTCACAAGAGATCCAGGGTTTTTCCAATTAATGCAAATATAAAATTTCTAATGCAAAAGGAATGGAAAAATAAACTGATTAAAAAAAAATTGGCCCTAAAAACGTTAAAAGAAAATATCTGTTTGATGAAGGGGAATGCTCTAATTGGGATAGACCACCAGAAATAGATGCACCGGTAGCAAAGATGTCCAAAAAAATCTGCGTTACCATTTGAGGACCTGGGTGGCCTGAAGGACCCTATGAACAGAAGGGCAGAATTGTTTCTTAAAACGCCTGGGAAGCCTCCACCCAGGCATTTAAACCTAACATCGCAGCTGCTACTTCCACAGCAAGATCCCTTAAAATATGGTTACAAGACGTAGAAATGCATATAGAAAACAAAACCCCAAGGGAACAGCTGCTAGATGTTTTCCCCACAATCCTAAAGGCCGTGGACTTTATCTCAGATGCATCCGCAGGTCTGCAGCTAGGTCTGCAGCTTTAGCTAACTCCGCCAGAAGAGCGGTTTGGTTAAAAGGATGGTCAGGAGACACGGGGTTGAAGAACAAATTATGTGCTATTCCCTGCCAGGGCGACTTTTTATTTGGATCTGACCTCGAAGACCTTTTAGAAAAGGCAGCGGATGACAAAAAAGGGTTCCCCTCCAACAGACCCACAAATAACCGCCAGTTTTTTTGAAAAAAACTAAAAGAATAATTTCAGAGATTCTGGAGGGATAACAGAAATAGGAAAGAAAAAGGTCTCCTTTTCAGCTCCCAGTCCAGTAACCCTTACAAGCCTGCACAACAATGACTGTGCCAGTCCAGTGGGAGGAAGGCTGTCCCCTTTCCTTCAGGCTTGGGAATCTATTTCTGCAAGCCCTTGGATTCTAGGGGTAATAAGAGATGGATTTCGTCTAGAATTTGCCTCTTCCCCGCCATAAAAAATAAAAATGACGAAACTCGACGGCAACTCTATAAGAAACCAGACCTTAAAACAAGAAGTGTTTTCCCTGTTGGCAAAAAAAGTCCTAATAGAGGTTCCAGAATCAGAAAGGGGGAAGGGGTTCTATTCCTCCCTTTTTCTGGTTCCCAAACCAGATGGAACCCTCAGGATGATAATAAACCTAAGACGGCTAAACCAGTTCCTCACGTACAAGAAGTTCTATTTGAAACAGGCAGGGCGGGACAAGGTCCGAAGTCCTCATGTCTCTTACAGAAGAGATCTTCTCTATAATCGTCCATTCAGTCAGCTTCATAAAAGCGGTGCACTTAAAAGGTGCAGAAAACGGAAAAGCAGATTTTCTAAGCCGAAATCGCTTACATCATGCAGATTGGTGTTCGAATCAGACAGTATTCAATCAGATAATACATCTCTGGGGCGAACCCTTGATAGACATGTTTGAAAACAGAGAAAATCGCAAATGTCATCTATTCTTTTCTCTAAATCCGGAGGATTCGCCAACAGGCATAGACTCCTTCTCCCAAACCTGGCCAGACAACCTTCCCACCAATAAGGCTTATTCCGAGTATCATACAGAAACTGAGGCGGCACAGGACGAGACTAATCCTGATCGCCCCCTTCTGGCCCAGAAGATCATGGTTCACCTGGCTATGCAAACTTTCGATAATGGAACCATGGATTCTGCCAGACACGCAGGACTTGCTACATCAGGGGCCAGTTTACCATCCGGAAATAAACAACCTACACCTTACCGCCTGGTATCTGAGAGGGCCATACTAGAAAAGAAGGGCCTGTCCGGAGATGTGATCAATACTCTCCTGTCGTTTAAAAAGGACACTACTTCGTCCATTTACTTAAGAGTATGGAAGAACTTCTTAAAATTTTCTTGTGTCCCAATAGACCCTTTGGACCCCCCTCCAATACCTGTGATTCTCGATTTTATTTTTTTTCAAAGCGGCCTAGACAAAAAACTGAGAATCAGTACTCTAAAGGTTCATGTGTCAGCCCTTAGTGCGTATTTCGACTCCCCCTTAGCCAATCATGCTTAGATAAGAAGATTTTTTAAAGTAGTCAATCGTACTAGGCAAATACCCAGAACATCTGCTCCTCCATGGGACCTTAACCTAGTTTTGTCCAGTATGATAGAGCCACCGTTTGAACCTCTGCTAGACCTACCAGCAAAGATACAGTCCTGATCAAAAGTTTAATGGCAAAAAGTCATAGCATGGCTGGATCTTAACAAGGTTCCAAGTAGAGCTTCAACATGCAACAAGAAGAAATGGGAGTGAGATAAAACATTTTTTGAGCATTAAATTTAATGAAAACGACGAATAAACTGAAACAGGCTGTTTTTCAGCTGATCAAAAGTTTAGGACCACACCTCCCAAAAAAAACTAACACCCCCCCCCCCCCCAAAAAAAAAACTGAAATCCAACTTCCAAACATGAACTCAGTCGCTCGGCTGTTATTGTTTATCACTTCAAAAATTCGTTTCGGCATGCTTGATGCATGCGTTTCTATGAGGTGAGTGGGAACATTTCTCCAAGTGGTGAAGACTGTTGTCCATTTTTGTAAACTTCCCTTGCCATCCATCCCCAAAGGTTCTCAATTGGATTTAGATCAGGGTAACATGCAGGATGGGCCAAAAGAGTGATGTTATTCTCCTGGAAGAAGTCTTGTCCTGCGGGCATTGTGTACTGTAGCGTTGTCTTGTTGAAAAATCCAGTCGTTACCACACAGACGAGGGCCCTCAGTCCTGAGGAATGCTCTCTGCAACGTCTGGACATAGCCAGCGGCCGTTTGACGCCCCTGCACTTCCTGAAGCTCCATTGAAGGAAAAAGCACCCCAGACGCCTCCACTGTGGCGCGTAGAAAACATCTCAGGTGGGATCTGCTTGTCATGCCAGTAACGTTGGAAACCATCAGGACAATCAAGATTACATTTTTTCTCATCAGAGAATAATACTTTCTTCCACCTTTGAATGTCCCATGTTTGGTGCTCTCGCAAAGTCCAAAAGAGCAGTTCTGTGGCGTTCAAGGAGACGAGGTCTTTGAAGACGTTTTTTGTTTTTGAAGCCCTTCAGTCTCAGATGCCGTCTGATGGTTATGGGGCTGCAGTCAGCACCAGTAAGGGCCTTTAATTTGGGTCGAGGATCGTCCAGTGTCTTGACGGACAGCCAATTGGATCCTCCGGCTAAGTGCTGATGAAAGTTTTTTGGGTCTTCCACTTGACTTCTTTGTTCCATAACCCTCAGGATCATTTAAGAAATTCCAAATGACTGTCTTACTGCGTCCCACCTCAGCAGCGATGGCGTGCTGTGAGAGACCCTGCTTATGTAGTTCAACAACCCGACTACGTTCAAAAAGGGAGAGTTTTTTTGCCTTTGCCATCACAACGTGTGACTACCTGACAGAAAATGACAATGAGGGGGGGCGGACCGCGCCGGACGGTGGAAGCTCGAGAGTAGCGCTCCCGCCAGCAAGCCTTTTGTTAAGCCTGTTATCAAGCACACTAACCCACCGGAATGGTCAAAATCCAACCAAAGAACTCCCTGGGATGCACTGTGTCTACTTTGGAAGACTCCCATCCCCAGAAAGACATGTAGAAGTTCGTCAGTCGACAACCGCTTCAGCAGGCTGGGAGCGCTCCTAAGGTGGCGCCCCGGCTGAAAGACTCAGCGCACCTTCTCCCTGAAACTCATGTGCCGGACACCGACGCGACAGCGGAGTTCTCCCCCTTGAACCAAGAGGTGAGCGACCCCACCACTCTTACCAGAAATTATCTGGACGAAGCTTTGTCGAGGGCTCTGGCCCCGATAGCCGCTGATCTGGCGGTCATTAAAACGGAGGTCCGCCATATTGGGGAGAGAGTGGAGTCTCTGGAACAGAACCAGGACGCACTGCTTACTTTTAACTCAGCAGTTAGTCACCTTGGACACTCACCGCACGGCGATAAACAACTCCTCTATTACTCCTAGAAGATCAGAAGAATAGAAGCCGTAGAAAGAATCTAAGAATCTAAGAATCTGGAACCTTCCTGAGGCCACAGATTTGTGCTTCTGCTGGGCCCTGTCAGGGCTGAACAAGTGGTAATAGAAAGAGTTCACAGAGCTTTGCGACCAAAACCTCTCCCTTCTGATAACCCCAGAGACATTATATGCGGATTGCTAAGCTTTAGAGAAACTGAAGCTATTCTGCAAAGAGCCAGATCTATGGGGGACATTCAGCTTATGGGTTCAAAGATACAGATATACCAGGACCTTGCATCCTCCACCTTACAGAAAAGGAGAATGATGAAACCTCTTACGGATCTTCTGCACTCTTCCTAAAATCATATACCGCTGGCTGTTTCCCTTCGGCCTTCTCATTACGCACGGGAACAGACGCTACACTATCCGTGCACCAGAGGACTTGAGACCGATATGGGAACCTTTGAACCTGGAGCCTATGGTCTTATCATCTTTTTGGACGCCGGTTCCCCTGGAAGAGGACTTACCTCCGCTACAAGTTCCTTCTAAGTGGTCCACTGTGAAGAGGCAGAGGAACAGAAGAAATGGCGGTCCCTGTCAGATGGACTCTAATGATTGAATGGGGTCATAACCCCCTATCTGATACCGAATGGTTTCCTTTCCACTCTATTCCTTCCCATAGAGGTCGTTTCTCTGATATTCAGTTATAATGGTCCTCCTAGGCTTCACTACCAGCCCACCCCCTACTACCCCTCTCCCACCTTCCACCACTTATCCTCCTCTTATATCCCTCCCCTCATGTGCCTGGTATGTCTGGACCGTCTGTAATCGAGAGGGCCTGATTCCCTATGTTATAGTGTTATGATTGCTTTGTCCTTCTGGGGTTAGTCCATTTACTTTACCATTCGAATAATGGGCTTAGGTAATGGAGGCTTGGGCAGATCAGGCTAACATGTTAGTGTTCTCCCCTATTCACGCATTTCTGCTCATAGTCAGAATGCATACCTATGGAGCTTTATGTTCTAAAAGGCTCCTTTCAGTTAATGTTTGGTTCTTAGTGTTGGATCATAGAACAGGTGACATACAGCCTCTTGCATCTTTCAATCAGTTAGGATGGCTGCTCTAAAACAAAATGTGACCACTTTTAACGTGAATGGGTGCAATAATCCTATTAAAGGGGTTGTCTGGGATTGGGGACATGGGTGTACATGTACAATGGTCCCCTAAATATTACATTCATGCCTGTCCTTCCCTTACCAGACATTTCTGATGGCCCTTTTTCACTTCACAAATTTTCAGCCGGAAGTGCAGTTTCTATCACCGTCAGTGACGTACCGGGTCCCTTTCTGCATAGCGAAGCCTCTCCTTCCGCTTCACAAGGAGCCCGGTGACGTCACAGTCAGCCTCTAATTATTCCAAGCGCATGGAGGGGCAGTAACTATGCGGCAACAGACGCGCTAAGCCACGTCCCTCGCCGAGCAGGGCGCATTCTTAGCAAGGAAGGAGGCGTTTAGGGGCGTGACTAAGGCGGAGGAACAGTTGCGGCGGCAGCAGCAGCAGCCGGCACATGAATTAGGGGTGGTGGCTGCACAGAGGAGCAGACACACATTCGAAACAATGCGCTGGGACCCAGAAAGCATTGAGGCAGGAAGTTACCGCACACATAAACAGAAAGCTAAACAATCAGTGGGGGACTGTAGGAGCCCTGCTGAAGTGTAAAAATACCTAAAAACATCTGGGGGAACCTTCAAACCGCTATTAATAGTGATTTAACTGGTTTTAAAAAAAAAAAAATCTTGATCCCGGTCAACCCCTTTAAGAGAAGCCGCATTTTTCAGATTTCAAAATCCGGCAAATAGTAATGCTACGGGAAACGCATTTTAAAAAAGGCCAAGTCCCTAATCTTGCTCGCTCCTCCTTTCAGACATGGTTTCACTCCGCCAATGACTCGGCTTCTTCTAGGGGTGTTGGCATTGGAGTACGTAAAAGTGTTCCCTTGTGTGTAATGGCGGAGATTGTGGACCCCGAGGGGAGGCATTTGCTTTTAAAGGGTAAGTTGGGCGGGGTGGAGGTCACCTTATGTAACCTTTATGCCCCTAACAACAACACTTCTAAATGGCTGAACAAGATCCTACATAAAATATCCATTATTTTCCTCTGGCCTATTTATTATAGGTGGGGACTTTAATCTAACCCTAAACCCTCTCTTGGATGCTTCTACTCGCAGGTCCGCGGTCTCCTCTGGGGTGCTGAAGGGGATACTTAGTAAAACTAGGAATATGGGTGTGTGTGATGTATGGAGATCCCTACATGCTGACAGAAAAGAATACTCCTATTATGCACAGCCACATAAATCATATCAACGCCTTGATTATTTATCTCAGATAGGTTGCTGCCCCAGGTATTTAAAGCGGAAATACACAATATCGCTATTTCAGACCACGCCCCGGTGTCCCTCTACGGTCCCGGGGGCCTCTGGTAGGGAATGGATTTGGACACTTAATCCTACGCTTGAAGACACTCAAGCTGAATCCGACGCCTTCAAGAATACGCTGACAAATTACTTCACACTCAATGCTATATCTGAGGCCTCCCCAGCTTAAATTTGGGAAGCTCATAAAGCGGTTGTGCGTGGTGAATTTATAGCATTGGGTTCTCACTTAAAGAAAAAACGTGAAACAAGTCTAAACTCATTGTTGTCCCAAATATCATCACTGGAACAAGCCCACAAAAGATCCATGGCAGTCAAAGATCTAGATGCTTTGACAGTTCTTAGGGGGGAACTAAAAGGTCTTTTAAATATAAAGGCAGCTAAGGCGTATCTTAAAGTTAGGCACAAACAATATGCGCATGGGAACAGATTGATGTTGGCTCTTATTAAAAAGTGTAACGAACAGTCCTATATAGCCAAGATGCGCAGTGATAAAGGAGACTTAGTTTCTAATGCTCAAAGTATAGCCAAGATATTTAACTCGTACTACGCCACTTTATATAACATCCATAAGAATCAATCCCCCAATACCAGACAGGACAGGATGACTCTCACCAATAACTTCCTTTCATCTCTTAATTTACCAACATTATCGCAGGTAGACAGTGAATCCCTGACCTCTCCTATCACTCTCCCAGAAGTCCAAAAAATTCTAAATTCAATCCCTCCAGGGAAAAGCCTAGGCCCTGATGGCCTGCCGATTTTATATATTATAATTTTTTTTTTTTTTCCATGTACTAGGCCCACATTTGGTGACTTACTTCAATTCCATGCTAGATGGTGCTCTACCGGCAAAACAAGCACTAGAGGCTCACATTGTGGTCCTCCCAAAACCAAACAAAGATCCGGAAATTCCCTCTAACTACAGACCTATATCCCTTCTAAATACTGACACTAAACTTTGGGCCAAGTTATTGGCACATAGAATCGCCCCATTCTTACAAGACCTTGTCTCTCCTGAACAGACTGTCTTTGTTGGGGGGCGTGAGTGCAGGGATAGCACCTTCAAATTCCAGATGTTAATACAATATGCTATGCAGAATAAGAAAGGCCTGACTCTGTTGAGTACAGATGCCGAGAAGGCTTTTGATAGAGTAGACTAGTGTAGACTGGAGGTTTATGGAGGCCTCTCTACACAGATTTGGTTTCCATCCTAAGTTTGTTAAAGCGGTGATGTCCCTGTACTCGGCCCCCCACGCAAGGGTGATGGTCAATGGCATACTATACCCTCATTTTAATATATCTAATGGCATTCGCCAGGGGTGCCCGTTGTCCCCTACCATTTTTATACTCTGCCTGGAGACCTTTATGCAAGCTGTCAGACAAAATGACAACATCAAAGGGGTTAAAATAGGTCCCACACAACACTCAGTGGCGGCCTTTGCCGATGACATGCTGTTGATCTTATCTGATCCTGTCACTGCTTTCCCAGAGGTCTTAAAGTTACTGAAGGAGTTTGGCCACGTGTCCAATTTTAAAATAAATCTCCCAAAATGTTCGGCCATGGGAGTTAATTTACCCAATAGCACCATTTCCTCACTGTCTAACTCATTTCCCTTCAAATGGACAACGTCACACATTAAATATCTAGGAGTTAATATATCTAATGATTCAAGCCAATTATTTTGCTTAAATTATTCTGCCCTTTTATCAGACATCCGGGTACAATTAGAAGATTTAAAGATTCCCTTCCTTTTAAAGACTTATGTCCTCCCTAGATTATTATACCTTTTCCAGACCCTGCCGATCTCCCTTCCCAAATCATATCTGTCACAGGTACAAAGACTCTTTTCGGCCTTCATCTGGAGGAAGTCTAGACCTTGGATATCTTCTAATCGATTATCCCAACCAATCTCCAGGGGTGGTTTTGGCCTGCCGGATGTTCAAAGCTACTACTTAGCCAATCTAATGAGATTACATTCAGAAATACTGAACCCCCACTCTGGTAAACTGGGTTGTCATATAGTTAATAAGTCATGGGACCCTACTGAACTGGCCAGACTATGGGTGGCCCCGCCTTCTGTTGATATTGGTGGATATGCATTGAACCATACATATGTGGGTATGTACAGGGTCTGGAATAAGGTATCATCTCTATTGGAACTCCCCAGTGGTCCTTCATTTGTGTTTTCCTGTTTGCTGGATCCCAGGTGACCCTGACTCCCTCTGTATCAAGTGTAGAGAGCCGGTGGTCGTGTCCCCTCACTATTTAAGGGTGTTCAGGTGTTATACAGTTGAGGTACGAGGATATGCGATCATCTACCATTGGGATTTTCGCATAGGCTGAGCAGTTAGGGAGAGAGCCAAGTCTGATGCAGGGCTCTCCCTTTTGTTCCTTAGTTTTGGATCCAGTCAGTCGGATCTTCATTTTGTGTCTTCTAGTTTTCTGTACACCTTCCGTGACACTACCTAACAAAGGGGCCTAAACTATCCTAAAACCTAACCGTCAATACTAGTGGAAAAAAATGTGACAGTGATCAATTTTTCCCTTTCACTAGTGATTGACAGGGGTGATCAAGGGGTTAATTGGGGTGATGGGGGGTGATCTGGGGGCTAAGTGTAGTGTTTGGTGTACTCACTGTGATGTGTGCTCCTCTGCTGGGACCAGCAGAGGAGCACAGAAGCCATTTAACACCTTATATTTATAAATATAAGGTGTTAAATGGCTTCTTTTAAATGGCATGTGCGGGCCGGCTCTGCCCGAAATCTCGCATCTAGCGAGAGGACGCATCGGCGTGTCCAGGAGGAATAACAGGGCAGCCGCCAGGACACAATCCTGCGTCCTGGCGGTCCTGAGGCGGTTAAGAAGTGGGAGGCACATATGCAAACTGCTGTAATTCCTACACTGTTCACCTGATTTGGATGTAAATACCCTCAAATTAAAGCTGACAGTCTGCAGTTAAAGCACATCTTGTTTGTTTCATTTCAAATCCATTGTGGTGGTGTATAGAGCCTATGGACCTGACTGTGCATAAAATGCAGAATTAACAAAAGGAGTGACTAAGGAGGGTGCTGTCATGTCGGAATCCTGGAAAACGAACTCCTACTTTTCAGGACATCCTCCATGACAGCACCACATGGAGCAATACCAGATAACTATGTTAGGGTGTGGGGAAAACAATGGCCTGGAGGACTTTCCGTACAAAGGCCAGGTCTTTGTTAGCCGTAAGATCCAGTCTGTAATGTTTGGAAACTGAAGCAGTTTGCACCTCCGCAGATCTGCTCATTTGAAGTATTCACTTTCTCCGCCCATGAGGCTGCTATCCCATGATGATATTTAATGGACAGTCTATATTCTGTGAGGAATAAGATTGATAAAGTCAACAAGAAAATTAAAATGGTGGTCCTTCAGGGGCGTAGCTAAAGGCTCATGGGACCTAGTTCAAGAGGTCAGCTTGGGCCCCCCCCTTCTCAGTGCTTTGTGGCCAGGGGCTGGGAAGCACATAGCGTGCTGTGTGAGGCAAAAATTTAAATGGCACCCCCCTGCCAAATTCTTGACATAACCCCTTCCCTCCAGCTAGAGGTGTAACTTCATCTGCATGCACTTTTTATAATAACAGTGTCTTCTTATGTGGCACAAGGGTCTTTGGGCCCCCTAAGGCTCCTGGGCCCTGCTACCTCTGCATCCCTTTAAGTATTTTTCAAAGTCCCATCATTCTTTTTTTTAATTAGGAATAGATTGGAATAGTGACCTGTGAATAACTCTTCTGGAGGGACTTTTTTGGCGGCTTGTAGGAGCAACAACTTATTCAGATCCTTCAGAATAGCTGTATTCTGTTGTGGTTGATAGAATTTTGCCAACGTGAATCTTCCTTATGGAGGGTTTGTAAATTCTATCCTGTAGCACTCTTCTATTATCTTGAGCCAAGTATTGTCCATAATTTCAATCCACTGCGGAAGGAAATATTTTATTCTTCCTCCCACAGGAAAACCATCTGTTTGCGTTGAGTGGAGTTGGGATTAAAGAGGTTATCCGAGAGTATATGCCTGGGCCCCCACACTGAATATACTTAACCCACTCTCCACGCCACTCCTGGCCCCCGCTTCTCCCTGTGCGTGTATGAAAACATCCAGTGTCGGGGTGGGGGAGGGAGCGATACTAGGGAGGCTCGTCCCCGTCTGCCATTAGCTGCACCCCTCTCGACACTGGATGTTTTCATCTGTGCACAGGGGGAAGCAGCAGCGGTGGTGCGGGGTGAGTATATTTAGTGGGGGGGCGGGCATATGGGGGGAATTTTATACTCTTGGATAACCCCTTTAACTCTTTTGGGTAACCACCTCCCAGTCTTGTCTTTTACTCTGGATTGATAACGGGGGAGGAAGGTTTCCGAAAGAGCTGTGTCGTCTTTGATGTTTTCTCTGTAAAGCCTTTCTTTTTATCAGTTGCTTTTTCAGTGCCAAACGCATAGGATCTTGCGAATGGTACAGCACAAAGTTTACTCTTAGATGGAATATCTCCCAACCATGTCTTAAGCCATAATGCTCATCTAGTGGCATTAGAAAGGGAACTTCCTCCATCTGCAAATCTGATAGACTCTATAGAAGCATCCACAATGAAGGCTTTATCCGTCTTCAAGAGGGGAATAGAGTCCAAAATCTCTTTTCTGGCTGTTTTTTTAAATTTATTTTTATGGTTTTCTAGCTGGGATAACCATAAATATAAAGGTCAGGCTACAGATACTAACGGCAGTATAAAGTAGAGACAGGTGAGTTGATTTCATCGGTCTGTCATTTATAAGATAAAAGTAAGTGGTTGCCGAGAACCAACATCACAATCATTGTAAACTGGGCCTAGAAAAGAGTCACGGCCACCTGAGAAGAGTCCTGGTTATTCATAAATTCCTGCTCTCCATGCCCACCTGCTGATTATTGACAGTCTCCTACTGAGTTTTCTCCCTTTCTCTCTAGGAGAGAACTGCCAATTATCATCAGATGGGCAGGAGATTATGAATAACTCTGACTCTTCTCAGGTAGATTTGACTCTTTTCAAGGCCTGTGCTGCAATGATTATGATGCTGGTTCTCGGCAACCACTTACTTTTAGCTCATAAATGACACACCGCTGAAATCAGCATTTCTGTCACTATTTTATGCTGCCCACAGTGAGGTCAGCATAAAGTTGATGACAGGTTCCCTTTAAAGCAGATGAGGCGTCCCAAGATCTCTTCAGGAGGCTGTCCATCTTCCTATCCACCAAAAAAAAGGGGAAATTAAACCAGCACCTCCATAATGCGTATAGATAAGAACGCAGGTGCACGCTACCTTGGCTGAAATACAATACATACATACATACATAGAACTACAAGTAACAGCACACTCCTTAATGCACAGACATAATGAACGGTGAATTCATGTAAAAAGAGTAAAAGTAAAAGCTCTCTGCGCATATTATTGATCAAAAATATTTGGGGCCCATCTACCCATGACAACGTGGCTTCAAACAGATGGGACCTACAGAGCAGAAAAGGCAGCGCTAGTTTGAAAAAACAAAACAAAAAAAACTGACAACATACTCTGAAAACATATTCTCTTTCCTAATCTTCTCCTTTCAGACCAGACCACCATGGTGACTTCTTTCAGTCATCTCTTCTCTCTGCAGAGTTTGACAAACAGACATCTTAGTTTCCTACTTTTCCATCATCCTTCCACCTTCTGAACACCCCCATCCTGTCATCTCCAATACTGTGTCCCAGGGCCGTCTTTACCAAGGGGCAAAAGGGGCAGCTGCCCCGGGCCCAGTTGCTCCTGGGGGGCCCAAGGCAGCTGCCTCTTGAGCCCTGCTAGCTACTGCCCCGGGTGTCAAGCTGTCTGTGTACTTTAACGTTGTGATCTAGGACCTTAGATGACATCATCACCATGTGACCAGTAACCTAGCAATTACTGGTCACATGGCTATGAGGTCATGACAGGTCCTACCAGGAGTGTTGCAGAAGTTAACTGTGGAGCTTTTTTGTGTGAAGATTACATCAGAAAAAGGTGACAGGGGCTGTTATGTTAATATACTGTAAACTACTGTATAGTGGGGTGCTGTATATTGTGTGGGGGCCTGTATACTGTGTGGGGCTGTATATTGTGTGGGGGGGGCTGTATACTGTGTGGGGGCCTGTATACTGTGTGGTGGGCTTATACTGTGTGGTGGGCTGTATACTGTGTGGGGGCCTGTATAGAGTGGGGGGGGGGGCGCCTGTATAGTGTGGGGGGCTGTATATTGTGGAGTGCTATACTGCTGTACTGTATACTTTGGGGGTCTGTATACTGTGGGTGCGGTATAGTGTGGAGTGCTATACTGCTGTACTGTATAGTGTGGGGGGCTGTATCGTGTATAGTTTGGGGGGCTGTATCCTGTGGGCTGCTTTACTGCTCTACTATATACTGTGGGGTACTGTATAGTGTGGGGTGCTATACTGCATACTGTGTGGTGCTGTATACTATAGGGTGCTATACTGCATGGTGCTGGGGTGCACTGTAAGACTAGGGTGAGCCGAGCCCTGGTCTCCTTCCTGCAGAGCGGTGCCCACTTCCAGCCTGAGCCCAGCTGCCCAGAGCACTGATCCTGAGCCGCTGGAGTCTTCAGAACTGGAAGTATCTACAGTCATTCACTGGACTCTACCAGATGTGTGGATTTTTTGTGTGTGTGTTGTGGTGGAGGGCGTGATTGCCTGCTAAGGTGTGGGAAGGCAGGATCCAGGGGGCCCAAGTAAATTTTTGCCCAGGGTCCAATCAATATTAAAGATGGCCCTGCTGTGTCCGCTGTGCCCCCCAATACTATTTTGCAGAAACAGTTCCCCTGAAAATATTGGTACCACATTGACAATGCGCCAGTACAAAAAAAATACCCCCTTATCTTTCATATCAAACCGCATATGGGGGATCTCAGACCAGACCTTCTTTAGACCTGTCAGACCCCCCCATATCAGACCTCAGACCAGACCTCCAGAGCCCTATATCAGACTCCCAGTGCCATTGGAGAGGCTAATGGAAAATCCAATTTACACTTTTCCCCTGACAGGAGGAATAACAGAGAATGAACATATTTCAGGGAGGGACCACAGTAGAAGGAATTCTAAGCCCAAAGGACAAGTCCTGATTTACAGTGATGCGCCGGGGTCAGTCCTGGAGAGATGCCGTGAGCCTCCAGAGGGAGTTTTTTCAGGCGTTGGGGGTACCTGAGGCAAAAGGTCGCCTCGACAATCAGACCTGGAAGGGGAGGAGTGAAGCTTCCGGAGCCAGAGGGTGGTAGGAAGCTAGCGTGACGTCTGGTGGAATGCAGCGTGGAGCACGCTGTGATGATGTCACACGCTACAGAAAGTGCGCGCAGGAGATTTAAAGAAAGCCCTGCATTAAAGTCTGCAGTGGTGGCGTCATTTGCTGACAGGACATTCTTTTTAGAGAAAGAGAGCTCTTAGACTGCCAGAGAAGTCCAGTGTCATTGAGGATGACAAAGTGGCAGAAGATATTGGATCCACTCCTACCCCCACCCCGATACCTGAGTAAATGGGTGAGATTAATAAGGGGTCATATTCTTATGGTATTTCTTTTAGTTTTAATATTATAGGTTGGGACAAAAAAGCAGTGTCTAAAAGAAAGAACATGGAATGTGCCTTATGTAAGGCTGCTTTCCCACGGGATTGGGACAAGAGACTGTCAGTCTTGTATTGACAGGACTGTGGCTGAAGAGTCACCTTCCTTTTACAAATGTTTGCAATGCTTAGTGAAATTGGAAGTTAGTTCCTCTTTGGCTAACAAAAAAGCTATGCCAGTTAAGGGCCATAGACAGGGCCGCCACAGTTCCCCTTTAATTCAGGATTCTTCGGCTTCCGAGGAAGAAGAATCTGTAAAATATTCTGAAGTTTCCTCGGGCCCCTCTTCTGATGAAGAAATAGACGGAGGAAGACCGTGTTTTCCTGTTGAAGATGTAGATAGGCTAGTGAAAGCAATAAGATCTACTATGGGGATTGAAGAAGGTAGGGAGCCTAGGTCTATGCAGGACATTATGTTCGATGGGTTGGAATCCAGAAAGCATAAAACCTTCCCAATTCACAAGAATGTTACATCTTTGATAAAAGGAGAGTGGAAAAGACCAAATAGAAGAGGTTTTTATCTCCAAAAATCTTAAGAGAAAATATCCCTTTGAAGAGGATGCTTCCGCAACTTGGAATAAAGCTCCAAAAATAGATGTTGCGATCTCTGTGTCCAGGAAAGTAGTGTTACCATTTGAGGACACAGGAGTCTTAAAAGATCCCTTAGACAAAAAGGCAGAAGCATTTCTTAAGGGTGCATGGGAAGCATCTACTTCCTCCTTTAGGCCAGGAATTGCTTCTACTGGTGTGGCAAGATCTATGATTGGCTTTCTGAACTTGAGAATCAGATTTGCAATAGGGTTTCCTAGGGAGGACATTCTTGCCTCTCTGCAGACTATTAAGAAGTCAGCAGATTTTCCAGCTGATGCTTCAGCATACTCTGTCAGATTAGCCGCAAGATCCTCTGTGTTATCTAATTCAGCTCGTAGGGCCCTGTGGTTGAAGAACTGGAAGGAAGATCTTCCCTCTAAACAGAAGCTATGTGCAGTTCCGTGTGAAGGAGAAGGTTTGTTTGGATCGGTGTTAGATGAATTACTTGAAAAAGCAGCAGATAACAAGAAAAAGTTTCCAGGTTTATTTTCCTCCTCTTCTTTTGCAGGTAGAACAAATCGTTCCTTTCTCCCCTTCAAAGGGAATAGGGATAAAGATAAAAGAGAAGATAGATTCAGAAACCAAAGAAAAGGGAGAGGTTTCTTCTTTAATCAATCTGGAGGTGCTAAAAAGAAATTAGACCCCCAATGACCCCAAGAATCAGGTAGGAGGAAGGTTAAATAATGTTCTCCCTGCCTGGGCCCAGATTTCCAACAACACCTGGGTCCTGGATATCATCAAATCAGGTCCAAAGCTATATTTTTATTCTTATCTTTCAGAAAAATTTCTGATGACAAAAATACACCCATCAAAAGCAGGAGCTTTAGCCATGGAAGAAGTAGTCCTAAAATTGTTAAACAAAGGTGTTCTAATTCCAGGACCGGTAGAATAGGAAGGAAAAGGTTTCTACTCCCATTTATTTCTGGTGAAAAAGCCAGATGGCTCTTACAGAACCATTATAAACTTAAAAAGATTAAATCTGTACCTAAATCTAAAAAAGTTAAAAATGTAAATCAATGAAATCAGTAGTAAACCTGCTTTTCCCGTCTTGTTTCATGGCAGTCTTAGATCCAAAAGATACATACTACCACGTACCAGTTTGCAAAGAACATCAGAGGTTTATAAGAGCGGCAGTGGAGATAAAAGGAAATACATTACACCTACAGTTCGAGGCCATTCCCTTCAGCCTGTCCTTGGCCCCTTGAGTATTTACAAAGATTGTAGTAGAGATGAGCGCCCATATAAGAGAACAGGACATTCTTTTTGCTCCTTATTTAGACAATTTTTTGATTATAGAAAAATCGGAAGAGAAATGCAGACGGTTCTTCAGATTTTGGCAGAATTAGGATGGATATTGAACAGAGAAAAATCTCAACCTTCCCTATCTCAGACTCAGGTATTTCTGGGTCCTCTTTTGGACTCACAGTTCCAGAGGTCTTTTTTAACAGAAGAAAAGATTCAGAAGATACTTTCCTTTATTTCAAGCTTGTTTCACCATCAGGTGATTTTTCTGAGGAGGGGGAATGTCGATCCTGGGGTCCCTGTCAGCCTGCATCCCGACTGTAGGATGGGCCTAATTTCATACAAGGACTCTCCAATGGGAGATTCTCTCCTTTTGGGAGAAGGGAAGAATTCCCTTGGAAGAAAAATTGGACCAGACCCTCCAGAGTCTGACTTGGTGGTTAGAAAGAAATAATCTAAATCAGGGCCTCTCTTGGAAGCTGGAAAATCTAGTTTGCCTAACAGATGCAAGCCCATCAGGTTGGGGGGCTCACATTCAGGGATGTAACTTCAGGGCAGTTGGGAAGGAAGAGAGAAAGAAAGCTCTTCGTACCTCAAGGAATTAACGGCGGTACAGAAAGGCCTATCTGCAGCTCTCCCGAGACTGAGAGGGTCAAATATAAGGGTAATGTCGGACAACAAAACAGTATCCTATATCAACAGACAAGGGGGCACAAAAAGCTGGAGTCTAATGATAGAAGCCCAGAAGCTACTAATTATCGCAGAAGAAAACTTCCTATCAATTTCGCGGAGACTCTCCTCCACCTCCATGAGAGAAGTTCTGACTATTGTCTACCCCCATATCAGGGGGTAGACAATGTGGAGGCAGATTTTCTCAGTCGCCATTCCCTGTCCCAAGCAGAGTATAGATTAAGCCAGGCATCCTCAAACTGCGGCCCTCCAGATCAGGGAGGAGGGGGAAAGAGCAATTCTAATCGCTCCCTTTTGGCCGAGTAGGACCTGGTTTACGTGGCTCAGGATGATGTCCATCTCGGAGCCCTGGGTTCTCCCCAAAACCCAGGACCTTCTCAGTCAGGGTCCAATATTCCACCAGTCAGTGAAAAACCTCCATTTGACAGCGTGGAATTTGAGAGAAGGTTATTAACAAGTAAGGGATTTTCTAAGAATCTACTCTCTACAAAAAAAAAAAAAAAAAAGGACTACCATTAATAGCTCTCTACATGCTGTCCTGGGTGTATGGGGAAAAATTAAGATTACTTACGGCAATTGAATTTTCCTGGGACAGCACCCTTATTTCCCTCCCTTTCTGGTTTTTGGTGTGTGTGTTTTCTATAGAAACTGTGGTAATGGTTCTTACTGGAGTGTATAATTAGGAAATGTTATATGGTTATAATAGTCAGAACTTCTCTCATGGAGGTGGAGGAGAGTCTCCGCGTTATTTTATTGTGCAGGTTTCCTGTCTCAGAGGGCGGATCCTCTCTCTACGTGCTGTCTTGGGTTCTGGAAAATCCAATTACCGTAAGTAATCTTCATTTTTCTGTGCACGTTACACATTTCTTGGACTTGGAGACAAAGGACTTTCTGCATATAGCTCACTTTTTGCATCCTAAATCTCCTCCTTGTGTCTTGGAAGGTGGAGGTTTCTCTGCCCTAAAACAAAGGGGTCTAGTAATTTTTATATATCTTAACCTCCACCACCAGACACCTATAAGTGAATTGTAAAAGAGGAGAGCCCCATATCAAAGATAATATCTGCACAAACTTGCAGGAGAGGAGGCTTACCAGGCTGACTGTGCTGGAACCAGGATCCACAAGCTTGCGAACCACATCCTCCTGAGGATTCAACATGCTGCGGCCATGTTACTTTAATATCCCCGCCACCAGTGTGCTTCCGTGCGCGAGGACGCGCACGTGACATCACTCCCGCTTATCAGAAAGGCATCAGTGAAAAAAAAAAAGTCTGTTAAAAACTTAGTTTATCAATTTTTGGCAGATTTTTTTTTCACGTGTGCCTTAGTAAAACTTTATACAATTCAATGAGAAGCGCCACTACATCTACAGACTAGCTGCCGTGCTTATTCACACCAAGAATCATCTTCTTATCCCCTCACATTATTTTCAGGAATTTAGTGTCATATGCAAACACAGACATATTACTAAAAGTTGCTACATATAAGAACACAGACTTAAAAACTGACTTAAGTTCGGGGATAAAAAAACTGCATTAATATATTTGAACATTTAGAATAAAAATGTCAAAAAAAAAAAAAGGTACTAGATCGATTATGTAAATATCTGTTTTTCACACAATACAATTGGAACACTTTGGCCAGTTTAAGATGAGCAAGTTGTCTGCAGGAAGCATGATTTTCTCTCCTGGACTCTGCTCTTGTAACGGGACCTCATAGCATCATAATGCTGTGTGTCCCTGACCAACATCAACTGTACATCAGCATTGTCTGTACAATTAATTACAGATGATGTCAGAGAGGGACACAGCATTACAGATTTTGATGCTATGAGGCCCCGTTACAAGAGCAGTTAATTCAGTTTGTAATGGCTGCAACATACTCCTATGCCGCTGTATACACCTCTGCTATGACTAAATGGGGGTTTGAAATGTGTAAACAGGTAGGATTTTATTTGTAGCTGTGCACCACTGTGTTTTAATGTAAAGATTGAAAAACAGCCCAAGTCAAAGAAGCCAAATCTATCTTTCTTCAGATATCATTTAAAAAGGTGTCATTAATATGCAATAAATAGGGCACTGCAAATGTAGTATAACTGCAATATACTATACATGCAATAATTATTTTTTGCACATTACATTTTCCTCTCTGGTAGCGTCCCCCTTGCCATCAGAGGTGGATTAATAAGCACAGTATTTTCCCTGCTCCCTTCCTCTAAGTGCCAGTATAGTGATCTCATAGTGAGGCAGCCCAGACACCTTTCATTCATCCGTGCTTCTAAATTCATAGAAATATATAGCTGTATCTGTTTAGATAGAATAAAACTGTGGGGA
This sequence comes from Bufo gargarizans, assembly GCF_014858855.1. Taxonomy (NCBI): domain Eukaryota; kingdom Metazoa; phylum Chordata; class Amphibia; order Anura; family Bufonidae; genus Bufo; species Bufo gargarizans. Next base: position 619,183,450 of record NC_058080.1, read on the forward strand.
ATTACATACCATATGTAAGGACTATTTTTTTATGCCGCTGTGTGTGTGGGGTGTTAACAAGATCTAATTGCAATGCATCCTGGGAGATGCAGGTGCTTTATGAGCTGCTGCCCACCCACAGAAAAGGTAAGAAACTTCTCCAGATATGAGTGTAAAAAAAAAAAAAAAAAAAAGTATAATATGGGATAACCTCTTTAAACTTACTCCGATTATATAAAAAGGCATTCAGAAAGTGGTAAGATTAACTTGCTTTATTCAAACAAATCAGTGTTTCATTCTATCCTTGTACTGTCAGTCACTGGTAAGGCAACTTCAAAGCCCTAGCCTCTGACAAGACTCAATACTCTGATCTTCAACAGGCAACAAAAAATATCCCATAAAAAAAGCTAATATTTTTGGTCTTCCTGGCGCTGATACCGTAAGAAATAACACAGGGTTAGTGCATTTGCAGTTCTGTTGCAGGTTATGGGAATTACAGCCAAGATCCTTTAAACGTCATTTTTTGGGGGATTTATCCGTCGGTCGCATGTTCTTCTTTAAGAAATTACCTGATATGTTATAGTCACTGATGAAACACTAAGATTCCTCCTACCCAGTTCTAAAGGAGTCATATTTATAAAGGTGGTGGAGTCTGGAGACACTCCATTTACTATGAAGGGTTTAGATTTTGATGTTCAACTGTACAGTCATCCAGATCTCTGATGATTCTTCTTCAATGCATCAAGTCATCACTTCTTCTTTTTCTTACTCTTCTTGCTTCCTTCTACCTGGACAGTTTGGTCTCCACCTCCAGTTTTCTGGGTTCTAGTCTTTAATTTGGGGATATCTTCAGCCACACGAAGCAGCAATAATTTTCCTTTTAAAATGAATAGGAGATAAAGCTATGAATTGATATATAGATATAGAGATATATATATATATATATATATATATATACACACACACACACACACACACACACACACACACACATATATATATACATACACACACACATTCCAAAATCAGGGCAGCACTGTCAATGTAGAGATACATGGAGTGCCTGCAGTTTAGATGAGACCAATCATGTGTTGCACACAAAAGAAAAAAAAGCTGTGGCACATCCAAACAAAGTGAAAAAAGTAGTATCCTTTACTCTATTATTAAGCTTGATAATAGTCCTAGTAAGAGGACTGAAACATCGCTACTCTGGTGAATAAAGGACAGTACTTTTTTCACTTTATTTAGATGTGCGGCATGCCATCACTGCAGCAGCCGGGTAAACAGATCCCAGTGTCGCAAAATCACTTCCTTATTGCAGGCAGGGTTGTCCACTTTTGTCTTGAAACTAGACAACTCCTTTAAGCTTAATAAATACTCTCAATATTTTTCCCATCAAAAATGTCATTTGTGGAAAAATAAAAAAGGATATGCTGTTTTGTATTCTCCACTAAATTCAATGGTAACAGGAAAACAGAATGAAAAACTAATACAAACAACCTCTCCTACATAAATACTTAGAGGGGTTTTCCAGGATTTTATATAGATTGACAGGCCATAAATATCTGACCTCAGGGGTCCAACAACCCGCTGATCAGCTATTTCAAAGTAACTCCAGTGCCGGAACTACACAGCTCCATCGACTGTGGAGGTGATGGAGATGGTTACTGCAGCACTTTTCAGATTCACTTCAATGGAAACCGCACTGCAGTAACCAGCTCCATGCAATACGTAATGAATGGAGCTGTAAAGTGCTAATGCTAATCAGCAACCACTTATTAACAGGAGTGCGGGGTGTTGGACCCCTGCCGATCAGATATTGATGGCTTATTGTGAGCATCGTCCATTAGCATACAAATCCTAGAAAAAATAAATAAAAAAGTTAAAATACAACCAGGCCCCTGTGCTTCATAAATGCTATACTGATGACAAAAGTCACCATAAAAACCCAGCATTAAATCCTTAGAGGTTTTCCCCTTGTCAATAGATTCTTGACATGGACTAGAACACTGTGGATTCAACTAGTGAGTTCCCCTGCTGCTATGTGCGTTAAGCACAGTGATTAGCACAATCACACAGATTAACGCTAAACAGTAATTACTTGACAAAATGTTGTCCACGCAAGGAGAGCCATCCTCGTTCTTCATCTGCACACGGACTCTGCCCTTGTACTGTACATCCCGGTTCAATTCACGCGTGTACATCTTATCCCCCTAAGTAGAATAACAAATTTCGAACTAAGTAAAATTCTTCCAGAAAAAAAGAAAACTATAAACTTCACAATCAAATAATGTATTACCTCAATAATGACATTTAACTTGTTGGCTCGACATACGTCTGCAATCTCCACACAAGTTGGATTCTGTACAGCCTGAAAAAGACGAATAGAAATGATTACTGGCTGGAAACCAGTTTTCTAAACGTTTTTAAAATCAGAAAATTCTGAGAGTATAGTGAAGGATTTGTAATCAGGACCCTGAATTATTAGTCAAGTGGAAAGAGTCTCTCTCTTTCTGGAATACCTTACAAAGGCACAACAGTGACTTAAAGAGGACCTTTTATCTGGCAAAAAATTGTGAACGAAGGGTAATGATCTGTACAGTGGCGCCCAGGGATCTCACTGCACTTACTATTATCCCTGGGCGCCACTCCGTTCCTCCGGTATGTTCGGTCACTTGGTTATAGTAGGAGGAGACTGCCCTTGTTCTCCTGGGCATCTCCTTCTCCTAGGCTGTAGCGCTGGCCAATCGCAGCGCACAGCTCACAGCCTGGGAGGTTTTTTCTCTCTATAACCAAGTCCCTTAAGTCTCCGCCTACTATAACCAAGTGACCGAACATACCTGAGGGCATAGCAAGAGAACCGAGCGGCGCTCACAGATAAAAGTGCAGTGAGATCCCTGGGCGCCGCTGTACAGATCATGACACTTAGTTCACAATTTTTTGCCAGATGAAAGGTCCTCTTTAAAGGGAATCTGTCACCACTGAGCTCCCTATCAAACTCTTTGCATAGACGCATACACTACTCACAAAAAGTTAGGGACATTTGGCTTGTGGGTGAAATTTCATGATGAACCTAAAATGCACTCTAACCTTTACAGGTGAACTTAATGTGACCTTTTCTAAACTTTTGAATGCACGTGTCCAACTGTTCAGTGTTTCAGTACTTTTTGCATAACTTGCTGTTCTCTAACAAGGAGCTTAACAGCAAAATTCACAACAGGCGTTTGATGCATGAATCACCCAATACATTTCCTGGTTCAATTAGAATTGGTCCTCCTCATCATGCTGTTCACATTTTGACATCATGAGACCAAGACGACACCTAACAATTGATCAACAGTACCTCGCCATTGCAAAGCTTCAAGCAGGATGTTCTCAGACGAAAGTGGCCAAGCTTAGAGTGTCAGAGTCATCAGCAGGTTGCAACTGAGATACAGAGAGACTGGAAGAGTCACAGAAAGGCATAGAATTGGTCATCCTTTGGCCACATCCCACACTGATGACTTCTTCATTGTGAACAATGCCCTGGGGAACCGGATGATAAATGGCACACAACTCCAGGCACACTCCAGTCTTGCATGGGCCAGTGAGCATCTACGCGGAACAAGGGACCAGTGGGCCTCAGTGCTGTTCACTGATGAAAGTCGATTCACGCTAAGCAGAAATGATGGCTGCCAACGATCAAGGAGAGTGCCATGTATCAGCCACTGATGTCACCTAACAAGATTTTGGTGGTGAGGTTACAATGTGGGCAGGTGTGTCTACTCAATACAGAACTGCCCTACACTTTGTGAATGGTAGTGACAAGCCCATACTACTTGAATAACGTCATTATTCCAGTCATTGTGCCTCGGCATGAACAATACAGGCCTAATTTCATCTTCATGGACGACAATGTGCCAGCTCATCGAGGTCGCATCATTAGGGAACAGCTGCTGGAGACTGGGGGACCTCAAATGGAGTGGCCTGCACTTTCTCCAGTCTCCGTACCCATTCATGCGGATATATGAATGGACCCTAAATTGTTTGAGATGAGGAGATCACCATTGCATGCTTCTACTTAAATGCCCTACTTTCATGATATAATATCACTGTAGCATGAACGTTTAACGTTTTCTATAAATTTCACCTGAAAGCCAAATATCCCTAACTTTTTGTGAGTAGTGTAGCTGTGGTTGACCTGATTAACCTTTTCCTGAGGCAGCAATTTCCCGTTTTTCACTCCCTGCCTTCCTGGAGCCATAAAAACATTTAAATGTTCAGTTCCTATAGCCGCATGAGGGCTTGTTATTTAGTGGGACAAGTTGTACTTTCTAAAGCCACCATTTAATATGACATACAACACAGTGGGAAGCAAGAAAAAATAAATCCTGCCACAGTTTTACAGGTTTTGTTTTTGCAGCATTCATTATGCCAGGGATCAGCAACCCCCGGTATGAAAAACGTACATTATTATTTTGTTTCCATTACACCATTTACTGTATGGTATGTTTTTTTTAAATTTTAATAGTACAGGTGTTTTTGCACGCATCGATGACCATGATGTTATTTCTTTATTTATTTTGATTTGTTAGGTCCGATTGGATCCCAACTTGCAATCATCAGATTGCAATTTGTATAGAATAATGAAATTTGCTTCATTATTGTTTACAGAAATCACTATATTACAGTTCAGTGCTGCCAACTACGGTCCTGAATATGTAATATACAAGTAGTGAGCCTAGTACAGACTCAGGGTCATTACTATGTATGAACGCCTTCCCCGATCTCTGCCCGGGGGGAGGCCTTCCTTTTAGCCCTCTCAGACGCCAAGGTCACATTTGACCACAGCATCTAAGGGACTAAATGTCCGTAGTCGGCATAACCACCAATCGGGGACATTAGCTGTGGGTGTTTGCTGTATGAAACAGAGCAGCATATCTTGGGAAGGGGTTAAATTACTGTTTTTCTAATCTGAGGCTATGTTCTACAGTTATGATACTTTATCCTAATATGTAAATTACCCCTTTGGTGTTATGAAGGTGTCACCATTGCTCTTGTTGCACTCAATCTTCACTCATTTCTGTGGCCAGCCCCTCCCTGGCTGCTTTGATTGACAGGGCCAGGAGGTGGTAAAGCAGCCAAAGAGTTACTGAACACAGAAAGGAGCTTGGGTGCTACAAAAGCAATGGTAATGCCCTCAAAAGCCTAATTTGAATATTATTTTACTCACTTCATATTAGGAAGAAGTATCATAATTAGGGAATGAAGCCTCAGATGAACAAAAGAAAGAGGGTTTTTGTAACGGATCTCCTAGCACCCCGACCGGGTACCTCCTTTGATGAATGCTCCTAGTGCTTCCCGAGGACTCCAAGCACTCCGCTCTACACCAAAACCACCACAGGAACCAGGAACAGCTCTTACAAGAGCCAATAGTATAGCCAGTAGAGTATAGCAAATCTTCAGCGTATACCAATCCCCAGTGTCGATCAGTTACCCAAACACCAGCCTCAACATGATGAAGGGTAAAACAGGAACTCTATTGAACACACAGCATTGACTTATATACACGACATACTGAGGACATGACATGGCAGCCAATCCTGTACAGTTTAAACACAAAACTAACCCTATTCAACAAACACAATGGCATTGTCTGTGACGCAATTAACAAACACACTGGCATTGTCTGACGCAATTAACAAACACACTGGCATTGTCTGTGATGCAATTAACAATGAACATGCAAACAGATATCTTCACCCCCTCCATAATGAATGAATTGGAAGAGGAGACACATGTGATGGGATTATCTCCTGAGTGTATCATAGGAGGCGGCTGCTATTATAATCAACTATCTTAATCCCATCACTAACACAATCAGTGGGAGTCTCAGTGCAGACTTAACCCTTTTTGTGTTGCTGAATCCACACCATGCCTTTTTAATAGGCCATAGGAAATATGTGGCATATAAATTACACACTTAAATCAGGGTTCATAGTTCCTTGTAACCCCAAAAGGTCTGAGGGGGTCTCCATTGTTCTTGGTCCATAGTCTGTAGGAAGGAGGCTAGCCCTCAGGCTCCCCCAGCAGCCCCAGTGACTGTTCAGTCCGTCACAGTTTTAATCAGGTGAACCACAACTATGTGTCTATGCAAACAGTTAGATAGGGAAATCGCTAGTGACCAATTCCCTTTAAAGAGGACCTATCACTATTCCTGACAAGTTCTAGAATTCTAAATACAAGTATTTACTAGCACAGACATATTTTAATTGTATGCTGTACTGTTCCTCTGTTATTCCACCTAGAAAAGTAAGAATAAATTGCCAACTGAGTGTCACCATTTCCCTTGCCAAAGGAGTAGGTCCCTACACAGTGATACCAACAGCGCTGACTAGACGAAGTAGTCTAGTTTTTATTTTTTGGAACCTATAAACCCCACCTGTTACTTTAACAAAGCAAATGCATTGCATATCCTGCCATTATACCATCAATTTGTGTGACACGGATATCACTAAGTAACCAATCATTGGCAACATCATATATAAAAACATGCAGCTGTGGTCAAGGAGACTATTGGTCAGATCCTATAGAAAGGAAGAAGTTGATGATTTTGACCGTGGACAACAATCTTCGGGTTTATGGAAAATGATATGATATAGACAAAGGACCTTGTAACTAGGAGAGTTCAGAGTCCGATGGTCACAGTGGATGAAACTGGGAGGGCGATTGCCATACCTGTGGGTATCAAGAGGGGTATGCAGGAACATCTCAATGCACAGCACAACCTACCTAACATGGATGGACTACTCCCATAAGCTTAGTCTAAAGTGGGCACTACGCATATGGTGGGGTTAAAAGCAGAGCTGACTGCTGGAAACTAAAAGCGGATTATAGTAGGAGTACACACAGTGCAGGCTGCTGGTGGCGGCATACTGGGATGAGGAATCCTTTCTTGGCAGTTATCGTCCACAAAATGGTTCCATGGACATGGCAATGAATGCCTAAGATCACAGTCCAAGTTCTTTGTTGGAAGGTGGCACATGCAACATGGTCAGTCATACAGTAAAGGGACCCCTAGCCAGTACTAGCAAGATATATCTAATAGGCTTAAAGGGGTTATCCGAGTTAAATAAATTAATCAAAATTTGAAAAAATAAAATAAAACACACACCTCTTAAAATCCATCAGGATATACATATAATTTGGTTAAGCTAGATTTCATCAAGTTAAAACCCATATTTACACCTTTTCATGGTTCTGTTATTGCTTTGTTTACATGCTGAGGGGGCGTACAACAACAAAGCCTAAGCTCTGCCTCAGGAATATTTCTGGGCGTGAACAACCTGACCTTTCCGTTGTCATGCGGATGGACGGATCCCTCTGGCAGTCTTTTTCACAGTTTTCTCGGTCTGTGCATGTGCAGACTGGAAGGACGGATCCATCCTTCAGTTGTTTTGCAATGCTGGATCCGCCGATCAGTGTGACAAGTGACAGCATTTGTAGACTGATCCAGGTGCGGATCAGTCTAGAAATGCATTGCAAGAACGGATCCGTCTATCCGCTTGTCATGCGGATGGACGGATCCCTCTGGCAGTCTTTCACAGTTTTCATAGTCTGCTCATGCGCAGACCAGAAGGACGGATCCGTCCTTCAGTTGTTTTGCAATGCCGGATCCGGCAGGCAGTTCCGTTGTCTAAACTGCTCGCCGGATCACTATGCTGCAAGTGTGAAAGTAGACTTAGTCCTGCGACCTCTCGCCGTGATGCGCCGGAGCTCCGCCCCCATTATAGTCAATGGGGACGGAGCGGCAGTACAGCGGCACGGCCAAATAGCGGCAGGGCGGATCCAACAGGGTGAACAGCCTGTCGGATACGTCCTGCCGCTAGTGTGAAAATACACTTACGCTAGTGTGAAAGTACCATTAGCATTATCTGTATCTAAGCAATATCTATATTATTCAAATATATATTCAATATGGATATTGCTTAGATAAATACATATATTGGTAGCAGATATGGATTTTATATAGCTGAATCAAATAAAATGATGGCCAATTATTTATTTATTTTTCCCAGGGGGTGGTGCCTGTATAATGTGTACTAGTGGGGGGAGGGGGGTGACAGGGCTGTAAAAACCATTTACAAACTGGCACCTCTAGCCCCAGTGTGTGCAGGAGGGTGAAACATTCCCTGCTGCCGGAGAAGATATCGCCTCGGCTCTGATATGTACTGCGCATGAGCGATCGCATACAAGAGCCGAGGCAGTGTTAGAAGAGCTGGAGAGGGGCAGGCTCCAGAGGCTCTGACGTTTCGTTTACAGAGCCTGTCCACTCCCTGAAGCAGGGAGAAGCCTGTCCACTCCCTCACGTCAGTGCCAGAGCCGGCTTGCTGACGTCGGGGGTCACATGACCCATAAGTGAACTGGCCAAACAGGGAAAGATGATTTGAAGAAACTTTCACTGGACTACAATAAGAGCAATTAGAATACATTTATTTAAGTCGGATAACCCCTTTAAAGTATAGTGGCTTGTAGATTTGCCTGTAAAATATTCCATGGTTGTAACATAAATTACCAACAGTCACTACTACTAGCAGAGTGAAAGTCTCCAGCGATAGTATGACAAGATGATCGAGCAACCACAAGTCACAAAAGATGCAAACAGTGGTCCCTGTTCACAACTTTGGACACGTCGGAATATGTCAGCCGATACGGCTTGTGATGCTGCGGATGGCGTTTGTGAGGTTTTAACGGAGTTCATCCAGGGTACGTGGATGGTTAGCGGACACTTTCTGTTTTAAGTTTCCCCAGATAAAAATCGCACCTGGAAAAGTCTAAGGAATGTGGCGACCATAACCCTTCGCTCCTCTGTAAACCCATCCCAGTCAGTTCCATGAGGTGTTCCCCCATCTTGTTGAAAAAAGCAGGAGATTTTTTTTATTTTATGCATCACTGCTGAAGAGCTGCAAGTAGTATCAGCCAAAATAATCCGACGTGCCCAAAGATGCAGAGACCTGAACGGGGACCACTTTCAGCATCTTTTGTGAAAACAATCCACTTGCTTGTTCATCTTGTCATACTATCGCTGGAGGCGGGCCACCCTGCATAAACCTATTTGTACTGACTGTACGGTGTAAAGACCTTTTCCACAGGAATCCTCCTTCCCTCAGCGATAGTCTTCTTACTGTTGATGTATGCAGGATAAATGCACATAAACCTGAAGAAAAACATAAATAGGGTTGTAGATTTCATCTATTCTCACAGAAAAAAGGCGATTAAAGGGAACCCGTCACCAGGATTTTGTGTATAGAGCTGAGGACATGGGTTGCTAGATGGCCGCTAGCACATCCGCAATATCCATTCCCCATAGCTCTCTGTGCTAATAATCTATCTATCTATCGCTACTAACATCTCCGGAGCCCAGCCACTCCCACTGTGAAGGGGCCCAGCACCGCCCGTCATACTCCGAATATCTTCCTTGCTCCCCAATGTCACAAAGAGAGCCGTAATCTCACAATGCGCGAGCTAGAGCATGTCAGCAGTGTTCCTTCCCTGTGCTGGCATCAGCCTCAGGGAACGAACTGCACATGCGCTAGCTCGCGCATTGCGAGATTATGGCGCTCTAGCTTTGTGACATCAGGGAGCAAGGAGGAGATTCGTAGGATTCGGGCGGCGCTGGGCTCCTTCACAGTGCGCATAGCTGCACTCAGAGTCAGAACGCTGGACTCATCTCTGAAGCATGGAGGAGACAGGACTCATCTATGGTTAATTGATATATCTATAAAATCAATTTTTTTGACCCAATAAAAGCACACAGAGCTACGGGGACTGGATTTTGCGGATGTGCTAGCGGCCATCTAGCAGCCCATGTCCTCAGCTCTATACCCAAAATCCAGGTAACAGGTTCTCTTTAATTGTGCTGTGATTTAAGATACATAAAGGGGTTCTCCAGGAATGATTGCAAATGGCAGCTAGCAACACATCCCTGAATGTGAAAAGGATGGTTGTGTCCTCCTGCAGAGCTGCCATGGAGTTTTTTTTTCTGAACTGGGTTCCGGTTCTGTCCTTTGTGGTTGTCGGATCCTTAAAAGACAATTTTGGAATAATGGTCACCTTTAATATTTAACTTTTATTATTAAAAAATAAAATAAATGCCCTAAAATGAGGTGCAGAATAGGAAGGAGCAGGGTGGAACCACCCTACTCTTGGTGAGTATACTGAGACTCTAGGGAGGGAGGGAGGAAAGGGAGGGAGGGATGCTGGGTCTCAGCCCCTAGTAGCGCCCTATTAAAGGAGCCCTGTTCCCGTTCACCACCACCTCCTAACCAAAACCCTCAGTTCTCCCTAAGCAGTGCTCTGACTGCCCAGCTTCGTCCTGACAGGGAGCAAGTGAGGGGGGAGGTAGTCCCTAGATGTCGTTGTGGTACACCACCTGCAATACGCCACCAGGTCCCTGGAGGCGATCGCTAGTCGTACACTAGACCTGTGAGGATAGTGTCCTGAAAAACAATATATGTGTGGGTGTCAAGGTAGAACACCCCACATATGTATTCGTTGATGATGCTGAGAAGCTCAATAACCATGGGTGGCCCGACGCATTTCCCTGTTGTGTTACAGTTCGTCAGGGGCCCCAAGAAATGGATATAAGCAACAATAGGGGTGACTTGTCCACCAGTTGGGACAGTTCACCAAATCACACTTAAATTGTAAACAGCACGGTTATTAACAGCTGATATGTATCATTACTATTTCAAGCAACCCCCATAGTGTGGCATTATAACGAGCCGCAGTCACAGATGGGGGTGAAGAGAGGTACTTAGCTCGTCAGGAGTCACCGGTCAGTGGACCTGTCCCTGCGATGCAGACTGGTTCCTGTTCTTGCACAGTCTGTGTGCTGGGTCCTGCGTGTGGCAGTGCAGCAAGAGACGCCGGCTCAGCTGCACCATTTGAACCATCGGCGTCATCTAAGCTCCGCCCATTATGCCGTCATGTGACCCATCATGTGACCACAGCGTCATGGTCACATGGGGCGTCACATGATCGCAGGTCCTGCGACCATAGTGAAATGAAGCAACATAACCAACAGGTCATTTAGATATGCAAGTGTGCTTATTGTATATAAAGCCCAATCACTGACCCACTGTATATGGACCTCATGGGGTAACCAGGATTCGGTCCCCATGAGTATAAGACGGAGAAGTTCGGTCTGGATGCCCTAGAGGGATAGGGAAATCCCTACCATTTAATGAATGAAATTCCATATTCATTCAGATGATTAGTGCGCCGCTGTGAACCACAAATCAATTGGCGCAGCGTCACTTTTAAGAGTATTTTGGCCGGAAGAGAAGTAATAGACAAATGTCCATATGCTGCGAGCCCCAATTGGCTCCTACCATTGCAGTGGGTGTGTTGCCTGCCCTTACATCAAACAGGGACACAGTTTTACTGGTCATGTGACCAATCACACCCACACCATTAAGCAGTTCATTAACTGTCGGAGTAGAGGTGTGATATATCGTGCACAATGTATATGCGGCCTTGAATATATTGGGAAAACCAAGCGGGAGCTGCGCAGGAGGATAGGAGAACACCTGGGGGACCTACGTCATCACAAGGATACCCCCTTGGCACGCCATGTGACCTCGGTCCATGGCGGGGATTACTCAGAAGTCCGTTTTATGGGTATTGAGGCTGTCCCACCCCCTAACAGGGGAGGCAATTGGGACCAAAAGATCCTACAAAGAGAGACCTGGTGGATCTTTCAATTAAAAACTGTTCACCCACAGGGTCTGAATGAGCAGCTGTCATTCAGCTGTTTCATCTGAGTGTATCTCCTATCTCCTGCGCAGACCCATTCCCAACTTTGACTATCTCCAGCGCAGACCCATTCCGAATCTGAATGGTTCTGCTCATCATTGGGGGCATACACTGTCACTAATGGACACTCTGGAAAATTTGTCACATACTGCAGGGACGTTACTCTGATCCACTTTTGGGTAATTACAGTATATGGACATGTGTCTATTACTTCTCTTCCGGCCAAAATACTCTTAAAAGTGACGCTGCGCCAATTGATTTGTGGTTCACAGCGGCGCACTAATCATCTGAATGAATATGGAATTTCATTCATTAAATGGTAGGGATTTCCCTATCCCTCTAGGGCATCCAGACCGAACTTCTCCGTCTTATACTCATGGGGACCGAATCCTGGTTACCCCATGAGGTCCATATACAGTGGGTCAGTGATTGGGCTTTATATACAATAAGCACACTTGCATATCTAAATGACCTGTTGGTTATGTTGCTTCATTTCACTATGGTCGCAGGACCTGCGATCATGTGACGCCCCATGTGACCATGACGCTGTGGTCACATGATGGGTCACATGACGGCATAATGGGCGGAGCTTAGATGACGCCGATGGTTCAAATGGTGCAGCTGAGCCGGCGTCTCTTGCTGCACTGCCACACGCAGGACCCAGCACACAGACTGTGCAAGAACAGGAACCAGTCTGCATCGCAGGGACAGGTCCACTGACCGGTGACTCCTGACGAGCTAAGTACCTCTCTTCACCCCCATCTGTGACTGCGGCTCGTTATAATGCCACACTATGGGGGTTGCTTGAAATAGTAATGATACATATCAGCTGTTAATAACCGTGCTGTTTACAATTTAAGTGTGATTTGGTGAACTGTCCCAACTGGTGGACAAGTCACCCCTATTGTTGCTTATATCCATTTCTTGGGGCCCCTGACGAACTGTAACACAACAGGGAAACGCGTCGGGCCACCCATGGTTATTGAGCTTCTCAGCATCATCAACGAATACATATGTGGGGTGTTCTACCTTGACACCCACACATATATTGTTTTTCAGGACACTATCCTCACAGGTCTAGTGTACGACTAGCGATCGCCTCCAGGGACCTGGTGGCGTATTGCAGGTGGTGTACCACAACGACATCTAGGGACTACCTCCCCCCTCACTTGCTCCCTGTCAGGACGAAGCTGGGCAGTCAGAGCACTGCTTAGGGAGAACTGAGGGTTTTGGTTAGGAGGTGGTGGTGAACGGGAACAGGGCTCCTTTAATAGGGCGCTACTAGGGGCTGAGACCCAGCATCCCTCCCTCCCTTTCCTCCCTCCCTCCCTAGAGTCTCAGTATACTCACCAAGAGTAGGGTGGTTCCACCCTGCTCCTTCCTATTCTGCACCTCATTTTAGGGCATTTATTTTATTTTATTTTTTAATAATAAAAGTTAAATATTAAAGGTGACCATTATTCCAAAATTGTCTTTTCTAACTCTAGGTACCTTAAACCCCAACGGCTCATATCTGTGTAATATAATCCGTTGTCGGATCCTTAACATAATCAATTATTGTTCACACAAATCAATAGTACGGACGACGGTATTACTTTTTAGTAACTCGCTCACTCCTCCTCCCCTTTCCATAGACTCCTATGGGCAGCAAGTCATGTTAGAAGACAAGTCCGCCTCTCAAGACGAAGAATGTTAGTAGAGGGAGTAGTCACTTGAATTATGAGATCTACTTAGGCAAAGAGGAGACGTCTATTCGGGGCTTTTCCACACAGTGGACTTTGGGACCTCTGTCCTTGTTATAGCTAGTGGTCACCCCCAGGAATGCTACATCCATCCACTATCCTGTGGATAGGTGATAAATACTTTTTGCGGTATAACTCCTTTATATTTTCACTGTCTAGGATATATGTAACATGTCAGGACATGCTTCCCATGGCTGGAGTATAAGGACTGCTGCTTAGAAATCTGTATCATGACCATGGCGCACAACTGCTGTTTGCCACAGATGTGGCCTGCCACACTCACGAGACCTGATTAGATGCTGCAATGACAATATAATTAAGGCTAAGTACACATTAGAGATATTTAATCAGTTATTGTGAGCCAAAACCAGGTGCAGGTCAAAAAACACATTACAGGGTCAGATCTTTCCATTATACCCGATCTCTGAGCAGGCTTCACTAATGGTTGTGGCTCACAATAACTGAGATTTCTATACCATTCATTTACCTCTCAGGATCTGTAGGTGGCTTCTTCAGGTCTGCCATGGCTTGGTCTTTTCACAGTTGCATATTACAGTAGCAAACCTGTAATGAAACATTACATATCAGTGAAAACCTGATACCTGCTAGATTATCAGATGTTCTCTACAATGAAATACTAGAGAACCTTCTACATTAGATTGAAGCTCTATGTTGGAAAAAGTGCTGGATTAGGGTACTTTCACACTTGCGTTTTTCTTTTCCGGCATAGAGTTCCGTCACAGGGGCTCTATACCGGAAAATAACTGATCAGGCATATCCCCATGCATTCTGAATGGAGAGTAATCCGTTCAGTTTGCATCAGGATGTCTTCAGTTCAGTCGTTTTGACTGATCAGGCAAAAGAGAAAACCGTAGCATGCTACGGTTTTATCTCCGGCGAAAAAAACTGAAGACTTGCCTGAATGCTGGATCCGGCATTTTTTTCCATAGGAATGTATGTGCCGGATCCGGCATTCAAAATACCGGAATGCCGGATCCGTCCTTCCGGTCTGCGCATGTGCAGACCTTTAAAAATGAAAAAAAAAAAAAAAAACGGATCCGTTTTGCCTGATGACACCGGAAAAACGGATCCGGTATTGCAATGCATTTTTCTGACTGATCAGGCATTTTTCTGACTGATCAGGATCCTGATCAGTCTGAAAAATGCCTGATCAGTCAGAAAAAATGACATCCGTTTGCATACAGTTTGCCTGATCAGGCAGTCAGTTCAGGCAACGGAACTGCCTGCCGGAATCAAGCAACGCAAGTGTGAAAGTACCCTTAAATGCATTTCAGCTAATTTCCAACAATCGAAGGATATATCCTGGAACCAAAGTTCTGCTGATGTAAATCAATGTACACTGCCAACTAGAGGCTGGGCACCTGTCCTGAGCACGTGCTGCTCACACAACTGCAAAGCTGTTTAATGGGTTGTCTTTATTTTGTTTTATTTGACAGTAGATAACCTACCATGATAATAAAAAATGTTAGACTTACCCTCCCGAACCCCCCTCTTCCACAGCTGCAGCCATGATATTGGGTTTTGGCTGCAGCAACGACATGCCCCAATAACATGTGACCGCTGCCTGGTCTCAGTGCTATACGGCACAACAAGAGGGTTCCGGATGGGAAGCATTACTATTATTTGTTCTAATAAGTGACTTACCTTTCTTATAGGAATTGGCCAGTTTCCAATACTGATGAACTATCCTCAGGATATGTCATCAATATCAGATCGCAGGGGTCCGGCTGCTGGCACCCCCGCCAATCAGCTGTGTGAAGAGACCACAGTGCTGTATTCCCTTCACTGTTTACCCGCTGTCCGTCGAGATTGCGAGCAGGTGTGATTTCAGCTTCTCCATCCCATTCACTTCAATAGGAAGGAGCAGTTGTAGTTACAAGTGAATGGGCCCGGAGGGGTCGTTATTACACTGCTTGCTGTGCAATCTCAATGGCAGGCAGGTAAACACAGCACTTGCAGGATCCCTGATTGTGGGGGAGTCGGGCGCTAGAGCATAGGTCATCAATATCAGAAAGCGGACAACCACTTTAAAAACAAAAGCCCTCTGAAAACCCCCTTTAAGGTAGATTCAGCAACTGAAAAGCCTTCAAGCAAAATGGTGGTTTCTGTAGCAGGAGCATCAATATCTGAAAGCCCCCTTCAGATGTCTGGTCACAATTAACACCTATTCCTCCTCATGCCAACCCCAAAACTGCACGTGTGGGGTTTATTTCTACAAAATGGAATACTCAAAGACGATTGGTTGATCCAGCCTAAATTGGCAGGTTTGGTCATTAGTCATCTACTGTGTATCAGTCCTTGCAGGGCACCTGTGTTCAGTATGACAAACTGACAGCAAGCACAGATCTTAAAATGTGAAGAAATTACCATACAGACACAAAGTGCTAGAAAGTGGCACAGAGTGAAGAAACTACCCATAGAAACACGGCACAACCAGCATATGCCAACCATGGAGGGTACATCCCATAAAAGCTGCGTTTAGCAGTGATCAGGGCTGCGGAAGAAGGCACTGCGAGTCAGCCATCTATTCCGTGCTCAGGGCATGCTGGGAGTTGTAGTTTCATGACAGCTCGAAGGCTGCAATTTGCAGATACTAGTCTAGCCCCTGCCCGATGGATAATTCAGCAATGAATGGTAGCGGGAGACCACAGGCTGTGCGCCATCTCAGCCGGGAGGCCTTGTGAGGTGGTCGAGCCCTCTGCTCAAACGGCCATAAAGTCAAATACGTAGTAAATCAAGCGGCTAACAGTGAGCTGCCCACCTATAACACGTCTCCCACCGTACCTCTCCACTGCAGCTGCTGACGGGCATTTCCGGGCAGCAGGACAGGAACCGGAAATACGTCACGTAAGCACAGCCAATGACAGCCCGCCTGCGTGCGTCTCACACCTTGCTGTGAGCGGCGTGTAAATTCTCGCTGTGGATTGGCTGTGTGTGTATCCAGGAGACCAATAGGAAGAAGGGAGTTATAGTAATGACTGTGGTCTTAGCGCCGGGTATGAAGGCTGTTGTGGTGCTGCGGTAAACCCTAGAGAAACCGCTCCCCTTAGTTTCTATTTTATTTTTTTGTGTGAACCACGTTTTTTTTTTCTGTGTCCCCTATACAAGAGATGACAAAACGCTTTAAGATGCTGAGTTAAAAAAAAAAAAAGGCCACCCAATTAAGAAAACCGCCTGTAGCAAAAAATAAAATATAAATTGTGTCTTGCATTTTATATTTCCCATACATTTTCAGCTAACATCTGGCGTTTCTACTGAAAAAAAGAAAGAAAGAAAAAACACCAATAAAACCACCCATCGATGACAGACTGGCATCATCTGAAAAGTGGTCAGCATTTAACATTTTCATCTGATAGATAAAAGATCTTTTATAAAAAAAATAAATATATATATATATATATATATATATATAAGCATCAAAAGGATAAGGCAGCACTCCAGGTAAAGTGAAAAAAGGTGGATCTCTATTCCCTCTGCAACGTTTCAACCGTCTCAATGCGGTCTTTCTCAAGCATATCACACAGTGTCATACAAGGGTATATATACCCACAATCCATAGCAGGAAATTTAGAGTGACAATTAATCAATATAAAGCATGATTACTTCATAAAAAGTATATAAAACATAATAAAGTGCTTTGTGCATAATAAAGTGAATCTGATTAATACAATTACATGCTGATTCATATATCATAATACATTCACAGTATATACAGCCTTGTTATCAATCTCTACTGTGATTAAATTGTTGATTCACAACTCATCCATGTATTTGAAGTCACCTGTGTATCATATAAAGTGCAATCATAACAATAAAAGTTAAAAACAACTCACACCGAAGCACCTGTGCAGGGGCGCCAGGATCCGCGTCCTCACTGTCAAACCGCGCATGCCCAAGAGGTCAACCGCGTCACGGTACGCGACTCCATTAGGACCGAAGCCAGCAGCCGTCACCAAGGAAACGTGACGTCAGAGACACGCGACCCGGGAGGCGGCTCCACGACCAGACCAGAGGCGTCGCCGGGAAACACCCATGATGCAAGGGCCGCGTCACCAGGTCAGACACGCCTACAATAGTGGCGTCGCTGCCATAGCAACAACCGGCCCAGCAACATGCTCAGTGTCTCCACAGGATCCAGCGGAAGGCATAGGGCAGGCGCGGGTCCACAAAGGAACGGCGTAGGGAGAGCAAAGGCCAAATAAGGATCCATAAGAGAATATATAACTGAGGCTTAATAAATGCCTCATTAGGTCAACCTGCATTGAAATATTAACAGATCGGAGTGAACGTGGTCTGAGTATATCGGCAACAGGGATTGTCCCTAAATTTAATCTGCCATACTCATATTATTTCACACTGGGACGGGGACCAAAAGAGGCCACGTCGTTCTAACGACCATCGCCCCTGGTCCATATCGGAAAAGGGTCCATAGCACATCAATGCCACGGTGCCCAGTTCCAGAAACCGACCCTCATGTTTTAGACCATAAAGAAGACCACCACTCCACAGAAGTATAATTACGGTAGACCCATTGAGTATCTTGTATTTTATATGGCCCAAAAGATCTCCCCCAACGCCATAAATCAACAAGGAGACACAGAAATAGACGCCCACTGTCCACGAACCAAAACGGTGCAGTCCCAATAACTGGAGAAAGAAAAGAGAAAGAAGAAAATTAGAAAAAGATAAAACGATCATATAAAGTACATGATCAATTTTCATAATAGATGACAAATTACACTAATACATATACACATACACCAGGGCGCAACGAGTCAAGGACCAAATGGGACTAGCACAGAAAACCCCTTTTACACCACACTCCACTTAAAATCGACATTAAGACCATGCGGTCTCAGGGTGTTGAGGCGATGGATCCACCTCAATTCCCTCTGTTTAAGGGCCAGCGTCCTATCACCTCCCCTTCTGGACAAGGTGATATGGTCCACCAACATAAACCTCAAATCTTTTTCTTTGTGTTTGGCCTCCACAAAGTGTTTGGGAACCGGCAGATCTTTTCTTTTTTGTCTGATGGAAAACCGGTGATTGTTGAGACGTGCCTTCATGTCACAAGTGGTCTCCCCAACATAGAGGAGACCACAAGGACAGGAAAGCACGTAGATCACAAACGAACTATTACATGTTAAAAAGTGGCTAATCCCATATTGGGTCCCGGTGACGGGGTGCGTGAACTTCTCACCCTTGATCATATAGGGGCAGTTAACACAACCCAGACAAGGGTAGGAACCCCTTCTTCGGGAGCCAATATGGGACTGTACCAAGGTCTTAGTCTGAATGTCCGCCCGTACCAACTTATCACGAAAGTTGGCAGCGCGCCTATAGGAAAGCAAAGGCGGCAAAGTCAAAGCTGGAATGTCAGGGAAGTTACTCCTCAATATCGGCCAATATTTGCGAACAATCTGGGCAATGGGAGCACTCTGCTCTGAATACGTTGATATAAACGGTATCCTCTCAGTTTTGCTACATGTGTTGGCAGATGGTCTCGGTTGTGAATCTATCACTCGACTAAGATGTTTATCAATCACCTGAGCGGGATAGCCTCTTTTCTTAAACCTATCTACCATCTGTGAAAGCCGGGTCGGCAGCAAATCAGGGTCCTGTACCACCCTCTTGACCCTAAGCAATTGGCCATAGGGTACAGAATTAATGATTGACCTCGGGTGACAGCTGCTGAAATGTAACAGTGTGTTACAGTCAGTCGGCTTGGTATAGATATCAGTGGAAAGTCCATTGTTCAATAGGGTGACCGTGGTGTCGAGAAACTGGACATGGGTCGCAGAGTGGACCAAGGTGAAACTAATATCTGGGTCCATGCTATTCAAAAAGTCATGGAATAACCCAAGCGAAAGAGAGTCACCATGCCAGATGAGGAAGACGTCATCTATGTATCGCCACCACCCCAGGACATTCCTGAAGTGGTGGGATACATAGACAAGGTCCTCCTCGAGGGCCGCCATGAAGACATTGGCATAGGTGGGTGCCACATTTGACCCCATGGCGGTCCCTCGTAATTGGAGATAAAAACTCTCCATGAATAAAAAATAATTGTTTCTCAGCACCAGATCGAGTAAATGAACAATAAAATCCTGACAGTGTGAAGAATGGCTACTGCCGGACAACTGCCTCCGAACAGCAGACAACCCCCTATCATGGTCAATGGAGGTATACAAACTGGTTACATCAAAGGATGCCAGGAGGCAGTTGTCCGGCAGCACCAAATCAGAAATTTTATCCAAAAAATCCCCAGTGTCCCTAATGTACGACCTGGCCGTAACCGCATACTGGCGAAGCAATTTATCAAAAAAAATGGAAATATTGGAAAAGATGGAGCCAGTGCCGGCAACAATGGGACGGCCAGGTGGGTCAATCAGTGATTTATGTATCTTGGGGAGTACATATATGACCGGTGTACGTGGTTGAGTTACAGACAAAAATTTATATAGTTCACCATCAATAATGTCCTGAGCCAAAGCTAGATCCAGGGCATTCTTGATGCATCTAGTAATTTCAAACTTCGGATCACCAGCCAACAATCTGTAAACATTCGGATCACCCAATTGTCTCCTAATTTCAAGTATGTACTTAGAGGTGTCCATGACAACAACCGCACCACCCTTATCCGCTGGTTTGATGGTGAGGCTGTTGTCATGGCACAACCCCTCCAAGGCGACAACTTCAGAGGAAGTCATATTAGGATATTTTAGGGGTGAGGTACTACTCTCATCCCGTAATGAGGCTATATCCCTGGAGACAGCCTTTCTAAAAGTTTCTATGGCAGAAGAACCACTATGTGGTGAAAAATCACTTTTGTTGGACAATCCAAAGGATTTGAGCCTCAATTCAGTAACAGAGGTCGATTGCCCAACGGGAGGACGACCTGCAAACCATACCTTGAGTTCAATACTCCTGTATAGGCGCTGCAACTCAAACCAAATCTTTTTCCAGCTGAATCTGTATATACACAGAAGTTTGTGCAGATTTCTAATAAATATGCCTATGACATTATTCTCCTGAACTTGGAGTTTCTACAACAGGAATTGGCGGATAGTAAGATACGGCAAGCTCAGACCACAGTTGCCTTGGAAACTATGCTGGGCCAGGATGAATTTAAAGTTTATGAAGAAAGTTGCAATGAATATTTATCTAAATTTACTAAGGAACAGGAAGCCACCAAAAGGAAGAAATGGCAGCGAGGTGCCGACGATTATGCAAAGGGAAAAGTGTATACATGGCAAAATGATATGTCCAAAAAGCAGCATTTTCTGCCACAGCGATCGGGCAACAATAGGAAGCAATCGGGACAATCCGGGCCGTCAACTACTCAGAATCCCACATCTAAGAAATCTTCTTTGGAGATGGGCCCCGTGATGGCCAGAGAACCAGACGGGGTGGCAGAAGACATCACAAGTGGCGTAAATCCCAAATCACCAAGGACACTCAAACACATGTCATTGCGCAGAAAGGGGAATCAAGCTCAGTAAATAATCTCTCTACTGTGGTAAATATCTCCTCTGTGCCTTTATCTGAATTACAAATTAAGGTGTTGTCTAAGAGTTTGTCATTCTGTCCCTCAACTAGGGTCGATTGGTTCAATCTGGAGGCCGACCTGCAGCGCCTATACAGGAGTATTGAACTCAAGGTATGGTTTGCAGGTCGTCCTCCCGTTGGGCAATCGACCTCTGTTACTGAATTGAGGCTCAAATCCTTTGGATTGTCCAACAAAAGTGATTTTTCACCACATAGTGGTTCTTCTGCCATAGAAACTTTTAGAAAGGCTGTCTCCAGGGATATAGCCTCATTACGGGATGAGACTAGTACCTCACCCCTAAAATATCCTAATATGACTTCCTCTGAAGTTGTCGCCTTGGAGGGGTTGTGCCATGACAACAGCCTCACCATCAAACCAGCGGATAAGGGTGGTGTGGTTGTTGTCATGGACACCTCTAAGTACATACTTGAAATTAGGAGACAATTGGGTGATCCGAATGTTTACAGATTGTTGGCTGGTGATCCGAAGTTTGAAATTACTAGATGCATCAAGAATGCCCTGGATCTAGCTTTGGCTCAGGACATTATTGATGGTGAACTATATACATTTTTGTCTGTAACTCAACCACGTACACCGGTCATATATGTACTCCCCAAGATACATAAATCACTGATTGACCCACCTGGCCGTCCCATTGTTGCCGGCACTGGCTCCATCTTTTCCAATATTTCCATTTTTTGGGATAAATTGCTTCGCCAGTATGCGGTTACGGCCAGGTCGTACATTAGGGACACTGGGGATCTTTTGGATAAAATTTCTGATTTGGTGCTGCCGGACAACTGCCTCCTGGCATCCTTTGATGTAACCAGTTTGCATACCTCCATTGACCATGATAGGGGGTTGTCTGCTGTTCGGAGGCAGTTGTCCGGCAGTAGCCATTCTTCACACTGTCAGGATTTTATTGTTCATTTACTCGATCTGGTGCTGAGAAACAATTATTTTTTATTCATGGAGAGTTTTTATCTCCAATTACGAGGGACCGCCATGGGGTCAAATGTGGCACCCACCTATGCCAATGTCTTCATGGCGGCCCTCGAGGAGGACCTTGTCTATGTATCCCACCACTTCAGGAATGTCCTGGGGTGGTGGCGATACATAGATGACGTCTTCCTCATCTGGCATGGTGACTCTCTTTCGCTTGGGTTATTCCATGACTTTTTGAATAGCATGGACCCAGATATTAGTTTCACCTTGGTCCACTCTGCGACCCATGTCCAGTTTCTCGACACCACGGTCACCCTATTGAACAATGGACTTTCCACTGATATCTATACCAAGCCGACTGACTGTAACACACTGTTACATTTCAGCAGCTGTCACCCGAGGTCAATCATTAATTCTGTACCCTATGGCCAATTGCTTAGGGTCAAGAGGGTGGTACAGGACCCTGATTTGCTGCCGACCCGGCTTTCACAGATGGTAGATAGGTTTAAGAAAAGAGGCTATCCCGCTCAGGTGATTGATAAACATCTTAGTCGAGTGATAGATTCACAACCGAGACCATCTGCCAACACATGTAGCAAAACTGAGAGGATACCGTTTATATCAACGTATTCAGAGCAGAGTGCTCCCATTGCCCAGATTGTTCGCAAATATTGGCCGATATTGAGGAGTAACTTCCCTGACATTCCAGCTTTGACTTTGCCGCCTTTGCTTTCCTATAGGCGCGCTGCCAACTTCCGTGATAAGTTGGTACGGGCGGACATTCAGACTAAGACCTTGGTACAGTCCCATATTGGCTCCCGAAGAAGGGGTTCCTACCCTTGTCTGGGTTGTGTTAACTGCCCCTATATGATCAAGGGTGAGAAGTTCACGCACCCCGTCACCGGGACCCAATATGGGATTAGCCACTTTTTAACATGTAATAGTTCGTTTGTGATCTACGTGCTTTCCTGTCCTTGTGGTCTCCTCTATGTTGGGGAGACCACTTGTGACATGAAGGCACGTCTCAACAATCACCGGTTTTCCATCAGACAAAAAAGAAAAGATCTGCCGGTTCCCAAACACTTTGTGGAGGCCAAACACAAAGAAAAAGATTTGAGGTTTATGTTGGTGGACCATATCACCTTGTCCAGAAGGGGAGGTGATAGGACGCTGGCCCTTAAACAGAGGGAATTGAGGTGGATCCATCGCCTCAACACCCTGAGACCGCATGGTCTTAATGTCGATTTTAAGTGGAGTGTGGTGTAAAAGGGGTTTTCTGTGCTAGTCCCATTTGGTCCTTGACTCGTTGCGCCCTGGTGTATGTGTATATGTATTAGTGTAATTTGTCATCTATTATGAAAATTGATCATGTACTTTATATGATCGTTTTATCTTTTTCTAATTTTCTTCTTTCTCTTTTCTTTCTCCAGTTATTGGGACTGCACCGTTTTGGTTCGTGGACAGTGGGCGTCTATTTCTGTGTCTCCTTGTTGATTTATGGCGTTGGGGGAGATCTTTTGGGCCATATAAAATACAAGATACTCAATGGGTCTACCGTAATTATACTTCTGTGGAGTGGTGGTCTTCTATATGGTCTAAAACATGAGGGTCGGTTTCTGGAACTGGGCACCGTGGCATTGATGTGCTATGGACCCTTTTCCGATATGGACCAGGTCCCCGTCCCAGTGTGAAATAATATGAGTATGGCAGATTAAATTTAGGGACAATCCCTGTTGCCGATATACTCGGACCACGTTCACTCCGATCTGTTAATATTTCAATGCAGGTTGACCTAATGAGGCATTTATTAAGCCTCAGTTATATATTCTCTTATGGATCCTTATTTGGCCTTTGCTCTCCCTACGCCGTTCCTTTGTGGACCCGTGCCTGCCCTATGCCTTCCGCTGGATCCTGTGGAGACACTCAGCATGTTGCTGGGCCGGTTGTTGCTATGGCAGCGACGCCACTATTGTAGGCGTGTCTGACCTGGTGACGCGGCCCTTGCATCATGGGTGTTTCCCGGCGACGCCTCTGGTCTGGTCGTGGAGCCGCCTCCCGGGTCGCGTGTCTCTGACGTCACGTTTCCTTGGTGACAGCTGCTGGCTTCGGTCCTAATGGAGTCGCGTACCGTGACGCGGTTGACCTCTTGGGCATGCGCGGTTTGACAGTGAGGACGCGGATCTTGGCGCCCCTGCACAGGTGCTTCGTGTGAGTTGTTTTTAACTTTTATTGTTATGATTGCACTTTATATGATACACAGGTGACTTCAAATACATGGATGAGTTGTGAATCAACAATTTAATCACAGTAGAGATTGATAACAAGGCTGTATATACTGTGAATGTATTATGATATATGAATCAGCATGTAATTGTATTAATCAGATTCACTTTATTATGCACAAAGCACTTTATTATGTTTTATATACTTTTTATGAAGTAATCATGCTTTATATTGATTAATTGTCACTCTAAATTTCCTGCTATGGATTGTGGGTATATATACCCTTGTATGACACTGTGTGATATGCTTGAGAAAGACCGCATCGAGACGGTTGAAACGTTGCAGAGGGAATAGAGATCCACCTTTTTTCACTTTACCTGGAGTGCTGCCTTATCCTTTTGATGCTTATCTACATATAGCCGCCTGAGCCCACGGCTGTGAGGACGTGCACCGGTTTTTTGTCTTGTGCTGCTGAGACCCGCATTTTGTTTTTATATATATATATATATATATAAAATCTTTGAAAGAAGGTTCCCTATCGCCTGGTTTCATTGACTGTGTGTGACCAGTTGGAATGCCTGTAATGATCGATACTGCGTACAATGCGTATGGCTGCTCAATCATCAACCACCTTCTATCTAATGTATATGTCCATGTTACAGGCTCATGAACGCGTGCGCCCCATGATGCACACTGCTATTTGCATAGGCAGCGGCCGTGTGCCCACCCTTTAATGATGCGGACCCATCACTTCAATGGATCTGCGATCCACAAGATTCAGTCAACAACGTGGGGAAAAAAATGTGATGCGTTAGCACAGACTGAAATCCCACAAAAGTGCTGTGTGGTGCTTCTGCTCCGTGCCTCCACATCTTGCGGATTGCAGACCTATTCAAGTGAATTGGATACGGAGCGAACACGGCCAGTGGTTGTATATTGCGGACCATGTGCATGTGCCCTTAGGCCCAACTTTCCAGGAACGTTCAGGAGGCTCCCATAAAAAGGGGAGACCTCCAAGACAAGTTGGCAAATCTTGAATTTAGCCCTAATTTTGTGTGGTACAGAGATGCTGTGTCATCAGACACAACCTTGGGTAACCAACACAGAGTGAAGGCGGACCAAGTCACAGAACAGGGTGCAGCTTGAGAGACATTTCACCAGGATTTTTTTTTTGTAGCGCTGCACACACCAAACACAACTTTTCCCAGAAGGCTTTGCCAAAAAGTTTGATCAACTGGTATTAGCATTTGAGCTTATTTTTTGCACGAATTACTTACTGGTCCATATCATGAACCATCCTACTCTGATTTTCCCACAAGTATTTTTACTTAAATTTCCTACGTTAATCTGAAAAGAGCGTTAAGAAGGCCAGACCCTGCAGATACTCACCTCTCCTTGTTCCTGCAGCTTGCAGTCCTTTCCTCCAACGCCATCATGCACATCGTGGAGTCAGCATCAGAATGTTGCCTGCTGCACACTCGCGCGTCAAGAAGGTTGCTGTAGGAACGGGAAGTATTTTTTTCCAGGAGCCTTTTGGAGAATAGGCAAGTATAAGGGCGTGTACACATGAACCAAGTTACAGAGCTAGAAACCACCACAAACCAGAGAAAAAACATCAGCAGGAGCGCCTCAGTTGAAAAGCCAAAATTTAAGTCCAGCTAGAACATAACCCTTATTTAGAGTTATAAGGGTTATGTTCTAGCTGGACTTAAATATTCCTTACTTCTTAACCCATTATATAGAATCATATTTAGAATTGCTGGACTTTGACGGAAAAGCCAAAATGTTCTTTTTACTGATGTCCTGTCTTTTGCATTGATTTTGGAGAAATGGAAGCAAAACACAGAACACATTAACTGTGATGTGTGCATAAACCAAATGGAAACTGTATGTGTGTGTGTGTGTGTGTATATATTTTTATATATTACACTCACCGGTAATCCGGTTTCCTGGAAGTCTCCGTGACAGCACAACCTGAGATTGACTTCCTCTGATAGGACAGGAAAAAACACAGAGAGGTTAAGAACCCTACTCCTTCCCCTCATCACCAGTGTATTTTTAAACAGAACCAGGAAAAGGGAAAGGAACTATTTAGGGCTGCAACGATTAATCGATTATATTCGATAACTGGATTCGTTGTCGACGAATCCAGTTATCGAATAATCGCCGATTCGTTGCTATGCGGGCGGGCGGTCGCTGCATCTTTATTTTACCTTTTTACAATGACGCTCCTGTAACAGCCAGGCAGAGCGGACGGCGGCGTAACGTCACTCACTCACGTGACGCACCTGCTCCGCCCACTTCATGAATGAAGTGGGCGGAGCAGGTGCGTCACATGAGTGAGTGACGTTACGCCGCCGTCCGCTCTGCCTGGCTGTTACAGGAGCGTCATTGTAAAAAGGTAAAATAAAGATGCAGTGATTAGTCCGACTTATAAGCATCGGGGCCGGGGCTGTTATGGGGAGGGGGGAGGATCTGTCTATGTCACTGCTATGGGGAGGGGGGTCTGTGTATAGCACTGCTATGGGGAGGGGGGAGGATCTGTCTATGGCACTGCTATGGGGAGGGGGGTCTGTGTATAGCACTGCTATGGGGAGGAGTGGGGGGTCTGTGTATGGCACTGCTATGGGAAGGGGGATCTGTGCACTGTTATGAGGAAAGGGATCTGTGCACTGTTATGCCCATAACAGTGCACATATCCCCCTCTCCATAACTGCGCCACCCACAGATCCCCCTCTCCATAACTGCGCCACCCACAGATCCCCCTCTCCATAACTGCGCCACCCACAGATCCCCCTCTCCATAACTGCGCCACCCACAGATCCCCCTCTCCATAACTGCGCCGCCCCCACAGATCCCCCTCTCCATAACTACGCCGTCCACAGATCCCCCTCTCCATAACTACGCCGTCCACAGATCCCCCTCTCCATAACTACGCCGTCCACAGATCCCCCTCTCCATATCTCCGGCGTCCACAGATCCCCCTCTCCATAACTACGCTGTCCACAGATCCCCCTCTCCATAACTGCGCCGTCCACAGATCCCCCTCAATAGTGCCGTCCACAGATCCCCCATAATAGTGCCGTCCACAGATCCCCCATAATAGTGTCGTCCACAGATCCCCCATAATAGTGTCGTCCACAGATCCCCCATAATAGTGTCGTCCACAGATCCCCCATAATAGTGTCGTCCACAGATCCCCCATAATAGTGTCGTCCACAGATCCCCCATAATAGTGTCGTCCACAATTTCTTTTAATATGGCCTTTGAACATAATTTTTCAAGTAAGATCATATAAACCTCTCTGTTTTGTAATTTTGTCGTTTTTCCCGATTAATCGTAGAAATTAATCGGCAACTAATCGATTATTCAAATAATCGTTAGCTGCAGCCCTAGAACTATTAAAGTAATCTGAAACCAATAAAGAAAAAAAAGGGTGGGATATATGTGTGCTGTCATGGAGACTTCCAGGAAACCGGATTACCACCGGTGAGTGTAATACTCATTTCCCCAGTCGTCT
This sequence comes from Bufo gargarizans, assembly GCF_014858855.1. Classification (NCBI taxonomy): domain Eukaryota; kingdom Metazoa; phylum Chordata; class Amphibia; order Anura; family Bufonidae; genus Bufo; species Bufo gargarizans. The sequence goes on from NC_058080.1 coordinate 619,211,225, forward strand.
CCATGACAGCACAACCTGAGAACTAACAAAGTAACTCTATTGGGGGGGGGGCAACAGCACCCAGGACCTTGCGTCCTAAGGTCATGTCCTCATTAACAAAAACATCTACTCTGTAATGTTTAGTAAAAGGTATGGGCCCTCTTCTACGTGGCTGATCTGCAAATCTGGTCTAGTGATGCAGAGGCCCTCTCAGCCCAAGAGGTGGAAACAGATCTTACAGAATGGGCTTTGAGAGACTGAGGAGGCTCCCTGCCGCAAGCTATGTAGGCCTCAGAGATGGCACACCTGATCCAACGAGACATAGAGCTCCTTGCTGCCTTTTTTCTCTTAATGGGGCCACAGAACTGCACAAATAAATTCCTATCAATTCACCAACTTTTTGTGACTTCCATGTAATGAAGAACACATCTTCTAACGTCTAGGTTATGATACTTTGCTTCCTGATCATTCCTAGGATTGGGAAAAAAGGAGGGAATAACAATATCCTGGGACCTGTGGAAGGTGGACACCACCTTGGGGAGGAACCCAGGGTCTAATTTAAAGATGAGTTTGTCCCCAAAAATGGAAAGAAAGGGTTCTTGAATGGACAGGGCCTGAAGCTCACATACTCTTCTTGTTGAAGAAATGACCACTAGAAAAATGGTCTTAAGGGTGAGCCATTTAATAGATAGGGAATCCAAAGGCTCAAAGGGAGTATCTGATAGGCTTGATAGTACGGCATTCAGGTTCCAGGGAGCGACCACGTTTTTAACTGTGCGTCTCAACCTCAGCTGCCTTTAAAAATCTAGACACCCAGGCATTCTCCAAGACTGGTGTTGTAAAGGGCTCCTATGGCAGAAACCTTTACTTTAAGAGCATTAGGGGAGAGGCCCATATCCAACCGATCCTGGAGGAACTCCAAAATGAGAGGGATGTCTGGTGAGGATTGGTTAAACCTTGAATTCGCCCAGGCAGCAAACTTCTTCCAGATTTTAAGGTAGGACCCACAGGTATTTGTTTTTCTACTAAGTAGGAGAGTATCCACTACCCTTTGAGAGAGGCCTCGGCCTAATAGGATGGATTTCTCAGTAACCAAGCTGATAGACTGAGGAGTCCGAGATTCGAGTGAGGGATTGGACCCTGCATCAGAAGATTTTTCTCCAGGGGAAATAGGATTGGGTCCTCCTGACTGAGGGATCTCAGGAGACCGAACCAGCCTCTTCTGGGCCAGAAGGGAACAACTAGGATCAGGATTCATCTCTCTGCTTGGAATTTTTGGAGGACTTTTGGGATCATCGGAATTGGGGGGGGGGGGGAGGCATACACCAGTCCCGACGTCCAGTCCTGGGTGAAGGCATCCACTGCCACACACGGATCCCTTGGGTTTAAAGAGAAGTAATGTGGTACTTTGTGATTTCTTTTTGAGGCAAATAGGTCTACAGATGGAATGCCCCACCTATCTTGTATTTTCTGGAAGGCTGTTTGTGACAGACCATTCGTCTGGATCCAGCCTCTGTTGGCTTAGGAAATCTGCTTGAGTATTGAGTGAGCCTTTCAGATGTACCGCCCCTAATGATTTCACATTCTTTTCTGCCCAGAGGAATATGTATCTTGCGAGGTTCTGAAGATGCCCGTGCCTCGTCCGTCCTTGATGTTGTATGAACGCTACCGCTGTGGAGTTGTCTGAATGTATTAGAACATGACGGTTTTTGGCCTGAATCTGGATTGCTTTGAGGCCTTCCCATATGGCATGGAGCTCCCTGTAGTTGGATGACATTATCTTCTGAGTTTCTGACCAGGCACCCTGAAAGGAACCGGTGGCAGCAAGGGCACCCCAACCCCAGGAACTGGCATCCATCGTTAGGGATAGTACATTTTCTTGGCTCCAGGGAACCCCCGTCTTCAGGTTCCTGTCTGAGAGCCACCATATCAAGGAGGCCTTCATGTCTCTGGTTTCTGGCATCCTCTCTTCTAGGGTCAACTGGGATCTGTTCCACCTTTTTAGGACAAGGCTCTGCAGAGGCCTCATGTGAAATTGGGCCCAGGCAACGGCTGGGATGCAGGAGGATAGAAGACCTAGAACCCTCATGGGCTGCCGGATAGAACAAGAACATATCTTTAGGAATTGTTGGATTCTTAGTTTTAGATCCTGGATCTTTTCCGGAGGAAGAAAGGATCTTTGGAGTGTCGAATCCAGTAGAATGCCCAAGAACACTCTCCTGTGACTTGGAGTCAGATTGGACTTTTCCCTGTTGATGATCCACCCCAGGTTCTGAAGGTGAGAGAGGACCACCTGTAGATGTATTAGGAGGAGATCTGATGTTTCTGCCACTACCAGCAAGTCGTCGAGATAAGGGACCACTAAAATCTCCCTGCGGTTTAGAGAGGCCACGTCTTCTGCCATAACCTTGGTGAAGATATGAGGAGCTGAGGCAATTTCGAAAGGTAGACAGGTGAACTGATAGTGGCGGATCTTTCCCTTCATCTTCACTGCAAACCTCAGGTACCTTCTGGAAAGGTGATGTATTGGAATGTGGAAATAAGCATCTTTGAGATCTATTGTAATCATTTGAGCTCCTTTCTTGATAAGTTTTACTGCCGTCCTGACAGTTTCCATTTTGAATTTGTGATATGAATTGTGTTTGTTTAGTGGTTTTAGGTTTATGATGGTTCAGAATCTCCAGTTTGGTTTCCGGACCATGAATAGAGGCGAGTAGTGACCATTCCTCCTTGGGGACGTGTTCTATTGCCCGTAGGGACAGGAGTTCTTTTATACTCTCGGACACGGAGGACCTTAGAGATCCCTGGGGTTGGGTTATTACAAACTTTTGAGGGGGAAGTGAATCCAACGCTAAAGAATACCAGTTTTTTATGATGCTGATAATAAACGGGTCTGTGATGGTCTGTTCCCAGAAACGTAAAAAGGAACTGAGCCTTCCCCCGACCTGGATTACGTCATCGTTTGGAAACGGAGGGACTACCCTTGTTGGGATTAAAGAGAAAGCTTTTCCCCTTATTCCCCCTGGTATAATTCCGTCCTCCCGACCTTCCACGGTCAGGTCTGGAATCCTGCTGCTGTTTGCAAAAAAACTGTTTTCTATTCCCAATTTATTTTTGGGAAAGCCTCTTTTACAGCCAATAGACTGCTCTAAGATTTTGTCTATCTAGGATTTGCTCCCTAGGGGGTCTTGTTAATTAGGTGTAGCGCCAACTGTTCTAACCATACGGCTAAGGTGCGGGCTACACAGGTCGCAGCAACCCCTGGTTTTAATAGGGCTGCAGTGGCTTCCAAGATCTTTTTGAGTAAGCTCTCTGCTTTTCTGTCCATTGGATCTTTTAATTGGACTGCATCCTCAAAGGGCAGGATCATACGTTTAGCAACTTTGGCCACTGGAGCATCGACTTTGGGAATAGACGCCCAATCCGCCTCTTGAAAGAGGTACAGTCTCTTTATGCCACGAGGAATGAATGAACCTTTTTCAGGTTTATCCCATTCTGCCTTTATGAGTTTCTGTATATTATCAGGAACAGGAAAAAACAATCTCTGCCTCTCCCCCAGCCCCCCAAAAATTTATTCTTGGACAGACCTAGGTTTCCTAGGAATTTCCATCCTGACCGTGCCTCTTATGGCTTTAATTAGATCATCAACCAGCCATGGCAGACTGGACTTCCACTCTAACTATGGATTTTATTTCCTCAAGCAAACTGGAAGACTCCAACTTGACTACTGAGGAGGTAGACTCTTTACATAGAAGTTTAGACCCAGAGGAAGGTAAGTGCTTAGCACAGAGGCCACACTTCCTGGGTTTAGCTTTAGTGGAAGAGGACGACTCCTTTTCTCCCTGCACTACAAGGGAGAGAAGGGTCAACCACTACAAGGCAAACAAACATACAAGGGCGCCTGAACCAGGCTACTCACAGAACCCAAGGTAGTGGGGGGCTCCAATCAAGAGCCGGCAGTGGTAGGGGCACTCGTTGGTCCCGTCCACAGCAGGTTTGCTAAAACACTGCAGGCAGGTGAGGAGACGCTAGGCCCACTCTGAAGGCCGCCATGTTAATACGCAAAGCCACGCCTCCTCAGCATCTGACGTCATCACCCGGAGGGAAAAAGCGTCCTAGCCTCGCTCCGGCCGCCTATCCACTCCTCATCAAGCCCCACTGGACCGCCGCAGGAGGGAGCTTCGCCGGGGCCACCAAACACAGAGGGGCCCAGGCACAGGCCGCATACAGAGGAGGGAATAGCTGGACCTCCGGAACAGACCTGACAACAATCCGGTAGGAGAACCAAACAAAAAAAGAGAAAAAACTTGGGAGTGTTAAGCTAAGGAACCCAGACGAGCTCCCAGCACACCTCTCTGGTATTCCTTCCGTGACAGGACAGGAAAAAACACTGGTGATGAGGGGAAGGGGTGGGGTTCTTAACCTGTGTTTTTTCCTGTCCTATCAGAGGAAGTCAATCTCAGGTTGTGCTGTCATGGAGACGACTGCGGAAAAAAAAAAAAAAATATATATATATATATATATTTATTTATATACACACACACATACACACACACACTACTTAACAGGGATATTTGGCTTGTGGGTGAAATTTCAGGATGCACTCTAACCTTTACAGGTGAATGTAATGTGACCTTCTCTAAACTTTTGAATGCATGTGTCCAACTGTTCAGTGTTTCAGTTCTTTTTGCAAAACTTGATGTTCTTGAACAAGGAGCTTAACCGCAAAATTTACAACAGGTGTTTGATCCATGAATTGTCCAATACAGTTCCTGGTTCAATTAGAATTGGTATTTAAACTGTCCTCCTCATCATGCTGTTCACATTTTTGACATCACGAGACCAAGGCAACACTTAACAATTGATCAACAGTACCTCACCATTGCGAGGCTTCAAGCAGGATGTTCTCAGGCCACTGAGCTTAGAGTGTCACAGAGTGTCATCAGCAGGTTGCAACAGAGAGACTAGAAGAGTCACAGAAAGGCATAGAAGTGGACATCCTTTAGCCACATCCCACATTGATGGCTGCTACATTGTGAACAATTCCCTGGGGAACCGGATGATGAATGCAACACAACTCCAGGCAACTTAAGGGAGGTGAAAGGCTCCCAAGTGTCACATCAGACCATTCAAAACTGTTTACATTAGCATGGTCTGTGTGCTAGACGACCTGCAAGGGTACCTGACTCATGGTCTTGCATGGGCCAGTGAGCATCTACGCGGGACAAGGGACCAGTGTGCTTCATGCTGTTCACTGATGAAAGTCAATTCACGCTGAGCAGAAATGATGGCTGCCAACAATGTTGGAGAGATCAAGGAGAACGCTATGTATCAGCCACTGTTGTCACCAGACAAGCTTTTGGTGGTGATGTTACAGTGTGGGCAGGTGTGTCTACTCAATACAGAACTGCCTTACACTTTGTGAATGGTACAGTGACAATCCCATACTACTTGAATAACATCATTAATCCAATCATTGTGCCTCGGCATGAACACCACAGGCCTAATTTCATCTTCATGGACGACAATGCACCAGCTCATCGAGGTCGCATCATTAGGGAACAGCTGCTGGAGACTGGGGTACCTAAAATGAGTGCCCTGTATTTTTTCCAGATCTGAATTCCAATTGAAAACCTATGTGATCAGGTATGTTGCCGTGTAGAGGCTCGTAACTCTGTACCCCAGAACCTCAATGACCTGAGGGCTGTCCTTCAAGAAGAGTGGGATGCCATGGCTCAGCAGACAGTAAGTCGACACACATACATACAGAAATGTACTTTTTTATGCATTACACTTAGAAACTGTAAGCGTATCTACAATGAAAGCATTTTGGTTATTTTTTTTCTATTACAATTAACCTCTTCAGGACCCTGTGATTTGGTGTGTTTTTGTTTTTTCATTCCCTGCCTTTCCTGAGCATTATAATGCTAGACCTCAAATCTATTGAATTACACTGAAGGCATTATATCAGAACAGTTCCGTAGATTTGAGGTCTGGCAGGAACACATAGCATTATGAATCATTATAATGCTGTGCAGTCCCATCAGAGAAGCAGAGGTCATAAAAGGAAATTGCGTTGCCACACACGTTTCTCGCAACTCATTCATCTGAAACTAGCCTTACGCAGCTTCTTTTTTTTTTTTTACACCACATGTGGATGAGATTTCTGAAAATACTTGTACTGTACAACGCTGTGAATGTGTGGACGTACGTACCCTAAGGCTATGTCCACATGTGACTGAAATGCTGATGGTTGGTGTCATGGATTTTAACACAGCAAATTGACAGTATTGTGCAGTATCAAAGTGAAAGCTTTCAGAAATCTTATCCACATGATCTCGAAAAAAAATAAAAACTGCCGATTTCCACTGTGGTTTTCACTTTGCAGTTTCTTGCAGGTTTCATTTACGACATTAACTGGCTAATAAAAAAATGACACTTTCATTTTACTAATATTTATAATTTATTTATGCTGGCCAGTATGATTACAGCAATAAATGTATTTACTTTGTTTTAATAGTGAATTTTGTTTTATATTTTCTTCTACTGAGCTGTGCAAGAGCTTTGTTAGTGAGCTGTAGCTTTTCTTTATAGCATAGTATAGATTACTTTTTGATCTTTGACTCTTTCATTATGACATTCACCATATGTGATAATTACTTTTTTATTTTAATATGCAGCGATACCAAGATATTTTTTTTTTGTTGCTTATATTTATGTTAAATATGGAAAGGTGGTGATTTTTTATGCTTTCATTTTTAAAAACCTTTTTTCAGCATCATTTTTTAGTTCCCATGCAATTGCTTATAACCTACACTGCAATCAAATAGAATTGCAGTCTACAGTAAAATACTTTCCTTTTAACCCCTCTCTGAGGCCGGTTACAACATTTCTCCCAAATATAGCAGTACCTTATAGGTGGTTGTACCAGCAGGGTGCACCATTTGGTTTATGAAGCATTGATATTTACTGAAATGACTTTCTAAGAGCCATAACCTTTATTTTTTGGTTGACCGAGCCGTTTAAGGGCTTCTTTTTAGCAGGACATGCTGTAGTTTTTATTCTTACCATTTTGGGATAGTTTAAATTTATCTTTATTCTATTTTTGGGGGGACACACAATGGCCAAATATTTTTTTTTTTTTAAATGAGGTTCACTATTGGGTATAAATGACATTTTACTTTTATTTTGCTGGTCAGAGCAAATACAGTCATACCATACCAGGTTTTTTTTTTTTTTTTCTATATTTGCACCATAAAATTGCTTATTCCTTAACATTAGTTTTTTTGGGTCATCCATATATATATATATTTTTTATAGAAAGAGATTTAGTTTTTATTGGTACCATTGACATTTTGATCACTTTTTATTTCAAGTTGGCAAATAATAGCAATTGTCATTGTTTTTTTTTATGGGGTTTACCACGCAGATTAAATAGTAATGACATTTATTCATTTAATCCACTGCAAAGGCACTACATTTGTATAGTATATGTTATGTTTTCTTTTACATCATATAATAATTTTTATAAAAATCATTTGTATTCTGTGTCTCCATATTCTAAGAGCCATCATTTTATTTTTCCATTGGTGGAGCTGTGAGGGCTAGTTTTTTTTTTTGCAGGAAAAGCCGTAGCTTTCATTGGTGACATTCTGGAGTAAATAGGACATTTATTCCATAATTTGGGCCAAAAAATAGCAATTCTGCCAGGGTATATTTTTAATATGATATTCCCCATGCAGTGTAAATGTTCATTTTATTCTGCAGGTTGATACAGTGAAATAAGGGGTTAAAGGGATTGTCCCATTACAACTAATCCCTAATCCAGGATAGAGGATAAGTGTCTGATAGGCAGGGGTCCGACCACTGGGGTTCCCACCAGTCATGAGAATGGAGGCCAGTGTATCCCTGTTTGTATAAAGTTGTGGACACCCATATGTGCTGCCGCTCCATTCAGAGCTATAGGTCTGCTGGAGATAGCAGAGTGCTTGTACCCTGCTATCCCAGCAGTCCCATGGAGCAGAATGGAGTGGTGGATACACATGGGAATACGACTCCCTTTCCAATGACGGGCGGGAGCCCGCCTCCACTGAGCACTTATCTCCTGGCCTGTGGGTAGGCAATGAATATTTTTGTGTGATGACACAACTCCTTTAGTAACAGTCTTCAGAAAACTATCTCCAGTGGCAGCTGTAGAAAGCCATAATGTTACGTTTTAAATCTATGTCTGTACAACGGGGCTGCAAAAAGAAAAAAAACTTGGGCTTTTTTGGCTTAATGAACTGATTAGTACATGGGGCACCAGAGATGTGAGCCTCTTGTTTTTAAAGCATTTGTAAGCTTGATCAGACCTATTAAACCAGTCATATTGCCCAGGAGGGTTGATCATTCTGATAAAAGCAATCTCATAGCTTGCACGGCTGCCGAACCATCATTACCTTAATCTTTAAGCAAGCTAAGCAGTTTGAGCACTGAGGGGCCGTGGAGCATCACTACTGCTACGCCCCTTGGTGCTCAGTTCACTCCCCTCTCCCCTTTGATTTAAAGGGCTAGACAATGGTGCCTGCGCTGTGCCTCACTAATAATCATTGGTGGTCCAGCGTTAATATGTTATATCCAGTGTGTGTGCATGATTTTGATAATGTGCTGTGGCTTACTTGTATGCAATTATTAGTGGCAGTGGAGCCGGTGCAGAGGGGAACGAGAGAGAAAACTTACATTTCCATCCTGCCAGCAGCTGTGCTCCTCCTCTTTGATGCTGCTGGCACTTCCACTTCCAGGTGGACTGACATGCCAGTGGCTTCACACACAGCAGAGGAGGGCAGCTGCCAGGAGGCACAGTGCCCGCTCCTCTCTGCCACCAATGACTGCATACATATAAACCACAGCACATTATCAAAATCAGGCATTCCTAGAGGAATTAAATGGGCCACCGATGATTAATAGTGAGTCACAGTGCAGGCCCCATTAGACAGGTCTGTACAGCCCTGTCAAAGGGGAGGTACTGAGCACCAAGGGGTGTAGCAATAGTGGTGCTCCAAGAGTTATACCGGCCCCTTGGTGCTCAAACTGCCTAATATGCATACAGATAAAAATAATGATATCTCAACAATCGTCCAAGCTATAAAGAAAAAAAATATATATATATCGTTTTAATCAGCATGATCATCCCTACCATGCAATATGCTTGGTTTAGTAGGATTGCTCATGCCGACAGAGGCTCTTTAAGCCGAATGCTCTATCTTACAGTGTCGTAGTACTTCAGTGAACAGGGAAAAATGGCATGTAGCCTCCGTCCCAGTGAGAAAATACTATCTGTGTAGTGAATTTAATAGTATGAATAACATCATTTGATGGTGCAGTTGGGACTCATAAACCAGACACATCACTGTTTTATTTTTTATTGCAAAAGTCATAAAATTTTCTTAGTCACGCATAGATAAACTGCTTTGACGAGAAAAAAAAAAAAAAAAGTTAGTATTTAAATTAAAAATATTTCCACAACCATTTAGAAATACATTATTCCCATCTTAGCTTTACATACTAATTCACTTTTAGTACTAACAAAACACACAGCCTGAAGTGTGTGCAGGTTATCTGCATTTCCACTAGCTGGGACTCTGCATTGCAGAGCTCCGACTACTGAAACTGAGCAAAAGGACGAGAAGAGTGCAGATAGCTTTTCAAAAATTAATAAATAAAATTGCATTTAGTACAAGTCAGTTCCTTTCTGGAATTACAACTACTTGTAAAATCAGTTTAAGTGAAGAAACAGGATTTACACCAGTTGTAGTAAGAAAACAAAAAAGTGCAAAGTAGAACAAGAACTTTAACATCACTATATCCGAGTGACTTCATTTGTTGATATGGAATTTGGCAGCAAGTGATAGTTTACATTTTTCTTATTGGCTACATTATATTGCCAAAAAATATCTCAAGGTTTTTAATCTTGATTCTTTCAATTCCATTATAAGTAATTCCTTAAAGAGGTACTCCACCTAATTATGTAGATTTTTTTAAACGATTGTTTAACAAAGGGTTAAAAATAGAATGGCTTCACTGCTGCCAACAGTTTCCCTGCTGTCAGCACAGTGCCAAAGCATCAGATTCAAAGAGTCAATTCCAACAAGGTGTTGCTATGGCAACACAACCTTTTATATTACGTTGTTCCTAGCAACCAATCTGTCTCCGGTTATCCTCAGTACAAGGGTAAAATGAAACTGTCAACTGTGTTGACGGAATAAAAAGGCAAAAATGTTTGGTAGAACGCTTTTCAAAATCTCTTAAAGGGGTAGGCCCATCTGGGACACTGATGGCACATCGCGACCTGCTCCTATCTCCAGTATGGTGCCCCCAAAGTGAACAGAGAGCAGCCACGCATTGTTGGCCACCCTCCTTTGTTCACAGCTATAGGAACTCTGAAAATAGTCAAGAGCCGGCTTGGCTATTTCCGGCAGTTGCATAGCAGTAAATGGAGAGGTGGCTGTTCCTGTGCGGTGCGCTCTCCATTCGCCACTATGGGAGTTCCGAAAACATCTGAGTGCGCTCGCTCAGCTATTTTCGGAACTCAGCAGTGAACGGAGAGCACTGTGTGTTCTCCTTCACTTCAGGGGCCCTGTTCTGGAGATGGGACCTGCACCTATTTGACATCTATGACATAACCTAATGATATGTATCAATGTCCCATATGGGTCAACCCCCTTAATCAGATTTTTTATTTTTTTAATTGGGGGAGGGTCTCTTTAATGTCTTATTTATATCAAGCATCAGAATTCAGTTTCTATATCTATTAACACAAAAAAATAGTGCCCTGTTCCCATAAAAAAAATGTGCATGCCACATATTTTTACAGTTCACAATAAAACACTTATTAATTTACATACAGTAATAATTTATTCAGAAATGTTCAGTTAGATTACTCTGAGACATTATGTTTCATAATAAAGAGCAGCCATCTCACCTCAAATACCAGACATACACTATACAGCATAGCAGTGAAAAGAATTAACTAATCTCCAATAAAACAGTCAAAGTGGTGGTGGTGGGGGGGGGGGGGGGGGAATTGGATGTTGTCTAGCTGCAACACGTTTCCTTTTTTATTGCAGATAGTTACACAATACCTACTGTACCTATGCACATCATGAGATCACAGTACTTGGATTGTCAGATCAGTCATGCAGAGAGGCCAGCCAGGGAGAAGTAGTGGGAGAGAAAAAAAAAGACAAAACAAAAAACAAAAAAACTTTCAGTAGGAATCACATTGCTATTAACAGCTGTATGATAAGCTGCAAATGTATTCACAATTACTAAACCAACAGCCTAGTCTTAGCTTCAGTACAGGTCTTGACTGATATCATTAGGTTGACTAGATTCTCTCAGTAAATGATAAGCAACTACAGTTAGGTATCTGTATTGTTTCACTGATTATACTTGTTCGGTGCCAAAAAAGCTTAAAATGGTCTAGAAGGCCGAAACAGTTCATTGAAAAAGCTCTATAAATATCCTAGGTTTCATTATTCTTAAACTGTATTGGTTATTTTACAGTAGATACGTGAAAATATTGAGTATTATGGCTTCCTGAACAAACATCATCAAAAAGCAATATTTACAGATTTTATATTTGTCTCTTTGAATATACATGGACAGCTAAAAAATAATACACCAGTATTTCATTTCAAATAATGGCAGACAGTCTTTTCAAACAGAAGTCACTAAGTAGGAGCCAGAATGTCTTTTGGGACTTTGTGAACCACTAGAGTCTGTAGCTTCACTTTTGGAGTCCCTTTTCTTTGAGTTTGTAGTCACAGGTGTTGGGATCTGGGATGGTCGGGCTGTGCTACTATCTGAATTGCTTTTTCTGGGACTAGGGTTATAATTAAATGGAGTTACACGTGCTGCAACAGTCCCACTTGGTGAGCTATGTTTGCTTGAACTACTTGAGCTAAATGGAGTGCGCTCTGCAAGACAATTTTCATTTGTCTCTTGCCCTAAAGGTAGGCTGTTAAATACAGGTTTTGGGTCAGTCCCTTTTAGATCCAAACCATCCAATTTAATAAAGGATTTCTGCCTATTCTCCAAAACAAGCCCATTTCCATTCCCTGAATTATGCCTTCCTTGTGAGTCTTTTACTCCCTCATCCTTTTCACCATGCTCTGAGATATTGTCAATAACTGGGGGAGAATTTCCAGTAGGGGATCTGCCTGACCTAGGGTTATTGATTGGGCAGTCTTCAATTCTTACCCATACATCCTCTGTTTTAGAAACTGCTGGTGCCATTTGATACACTGTCCTACTTTCTGCCGACTCTGCATGAGTATTTGATACTTCATTATTTGCAGTCTCGAGTACTTCATTTTCCTTTATTTTCCTCCAAGTTCCTTTTGCAGATTGACCGTCTAATGTAGATTTAGGCCCTGGAAAGGAACATGGCTGTCTTTCATCTTCACTTTTTGCTTTCTCGCTGGATTCAGAAGACGCAGACAAAATGGAAGATGAGCTTCCAGTTCTTCTCCATGTACTAACACGAGGAAGTGATGATGAATGCTTACTGTGTTCACGTTTCCACGTTCCCGATCGTGTAACTGGAAGCCTGGATGGCGATTCAGAATGGGAACGGCTTATGTCGTGACGCTTTCTGACATCACTATGTTCTAATGAAGAATTAAGGTTTGGAGGAGTTTTTCTCCATCCCCCAGACTGTACAGAATGAGTTGATAATGACATATCAGGAAGAGAAGGGCTTAACACTGGCGTCTGAGACTGAGATCTGGTTGGTGAATCAGCCCTTGATGAAGAAGATAAGGACTCAAATGATGCAGACTCTTCTAATTTTCTCCTTAAAGTTGGACTAGGTGCTTCCTTAATAAAAGTAGACTGACGTACTAAAGCTGGTCTCTCAGATCTGTCAGACTCACTTCCACTAGATTTTGTTGAAGACATTCTAGACAACTCTACTTTCTTAGTTGATCCAGAGTAGTTTGCATTTTGATTCAAGCCTTTTGATGCAGACTCACTTCTTGGAATTCCACTGGATGTTTTGGGTAGACTTGATGGTTTGTTCAAATTCTGCTGACTTAACTGCCTACCTGGAGATGTATATGACATTCTGCCTGAACCAGAGGATTTGGTGGATGCTGTGCTAGGGGAGGATGTTCTTGGTAACTGAGAAAATTTATTTGGAGGACTTATCCCATTTCTGCCTGGGGAAATTGAACTTCGACCGGGGGACTGCATAGGTCTGCTTAATGGTTGAGGGGAAGGTCTTGAAGGAGTAGAATCTTTTGAAGCTGATCTAGAAGGTACTTTACTTGGTCCACCAGGGGTAGCAGTCTGTCTGTTATTGTAGAAGGATTCAGATTTTAACGGTTTTGGTCCTCTAGGCGAACTACTGGAGTTGTCAGAACTTTTGGATGGGGTACTCTTTAGAATGGGAACTTTCTTTGAAACAGGGCTTGTACTTGGAGAACTAGCACGGACACCAGGTATATGAATCATTGTTCTACCTCGAGATATTAAGGGCACATTTGCTTGTGTTGGCGGTTTACACTGACTTGAAAAATCTGAACTCGAGCGTGATTTTCCTGTAATCATACTTTTATACATCTTTTTGCCCCCTTTAATGCCTTTAGTTTCCTCTTCATTTTTCTTACACGCAAATGAACCTTTTTCTCCAGGCTTTAAAATTCTTGGCCCTTTGTTTGCAGTTATGGGTTTCTCTTCTTTGTCAGGTGTTAAATGGAAAGGAGATCCCAAAGAAATACCAGATTTCAGTGAAAGGATTGAATCTGAGTCTGAAGATCCTTGCCGGGACAATGGGACAGCAGATGCTGCTTGATGTAACCGACTAACAATTGAATTAGCACCTTCCTGAATTGCTTTCCAGTCAAAGTTCTCTGAATCTGGAGAAAATGCATTTTCAGAATCTGGACTTTGTAAATCTCTTAAATCTAGAGTGAGATCGGGCTCTTCGGCAAGAATACCACCAATGCTATTTGAACGGATCTTCTCATTTTCACTTTTGGTCTTTGACGGCTTTTTCTTCTTTGGCATTGCAGAACTAATGCATTCTTGTAGCAGATCATCTTCAGAGTCGATGCTTAAAGAACTCAGAGAGCTGTTACGAGAGAAGCAAACTGGGGTATCTTCAACATGAAATGATTTGGGAGCATACCCTGAGGTTTGAGGTCTCCGCATTTCCATCTGTGAGTCAGAAGGTTCATTTTTCTTAGGGGGCTTAATTTCTTTGTTATTATTTTCTTGATCAATATCACTTAATGAGCTTAAAGATGAATTGCGGGAAAAGCATACAGGTGTATTTTCAATAGCAAAATTCTGCATTTTCTCATCAGAAGCTCCTCCTCTGTCTTGTCTTTTAGATGCAGGTGGAAACGAAGCCTGCTTTTGTAGTAATGACTTTGACAGACCTTTGACAGCTATATTATTTTGCTCCTGCTGCTCTTGCCCTAATGACTGACATGCTGATGGGTAATTTTTGTTATCCGCCCTTGTGTCTGTTTCTTTTACTTCTTTTTCTTTCCGCAACTGTTCTTTTTCTTTGGAAAGGTCAACATCATCTTCATCAAAGTCTAAAGAGCTCAATGAATCGTTCCTTGAAAAACAGTAAGGGGTGCCCTCAATTGGAGTATAGTGGTGAGGTGAATCAAAAGCAAAGCTTCCTTTTGCACGTTCTTCATTGTTAGGTAGTTTCTCATTTGCTTCTCTTGCATTTTTACCAGTTTGTTTTCTTGTGTCAGTGTAAGGTTTTTCAGGTATTAAACTCATTTTCTGATCTGAGCTTTTCTTTGAACGTCCATTTGGTTGTGGCATAGGTTTCACAGGCGAGGTAGGCTTCCTTTCATTTTCTTGTGAGTGTCTAGCTCCAGTAGCACCAGCAGATGTATGATTAATTTGATCCATTATCTTTTTGACTCTAAAAGGCTTGTGGCTTTTACCTTTCGGCATTGCAGAATGTATGCATTCTGCAAGAATATCGCCTTCCTCTGTTTTATCTTCATCTAGACCTGAAGCAGCAGTATTTAAGCTTTTTCCTGCTTGTGTTTCATCTGTACTTCTTCCCTCAGTGGGTATTGTGTCCCTTTTTTCATAGTTGGCAGAAACAGGTACATTAGCCTGATCATTACTTGACAGCTCATTTGGTGGCGATTCTATAGTGAGGTCACTCAGAGAAGTTGCTGTAGAAAAATTTATTGGAGTGCCTTCAACACAATAAACTTTAGGCATGTCATCTGCATGGGTGAAACTTACATGCTTTTGAGCCTGTAGTCTATTTTGAGGAGGAAGAAGTTTATAAACTGGAAGCTGGCTTGGTTTCCTAGCAGTAGGAGGAGGAGCTTTGGATGTAGTTGGTTGAGGTTTCTTGTTCTTCCTTGAGGATTTTGTAGGCATAGCAGATATTATACATTCCTCCAATATGTCAATATCATCATCAGTATCATCCAGCATGTCTTTTTCTGGTTCTCCTTGTTTCTCTTCCTTTTTGTTCTGTCGTTCAGTTGAATCTTTTGATTTCTCTGACTCTGCTTCGTTAGCTTGATCATTTTCAAATACTGGAGGCATAATTTTAAGTTCTACATCTTTAGGGATATATGGTTCATCGAGGCTAAGAGCACTGAGGCTTGATGCACATGAAAATCCATCTGGTGTACTCTCAGTAGCAAAATGTAGTAAGGTATCAGCTTCTTGAAGCACCTGAACCCTTTGAACAGCTGTGTGCACAGCAGTCTGTTTCGTCACTGGCTCCCTTTCCTCTGCATCGACTGTTACCTTTGGTTTACTCGTCTCTCTCTTATTTTGTGCTGCTTGAGGGGGTGGTGGAGTTTTACATCTGCTGGGAGGCATAGTTTGCCCTGGGCTGTCAGGAAGGTCACTAGGACTTATTATTCCACTAACCATACCACTACATGGTTCACTTTGCACAGAGCTAGCAATTGAATGACTTTCAAAACTATCCAGTGAGCTCACAGATGTACATCGGCTGAACATTAAAGGAGTTTCCTGTACATAATGTTCTGGGGGGCTTTTAGGTGTTTGTGCTCCACTTTTTGAGGGAGACTTAGCACCCGAAGAAAACTCAACTGATTTGTGTCTCGAGGCATCTGATGGAGACAAGTTTGAAGTCTGAAGTCTGCTTGGTTTCGTACGTATATGATGTGAAGCAGAACGAGTTTCATTAGAAGCACTATGTTTTGTTGCAGCATCTCTGCCATCTTTTAGTTCAGTTATTTGAAGAGTGTTGTTATCACCTTTTCCCTGGACACTTTTCACTCGTCCTTCAATTTCATCTTCAGCAGAAGACAAAGATGATAGAGAACTGCAGCGGGAAAAACATATAGGTGTGTCTTCAACACAGTAGGTTTGTATTGTTTCTTGGTTAATAGAAGGAGGTTTACTTGAAGCTTGTTTCTGTCTGGTTTGTCCACTTCTGGTTTGGGCAGAATTAGGATGAAGTTGATTCTGTCGGTTTGTATTTGGTGATGGTGTTGGTGTATTACTGCTTGATGACACATGATCTTTTTTAGTTCTCTGTTTGGAAGAGCTCTTTGAAAAGGAAAATGATGATTTTTGAGTCGACGGTGGAACATCTGATTGATATTTTCTACTGTAATCAATGGGCTGCTCAACATGATGTTCTTCTTGGTTATATGTAGTGACATTAAAGTTGACTTGCCTGTCGTCGTCCTCCTCCTGTTGCTCTTCCTCGGAATAACGTTCACTGAAATTTGTTGTTTTGTCATCATCATAATCATCAACCTGACAATGTGGTTTGTTCGATTTCTGATTCATTCCTACAGTAGATTTTCCTCGCACTTGATCTCCTTGTGTGTTTGGCGCTCTTGATCTATACGGTGACACATTTTCTGGCTGAGCAAAATGTGAGAATTTTTTGTGTTTTTCTTCTTTGTTTTCAGTAAATGCATTATAAGATGTCTTTTGGTTCCTAGGCTGCCTTTGTTCATTTTGTTTTATTTCATTATCTATTACGTGTTTAGGTCTTGCCCATCGATCATTTTGAGTTGGGCTTTGCCTGCCAGAATTCAACTGTTCATCTGAGTATTTCAAACTATAATTTATTGGGGTGTCCAGTTCGGTATCATTGTCATCCATGTGATTAGCACTGTGTATCTTGTGAGCTAGCCCTGCAGGATACTGTCCATAACTGCAAAATTTACTCTCCTCATCTTCAGAGTAGGCCTCAACGGAAGGTTTTACTTGACCACGTTTTCCATAGCCATCAGTGCTGCCAACACTGTTTAGGCTATCATTTGATGACATTTTAATATAGGATACAGGACACGCTCTGTTAGAATGATCCCCCTTGGTAAAATTGTATGGATTTGTAAGAGAATGGTTTGCAGAAGTCTTTCTAGAAGCAGTCCTTTCTTCCAACGCACTGTGCATTTCTGAAGAGGACGGTGAAGTTCTGTCCTCAACGAGATGAATATTTGAAACCTCATCCAAAACTTTAGCAATTGGAGCAGTAGTTGATAGCTGTAATCCAATACGCTTAGATGAGTTTCCTTCGTTCACAGAATGATAGGTACTTATTCCTGGTCGTTCCCTGTCCTTTTCTGGTCTGTTGCCATCACCCGCCGTCCTGGAAGATGGTGCAGGCAAAACTGTTGCATTCATATATGGTGAAAGAACAGTTAAATTCCCAGGGTTAAAGTTGTCTGATCTACAAATAGACTCATCATGTCTACCTGAGTCTAGAGCATATTCATTGTACATATTCTGCTTATGTCTCTGCTTATTGCGGTGAGAGGTTTTAGGACTTAAGTTATCAATGTTGTCAAACGTTTCAGATAAATGCTGCGCATCCAGCTCTGCTTCTAGTGCTTTCTGCTTCCGAACATGAAGAGATGGGACAGCAGATCCAGGAGACATGATATTGGCATCTTTATATTTAGCAGGTCTATTTGCCATTAGATTCCTTAGTGCTGCTGCACTGCCCATTGCTATCATTTTGTGCTTTGAATGGATGAGGTTCTTCAGCATGCTGACAGCAGCCATGTCCCAGAGAGCTTCCTGATCCTTAGCGTTCCGTGCAGATAAATTCCACAAGGTCCCACAAGCATTGCTGACAATTGTCAGGCTGTGTGATTTTAAGTGCTGTAGTAAAGTCTGCAAGCAGTTGTTCTCCCGCAGGATTTGCCTATAATAAAACAGGAAACAAGATTAGACAAATCAGACATTGGTGTTTCACAACTGCAAACATAAATATAAAAATATATAATTACATAATAACAGGGAGATTTATCCTTAACTGGTGTAAAGGAAAACTGGTGTGGTTGTCTTTAGCAACCAATCAGATTCCATCTTACATTTTTCAGAACAGTGGAATCTGACTTTAAACCAAATTTTGATAAATCTCCACATAAGAATCTACGTTGTATGGAATATTTGAGTACATTTATTCTGCACTTCTGAGTAAAAGTGTATTACCAAAGAAATTGCACTAAACTACATGAAGGAAAATGCAACCTATAATTCACAAAGTACAGGATTTTCCACAAAAATCTGACCCCCATTTCCTCTGTGTTGTTTGTACAGGATAATGCTCATCGGGCCTCATTTATCAGAACTGTCTTTGTTGCCTATTGCAACCAATCAGAGCTCAGCTTTCACTTTGCTAGACTAGTTTAGGAATAAGGCCCATCATATCCTTCCCACCAGTCGAGTGATACTTTGTGGAGGGCGGTTGTGCTGTGCAAGTGTCCAACATGCCGCATTCAACAAAGAATTGCGATAATGGAGGCCTATGCACGCAGGCACACATTGACTGAACAAGATGCCGATGTGTACGGAAATTGCTTCACTTCATTTAAGTCAGTTGTGTGAGAGTTAAAGGAGAGGGATAAACACAAGCATGTGCCGTATTGCAATTGACTACGTGACATGATAACAGAAGGACAGTTGGACCTGTTGGTCTAAATGTTGGACAGTCCTGCTCCATGAAGCATGGTTCTGTCTAGATGGGCGTGTTAATTCGCACTGGGTCCAATATTCTTTGAATACAGCCAGGTACATAGACATCGCTGTACAGCTAACTGATCATCAGCGCGAGTACTGTTTCTTCAGGGTGACTTGCCATATGTCACAGCATTTATGCGAGTACATAAAAGGGGTGGTCCGATTTTTTTTCTTTTTATTGATGACCTATCCTCAGGTAAACAGTGAAGAGAAAGCAGTGTTCGTACGAGCACTGCGATTTCTTCAAACAGCTGATCGGCAGGGGCCCTGGGGGAAGTGGACAACCACTGAGCAATAGAATGTGGACCAGACCTAAGGGTAGGGTTTATAAAACTAGTCCCCAGACAGCACCCACAGCCAATTAAAATTCATGTCAGGAATATGGCACATGTGCTTCTGCAGAATGTGTTCCTGATAAGATGGGCACAACTTTATTTGGCCACTCGTGGACACCACTTCTAGCATCTTCTGTATGTCAATCTATTATTACCCATTATCCTGCAAAAACCACACAGGGGAAACAAGGTTCTAATTTTTATGGTTGACCCTCTACTTCTATATAGTAAAATAAACCAACCTGTGGTCTTCATTAGTGGCAATCAGACTGGACACATTGCGCAGTATTCCTCCTCCACTCTCAATGATGGCCAGTGTATTGGTCTGACTTCGGTAAGTTAATGTGCCAACTAGGAATGCCAGGGCTCCATCCACAGAACATATGTCAGCTTTATTCTCTGTACAGTGAGCAGACAGGTTCCATAGGGCGCTCAGTACACTTTTCAGTGTGGATTCCTTAAAACAAATAATAAAGTTAAGTAAAATATCATAAGATGATGTGCTATAAAACAACCTGTACAATTTAGATATCACCATTCTTCATGTACCTTCTTAACATCCAGAGCGCATTCTGTCAATGCTTTAACACTGCCAACCTCACGCAAAGTCTTTTTACTGTTGACATCTGCTCTCCAAGAAAGATTCCTGAGCACACTGGCAATGACCTGCAACACACAGGAATAGACTGAACGATTAGTGTTCAACGTCTTTGTACAATTCTTTTACATTGCTGACCTCCAGTATCTTCTGAGCAATTTACACCAATGACCTTTGATTTAGCTTAAATAATAGTCAGCCTCAAATTATTTACTTTAAATACACAAACAGTATAAATCGAGCTATAAAACAATTAAAGGGATGTTCCTGTTATATAAAGTTACCCCCTATCCCTGTGACCCCCACGACAATGAGAATGTAGAATCCCTACCCCACGGAGCCCCCCGAAATGGACAGAGCATTTGGTCAGGCATGCACGTGGCCGCTCCATTCATATGCAGCCGGTCACTAATTTATGCTTCCCTCACAGTTGGAACTACAAATATGTTGACAGATTCCCTTTAATACAACATGTTATATAAAAAGATGTTTTATTTAATTATACTATAACGATACTCTTTTATATATAGCAATGTCTATATTATAAGCTCATAAGAAATGCTACCTGCTGCAAATCTTCACTTTCTGATTTCAACTGGGCTACAAGGGCTCGCATACAGCTTTTCATGGAACACAGAGTAGCCTACAAGGCAAAGAAATACACATTAACAAGACGCATCTAGTGAGGAGGAAGAGAAGAGGTTTACCATCAAAGTGGTCATATAAAGCAGCAAAAGAGAGGGTATATGCATTAAGCACCTTATTGGCTACGTCTCCAAATGTCAAGTTGGTCAAAGCCATTCCAGCATACCGCCGCAAAGTAACACTGTAGTGGTCATTAATAAGTCCATACATTTCACAGTCAACTTGTAAAAGCTCTGCAATAGCCTGCAATCCTCCTGTAAGCAGGAAAAAAAGACATTTACAATTTAGAAAGCACTTTCAACTCAAAGTGTAAATTATGCATTGCTATACACTATCTTACCAAGTTCATTCATTGCATGCCTATGTTCTTCATCAAACGAGAGCTTCATCAGCACACACACTGCAGGGCAGATCTGATGCTCCACAGGGACAGGCACTGAAACCAAACATAGCAATACGGGTAAGAAACTGGCGGATATACAAAGTAGAATAACCTGGTATATAAAAGGTATGTCAATCTTATGCCTCATTCACACGTCAGTGTTTTCCAGCCAAAACCAGGTGTGGCTCTAAACATAGAACATGTGCAGATCTTTCCACTACACCTGATCTCTGTGAAGCCTACACTCCTGGTTTTGGCTCACAATCACTGATGGGAAGCACTCACCAAAAGACTGACGTGTGAATGAGGCTTTAGCCCGTAGAGGGCCTGCGCCGTACATGTACGGCGCTGTGATCGGGCGGGTGCAGGAGATGCGCCCGCCCGATCCGCGGCAGGGGTCAGGCAGTCACTGATAGCCAGATCCCTGCTGCACGTACTGGCATCGGTGAAATCACCGATGCCGGCGCATTAACCCTTGATGTGCCGCGGTCCGCAATGACCAGGGCACGTGCGATGTCCTTGCGGGGATAGGAGCTGCCATTGGGTCCCCGCGCTGCTGTGACGGGGACCTGATGGCAGGGAAGGCAGCCAGATACCTTCCTTAAGCATCATGGCTGCCTTACGGGAGCGCCTGTGAGATCCAGCCCCCTGTCCAACACCAAGCTATCAAAGGCGTATGCCCCCAAAATAGTACCAATCTAACTGTAACATCCCGCAAAAAATGATACCCTACCTAAAACAATCGCCCAAAAAAACAAAAAACACTATGGCTCTCAGACTATGGAGACACTAAAACAAGATTTATTTTTGTTTTACATATGATATTATTGTGTAAAACTTAAATAAAATTAAAAAAAAGTATACATATTCGGTATTGCCATCTCCGTAACAACCGGCTCTACAGAAATATCACATGACCTAACCCCTCAGGCGAAATGTGTAATAGCAAGCGATTAAAAAGTCACATACACCCTAAAATAGTACCAATCAACCCGTCATCTCATCCCGAAAAAAAAATGAGCCCCTACACAAGACAGTCGCCCAAAAATCAAAAATAAACAATGGCTTTTATTATTTATTTTTTTACTCAATTTTACCACTGTCATGAAGTACAATATGTGATGAGAAAACAATCTCCGAATGGCCTGGATAAGTAAAAGCTTTTTATAGTTATCACCACATAAAGTGACATATGTCAGATTTACTAAAAATGGCCTGGTCCTTAAGGTGAAATATGGCAGGGTCCTTAAGGGGTTAAACAGTATTCCCATATGTCAAATAGAGACATTATTTTAAAACAATTTTCATCTACAAAATGTAGGTCCACTGGAGAAAATGTGATGTTGGGGGAGAATGGGGGTCAGTTTTTGTATGGTACACGTAGAAGGTACTGGGAAGCCTCCTAATCTAACAGTATAGACCTAATCAATGGGTGGTAAGCCAGTATGGTGCACTACCTGTGACTGGCATCTTTACGTGTAAGTGTAATACTAAAAACCCCTTTTAAGAATGATAGGTGCATAATGCACTGTGACTTCTACATGCTGCTGGGCATTAATCTGTTAACCTGCCTTGGTGTCAATAAGTATGGCCTATATGATTGTGAGTAGTTTCGGCCATAAGTCCACTAGAAACTAACTGGGTCATTTATCAAACTGGTGTAAAGTAGAACTGGTTTAGTTCCCCATAGCAACCAACCATATTCCACCTATCATTTTTCACAGCTCTTTTGGAAAATGAAAGGTAGAATCTGGTTGCTATGGATAACTAAGCCAGTTCTACTTTACACCAGTTTGATAAATGACCCCATAATTACATACTGAAGTGGGTCGTGACTATACATTAATTCATATGCTGAGGAACCACTTGTATTTTCAATCTCAACAATTTGTTGCCTTTATTATTTCTAGGTGGAAGGCAGAATATAGGGAGTATAGACTTCATGCACACAACCGTATTTTTTTATTGTGTGCCATCCACATTGTTTTTGAGGATAGCACACTGACCCATTCATTTCTATGGGGCCATGAACACATCCATATGTTTTGTGGATCCATGTAACCTTTTCAAAAATTATAGAACATTTCCTATTCTTGTCCTGCGGACGAGAATAGTTTTCTGATGGAGTGTGAAAAATGCAGAATGCACATGGAAGTTGTCCGTATTTTACGGATCCATTGTTTGTGAGCCGAAATACAGAAAAGGTCATGTGTATAAAGCCTAAAAAAATAAAATAAGAAACAGCATACTTTGAACTAACCATATGTGGCCAACTGCATCTCACTCTCCATGGACCAATTATCTGATCTCTGCAGACTTCGCTCTCAAAGACTGCAGCGCCCAGCATCTTACGCTGCCATCACAATCACTGACTACCCTCTAGTTGTCATCCTCTCAACTCAAGTCAGTTTTTGGAAAGACACACTGTGTTATTTAATAAAAAGCTGTCATTATCTATCATATCACTGTGCATACAACAGCAGCAATACATGTTATTCAAATTCGGTCATACTTGGATTTTTGTCCTGGTCCATTCCCTGTTCGTGCGCCTCTTGCCATTCCCAACATGTTTCACAGTAGGCTCGGATTTGTTCAAGGAGATGCAGGACTCGGATTTCTCTTCTCCCCCTCTTGTCATCAGGCTGAGAGTGTATGATATTATGAAGAGCTGCGCTTGCTCTGGCACGGGCTTCCTTACTTCCACGGGAGTTTCCCAGCAACACTGAATCTTTATCATTACCATGTAACAACTGGATAAGTAGAGGAAGACATCCGGACTGACGCATGGCAATACAACTGTCTTGGGAGCTTGACATGGCTAGTAGAGTGCGAGACATGTCATCCTTGTCATGAGTGCCAAGCATTGACAGAAGAGAATATACCATCTCCACCTAGAAGCACATTTTCTCCATGTTACTTTAGATTTCATAATGTCAAAGAAGAACAAACAAGGCAAGGGAGCACAGAACCTGCTGTAGTTTAGGCATCACATCTGTCTTTCATCATTACTGCTTACTGTAAATGTAACCTTCTCCCACCCTATGATCCATATGAGAATTCAAACTATCACACAGGTCAATGTTATCCATAGTTACAAAACTTTGGTTACAGATACTCAGTCAGTCATCACTTTTAGAACGGTCTCTAGGTGCAACATAGCAGAGCTGTATAGGCACTACATTTCAGGCCTCAGATGGATTACTGCTCTCTGGTACGGGCACCTTCACACTAGCGTTTTTCTTTTCCGGCGCAGAGTTCCTTCCTTGGGGCTCAATACCAGAAAATAACTGATCAGTTTTATCCTAATGCATTCTGAACGGAGAGCATGCTGCAGTTTTCTCTCCGGCCACAAATCCTGAACACTCACCGGAATGCCGGCATTAATTTCCATTCAAATGCATTAATGCCGGATCCGGACCCAAGTGTACCGGCAAAACTGATCCGTTTTTCGCAGACCTTTAAATCTGTGAAAAAACTAAAATACCGGATCCGTTTTTCCGGATGCTCCCAGATGCATTTGTCAGACGGATCCGCATCCGGCAGGCAGTTCCGGCGACAGAACTGCCTACCGGAATCCTCTGCCGCAAGTGTGAAAGTACCCCAAGTTGTTTTTTCTTCTTTTTTTCTAAACACCAGCTAGCCTGGAAATTTCTCCTGTTGTTGGATGTTATATATGTTTACCTAGTTGATTCATTTGATACCAATTTACCATTCACACTGGCATCAGATTATGCTATGCTGCCAGCCAAAATATTGGAAATCTGACAGTACAGAAGCTTACTGACTCCAATTTAAAGCATAGAAAACCCACTAAAATCAGTGGGGAGGTTAACCTAAGTTTTTTTTTTAAAGGACTAGAAAAAAAGAAATCTGACAACAAACACAGTCTTACATACCAAATAAAAAAAAATAAAAAAAAAAGGAATTCAATTCTGAGCTGTGTTAACACTGGAAAAGGCAGCGATGCATTGTCCATTTACCTTGGTACCGAGATGACTGTTCAGCCTTCGTGGGACGGAGTAGGTACTGTTTGAGCTCATAACACTGGCCGTATCATGATCCCCACGAGTTGCGCTTCCCTATCAATACAAACGCAGCAGAATGTGAATCAAGGGCACTTTCAAATGTCTTAATTCCTAACTAAATCAACTAGTGCATTCTGCTCAACTCTCAACACACAAGCCAGGTACCTATGAAGAGGTCTCAGCTTACAACAGTTCACTTGTCCGCTGTCCATCCAAGCAGCTAATCTTACAGCGTGGCATTGCATTCTGACAAGCTGTCAGCTACGGTCATTGGAAAAAGGAATCTGAACATTAGATTTTTTGCTTTTATCCCTTTAGTACTCAAGGGCTAAAAGGTTAAAAGTATCACAAACAACATACGTAAAGAGTATTTTTATACCCATATAACTAATGTGTGCTGCATTACGTGGTATTGAGAGGTCTCTGGATTGAAACTGAAATTTTAAATATTGAACTCATCTGAAGAAAGACCTATGAAAGATGTTCTACATGAAAGTTTCATTCTACATTTCATTTATTACACTATTGTAAAACTATGAACGTGCAAGATACAGTAGTGAAAATTAAAGGGGCTGTCCGACCACCACTGCAATTGTAGTTATGTTCCCAAATCTGTTGGGCCTAAAAAAATGAAAGTCACATATTAGTCACCGCTGCCTCATTCTGGTCTGCTTTGGACTGGAAATGTGACTTCCCGCTCGTCATCCTGTGTACCGCTGCAGTCACTCACTGTCCTAAGGGACATCTCACAACTGACAGTGACATGCATGCAGAGAATGCCACTGCCGCAGCCATTATAATGATGCTGGCGGTACAGGAGCGGCAGCGGAGTATTGCTGCTTTTGTTATTTAAGACCATTTACAGCAGCTGCCCAAGTTTGTATTTACTCACACAACCCATTTAAGGCTACCTGTGTTCCATCTTCAAACCACAGTATTGCAAAGAAGCTTAGATCTAGATTTTAATATATACTTAATTTAAAGAGATGGTGTTTACTTGTTTGAGCCACTGTGACTAATGAACAGAAGAAGACAAAGAATAGAAGAAAAAGGAAATCAATATTCAACACCCCCTTCCTTTCAGAAAGCCATTAATCAATGTCACCCTACAGCTAGCAAAGAGACCTAATCTTTGTAACAGTTATGAAGAATTGTCCAGCCCTTGAAGTGTGTTACCTAAAGCTGAGAATGCTATAAAACAAGCTGAGTAACGTTCACCTTACTAATTCCCCATTGCTATCATGCGGCCACTTCCCAGGTCCCCCTCCAATCTCGGTATCCTGGCCTCCATTGATGACACCACTTCAGCCATCCTTGGAGGCCAGGATGCAGAGACCAGTGGGGAACCTGGAAGGCAGCAGAAGGGCATCTGTTAGAGTCAGTAAGGCAAGTGTTACTTACTTTATAGCATTTTAGGCTATAGGTAAAAAAACTTTAAGGGTCTGAACAACCCATTTAACCACCAGCGTTTGACTTATTTTAGGAGGAGACATGATGAGATGAAATGCTGGTGACTTACTGGATTGCCTGATGAGCACTTACCTGAATCTAACTAGTTTCTAGATACATCAATTATCATATAGTCTTGAAAAAAATGATCCAAGACAGATATGACATCTAAGCCTCTACATATTGTTTTAGCAGCAATTCCAAAAGATACAGTTAGAACTTAGAACAGAACCCAAGCACAAAAGGCATAGTAAGGAGGGTGCTCCTTTTGTTCCTCCTCACAAGTCACAACAAAATAAAATATTCACTGGTCCAGAAACAGAGAAGCATACGGACTCTGTCTCAGGGGATCGAAGGGATTACAGCTCGATCCATTAAGTCATGCAGTGATTAACCTTCTCCACCCTTGCAGCACTCAAGGACCAGAAGATTCCCCAGATGTCCCATGAAAGACCCTATGCTCTAGCCACTAGCCATCTGGCTTGAAAACACTATTCACATACAAAATGCATCGGCACAATGGTGGCGATTTCTGCAAGGTTGTATCTGCCTCTTCAGACATTGTATCCTCTTTAATTTCCTCAAACAGTTCTTCATACAAAATATTTTATAAGAATTTTGGTAAAATAAGTGTTTGGTGCATACGATATTAAACAAGGTTTATGCTTTACAGTACATTTTCAATAATATTTTCCTATTCATTTCTGCACTTAGACATAGAAGGACAATCAATACTACCGCCGTTGAGTTTAGAGAACATTTGTAAGTGTCAAAGAGCAAAGACACCAACAGGACAATTTCCAGTCTCCAGTTTTTGCTTTATCCAAATAACAGTACTTGAAAGTTAGGACCAGGAGCGGACTGGCCATAGACCCCATTTCCCGGCGGGCCAATGCCCAGGGGGCTGCCTGCATCCTCCTCACTGCTGCCGGCACAGGTACATAATGATCTGATGCTTTCAGCATTAATTAAGGTCAGGAGCATCAGGTACTTATCGACCTGGCAACACCTGCAAGTGCCCTGCTGAACTCTGGACGGTGATGCAGGGTTGCGGTATTTTGTGCTGCAGTGTGGCATTTACAGTGCTACCCTGTGGCGGTATTTTGCTACACTACAGTATAGCAGCCCACACCTACTTCTGTTCGTCCTGCTGACTTGTGTTGCCCCACCTTCTGCCTACAACAGGAGGCCACTTTTAGTTTTTTCCAGGGCCACATTAAGTTCCCAGTCTGCCCATGGTTAGGAGGGTAATATGATCTGTTACTGCCGTTTCAAGCAATGGACCTATAATATAACAGGTCTCAAAAGTATCAGCCCTGACTTCTATTTCTTAGTCACTATGCTGTATTCGCCACATAAAACACTGATATAGGACTTACAGGGGTTGTGCAGGCACCGGATAGTTGACACCCAGTCTGACACCCAAAGCGTATCGAGCACAGGTCTTGGTTAATTAATAGGATCCATGCAAGATACTCACTGGGCATGGGGTGGCTGGCTTGGCACCTGTCCTATGCAGTGGCGTTTCCCCCATGCCTACACGGTGCCTTTGAATTTGGCACAATGAAAAATGGAAAGAATCCTGGACAAAATATATGGAAGGTGTGAACCTAGCCCAAGATGTCATTTGTGCATATTTCTTTTCTAGCCTCATAGGATGTAACTCTCACAAAATATGTGAATAACACACAGTATGTTGTCTAATAAAAAATTTTTTTTTTAAATAAATATGCATTTTGGGGCAGATTTAATAAAAAGCTGTACAGCAGATTGCTGGGATACAGAAGTAGCAAATTTGTGTTGGCCCTTACACATTTGACATAATTTACGCCAGAAAATTGGTGTAAATTATAACCGAGATCTACACCAGCCCATAGATGGTTTCATTTCAGTTTCTGGTGCCTGGACAGTACAAGATGCAACAAATTTAGGCCTCATGCACACGAACGTATTTTCTTTCCGTGTCCGTTCCGTTATTTTTTGCGGACCATATACAGAACCATTCATGTCAATGGAAAAAAAAACACTGAGGTTTTCGTATGCATTCCGTTTCCGTATGTCCATTCCGCCCAAAAATAGAACAGGTCTTATTATTGTCCACATTACAGACAAGGATAGTACTGTTCTATTAGGGGCCAGCTGTTCCGTTCGGCAAAATACGCAATGCACACGGAAGTCATACGTAATATTTTTGCAGACCGCAATACATACGGTCGTGTGCATGAGGCCTTACGGAGAGGCATGTCTCTTGATAAATTTGGTGCATCCTACTCCAATGAACTTTTTTTTTTTTTTAACAAGGCTAAAGTCTAAAATTCCAGTGTTTAGTAAATGTTCTCCTTTGTCTCTGGTGCAAGTCTATCACAGATTTTAATTTTCAGAATTAAAAGTCCCAGTGTGGAAATAATAATAGTATGTGCCAAACCATGTACATGGTCACCTGTTCATCTAAGTGGAGGGCATCCTTTACTACTGTACACTTCCCTGCAGTGGGCATGAACATCGCAGTCAACTGATGGCTGGGGTGGCATACTTTAAAGAAGGCGTTAGTCAATTGAGAACTGTTGATGCTACATACAAGTTTTACGGGCTACAATCTTCTATACTTCCTCTTCTGTAATAAGCATAGTCTACACTACACAGGAGTGTTGACCTGCAAACACCCCACCCCCTGATAATGTGTTAAAAAATAAAATAAAAAATCAATGCTGTTTCAATATCCATTTTTATTATACATCAGGTTCTTAAGAGTTTTTTTCCCTTTTTTTATATACTGCATTTATCTCAAAGCTGTAGCTATTCAGCAATCCAACCAGTTATAACCTCTTTTCCCTTTCACCAGGCATGGACATGCACATATGTATACATGATTAAAACCACCGGCAGCTTCACTATAATTCATTATTAATCTTGTTAATTTGTCGTTTTGTTTTACTCTTCAACAGTTTTAAGCCAATACAAGCAATCGCTTTAAACCACTGCAATATCAGGAACATTTCTGTAGTGATGATCCAAAGCATATTAACAGACCATGGAGAGGATAAATCTCTGACAAGTCTCCGACTCCAGTCCAATTACTTTCCTAATCTGCTCAAAATTAGCCAGCCTGTTAATGGACGTCGTACCTTCCAGTAACTAGAAAAAAAAATTATAATAAAAAAATACCTGCAGTCTGCCCGAACAAAGAAAACGATCAGCAGTTTGGCTGTAACACACAGGAGCCCACTCAGGGCCCCAGAGAAATGACAGCTTGCTCTGTGCAGCATTAGATATCTAGGAACATTACAACGAGTAATATACATTTTCTTTCACCTGGCCGTTTCCAGCAGAGCTGCTTGTGGCGACGTCTGAAGTCCCTTGTCCGTCAAGAGGCTTCTCTGCATCCCGGGTACCAGCTTCATGCTTGTTCTGCGGTGGCCTCTGCAAGAGCGAATAGGAGTTACATGGAGAACGGTGCAACAAAGCCTATCGCCACAACTCGCAGACTCCCCAAACTGTCCAGGCACCAGGTCACGGCTGGTCATAAGCCTCCTGGAGCAAGCTCTGTAACATTCTAGAGAAGAAGGACCAAGGATTAGGCAGTCCAGACTGTGAGCGTAGGCGTGAAGCTGTGATGAAAAGGACGTGTGCCGGCTGGGGATTACAGCCCTGCTAGACAAAGGATGTGCTGCGAGACAGGGGGAACCATCCTCCACCAGCTGAGCTCTAGCACAGGCACAGGGATACTGAGCGCGCTCTAAGGCACCGTCTCTGCTGCAGCGTCACGTGACCTCATGCATCTTTCAAGGCCACAACTATTCAGTCGAGGGTAATTGTTTGCTATGTACTCCAGAAGACAGTCAAATCACATTAGAGAACATGCCCGTGGTAATTTTATTTAAAAACTATTATGAATGCACAATTTCAGAAAGCATCAGACTGAACGGAGGAGACTAACGTTTTTTGCCTGAAAATATGTCATTACAATTAGATACATTTAATACCCTATACCGATTAATATAAAATACTTAACATCATTCACACACTATTAAAACAAGAAGATTTTAAATCGGGTTTTCCTTAGGCCTCATGCACACGACCGCTGTTTTGGTCCACATCCGAGCCGCAGTTTTTGCGGCTCGGATGCGGACCCAATCACTTCAATGGGGCTGCAAAAGATACTGACAGCACTTTGTGTGCTGTCCGCATCCGTTGCTCCGTTCCGTGGTCCGCCCAAAAAATATAACCTGTCCTATTTTTGTCCGTTTTGCGGACAAGAATAGGCAGTTACATTAATGGCTGCCTGTGCAGTTCCGCACGGACACCATCTGTGTTTTGCGGATCCGCAATTTGCAGACCGCAAAACACAAAACGGTCGTGTGCATGTAGCCTTAGATATGCCATGCATAAATTATCTGACCATCAGAACATTTTGGATCACTGTATTTCCTGTGATGATAGTGTGAGGGGGAGGGGGTAAGAGAGAAAGTCTCGTTATAGGGGATAGCAGAGCTGCATTTTGTCAGCATGACAGCAATTTGCTCATCTTAGCAAAAATTCGACATCCAAATGAAAGGCGCAGACCAAACCCTGGCTAATGATCACTCATCTATCTGGTTTGCTAATAAACCGTTTTGGTAATCCGGCTTTCGTTAGTGGCTTATAATAAGACAAAAGCAGCACACATCAGTGACGTATTGCGTGTGCTCGCATCCCTCTTCCTATCAATCATAACCATTAACTGCCCTCTCTGCTTCTCTGACCTACTACTGTCCTCTCAGATAATCTCCACCGATATGTGATGTGAAGATTGCCTTCGAGATGTCTTTACAGTCCCTTCACATGTCCCGATGTAGGGCCTTAACGAGCGCCGATTGATGATATAGCAAACTGATCAGTGGTGTGAAGGGGTTTCTAGGACCCAGCAGAATACCTTAATTAAAGGGAATCTGTCACCAGGACCTTGGACTATTACCTCCAGTAATACATGAGTAGTACTGCAGATAAGGAGTCCAGATTGCTCCTCCAGCATTTAACGCTGCATTGAAATACATTGTCATCTCCATTATGACAGCGTGGCAAAACTGCCTTAGTTGTCCACAGCAACCAATCAGATTCCACCTTTCAATTTTCAAAGCTCTGGTATAAAGGTAAAAGTGGCTTAGTTGCCCATAGCAACCAGATTTAATTTTCCAATCTTCCCCTGTGTATTTCAGCTCAGCTTTGAGTGCTGACAGTGGGGCAATGGGGCTGCAGTAGGAAAGAAATGGTGATCTGGACTCCTTATGTGCAGCACTACTGATGTTCCAGGGTGGATTTGATTTAAATCAAACTGATGTAAATCATGATTTAAATCACTAGTCAGTAAGGCTTGATTTAAATCATAGTTTTCTACATAAAGACTAATTCTTGCTGGTGCAACTTATAATATGCAAGTAGATGAAGATTTTTAGACTAACTTTTCATATTAGTTTGATTCTGTATTCATAGGTCTGTAGAAGTTAGGATGATTAAGGTCTTTTTCTTAACTCTGTTCATGTTATAACATTTTTGCTGTGAAGAAGAGGCATGTGATCTCTGCAGAGTCAAATTCAGTTTTGAGAACTGCAAAAGTAAACCAAGCATCTGTGATAATATCTTGTAGGCAGAGAAACTGCCCAATAATCTTACAAAAACCTCTGGAAGAGCATGACATTGTGAATGGATTAATGGAATTTATTTACCCCAAAAAATTAAACATATGCAGCCTTATTCTACATAATTAAAAAACTAATCTTTATTTTGTGATGGAATAACCTTTGGATGGTAATATATTTTCCTCAAAAAGCATTTTATATAAAAAAAAAAAAAAAAAAAAAAAAAAAAATCAGATATAAAAAAAAAATCTGATTAAAAAAAATAAAAATAAAAAATTGATTTTTATCCCCCCTGGTCCGTTCCATTTTTTTTGGCAAACTGTATGCGGAACCATTCAATTCAATGGGTCCGGGAAAAGGAAAAAAAAAAAAAAACAGAAGTCAACCCGTGTGACTATTTTTATTTTTTGGGCGGAACGGACATTTGGGAACGGAATGTTCCCGTATGTCCGTTCCGCAAAAAAATCTAATAAAATAAAGAGAACATCTCCTATCATTGTCCACATTACGGAAAAAAAATAGGACTGTTCTATTAGGGGCCAGATGTTCCGTTCCGCAAAATACATACAGTTGTGTGCATGAGCCCTAATCGGTGTTTAAACAGCACGATCTGCTCTCAGGAAATGAGGATTTCCACTTTTCAGCAGACAAGATTAGAATGACAGATATCACTTATACATACAGATAACACAGGATCCACCATTCAGAATTGGTGATATCACAGCTTATCTACTGCGTTCTGACCTCCGCACAGAAGACGTCAATGAGGCCCCCTCCTCTTCATTAGGTCTATGGCCTATTACGGCTGCTGTAAAGAACAGCTCGGGCAAGATGACTACCCCCATAATCATGTTCAGAAAATAGAGTGATACACTTGCAGGCTATATATAAGGAGTCTTTGGATAAAAAAAAAAAAAAGCATGTGACATCATTTCGGACCACAAGGAGAGAACGTTAGCGCGTTCTGGCAGCTTAGTGCCACAAGCTACAGGATAAAAGCGGAATTAACTAGCATTCCTCAAGGCCGCTTGATTTGGTATGTGATTTAATAAAGCTCTCATTATACATCCAAATTTAGAAACAGAATTAGCATTATTCAAAATGTCAAAGGCACGAGGCGGGCACAACGGAAGCAGCTAAAGAGTACTGTGCCAGGAAGAAAGTGGCGTCATTACATGGTATTTATCCAAAACACACAATAAGCCTCAACATCTGCTCGCTGCCACCTATACACAAAGCTGACTGCGGTCCTCCATGCAATGGGTTCTAGGGACAGTACCTGTGTACGAAGTGTTAAAAAACTAATATAATTATTGTTAGCACACATAACCAGACATAAAACTACTAGGATCTAGTAATATATTCTAGACCACATTAACCAATAATGCCATCTTCTGCACCAATGAAATGGAGCGTAGATGGTGAGAATTCCATCTAATTTACTGAAGGGCACAAGACTCTTAATAAATCCGGTGCATTCAGACTTGTATCACTGTTTGAATTTCTTTTTACTGGTTTAATATATGCAAATGAGCATCTAGGAGTAACAGGGGCGTTAACGTTACTCCTACTGTAGTGCTCCTGTGCCGTATACTGTAGCGCACGTCACAGTGTGAGACTTTAGAAGTTAGGGCCAGGCAGGCGCAATCACATTTTCACTGCCTAGCCCTGTGAATCAAAGTGCAGAGGGCGCTGAGCCTCTAAGTGTAATGGCAACGCCCCCGTTGCTCCTAACGACTCATCTGCATATATTAAAACATAATTTGTCTCAGCAATATTAACACATACGAACATGGGACCAACACAGATGTCGTCAAGTTGCCAACCACACATGTAACAGGTCAGCCAGTGTCATAGGTACAACTCTGCTGACATTTGTCCTTTAAACAATAGGCCATTTTCTGATGGCACATTCCCTTTGATCTGACAGCTTTCCTGTACACGCTGTAGCTGCTTCCTGGGCTAAGATTAATAAACTGGGTTCAGCAACCTTCGGCTGTGAAACTACAACTCCCAAAAGGTTGTTGATCCTTGCTGTAGATGGTGTAAACCTAAGAAGGATGTCTAGATGAACGGATACCAAAAACAAGTATCATAATAGCATATCTGTATACTGTGTCTGTGCTTGGTGTCCAGGAAACGCTGATTTGACACAGGTTCAGTACTTCTCTAATAAAGGCAAAAATTCTGGCGCCCAAGCTGAACTATTAAATATCATTAAATAATGATTTTTAATAGTTCAGCTTGGGTGACAGAATTTTTTGCCTCATTAGAGAATGTCTAGATGTACACCCGTTTTATCATAGAGCCCATATATGCTGGATGATGACTCTGCAGTAAGGCTACACACTTGTCTAACTTTATACCAACTATTGGTTGGCTTAGTTTGTGACAGAATTTGACGCCAGAATTGTGGCGCAATGTTGGCTCATCTTAGGCAATGCTCCTTTTCCTGCTAGGCCATGAGCTAGGTACAGAGGATTTCCCTAAAAGTAGATGTGCAGAATGGGCCCCATGGATGCTCTGCATAATACTTACAGCATATATCTGAATAAGACTATCATTATAAAAATTGTCGCGCGACACATGTTGCAGTGTAGTTGTGCCCTATGTGTCGTCGTGTAGACCTAGCCTTATACTAAGGCTAGGTTCCACTGCAGATTCCGTCAAAAAAGCAGGAGAAACTAATATGTTTTGTCTGCCAGGAACATGGAAAACTGACGGATCCCATTATAGTCCGTTGTCACAGTTTGTGTCCTGCACACAGTACCAAAAGTTTGGACACATGTTTCATGTTTTAGATTCTTCAAAGTAGACTTATAGCATTGATGACAGTTGGCACACTCTTGAGGTAGTCACCCAGAATGTTTTTCAGTTACCAGGTATGCCTTGTCAAGAGTTAATGCAATTTATTGCCTTAAAAAAGTGTTTGAGGCCATCAGTTGTGTTGTGCAGAGGCAGGGCTGGTACATAGCTCCTGAACAGTGTTAACCCTATTCTACTACTGTTCTAACCCACGTTATGGCAAGAAGCGCTCAATTAAGTAAAGAGAAACGACAATCCAACATTTCTTTAAGACATGAAAGTCAGTCAACCTAGAAAATTTCCAGAACTTTGAAGATATCCTCAACTGCAGACATGAAAACCATCAAATGCTCTGAGGACCACCACAGGAAAGACCAAGAGCTACCCCTGCTGCAGATATGTTTGTTAGAGATACCAGTCTTAGGCCCCTTTCACACCTGCGAGTTTCCTGCGCGGGTGCAATGCATGACACGAATGCATAGCACCCGCACTGAATCCTGACCCATTCATTTCAATGGGTCTGTTTCACGCATAAGTTCTGCGTTGTGTGAATGATAGGGGGCCTTTAGGCTACTTTTCCACTCGCGGTAAGCTTTTCCGGCAGGCTGTTCTGGCAGCGGGAACAGCCTGCCGGATCCGTACTACCGTTTGCACACGTGTGCTGCCAGAAGTCCGCCCGGCCCCATTCACTATAATGGGGACCGTCCGGAGATCAGGCCACGGCACGGAAAACATGCTGAGAGGTGGCTGGACAAAAAATGCTAGGTCACCAATTTCAGATCATGGAACCCACAAAGATCAGCTGTTGGAAGAGACCATAGCGCTCTGTGAACACCATATTACTTGTAGGGTTGTACCAGTATCGAAGTTTCGATACCCAATCGATACTTTTAGACCCGGATCGATACAATACCGTGTCTTACAATTGAACAATTTAAACAGATTACATATCTTCACGCCCCAAAAAGTGCGAACTACTAAAATATAAAAAAATATCTCCTATGCGGTGAACGCCGTAAAAGAAAAAAAAAAAAGTATAAAAAACGCGCGGTTCGCCATTTTTTTGTCACCTTGTCCCCCCAAAAATAGGATAGGACTGCTCTATTCTGGGCTGGACTTTCTATAAAATGCCGAATGCACGCAGCTTTTTTGGCGTTTTATTTTTTTCGCGTGGTATCGAGTATCACAATACTTTTTTATGGTATCTAAATCTAATCTAAATGTTGGTATCATGACAACCCTAATTACCTGTTCAAGAAACCGACAAATATGAAGCAGCCATTCCAATTTGGCTAAATTGTGTTCTTAGCTACCAGGACTCTATACATATGGATGTAAAACACATACATAACATAGTTCACTAACCTCAGATTCTACATTCTGGGTCTGTAGCATCTGCCGCATCCGGAACAGCTCCTTTTCAATTTGTTGAATTCGAGTAACTCTCAGCTGCATAAAAAACAGATCCGAAACGTTATTTATTAAGATTGTTTTTACCGTGGACATAAACTGAGCTGTGCGTAGTGACTCATACTTGAAATGGAGAACAAAAAACTGCAGTAAAACAAAAAAACAACTGTAAATAGATGGTGGCAAGAGCCCCCACCATACAGCTTCCAGGACAAGAGTGTGCCTGGCATCCAACTGAAAAGGACATTTGAGGGGAGCACCTGCTGTCTGTGTACCCAAAACTGCGCAGCAAAATAAAGTGTAATTTCAGGTACAAATGAAGCACAATGTACTTGTCTGTCACTTTATATTACGGTACTTGTCCTCAACCAGTATTCTATTCTGAAAGCCAACTGGTAGCCAGTGACCAGTATGTTAAAATTTTTTGTAAAAATAACATGTTCACTGGACATACCATTGGAAAATAGGTCTTTTGATTTGCTTTATTCAACTACCTATGGCTAAAAATACTAATTAAAGGGGTATTCTCATCTGAGACAACAGGGGCATATCGCTAGGATATGTCCCCAATTGTCTGATCCCAGTGCTGGGACCTGCACCTATATCGAGAATGGAGCGGGGAAAGTGGTGACTTGAGGACCCCGGATTTCCCTGGGTTCGGCCACCATCAAGCGCTCTCACCATAGAAGTGAATGGGAGCGTGCGATCACTCCCATTCATTTCTATGCGATAGAAGTGAATGGAGGGCGGCTGCGCATGTGCAATGCGCCCTCCAACACTTTCGGGGGTTCCGTTCTCATTGCAGGGCTCCATTCTTGTTGTCCACCACTGGGATCGGCACCTATCAGATGATGGGAGCATATCCTAGCGATATGACCCCACTGTCTGAGGTGAGAATACCCCTTTAAAGTTTAACCAAATCAAACTGGTACAAAGCGCAGATGTGAGCCAAATAGCCAAGTCCAGACATGGCAGACAGTTTCAGAAAAAAACATTTCAAGCCCATGCTTAATCTGAACAAAGGCTGCATATATGTGGCATGCAGGTTTTGTCGTGGATTTCACCAGATGCAGTCGCAAAGGTGAAAATCCACAACTGTGGTGCGGATTCTGCAGTGCAAACCCACAGCAATCCCAATGCATCTGAACAAGGACTAACAGGTAGATTTTACATAGGATACATTTAAAAATGACATACCTGTGCTCGTTTCTCCATGTCCTGACAGGTCCCCAATTGCTCCTCCATAGCAGCTCTAATCTGCCTGGCCTCAAATTCTAACTGTCTTCTGGTCATGTCAGTTTGTATAGAGAACTAAAGGCCACAAAAAAGTATGAAACGTTTAATGTAATTACGACATAACGCTTCTTCTCATATAGGTGCGCTATACTGAAGAGGTTTATGTGGAAGGAGCATTGTATTTATGATAAATGCTTATATAGCACCGACATATTCTGCAGCGCTTTACAGACATTATAATCACGCTTTCCCAAATGGAGCTTACAATCTAAGTTCCCATTATGTCAGTATGTCTTTGGACTGAGGGAGGAAACCGGAGTACTCGGAGTAAACCCAAGAAAACACGGGGACAACATACAAAGTCCATGCAGATGTTGTTTGGCACCCATGCAGTTAGATATGGGAGCTGCATGTATACTATTTTCATAGTAATAGAAAACCAGACTGATGTAAGAACCTTGATGTACATGATGAATTCAAAATGGCTGCCAGCAAACTGTCCTAGTATTCGAGCAGGACTGGTTGCCTCCAGTTGCAGAGTTGCCTAGGTGGGTGCGGGGGCCTCACTACATATTACACTGCTGTACAACAGATGGAAATGATGTGATCCTGCCTACTATATGTCATTATGGCTGAGCAGCCTGACAGGAAAGCTCACCAATATGTAGTGTATGCAGGTGCCCCCCCCCCCCACCCCCAGGCAGCTCTGAAGGCTCACATTTAGGGTCCATTCACACGTCTGTATGTGTTTTGCGGATCTGCAAAACACGGACACCGGCAATGTGCGTTCCGCATTTTGCGGACCGCACATCGCCGGCACTCTTATAGAAAATGCCTTTTCTTGTCTGCAATTGCAAACAAGAATAGGACATGTTCTATTTTTTTGCGGAACGGAAATGCGGA
Organism: Bufo gargarizans; assembly: GCF_014858855.1. NCBI lineage: Eukaryota > Metazoa > Chordata > Amphibia > Anura > Bufonidae > Bufo > Bufo gargarizans. The sequence goes on from NC_058080.1 coordinate 619,249,597, forward strand.
TCCGCAAATGTGGATGCAGAAAGCACATTCTGGCCCTATTGAAAATAAATGGGTCCACACCTGTTCCGCAAAATTTCGTAACGGATGCGGATCCATTTTGCAGGATGTGTAAATGGACCCTAAGGCTTTATGCACACGACCGTTTTTTTTTAAGGTCCGCAAAAACTGGGTCCGTAGGTCCGTGATCCGTGCCCGTTTTTTCGTCCGTGGGTCTTCCTTGTTTTTTGGAGGATCAACGGACATGAAAAATGAAAAAAAAAAATCTAAGTCAAGTTTGCCATTGAAATGATAGGAAAAAACGGACACGGATACGGATGACAATCTTGTGTGCATCCGTGATTTTTCACGGACCCATTGACTTGAATGGGTCCGTGAACCGTTGGCCGTGAAAAAAATAGGACAGGTCATATTTTTTTCACGGCCAGGAAACACGGATCACGGATGCGGCTGCCAAACGGTGCATTTTCCGATTTTTCCACGGACCCATTGAAAGTCAATGGGTCCGTGAAAAAAAAAAACGGAAAACGGCACAACGGCCACGGATGCACACAATGGTCGTGTGCATGAGACCTAAAGGACAGGTTGGTGGCGGCCATTTTAAATCATTCCTGGAGAACCCCTTTAACCACAACCATAAAGCATCAGAACAATATTGCCTCAATACACTGGAGAACCAAACAGCCCACCAGTCTCAGTAACGTGCACCATGTTCATCACGCAGGCTGTTCACAAATGACACTGACACAGAAATGCTGCAGAAAGCTTGATAAATATGTTGCACAGAGAGCAGGTTTTTTTCACACATTTTGAAAAAAGTAGCCTAGGGGCTTCATAAATATAACGTAGGGCCAGAATGATGTTTCTTACGTATTTTCACCTGAAGAGAATACATTAAGAGTGCTTTCACACGTTTCCATTTGGGAATATATTCCCAAAATGCATGCAAACTGGTGTCATTTTTATGAGCGATTCATTTTTTTAAAACCTGGAAACAAGGTAAATATACAAAATGTTTGCACTTTTAGGGGTGCATCAAAAGGGGCATAGATGCCTGTGATGAGAACATAGTCCTACCACTTTACATATCACTAGTCAGACCACACATGGAGTACTGTGTATAGTTCTGGGCTCCTGTGAACAAGGCAGACAAAGCAGAGCTGGAGAGGGTCCAGAGGAGGGCAACTAAAGTAATAACTGGAATGGGGGGGGACTACAGTACCCTGAAAGATTATCAACATTAGGGTTATTCACTTTAGGCCTCATGCACACGGCCGTTGTTTGGGTCCGCATCTGAGCCTCAGTTTGGGCGGCTCGGATGCGGACCCATTCACTGCAACGGGGCCGCAAAAGATGCAGACAGCACTCCGTGTGCTGTCCGCATCCGTTGCTCCGTAAAAAAATATATAACCTGTCCTATTCTTGTCTGCGTTTTGCGGACAAGAATAGGCAGTTATATTAATGGCTGTCCATGCCTTTCCGCAAATTGCCGAACGCACACGGACCCCATCCGTGTTTTGTGGATGTGCGGTTTGCGGACCGCAAAACACACAATGGTCGTGCACAAACATAGAAAAGGATTCTTTACGGTAAGAGCAGTGAGACTATGGAGCTCTCTGCCTGAGGAGGTGGTGATGGTGAGTACAATAAAGGAATTCAAGAGGGGCCTGGATGTATTTCTGGAGCGTAATAATATTACAGGCTATAGCTACTAGAGAGGGGTCGTTGATCCAGGGATTTATTCTGATTGCCTGATTGGAGTCGGGAAGGAATTTTTATCCCCTAAAGTGAAGAAAATTGGCTTCTACCCCAGAGTTTTTTTTTTGCCTTCCTCTGGATCAACTTGCAGGATAGATAACATCCTTACAAACTATGGCGATATGTTTTGGTATACATTTTTAGTATAGAAACCTATGCAACTGGTCTAAGGGTCTGTTCACAAAAGGCAGATTTGTTGTAGAAATGTCTGACTAAAAATCAACTCTATTCCTCTAAGTGGAGTGGATTTCTGCATGACCCATTTACATGTATGGGACACTAGCAGATATTTCTGCAACGTGTGAATACACCCTACTGCAGTGTCTCGAACATTAATACCTGGAAAAAACATTCTGACTATGGTCTGACTGATATTTCATGTATTACATTTTCTATCCTTATCAAGCTTTCCATATAGCACCATATTTAGCAAAACTCTGCACCGCTGTGCATTGGACAACCCTAGACAACATAGAGCAGAGACTCACTGTCTTCTCCCTATTCACAGCACATGTACTCTCGACCAAGCCGAGCATGCATGTGTATAGGGGGGTTTCAGGATATATGTCGGCTATCTAAAGTACAGGTCCTTCTAAAAAAATTAGCATATTGTGATAAAGTTCATTATTTTCTGTAATGTACTGATAAACATTAGACTTTCATATATTTTAGATTCATTACACACCAACTGAAGTAGTTCAAGCCTTTTATTGTTTTAATATTGATGATTTTGGCATACAGCTCATGAAAACCCAAATTTCCTATCTCAAAAAATTAGCATATCATGAAAAGATTCTCTAAACGAGCTATTAACCTAATCATCTGAATCAACTAATTAACTCTAAACACCTGCAAAAGATTCCTGAGGCTTTTAAAAACTCCCAGCCTGGTTCATTACTCAAAACCGCAATCATGGGTAAGACTGCCGACCTGACTGCTGTCCAGAAGGCCATCATTGACACCCTCAAGCAAGAGGGTAAGACACAGAAAGAAATTTCTGAACGAATAGGCTGTTCCCAGAGTGCTGTATCAAGGCACCTCAGTGGGAAGTCTGTGGGAAGCAAAAAGTGTGGCAGAAAACGCTGCACAACGAGAAGAGGTGACCGGACCCTGAGGAAGATTGTGGAGAAGGACCGATTCCAGACCTTGGGGGACCTGCGGAAGCAGTGGACTGAGTCTGGAGTAGAAACATCCAGAGCCACCGTGTACAGGCGTGTGCAGGAAATGGGCTACAGGTGCCGCATTCCCCAGGTCAAGCCACTTTTGAACCAGAAACAGCAGCAGAAGCGCCTGACCTGGGCTACAGAGAAGCAGCACTGGACTGTTGCTCAGTGGTCCAAAGTACTTTTTTCGGATGAAAGCAAATTTTGCATGTCATTCGGAAATCAAGGTGCCAAAGTCTGGAGGAAGACTGGGGAGAGGGAAATGCCAAAATGCCTGAAGTCCAGTGTCAAGTACCCACAGTCAGTGATGGTCTGGGGTGCCATGTCAGCTGCTGGTGTTGGTCCACTGTGTTTTATCAAGGGCAGGGTCAATGCAGCTAGCTATTCAGGAGATTTTGGAGCACTTCATGCTTCCATCTGCTGAAAAGCTTTATGGAGATGAAGATTTCATTTTTCAGCACGACCTGGCACCTGCTCACAGTGCCAAAACCACTGGTAAATGGTTTACTGACCATGGTATTACTGTGCTCAATTGGCCTGCCAACTCTCCTGACCTGAACCCCATAGAGAATCTGTGGGATATTGGGAAGAGAAAGGTTGAGAGACGCAAGACCCAACACTCTGGATGAGCTTAAGGCCGCTATCGAAGCATCCTGGGCCTCCATAACACCTCAGCAGTGCCACAGGCTGATTGCCTCCATGCCACGCCGCATCGAAGCAGTCATTTCTGCAAAAGGATTCCCAACCAAGTATTGAGTGCATAACTGAACAGAATTATTTGAAGGTTGACTTTTTTTGTATTAAAAACACTTTTCTTTTATTGGTCGGATGAAATATGCTAATTTTTTAAGATAGGAAATTTGGGTTTTCATGAGCTGTATGCCAAAATCATCAATATTAAAACAATAAAAGGCTTGAACTACTTCAGTTGGTGTGTAATGACTCTAAAATATATGAAAGTCTAATGTTTATCAGTACATTACAGAAAATAATGAACTTTATCACAATATGCTAATTTTTTTAGAAGGACCTGTATATGGCCAGCTTTAGTTAAATAGGACATTCAACAATAGCCACCCGACACACAATATACAGTAGACCAAACGTGTATATAATAGACTAGTTATATATACTGTAAAATAGTTTTTTTCTTTTGAGAGTAGAAAAAAAATGCTCGTTTGCATTTCAAGCTATTTGAACTAAACCCCATTTGCTGACACTCACGTTTTCAGTAAGAGGGAGGCCATCGATTCTTTTGGTGAGGTTCTGTAACTGGGCATAGTACCAATCCTTCTCTTTTTCTTCTTTTTCAAGCTCAGCAATAAGTAATGACCTAAACAGAAAAGGAATATAAATATGTAATGACTGTGGAGAAAATGATAGACATTGATGTCATTATAGTACCGGAAATCTATACTCAAGAATAAGGGGGTCGATGACATTTCTGCACAGTCACACACAATTGCCGGCCTGCACTACGGAGCTATTAGTTCTATCTGGCCGTACTAATTTGAACCTACTATATGCAGAAATAATTCAAGCAAAAACTACACGTAGAAAACGTTCCTCAAAAACGCCTACCGTGTGTTCCTGGAAGCTCTTGAAAACTGCTGCATGGGAACTACCATGCTGACCACGGGACTCAACTTTCAGGGTATGGTGGTTGGCCTTCACTCCGGGCCCAGGAACAAGCTCCTTGGAAATGGTCATCAATACCTGGTCAGTGGGGGCCCCGACTCTCAGCACCTCCACAGATCAGCTGTTTAAAGAGGCCATGATGCTCCATTGAGTGCTGTAGCCTCTTCGTAAGCTAGTGAGGCCAATTCTTTCAGTGATATGACCTATGCGCAGCTCAGTACCATTCAAGCAAATGGGCTTGGGCTGCGATACCAAGCAGAGAGACTTGGGGGGGGGGGGGGGGGGGAGACAGGAGTAATGTATTCCCAGAAAAAAAACCTTTGAACTTAATTGCTATTTACCTCTCCTTTTCCAGCTCCTCCATGTATCCAGCGCTTTCTCTGCTCCCATTGACAAGCCCTTTCCTTGGAAAAGAACCCATTGGGACTGGGCTGCATTCCCCTGAGTGGCCAGAGAGGGAACCTTCTCTACTTCCATAGGAACGGAGGGACATTTTTGATTTCATCTTGACCCCAGGGAAGTTACTGCCATCCAAATTTAATTCTAAAAATAAAAATAAAATAAAACTAAATATGACTTACAATAGACATGTACCACAATGCAATACAAAAACATTCCCCTCTAAAATAATAATAAAAAACACAACAATAAAAACAACATGTGATTCAGGTCAGCAGACCCGTGGGAGGGGTGGTGTGAATGTTGCACTAGTGATGCCAATGTAAAAGTGTGCCTGTATAACGGCTGTATGAAAGTGGCCACAGTAAATGTCTGTTAATTGGAAAACTAGCCACCACCATCACAGCTCCAGGAGTATTGCATATCTAGGCAGATTCAGATTCATATCAGGGCTTTAGAAAGCCTAGGTAACAACCCCAGTGGGACTTTTTGGTTATCATGCATAACTAATAAAATGGGGAACAGAACATTAAAAGGGAAACTGTCATCAACTTTATGCTGACCTCACAGTATAAAATAGTGACAAAAATACCAATTTCAGCGGTGTGTCATTTATGAGCTAAAAGTAAGTGGTTGCCGAGGACCAGCCTCATAATCATTGCAGCCCGGGTCTGGAAGAGAGCCCCTTGCCAGGCCCAGTCTGCAATGATTATGGTGCTGCTTCTCAGCAACCACTTACTTTTAACTTTTAAATGACAGACCGCTGAAATCAACTCATCTGTCCTTTATGCTACCGTTACTATGGGCAGCATAAAGGCGAGAACAGGTTCCCTTTAAATGATTTGTCCCATGATTAAATATCACAATTCTCTGTAACATCAGGCAAAAAGATTACAATTTTGAAGCTAAAAGCATTCTTAAAAATGCTCCTTTATCTAGATCTTCAGATTGTAAGCTCTTGTGAGCAGGCCCTCATTCCTTAAGGCCTCATGCACACGACAGTTTTTTTTCACGGTCCGCAAAAACGGGGTCCGTGATCCGTGACCGTTTTTTCGTCCGTGGGTCTTCCTTGATTTTTGGAGGATCCACGGACATGAAAAAAAAGTTGTTTTGGTGTCCGCCTGGCCGTGCGGAGCCAAACGGATCCGTCCTGAATTACAATGCAAGTCAATGGGGACGGATCCGTTTGACGTTGACACAATATGGTGCAATTGCAAACGGATCCGTCCCCATTGACTTTCAATGTAAAGTCAGGAGTCCCTTTACTTTCACACTTGCGTTCATATAATGCAGACGGTGGCTCCGTTCAGAGCGGATCCGTCTGCATTATATTGTTAAAACATTTCTAAAGTGTGAAAGTAGCCTCAGACGGATCCGTCCAGACTTTACATTGAAAGTCAATGGGGGACGGATCCGTTTTAAAATTGAGCCACAGTGTGTCATCTTCAAACGGATCCGTCCCCATTGACTTACATTGTAAGTCTGGACGGATCCGCTTGCCTCCGCACGGCCAGGCAGACACCCGAACATAACTTGAAGCGTCCCCATCACCATGGGAACGCCTCTATGTTAGAATATACTGTCGGATATGAGCTACATCGTGAAACTCAGACCCGACAGTATATTCTAACACAGAGGCGTTCCCATGGTGATGGGGACGCTTCAGGTTAGAATATACTGAAAAACTGTGTACATGACTGCCTCCTGCTGCCTAGCAGCATCCGATCTCTTACAGGGGGCCGTGATCAGCACAATTAACTCCTCAGGTGCCGCACCTGAAGGGGTTAATTGTACTATCATATCCCCCTGTAAGAGATCAGGGCTGCCAGGCTGCAGGGGGCAGACCCCCCCCCCCCCCCCCCCCATTGTAATAAATCGTTGGGGGCACAGTGTGCGCCCACCATCGGCCCCCCCCTCCCTCTATAGCAGTAACAACATTGGTGGCAGTGTGCGGCCTCCCATTCCCCCCCCCATCCCGATCATTGGTGGCAGCGTAGTTCCGATCGGAGTCCCAGTTTAATCGCTGGGGCTCCGATCGGTAACCATGGCAACCAGGAAGCTACTGCAGCCCTGGTTGCCATGGTTACTTAGCAATAGTACAATAGTAGAAGATTCATACTTACCTGCTTGCTGCTGCAATGTCTGTGACCGGCCGGGAGCTCCTCCTACTGGTAAGTGACAGTTCTTTAGCAATGCGCCGCACAGACCTGTCACTTACCAGTAGGTGGCCGGACACGAACATCGCAGCAGCAAGCAGGTAACTATAGATCTTGCTGCTGTTGTATAATGTTGTTACTGCTATAGAGAGGGGGGGGGGGGCGATGGTGGGCGCACACTGTGCCACCAACGATTTATTACAATAGAGGGAGGGGGGGGGGGGCGATGGTGGGCGCACACTGTGCCACCAACGATTTATTACAATAGAGGGAGGGAGGGGGCGATTGTGGGCGCACACTGTGCCACCAACGATTTATTACAATAGAGGGAGGGGGGGGGCGATGGTGGGCGCACACTGTGCCACCAACGATTTATTACAATAGAGGGAGGGAGGGGGGGCCGCACTGGCCACCAATGATATTCAAACTGGGGGGGGGGTCCGCCCCCTGCAGCCCTGAGCTCTTACAGGGGGATATAATAGTACAATTAACTAACCCCTTCAGGTGCCGCACCTGAAGGGGTTAATTGTGCTGATCACAGCCCCCTGTAAGAGATCGGGTGCTGCCAGGCAGCAGGGGGCAGTCTTGTGCACAGTTTGTAGTGTATTCTAACTAGAAGCGTCCCCATCACCATGGGAACGCTTCTGTGTTAGAATATACTGTCGGATATGAGTTTTCACAAAGTGAAAACTTAGATCAGAAAAAGCTTTTATGCAGACGGATCTTCGGATCCGTCTGTATGAAAGCAACCTACGGCCACGGATCACGGACACGGATGCCAATCTTGTGTGCATCCGTGTTCTTTCACGGACCCATTGACTTGAATGGGTCCGTGAACCGTTGTCCGTCAAAAAAATAGGACAGGTCATATTTTTTTGACGGTCAGGATACACGGATCACGGCCTCGGCTGCAAAACGGTGCATTTTCCGATTTTTCCACGGACCCATTGAAAGTCAATGGGTCCGCGAAAAAAACCGGAAAACGGCACAACGGCCACGGATGCACACAACGGTCGAGTGCATGAGGCCTAATAGTTGACTTGTTTGTTGCTATGTAATGGTAGGATTCTGTCTGTACATGAACTCTCTGACTGAATATATCGGAGCAGTAGAAATACAGATCATCATCAGACATCACAGTTACATACTTGATACGGCGCCCTCTGGTGTTCTCAGAACATTCACCTAATGACTCCTTTCCAGATAAGTTAAAGAGGACCTTTCATGGGAATTTTCTAGTTTAATTAACCACTTCAACCCCGCTAGCTGAAACCCCCTTCATGACCAGAGCACTTTTTACACTTCGGCACTACACTCCTTTCACCGTTTATCGCTCGGTCATGCAACTTACCACCCAAATGAATTTTACCTCCTTTTCTTCTCACTAATAGAGCTTTCATTTGGTGGTATTTTATTGCTGCTGACATTTTTACTTTTTTTGTTATTAATCAAAATGTAACGATTTTTTTGCAAAAAAAATGACATTTTTCACTTTCAGCTGTAAAATTTTGCAAAAAAAACGACATCCATATATACATTTTTCGCCAAATTTATTGTTCTACATGTCTTTGATAAAAAAAAAAATGTTTGGGCAAAAAAAAAAATGGTTTGGGTAAAAGTTATAGCGTTTACACACTATGGTACAAAAATGTGAATTTCCGCTTTTTGAAACGGCTCTGATTTTCTGAGCACCTGTCATGTTTCCTGAGGATCTACAATGCCCAAACAGTAGAAAAACCCCACAATTGACCCCATTTCGGAAAGTAGACACCCTAAGGTATTCGCTGATGGGCATAGTGAGTTCATAGAACTTTTTATTTTTTGTCACAAGTTAGCGGAAAATGATGATGATTTTTTCTTTTTTTTTTTCTTACAAAGTTCCATATTCCACTAACTTGCGACAAAAAATAAAAAATTCTAGGAACTCGCCGTGCCCCTCACAGAATACCTTGGGGTGTCTTCTTTCCAAAATGGGGTCACTTGTGGCGTAGTTATACTGCCCTGGCAATTTAGGGGCCCTAATGTGTGAGAAGAACTTTGCAATCAACATGTGTAAAAAATGACCGGTGAAATCCGAAAGGTGCACTTTGGAATATGTGCCCCTTTGCCCACCTTGGCAGCAAAAAAGTGTCACACATCTGGTATCGCCGTACTCAGGAGAAGTTGGGGAATGTGTTTTGGGGTGTCATTTTACATATACCCATGCTGGGTGAGAGAAATATCTTGGCAAAAGATAACTTTTCCCATTTTTTTTATACAAAGTTGGCATTTGACCAAGATATTTTTCTCACCCAGCATGGGTATATGTAAAATGACACCCCAAAACACATTCCCCAACTTCTCCTGAGTACGGCGATACCAGATGTGTGACACTTTTTTGCAGCCTAGATGCGCAAAGGTGCCCAAATTCCTTTTAGGAGAGCATTTTTAGACATTTGGATCCCAGACTTATTCTCACACTTTCGGGCCCCTAAAAAGCCAGGGCAGTATAAATACCCCACATGTGACCCCACTTTGGAAAGAAGACACCCCAAGGTATTCAATGAGGGGCCTGGCGAGTTCATAGAAATGTTTATTTTTTTTGCATAAGTTAGCGGAAATTGATTTTTTTTTGTTTTTTTTCTCACAAAGTCTCACTTTCCGCTAACTTAGGACAAAAATTTCAATCTTTCATGGACTCAATATGCCCCTCACGGAATACCTTGGGGTGTCTTCTTTCCGAAATGGGGTCACATGTGGGGTATTTATACTGCCCTGGCTTTTTAGGGGCCCTAAAGCGTGAGAAGAAGTCTGGAATATAAATGTCTAAAAATGTTTACGCATTTGGATTCCGTGAGGGGTATGGTGAGTTCATGTGAGATTTTATTTTTTGACACAAGTTAGTGGAATATGAGACTTTGTAAGAAAAACAAAACAAAAACAAACAAAAAATTTCCGCTAACTTGGGCCAAAAAAATGTCTGAATGGAGCCTTACAGGGGGAGTGATCAATGACAGGGGGGTGATCAATGACAGGGGGGTGATCACCCATATAGACTCCCTGATTACCCCCCTGTCACTGATCACCCCCCTGGTAAGGCTCCATTCAGACGTCCGTATGATTTTTACGGATCCATGGATACATGGATCGGATCCGCAAAACACATGCGGACGTCTGAATGGAGCCTTACAGGGGGGGGGGGTGATCAATGACAGAGGGGTGATCACCCATATAGACTCCCTGATCACCCCCCTGTAAGGCTCCATTCAGACGTCCGTATGATTTTTTTACGGATCCACGGATACATGGATCGGATCCGCAAAACACATGCGGACGTCTGAATGGAGCCTTACAGGGGGGTGATCAATGACAGGGGGGTGATCAGGGAGTCTATATGGGGTGATCAACCCCCTGTCATTGATCAACCCCCTGTAAGGCTCCATTTAGACGTCCGCATGTGTTTTGCGGATCCGATCCATGTATCAGTGGATCCGTAAAAATCATGCGGACGTCTGAATGGAGCCTTACAGGGGGGTGATCAATGACAGAGGGGTGATCAATGCAGGGGGTGATCAGGGAATCTATATGGGTGATCACCCGCCTGTCATTGATCACCCCCCTGTAAGGCTCCATTCAGACGTCCGTATGTGTTTTGCGGATCCGATTCATGTATCAGTGGATCCGTAAAAATCATGCGGATGTCTGAATGGAGCCTTACAGGGGGGTGATCAATGACAGAGGGGTGATCAATGACAGGGAAGTGATCAGGAAGTCTATATGCGTGATCACCCACTTGTCATTGATCACCCCCCTGTAAGGCTCCATTCAGACGTCCGTATGCGTTTTGCGGATCCGATCCATGTATCAGTGGATCCGTAAAAATCATGCGGATGTCTGAATGGAGCCTTACAGGGGGGTGATCAATGACAGGGAAGTGATCAGGAAGTCTATATGCGTGATCACCCCCTTGTCATTGATCACCCCCCTGTAAGGCTCCATTCAGAGGTCCGCATGTGTTTTGCGGATCCGATCCATGTATCAGTGGATCCGTAAAAATCATACGGACGTCTGAACGGAGCCTGACAGGGGGGTGATCAATGACAGGGGGGTGATCAGGGAGTTTATATGGGGTGATCATGGGTGATCAGGGGTTAATAAGTGACGGGGGGGGGGGGGGTGTAGTGTAGTGTGGTGTTTGGTGCGACTGTACTGAGCTACCTGAGTCCTCTGGTGGTCGATCCTAACAAAAGGGACCACCAGAGGACCAGGTATCAGGTATATTAGACACTGTTATCAAAACAGCGTCTAATATACCTGTTAGGGGTTAAAAAAATCAGATCTCCAGCCTGCCAGCGAACGATCGCCGCTGGCAGGCTGGAGATCCACTCGCTTACCTTCCGTTCCTGTGAGCGCGCGCGCCTGTGTGCGCGGGTTCACAGGAAATCTTGCGTCTCGCGAGATGACGCATATATGCATGACTGTGCGCAGGGCTGCCACCTCCGGAACGCACATCTGCGTTAGGCGGTCCGGAGGTGGTTAAATACCTTTTCTTTGTGGGGTACCCCCCACTGATGCCGACACCCTAGTTGTTTTTTTTAATACCACTCCTACGCCCCGCTGTGCCCCCCTGTAGTTTTACCGCTCAGTATGTTAATTCTGAGCATCGGTACAGGGAGGAGGAGACGCCAGGGTTTCTCAATGTGCTGTCTCCTCCCTGGCTGTGCCGCGATCCAATCACAACGGAATGTGTCACAGCCAGGGAGAAGGCGAGACGTTTTTCTCTCCCCTGGCTGTGACGCTCTCCGCTGGGATTGGATCGCGGCACAGCCAGGGAGAAGGAGACGCCATTGAGAAACCCTGGCGTCTCCTCCTCCCTGTACAAATGCTCAGGATTAACATACTTAGCGGTAAAACTGCAGGGGGGCACAGCGGGGAGGGGGGGGGGGTATGAGTGGTATTTTGAAAAAACAACCAGGGTGTCAGCATCAGTGGGGGGTACCCCATGAAAGGTCCTCTAGACTATGTACACCTTTGGGGGCAATTTTTATTATTTATTATTGCATTGCACTTATTTGCCGCTAAAAATATTTTTTTCAATTTTACTGATAAGAATGTGGCCTAAATAAGTGTGACTTAAGTTACCTTTTAGTAATTTAGAGATAAGGTTTATTAGATGAAAGCACAAAGTGAAAAGTGCCATTCATACATCTAGACAAACAGTTAACCCATTGTGACAGAACAGCTCAATATTTTTAATAAAGACCAATAGAAAAAATAATTTTTAGCCCAAAATGAGCAAAATGCAATTATAAAAAAAATTGCTGCCAAAAGGTGTACATAGCCTTTACATTTTTATTTACTATACTGTGTGGGGATTAATGGGTTATGGGCAGATTTGGGACCCTAACCCAGCTGCATAAGAGCATGTATGTGTATGTATATATATATTTATTAGTTCTAATCACCACCCTTTAACCAAAATAAATAAAATAAACATAGGCATCGCTGCATCTGAAAACGCCCATACTAATAAAATATAAAAATATTTATCCCATATAATGAATTGTATAACAGGGGGGGTTATATATATTAAAAATGCCCAATTCACAATTTTTTTTCGGCACTACAAAAAGTCTAACACAACCTAAAATGGCATCAATGAAAAGTAAAGATCTCCCCGCAGAAAATGAGCCCTCACAGCTCTGTACACATAAAGTTAAGGCTACTTTCACACTCGCGTTTGGTGCCGATCCGTCATGGATCTGCACAAACGCTTCCGTTCAGATAATACAACCGCATGCATCCGTTCAGAACAGATCAGTTTGTATTATCTGTAACATAGCCAAACGGTTGTCTTGAACACCATTGAAAGTCAAAGGGGGACGGATCCGTTCTCTATTGTGCTATATTGTGTCAGTGAAAACGGATCCGTCCCAATTGACTTACATTGTGTGTCAGAATGGATTCCGTTTGCAAGACGCGTTTTGGTGTCCGCCTCTAGAGCGTAATGGAGACGGAACGGAGGCAAACTGATGTATTCTGAGCGGATCCTTTTCCATTCAGAATGCATTAGGGCGAAACTGATCCGTTTTGGACCACTTGTGAGAGCCCTGAACGGATCTCACAAACGGAAAGCCAAAACGCCAGTGTGAAAGTAGACTTAAAAAGTAATGGGGGTCTAAATACGGCAATAGAAAGTTTTTTATATTTTTTTCAGTATTAAAACACGAGAAAAACTATACAAATGTGGTATCGCTGTAATAGTACTCACTCAGAGAATGAAGGGAACAGATCAATTTTACCACATAGGGAACAATGTATAAACAAAACCCAAAAAACTGTGGCGGAATTATTTGGAAAAAAAAATTCCCGCTCCACATTACATCATATGCCATATTAAATGGTGCCATCAGACAGTACAACTTGTCCCAGAAAAAGACAAGCCGTCATATGGCTACGTGAGCGGAACAATGAAGTTATGGCTCTTGGAAGGCAGGGATTGAAAAACAAAAACGCAAAAACAAAAATCAGTAGAAGCACTTATTTGGGTGGCACTCAAATATCTGGTAATTGTCTGGTAAATCAGTATAGTTTTAAAGCAGTATAGAAAAAAAAAAAAAAAAAAAAAAAAATCACAAATAGTCAATCATGAACTTAAAGGGAACCTGTCGCCAGGATTTTGTGTATAGAGCTGAGGACATGGGTTGCTAGATGGCCACTAGCACATCCGCAATATCCTGTCCTCATAGCTCTGTGTGCTTTTATTGTGTAAAAAAAAAACTATTTGATACATATGCAAATTAACCTGAGATGAGTCCTGTATGTGAGATGAGTCAAGGGACAGGACTCATCTCAGGTTAATTTGCATATGAATCAAATAGTTTTTTTAACACAATAAAAGCACACAGAGCTATGGGGACTGGGTATTGCGGATGTGCTAGCTGACATATAGCAGCCCATGTCCTCAGCTCTATACACAAAATCCTGGTGACAGGTTCCCTTTAAACTTTAAAACATTGATGTTAATTAAAAAAAATGCACAGATTGCAAATGAAATGCAATTAATAAAAGGTAAAAATTTTAAAAATAAAAATAATAGTCCAAAAATCCAGCGATTGGTGTGTTGTCTATCCACATATGGTTCTTATCAAATCTGATATTAGTGGTACCTTTATAGTGTTTTTAGATACTAGGTTGTTGCCAAATGATTAATTTGAGACCTGTACGGTGTCGATTGTGATATTAGCAATCAAATAGGTATAGTGTTAATCTTCTGATGGCTCAAAGTAAAGCGAACGACACTGCGCCAGGCTCATAAGGTACGGTGTAATAAATGACAACTGTATTCCTTGAGTATGGTTACACACGGATCATCAGTATAGTCATGGGGATAAATAACCGATCATATAATTGGAAGCCGGTCCTGTACGGTGTAAATGGCTGATTCAGTGCGATGACACACAGTAACAACAAGCTATACAGTCATGTACTGGTACGTTACCAATCCTGTGGATAGCTGTGTGAGAATCACGCCGGTAAGTAGATGGATCCGCTGACTGTATCCCGCAGAGGTCAAATATTCAGATGCAGGCTGATTTCATTGGAGCCTGTTGTGGTCTCCTATTGCCCGATACCTGCTTGTATGGCTGACTCTGTACGTGGCGTCGCATGTGGTCACGCTTTAGTGCTCAGGTAGTGGCTTCTGTTCACTCCAAAGGCCGGTGTAGAAATAAACAAGCCTTCATAGTATTGGAGTAGTGGTAAGGATCGCGATCAAACTCTATTTACTGCACACAAAATAACAGACTCGTTTCGGAACCACATGTATCTTCATGAGTGGCCTGATTTACCAGACAATTATCAGATATTTGAGTGCCACCCAAATAAGTGCTTCTACCGATTTTTAACCCAGTAAACGGTGGGTGTGCCGTACAGGTTGTGCACCGACCCATGGTTATTTGATTGGGTAGAGCTGCTGGCAATTTTATAAAAACATAAAATCGCCTTGTCCTCTAAGGGTTAAAGAAAATTGAAAGGAGATGACAATCTGCAGATGAAATCCTCTCCACTTCAAGACCTTACTGCTGCTTAGCCAATGGAGAACTTGCTTTAATTTGCTGCCAGTTATGCTTGTCCCCAACACATACACTCAGGTCTCAAACCGCTCTACTGAAGAACGTACAGGCCAAGACTGTATATGGATTTAATGTTATATTTCCTAAATAAGAAGGGCAAAATTAACAACTCAATGATCTACTTGCTCCCTCTGCCCTGACTGACGCAGCCGCACTTGGAACGGCCTGTTTGGCGTTTTCCGTCCGCAGCGAGGACAGATCAGACCATTTCCAGTCCGTGCTGTGCAGATGATGGGTGCTCAGAGATCACAGTGTATTCTTTTCACATGGCAGCAATAAACATTGAGGCATTACCTTTTAGGCGTTCCAGGAGATCAATCTGACCGGTCGTGGTCATGGCTTCATCCTCAATGCTTCCTTGCAGCTGTTTGAGAACCTCCTGTAACAGAGAGCGCAGCACAATCAGCAGCCTGATAACCGGCCCAATGCACTCATTGCTCCATGACCGGCCAGGGTGCACGCAGCACTGCAGCACAGCACTGAAACTGGAGATCACTCAGGCTGCTCCTGCACACTAATAGACGATATTGAAGCACTGGCACAAAGCCACTCGCGTCGTTTCACCTCCGCACTGATCGGTAAGGCATATTTCAGGCTGAATGAAAGCTTGATGTAATGAGAATTTGAATCAATACTGAAGCAGAGATTCCTAAATGTAAAGGCCCCCATATACATATGTATAACAAATCTATAGATTTTGGCATGACTGGCCAACTATCCTATTTGTATGGAGACCCCCTGATTCTCCGCCAGGTGACGTTGGAGGGGAGATAGATGAAGGATGCTGAATTTTTGCCCCTGATCCTATTGAACTCAGGGTAGATAAGCCGCCTCTGGAGATATCTGGCAGCACTTACTCCCTTCTCCCCCTTCACAATAAATGCATGCTATTTGCCACAGCAATTGATGGTGTACGAGCACCGATAACCTGCAGTTTTGCCGGCCAATTCATCATTAGCGATGATCTGCCGCCGATTACTGCTCGTTCATTGGGCAATCCAGACTTTTAAAAATCATCTTTTGCCGGCGGCAGATTGTGCTGTGTTATCACATTCTGATGCCGGCAAACAACTGGATAGCATTGGGATGAGCAATGACATAATGATCGCTCCTCCCCAAGCTGTGGAGGAGATCGCCACATGTAATAGTTGCTGTCTCTTCTGCTAGCGGGCAGGCAATTTCCAGGAAGGAGCGCTTCCTACCGCCTGCCTGATTTGGCTGTCTAAGGCTAGTAGCACACTAGCATTAGAGATCCGGTAGGCTGTTCCAGCAGGGAACAGGCTGCCAAACCTCTGTGCACCCCGGCATTGCTGGAGGTTTGTAAGGCGCCGTCCGGTCCCATTCACCATAATAGATCCGGCCACATTCAGCAAATATGCACGCAGCCTATTCTTGACATATTTGCTGGAATGCAGCCTGATCTCCGCCAGTTCCCATTATAGTGAATGAGACCAGATGGAGCCTTACAAACCTCTGGCAGTGCCGGAGTGCGCAGAGGTCTGGCAGGCTGTTCCCTAGCAGATTGTGCAACTAGCCTAGTACAGCCTTAAAGGGTTCTCCAGGTATTAAAAAAATTTAAATACTTAAATATTATTTTATTATAAATATAATCACAAATTCCTTTCATTACTTAGAATGGCTTGTTTTGTCTAGGGAGCAATCATTAGGAGAAATAATGGCCACCATCCTATCGGTACACACAAATCCTGTCCTAATCACACAGGAGGACAAGTTACTTCACCACAATCAGCCATAGTACTGCCTCATCCTCCTCTCTGTTCTGATTGTCAGGAATCATGGTCCTGAATACAGGTGAATCTCTGTGGAATGGAGATGATGAGGAGACATGAGAGAAGAGTGAGATGTGGCTGATGAGCAGCAGCACTTGTTTACAGTCTCCATTACCACAGCAACACATTACCACAGCCTGTCCTGTCCGTCCTCTCTGTACTTCATGTCTCCTCATAAACTAAATTCCCCCAGAGATTCAGCTAAAGTTCTTATCATCTATATTCAGGATCATAATCCCTGACAAGTAGAAGAGAAGAAGGAGGAGGAGGCAGCTCTTTACCTCAGTGTTGTGAAGTAACTTGTCCTCATGTGTGATCAGGACAGGTTTTGTGTGAACTAATGGGACAGCGGCCATTTTGTTTCCCCTGATGATATCTCCCCAGACAAAACGAGCCATTATAAATAATAAAAGGTATTTGAGAATATATTTATAATAAAGTAATATTTTCATTTCCTTAATTCCCGGAGAATCCTTTTAAGGAAGCTTTCAAACAATCAGTGTTTGGTCAGTGATCTCAATCAGTGATTAGGAGTCAAAACCAGGAGTGAAGCCTCCACAGAGATAAGGTAGAATGTAAAGATCTGCACCTGTTCTGTTTTGTTGACCTGCAACTGGTTATGGTTCACAATTACTGATGAAAATCACTGATCAAACACTGATTATGTGAAAGTGGCCTAACCCAAAAAGTGGCCATAAACATTTGATTGAAATATGTTGAAGTAGCTTATAGATGGATAGATCGTAAAGATTCAGCATAACTTGATTTCTACTCGTTAAATCCCTATGCTTAGTCTATGGGTGGTCTGATCGGTGATTGACAGTCTTCCCTATATGACAAAGAGCAAGGATAAAAAGAGTAAAATACAAGAGTTAGGCCTCATGCACGCAAATTGCGGATCCGCAAAACACAGATGCCGGGCATGTCCGTTTGTGGATCGCTATGTTCTGCCCTCTGTTAGAGCTGCCTATTCTTGTCTGCAAAACGGACCAAAATAGGACATATAAAAAAAAATTTGCGGGGCCGCAGAATGGAAGTAATTGAAATGAATGGGTCCGCATTTAATCTGCAAAAAATTAGGATTGGGTGCTGACCAAAACCACGGTCGTGTGCAGGATTCTTTTCCCACAAAAAATAAAATACATACATATATTTTAAATACATAATGGAAAAGTGAAACATATACTCCTCTTCTACTGTGACATGCTGCCGCCACATTACACTCCATGTTCCCTTTAACTATAAAATGTCTAATTCTAATCTGTCACAATTTTACACCAGAGGACGACTACAGGGTAAAATTCCCAGTTTCCGGTCTTTTTAAATACTTAGCCTTGGTTCCGATCATCCAGACCAGGACTGAAATCCTTTCTATGTGCGTTCTCACAGAAATGAGCACGGCACAGCTGCAGACTGGCACACAGCGGCTAATCTGTACCGCCATTATACTGCCAGACATTTGATACCAGCAGTTGTCAAAATGATTTTGGTTACTAGTCAGGAAGCATGGAATTAGGCTACAGGAGACAATCCTGCCCTGTTCCTCCAGCATCACTACAAGTATGGCAGAAATGTTCTGCTGCATTTTTTACAGCTTAAATAATAAAAAATAAGCAATTTATGTCACTAGCAGAGTCATGTTCCCCCCATATGGCCACGGTATGGGTGATGCTGATGTCTGTGGTGGGGGCAGCTTGGGATCTGGGAGGTACCTAAGGTAATAAAACTACAATGATTTGTGTTGATGTTAAAGGTTCTAAAACTTTCTGATCTAAAGAGATCCTTATTTGTGATCTGAGAGTAAATGAGGCTTCTTGTTCACTAGGGGGCGCTACATCCCAATGAATGAGGGCACATACTGAACATCTATATGGGCCAATGTTCAAATTCACTATTCCTGCTCATGGTAACCAGGTCAATAACAGCACAGTGGTATGCCCGACGTGTCTCACAACTTGGCACAATCTCAAATGCATCTCGCAAATCTTGCAGACTATTTTTCAACAGGGCAAAATATAGCAAATAGATGTTTCCAACTAGATGTCCAATAATTACCGGTATTGGTTGTAGCACACAAATCAACAGTATCTCCATTTTTACAGGCCATCTATAAAGCGGCTGTGCATATTGCAGACCTCCGATTACCTGACTGTACAAGCGCTTGTGTCCAGGCAGCTGCTACACTTCCGATATCTGAGGACCGGATAACACAGCAGCAACTGCACTTTACTTGTGCTCATCTGTATCTGCTAAATAAGACAGGATTCCTACAGAGGTCGAATTACATTTTTTCCAGAAGAATAAAAATTGTCCTCTGACCATTTTTGAGGAGTATTATCAGGCTACTTTCACATTAGCGTTTTTTTTGCGGATCCGTCATGGATCTACAAAAACACTTCCGTTACAATAATACAACCGCATGCATCTGTCATGAACAGATCCGGTTTTATTAGGTCTTCTATAGCCATGACGGATCCGTCTTGAACACCATTGAAAGTCAATGGGGGACGGATCAGTTTTCTACTGTGCCAGAGAAAACGGATCCGTCCCCACTGACTTACATTGTGTCAGAACAGATCCGTCTCGCTCCGTACCACATCCTGGAAAGAAAAACGCTGACTTACCCGAGAAGGAGTATGAAAGTTGCAGTAATTCAGATACATAATATGTAGCCTACAGTTGCTCACACCATCTGGAGTCTCTTTTGCAGACTTGGTCAAAAAGACTGGACAAAAAAGTCTTGTATACAGGACTTTTGTCTGCTAAAAAGACAGGACCCCTAACAGACTCCATCATAGTCAATGGGGTCTGTTCAGCGCTGTTCCTGTCAGTTAGGCTGGGTCCACATCACATTTTTATCACAGATTTAATGGACACAAAAAAAAAAAACGTGTACGTTAGAGGATGCCTCAGGCAGATGCCATACCGTGGCATCCGTCAGTATAAAGTACCATTGTATAAGGCTATGTGCACACGAACGTTGTGTGTTTTGCGGTCTGCAAAACACGGATGGCGTCCGAGTGTGTTCCGCAATTTGCGGAACGGCACGGACAGCCATTAATTTAACTGCCTATTCTAGGACAGGTTATAGATTTTTTTTGCGGACCACGGAACAGAGCAACGGATGCGGAGAGCACAGGGAGTGCTGTCCGCATCTTTTGCGGCCCCATTGAAGTGAATAGGTCTGCATCCAAACCGCAAAAAGTGCGGCTCGGATGCGGACCAAAACAACGGCCGTGTGCATGAGGCCTAAAACAAACAAAAAGTACCAAAAAACATGTTTTCGCTGCACTTTGCAGGATGGAAAAACGTGGTACACTACAGGTTCCGATCCTGCAGAGTCCTGCAAAAAAGTATATATTTTTTTACAATGGAACTCTATGGTGACAGATGCTACAGTATGGCATCTGAATGAGGCATCCGTTAACAATTTTTTGTGTCCGTTAAATGTAAGACATGTGCCCGATCCAGCACTTCTGTTATTTTTGTTGCTCTGCTTATCTAACAGAGCGGAACAACAGAAATAAATAGCTGTGGTGTGCATGTGCCCTAAGAGGTGAACCATTACTAATCTACATACTATGAGGGAATGGTAGCCAAATGATAAACTCAAGTCCAATATGGCGGATCCTCCCTGTACTTTACCACTTGTCTATAATAGCCTGCTGTGCATTCACTATACACTGCACTACAGACATACATCTGGACGTGTGTGATGATCATACACCGCACTACATACATTACACCCTGCGCTGTCACCTTGTTCTGCACTGGATGTAGTTTTCCACCAAACTTCAGCTCCACTGCCACCATGTTCTCTGGTGTCCTCGGGCACAGCACACTACCCCCCTTACTCCTGAGTACAGCGCCAACCTGGGAGCTAGCCCCCCTCCTTAGAGGTTCCGCCAGCCGAGCCAAATCAACCAATAACAAAGCCCCTTGCTGTACGGAGCTTTGTTATTGGTAATTTCAGACACCGGCAGCATAGCTCACAGTGCACCCTGCGCTGAAGAAGGGCAGGGCAATGTCTAAGGCATATCGGTACGCCTTAGACTTTTGTCAGAGCGTAAAATGTCCTGAAGAGGCATCTGTGACGCTTGTACAGGTGTTATTGCTACCTCGGTCTACAAAGTCAGGGGAAAACTGGGAAAGAACAATGGACTGAAATAGATGTCAGAAATAGATGAGAACTGTAGTCTGTTACCCCCAAGAAGGAGCACATAGAAAGCAAGTTTAAAGGAAACCTGTCACCAGGATTTTGCGCATAGAGCTGGGGACATGGGCTGCTAGATGGCCGCTAGCACATCTGCAGTCCCCAGTCCCCAGAGCTCTCTGCGCTTTTATTGTGTTAAAAAACAGTTTTGATCCATATGCAAATGACCTGATATGAGTCCTGTAGCCGGAGATGAGTCAAGCGGAAAGGAGCCCAGCACCGCCCCGCGTCCTCCGAATCTCCTCCTTGCTGGCTGACGTCACAGAGCTGGAGCGCCGAAATCTCGCGATGCGCGAGCTAGCGCATGCGTAGTTCGTTCCCTGTGCGGATGCAAGTACAGGGAATGAACATGATGCCGACACTGCGCATGCGCTAGCTCGCGCATCGCGAGATTTCGGCGCTCCAGCTCTGTGACGTCAGCCAGCAAGGAGGAGATTCGGAGGACGCAGAGCGGTGCTGGGCTCCTTTCCGCTGGACTCCTCTCTGGCTACAGGACTCATATCAGGTCATTTGCATATCAATCAAAACTGTTTTTTAACACAATAAAAGCGCAGAGAGCTCTGGGGACTGGGGACTGCAGATGTGCTAGCGGACATCTAGCAGCCCATGTCCCCAGCTCTATGCGCAAAATGCTGGTGACAGGCTCCCTTTAAGAAAAAAAAAAAAAAAACATTTAGGATGCAGTATAAGGCCTGTGTGACACAAGCGATACGTTCAGGGGGAAAAAAATGATGGTTGTAAATGCATGTTTTCCGCTTGTTGTCACACTTGCACTGACAAATCCGGTTGGCTGTTTTGGCCGCAAGCTGCCTGCCGCTTCCTGCATTGATGGACGGAAGCCTCCGTTTTGTCCGTTATTGCTCTCAGCGTTTCAGTTTTTCCCGTGAAGGTGCAGTTTTTGATGCTTTTTTCACGCACGTGAAGTAAAACTGAACAATAACACTCAACATCTCTCAGCAATGATCAGTGAAAAAAAAAGCATTGCACCCGGAGTTCTTCCGTTTCTCACACCTATTCACTTCTATGGAGCCAGAGCTGCGTGAAAAACGCACAATATAGAACATGCTGCGATTTTTCATGGACGCAGAGATGATGCGTGAAAAGCTACGCTCATGTGCACAGACCCACTGAAATGAATGGGTCAGGATTCAGTGAAACCAATCTCATCTCCATGCTGTGTAATAACCCTGCAGCAGAAGTGATCTATAATGCAGACTTTTAGGTGATGTCCACATGGGACAGAAAAGCTGTAAGCCAGTGTGCGGCAAATCTGCAGCGTTTACCAGTACCAGTAATATGGAGGAGATTTTAAAAGGAGTTCTCTGGGATTTTCATGTTGGTGGCCTGACCTCAGGATAAGTCATCAATATGAGTGTGGCCGGCGGGGTCCTACTTCCAGAACCCCAGACGATCAGCTGGAATGTGGCTTGCAGAAATCTATGTGCTTGCTGCTGCTTTCAAACTGAATGGAACCAATTTTCAGTCGTGGAATTTTCTGCAGCAAAATCTGCCGGGTGTGAAGGCACCCTCATTCAGTTTATAATGGGCTTCATGCACAGGACTGTATTTTTTCATCTGTGTGCCATCTGCATTTTTGAGGATAACACACCGACTTATTCATTTCTACTGGGTCAAGCACACATTCATATTTTTCACATATCTGTGTAGCCTTTATGCAAATTATAGAACGTGTCCTATTCTTGCTCATATTGTGGACAAGAGAGGGAGACGAATGGGAATGCACATGAAAGATATCCATATTTTGCAGAATGAAATACAGACACAGCCGCGTGCATGAAGCCTTGCACGGACATGATCCATGCCTTATGCTGCACTTACTACAGAATAATACATATATGTACAAAACAAAAATATCACAATATTATATTCATCATCAACAGCCCGGTCCAGCTGAACACATTCATACAGATCCAGCTCAACTACAACTTCCCCAGTATAAATATTTCATACCAGTTCCTTTCAGACTTCTTTTCTACAGCCCAAGGAAACCAACCTTGAAGAATGAGGATATCCTGCCTCGCTGCCATTTACAGGGTGATGGGTCTACATTTTATATTTCACTCAACATCGTTCATGTAATATAAACCAAATCCAGCCTGCCCTTCATTATGTGGTTTCCCTAGAAAAGACCCAGAAACCCAAAATAACTGGCACTGTGTGCACAGCGAGATTTAGGATCTGCTTTAGGGGTTTGAGAACCGAGCGCTGTATGCCAAAAAGGTGCAGATGTCCTTCAGAGAAAACCATAAACGCTACGGCCGGCAATCTAAACCGACAAGAATAGACTGAATTTAAACAGATTTCTTTTTAAATACTACCTAATAAAAATAAAGTCTTCAGAAATTGCTCAAAAGTGTTTCTGATAGACCAGTGAAGGCGAACCTTTTAGAGACCGAGTGCCCAAACTGCAACCCAAAACCCACTTATTTATCGGCAAATGCCAATTTAACCTGAATACTACAGTCCAGTATAGTATATCTTCCATGTACTTTATAATTGATATATAATAGCCTACCTACATTCAGTGTGCTGCCTGTGCTGTTCATAGTGTGCCCTGTACTGATGAATGCCAGGAAAAGTCTAAGGCATATTGGTACACCATAGACTTTTTCCAGGGTGCAGGTGCCCACAGAGAGGGCTCTGAGTGCCGCCTTTGGCACCCGTGCCATAGGTTCGCCACCACTGTGATAGACTGATGCTAATTTTCAAAGAAGCCAATTTGCTGAATCTTCTTACAATAAAGGCTATACACACCTTTAGCTGCAATTATTTTTATTATTGCATTATAATCATTTTGTAACCCTTGTCTCTGTGCAGCCTCGAGTTTATCTAGTAGCAGGCTCTGAATTTTCACTCTCTTCCATCAGGCAGCTCAGCTGAAGGGTACTTACCGCTTACCTTATAAACACTGATTATAGCTCAATTCTGATCTTACTGATAAAATGTAGCTTAAATAAGTGTTTATGTCCTTTTAGTAATTTAGAGATAAGGTTTATTAGATGACCAGCACAAGGTTTAAGTGAAAGTAACATTCACACAGCTAGACAGTTAACCATTTGTGACAGAATAGTTCAATATTTTTAATAAAGACCAACTGAAAAAAATATTTTTAAGCCCAAAATGAGTAAAAATGAAATCAGAAAAAAAATAGTTATTAACATTCCCCATATGTCTACTTCATGTTTGGCTCATTTTGGGAATGCCATTTTATTTTTTGGGGACGTTACAAGGCTTAGAAGTTTAGAAGCAAATCTTGAAATTTTTCAGAAATTTTCCAAAACACACTTTTTAAGGACCAGTTCAGGTCTGAAGTCACTTTGTGAGGCTTACATAATAGAAACCACCCAAATGACCCCATTTTAGAAACGACACCCCACAAGGTATTCAAAACAGATTTTACAAACTTTTTTTTAACCATTTAGGTGTTCCACAACAGTTATTGGCAAATGGAGATGAAATTTCAGAATTTCAATTTTTAGGCAAATTTTCCATTTTAATCAATTTTTTCCAATAACAAAGCAAGGGTTAACAGCCAGACAAAACTATATTTCCCTAATTGTGTAGTTTATAGAAACACCCCTAAGTGGTCACAAACTACTGTACGGGCACACGGCAGGGCACAGAAGGAAAGGAACATTATATGGTTTCTGGAAGGCAGACTTTTGCTGGACTGTGTTATTTACACCATGCCCCATTTGAAGCCTCCCTGATGCACCCCTAGTGTAGAAACGCCCAAAAAACTGACCCCATTTTGGAAACTACGAGATAAGGTGGCAGTTTTGTTGGGACTATTTTTAGGGTACATATGATTTTTGGTTGCTCTAAATTACATTTTTGTGAGGCAAGGTTACAAAAAATTAAAATTCTGAACATGTATCTCCATTTGCCAATAACTCTTGTGGAACACCTTAAAGGGTTAAAGTTCGTAAAATCAGTTTTGAATACCTTGAGGGGTGTAGTTTCTTAGATGGGGGTCACTTTTATGGAGTTTCTACTCTAGGGGTGCATCGGGGGGCTTCAAATGGGACATGGTTTTTAAAAAACAGTCCAGTAAAATCTGCCTTCCAAAAACCATATGGTGCTCCTTTCCTTGTGCGCCCTGCCGTTTGGCATACAGCATTTTACAACCACATATGGGGTGTTTCTGTAAACTACAGAATCAGGGCAATAAATATAGAGTTTTGTTGGACTGTTAACCCTTGCTTTGTTAACGGAAAAAATGTATTTAAATTTGGCAAAAAAAAATGGCTGTTTTGGCACCGTTTTTATTTTATTTTTTTGACTGTTCATTTGAGGAGTTAGGTCATGTGTTATTTTTATATGTCTACTTTAAATTTATTTCGGTTTTACACTATAATATCCTTTTTTAAACAAAAAAAAAACATTTTAGTATCTCCATAGTCTGAGAGTCCGTTTTTTAAAAAGTTTTTAGCCAATTGTCTTATGTAGGGGCTAATTTTTTGCGGGATGAGAAGACGGTTTTATTGGCACTATTTTGGGGTGCATATGACTTTTTGATCGCTTGCTATTACACTTTTTGTGGTATCTTTATAGTTCAGGTTCTTACAGACGCGGCAATACCTAATATGTATACTTTTTTTTATTTATTTTAGCTTTACACAAAAAATAATTGTTTTAGTGTCTCCAAAGTCTGAGAGCCATAGTTTTTTTTTTTTTTTTGGGCGTTTTTCTGTGGCCAAATAGAATTAAAATTGGGGAAGGGGATTATAAATTTAGTACTCAATAGAAGTATGGTACTCCCTGAAGCAACCGTCAATGCAGAGGCCCGGATGATCGGGGCATGTGTCACACTGAGTAGTGGTGTCCTTCCGTATCCCCCTCCTGTGACACACTCTGCACTTTTTTGGGGTCCGTCCCAATAGGATGCGATCCTGAGAGGTTTTGTCACCGCCACCTCTCAGGATCTAATACCATCCTATTCCGGGTTATCGGTCACCGGAGACCCGAATGACTTGGAAACACAGCAAACCGCAGGGCTGAATTGACCTGTGGTTTGCTGCGATTACCGATACGGGGGGGGGGGGGGCATTCTGTTTGGATCACCGCCCGCCGGTGATCGGAAATGCACAGTGCGCCCTGTGTCCGTAAGAGGTTAAAGGTGGTTGCACACTTGAATGGGTTGTCTCACTTTAGCAAATGGATTTATCTTGTAGAGAAAGTTAATACAAGCCAATTACTAATGTATTGCGATTTTCCATATTGCCACCTTTGGTGGATTTATTCAGTTTTCCATCACATTATACGCTGCTGGTGGTTACAACCACCCAGCAATCCAGCAGCAGTGGCCGTACTTCCACACTATAGGAAAAAAAGCTGGCCTATGCGCATCCCAGCACCCAGACAGACGCTGCCTGTCTGGTGGCGACTTTTCCTATAATGTGCAAGGACAGCCATCATTGCTGGACTGCAGGGTAGTTGTAATCCCTGGATATGAGCAGTGCATAATGTGATGGAAAAAATAATCCAGCCAGCAAAGGAGGCAATATGGACAATCACAATACATTAGTAAGTGCCTTGAGAAACTGTCTACATGATAAATACCACACGCTGAAGAGAAAAGAAAACACCACAGCCAGATATTACATACTGGCCAATAGAAAATTATAAACTGCCCTACTGTTGCCCGAAGTGGCATTTCGAGACTATTTTCTGGAGATATGTTTCTGTGGCAGTTCTCCAAAATCGCATAATCAGAGTTAGGCCTCTTGCACACTGCCGTGTTTCACGGCCGTATGCGGGCCGTGGAACCGCGGCCTGGATCCCTCCTGAGAGCAGGAGCGCACGGCGTCACTGGTTGCTATGACGCCGTGCGCTCCCTGCTGCCGCCGCTATACAGCAATACACTGGTATGATCTATACCAGTGTATTACTGTACTGTGCCGGCAGCAGGGAGCGCACGGCGTCATAGCAACCAGTGACGCCGTGCGCTCCTGCTCTCAGGAGGGATCCAGGCCGCGGTTCCACGGCCCGCATACGGCCGTGAAACACGGCAGTGTGCAAGAGGCCTTATGCTTATAGACTACTTTATGGGAAATAAAATGTAAAAAAAAAATTCAAATTAAATGTGAATAAATAAAAAGACACCACCCCAAAAAAGTAGATTTACATTGCCTTAAGGCCTCATGCACACGACCTTTATTTGGGTACGCATCCGAGCCGCCGTTTTGGCTGCTCGGATGTAGACCCATTCACTTCAATGGGGCCGCAAAAGATGCGGCCCCGCAAAAAAAAAAAAAAAATATATATATATATATATATATATATATATATATATATATATAACATGTCCTATTCTTATCCGCGCTTTGCGGACAAGACTAGGCATTTATATTGCTGGAGCCCGTTACGTAAATTGCGGAAGGCAACACAGACGGCTTCTGTTTTTTGCGGATCCGCGGTTTGCAGACCGCAAAAAATGGAACGGTCGTGTGCATGAGGCCTAAGGAGAAAAAATGCATCATTTTATGTACTACCTAACAAAGTTAATGTATGGGAATATTGACCGCTAAAACCAAGACTGAACATAGCTGAGGAAAGAAAGCGCGTAGAAAACACACACACGCAAAATATTATATAAATGAGCGAATTCCTAAGAACACAGGCGGATCAGAAATACATGTAATACTGATTATATGAGGAATTACAGAAGATGAAATTCTAAATATATGTGTATAATACACACACTTACAAGACATATTAAATGCTCACTAATACATCAGCACACTTCCCAAAGGAGGGCAGAAGATGGGCAGATCAATACATGGTTATCTAGCAGGAAAAGAAGTGAACGATATGTCTCAGAGGTGAGGGAAATTGCGAGAGGGAAAATGTAAAACCACTTAATTAGGGTCCATTCACATGTCCGCAAAATAGGACAGCATCCGTTCCACAATTTTGCACAACAGGTGCTGACGCATTTATTTTCAAATGGGGCCGGACCGTGCTGTCTGCGTCCGCATGTCCTAGTCTTGTCCGCAATTGCAGACAAGAAAAGGCATTTTCTATCAGAGTGCCAGCGATGTGCGGTCTGCAAAATGCGGAACGCACATTACCGCTGTCTGTGTTTTGCGGATCCGTAAAACACATACGAACATGTGAATGGACCCTTATATTGTAGTAATTGTCTGGATTTTATATTAATAATAAAAGGAAAAATAGGCAACTAGCAACTGAGTAGCCCAACGACCAAAAAGGGAATGAGTCACCTTTTATGGGGTTGTGCAAAAATGAAGAGGACTTATCTGCTTCCTGGCCTTCTCCTGCAGGCCTGCAATGCTCTTCTGGACTCCATTAATGTCAACATCCGGTTTGACATCGCCGCAGCCATTTACTGGCCACGGTGGTGTCCAGTTCCCCTTGAGTCATGTGACCATTTCTCATGACATAAGGGAAGCCTTTCACCGCCAGTTATTGGCTGCGGCAATAAAAAATGGATCCCAGCGGGGCATCGCGGGCCTGGAGAAAAGGGAGTGTGGAGTGCCAGGAAGCAGACAAGTCATCTTCCCTTTGCAGGTTCAGCAGAATGGGGGTGGTTTGCAAGCGCCTCTGCACTGGGTCCTCACGTCATATGCAGAAAACACAATGGGGGTCATTTATTAAACAGAGATACGCCTAAATTAAGTATATTTTGGGCATAGATTGCTGCGCAAAGTGCTGCCAAGCAATAGCTCTATAAAGATGGCCCTATATCAGGGGTCAGCAACCTTCGGCACACCAACTGTTGTGAAACTACAATGTACATCCACACGTACTGAACGGCCACTTTATTAGAGACAGTTTTTCAAAATTGGAGCTTCCCTGTATGGAAATTAGACAGGTGACCCCAGAGTGCAGAACTAAATAAAGTGAGCTAGTTTTCTGTGGTTCAGTTTCAGTATGAATCCACAATAGAATGGGAAAATTGAGGAAGGCACGGTCATGTACTAGACTAGCCAGGGACATTATCTCAAACACTGCCACAACTGGCGATTTTACATTACGGCATTGAGAGTACACTGAGAAACAACCAGAGAAAGAGGATCCTGTAGACTTCACAACTCATCAATGAAAGGGGGTCATAGGAGGATGTGGAGAATCGTTCTTCTGAACTGGAGGTGCGGAGTGAAGCAAATTGTATTCGAATACAACTCCAAGCTCCTAATGTGTCCAAACATATAACTCGTCGCTCCTTAGCATAGATGAGCTATAATAACAGATGACCAGTCCGAATGCCAGGTCTGTGTAAGGGCTAGAGACAGGCAAGACCTCAGTGAGCAAGGGTGCAGAAATTGGATCAATGAGCAGTGGAGAAGTATCAGAAATGCACCATGGTGAATCCGAACCCGTCCTGCTAGGTGTCAACAGCTCAAGCTGGTGAAGTTATGGTGCTTTCTTGGCACACACTAGGTCCTCTTATATATGTGGGTTGACATTACCTAAGCACTGCTGCCAACCAAAATTCATCCCTTCATGGCTGTTTACCCTATAGAAGGACACTTTCATCAGGACAAGGTGCCACAAAGGATTGGTTCCAGGAACATGACTGTGCGTTTTCCTTGCTTCTCTGGCCTTCACAGTAACCAGATATTAACCCTACAGAGCATCTCTTGGACAAGGTAGAACAGGCCGTCCAGAGCATGTAATGTAACATGCATCTCTTCTCTGTCCTGTCCGCATGGACCAAAATGCAGAATGATTAAGCTCCTAGCGCAGCGGTTCTGAAGGCCAAAGGAGGTCCAATACAATACTAGATGGTTGTTTCTAATAAAGTGACCATTCAGTATGTACATCCCTAGCCTCCACGTAGATGACCTAATGCAAGCTCTACAAAAAGTACAACTAGCATGAATTTAGCATTCTAGCCTACACAAATGTAAATCAATGCAGGTAACGTAAGAGGACTTTTTGAAAGTCTTCATACCTTCATGTTTGATGCTTCAGACTCAAGTTTTGTAAGATGATTTGAATTATCCTCAAGTTCCTGTCGAAGGTTTGTGTTCTCCATTTTCAGCGCCTCCACTTGCTTTAACAGCTGGTCATACGAAGCAGCAGCCATGCTGGGCTACCCCCACGTCTGCAGAAGAGAAAAGTCAAAACAACAATTTAAGTATGGTGACCCAATAGTCAAATCATAGTGACAGAAGGTGATTGTGAGGAGCATATCTAAGGCCTCGTGGACAAGACATAACGATAAAGGAACGGATACCAAAGTTATGGACGTCCCTTCCCAAACATACAAAATGATGGAAGTCACAAATTATAATAAGTGGACATTGTGTTTTAATCGACAGATGATATAAAATTTGCAATCTGTGGTGAAATGGGGGTTCACATGAATACTTGTGAGCGTCATTGGGGTTAAACAGGCAAAGGAAAAGTAGGTCACTGCCGACATCAGACTTTAAATTACCCGCTTCAAAATGACAGCTTAAAATTTGCAATTTGAAAAGCACTGTGCTAAATAATCCCCAAATCCTTTATCTGTGGCAAGCAATCCGCTCAAAATAAGGACAGAGCAAAAGAAAGAGGGTTAACATCGCTGTAGAATGACAGCAGATTTGGCGTCTACTTAGTGGTGGAACACAACCACATTATCGAGGCTCTTCTGACTTTGGCTGGAAAAACTGTCACAAAAGTGTGATTCCAGCTTGAAAGGGGTTTTCTGGGATTTTTTTTTTACTGAAGACTTATCCTAAGGATAGGTCATCAGTATCTATCTGACGGCGGTCCGACACCCAGGACCCCCGCTGGTCAGCTGTTTGAGAAGGTGCGTCCTTCTCTCAGCTCACCAAGCACAGCGCCGTACATTGTATAGTGGCTGTGCTTGGTATCACAGTGCCTCGGCCATGGGACAGATGAACCTAATGTCAGATGCCCCAGTCAAAGCGGCCAGTGCCTTCTCAAACGGGTCGGATAGGTCATCAGTTAAAAACTGCAGGAAAACCCTTCAAAAAGGAGAATCTCCATTTGTACACATGACCGTATTTTTCATTTGTGTGTCATTTGCATTTCTTTTGGACAGCACACTGACCCATTCATTTCTATGGGGCCAGGCACACAAAGTGTTTTTATTTTTGCGGATTTGTTTTTTCTGTTCCACAGTTTGTAGTCCAATAATTGTATATTTTACGGATCGGTAGTCTGTGGACCAAAACATGGACATGGCTGTGTGCATTCCAGGCCTTATCTGTATCACTCCCTTTACAAGGCAAGAGATGTTGTGAGAGCAGGCAAGCGAGAGAAAAAAAAGCTTACTTTTGTCATATACATTAGAGGGGTTGTGTCGCTTCAGCAAATAGCATTTATTAGGTAGAGGAAGTGAAGCCACTTATATTGTTATTATCCATTTTGCTTGCTGGATTCATTTTTCCATCACATTATACACTGCTCAATTCCATGGTTACAGACCACCCTGCAATCCATCAGTGGTGGTCGTGCTTGCACAATATAGGAAAAGGCACCAGCCTATGTGCGCTCCCCACTGTCCCAGCCACAAGAGAGGCCGGCGCTTTTTCCTATAGTGTGCAAGCACGGCCACCACTGCTGGATTACAGGGTGGTTGTAACCATGGAAACAAGCAGTGTATAATGTGATGGAAAAATGAATCAAGCAAGCAAAGGAAGCAATATGGATAACAATACGTTAGTAAGTGCCTTGTATTAAAGGGGTTGTTCGGGTTCAGAGCTGAACCCGGACAAACCTCTATTTTTACCCAGGCAGCCCCCATGACTCCGAGAGGAGGCTTCCGCCCAGCAGTATGTTCGGTGACATCACCGGGCTCCCTGAGCAGCCGGAAGAAGAGGCTTCAGCGCTCCTGCAAGGGACCCGGTACGTCAGATTAAAAAAAAAACTTTACTTCCGGCGAAGAATTTCCTATAAGAAAATGGGGCTTCAGAAACATGTGGAAAAGGTAGGACATGGATGTATGTTATATGTTTGTCTGTCTGTACTAATGGAACAAAGTCCTCAATCTCGGACAACCCCTTTAACTTTCACTACTTGATAAATGCCACTTGCTGAAGTGAGACAACCCCTTTAAGGTGATTTATGAAAACTGGGGCAAATAAGTGAAGCAGATGACCGCGGCAACCAACCAGATGGCAGTTTTCATGTCCCAGGGAGTCACTTATAAATTAAATACTGGAATCTGCCCGATAGCCATAAGGAAATATCTCACTCCTTGCACTTGTTTCAATAAATATCCTCCAAAGTGTTTAGGGATCAATTCTGCAGGTTCGGACAATCTCAGCAGTTTCCATTATACTTTTATAAACTGGCCAGTGTCAACGTCCACCCTGAGGATGTATTTCACTTGAAGAGCTTCCATGCTATTTATGTGCTGTGGTGTCCACAGGATGGGAGCAAGGGACAAGTGTTCTTAATAGGTTAACAGGCGGCTGCAAGGATATTTTAGAAAGGAAATCTACCGCAATGCGCTGCTGAATAATGACACTTGTCATGGGCTAGTAGTCACATTTACTACATTCTTTATGATGCGATCTTGTGGACATTTTTAGACCACTTACTGGATGTGCTGGACATGGCCTGGTCGGGATCCAGCTAAGGATGGGACACCTGTTTGTCCGTGAATAGATTGTTAGTTCTGATGATAGTTTAAGGGTTAATGAAATGAGACAGCAAACAATCAACATTCTCACATCTTAAAGGGAGTTTGCCACGGACTGTCCCCTATTTAACCACTTCAGCCCCGCTAGCTGAAACCCCTTTCATGACCAGAGCACTTTTTACACTTCGGCACTACACTCCTTTCACCGTTTATCGCTCGGTCATGCAACTTACCACCCAAATGAATTTTGCCTCCTTTTCTTCTCACTAATAGAGCTTTCATTTGGTGGTATTTTATTGCTGCTGACATTTTTACTTTTTTTGTTATTAATCAAAATGTAACGATTTTTTTGCAAAAAAATGACATTTTTCACTTTCAGCTGTAAAATTTTGCAAAAAAAAACGACATCCATATATAAATTTTTCGCCAAATTTATTGTTCTACATGTCTTTGATAAAAAAAAAATGTTTGGGCAAAAAAAAATGGTTTGAGTAAAAGTTATAGCGTTTACACACTATGGTACAAAAATGTGAATTTCCGCTTTTTGAAACGGCTCTGATTTTCTGAGCACCTGTCATGATTCCTGAGGTTCTACAATGCCCAAACAGTAGAAAACCCCCACAAATGACCCCATTTCGGAAAGTAGACACCCTAAGGTATTTGCTGATGGGCATAG
The DNA here is from genome assembly GCF_014858855.1 of Bufo gargarizans. Classification (NCBI taxonomy): domain Eukaryota; kingdom Metazoa; phylum Chordata; class Amphibia; order Anura; family Bufonidae; genus Bufo; species Bufo gargarizans. Next base: position 619,283,088 of record NC_058080.1, read on the forward strand.
TGAGTTCATAGAACTTTTTATTTTTTGTCACAAGTTAGCGGAAAATGATGATGATTTTTATTTTTTCTTACAAAGTCTCATATTCCACTAACTTGCGACAAAAAATAAAAAATTCTAGGAACTCACCATGCCCCTCACAGAATACCTTGGGGTGTCTTCTTTCCAAAATGGGGTCACTTGTGGGGTAGTTATATTGCCCTGGCAATTTAGGGGCCCAAATGTGTGAGAAGAACTTTGCAATCAAAATGTGTAAAAAATGACCGGTGAAATCCAAAAGGTGCACTTTGGAATATGTGCCCCTTTGCCCACCTTGGCAGCAAAAAAGTGTGACACATCTGGTATCGCCGTACTCAGGAGAAGTTGGGGAATGTGTTTTGTGGTGTCATTTTACATATACCCATGCTGGGTGAGAGAAATATCTTGGCAAAAGACAACTTTGCCCATTTCTTTTTATACAAAGTTGGCATTTGACCAAGATATTTTTCTCACCCAGCATGGGTATATGTAAAATGACACCCCAAAACACATTCCCCAACTTCTCCTGAGTACGGCGATACCAGATGTGTGACACTTTTGCGCATCTAGGCTGCAAAAGTGCCCAAATTCCTTTTAGGAGGGCATTTTTAGACATTTGGATCCCAGACTTCTTCTCACGCTTTAGGGCCCCTAAAAAGCCAGGGCAGTAGAAATACCCCACATGTGACCCCACTTTGGAAAGAAGACACCCCAAGGTATCCAATGAGGGGCCTGGCAAGTTCATAGAATTTTATTTTTTTCACATAAGTTAGCGGAAATTGATTTTTATTTTATTTTTTCTCACAAAGTCTCACTTTCCGCTAACTTAGGACAAAAATTGTAATCTTTCATGGACTCAATATGCCCCTCAGCAAATACCTTTGGGTGTCTTCTTTCCAAAATGGGGTCAGTTGTGGGGTGTTTGTACTGCCCTGGCATTTGAGGGTCTCCGCAATCATTACATGTATGGCCAGCATTAGGAGTTTCTGCTATCCTCCTTATATTGAGCATACAGGTAATGAGATTTTTTTTTCCGTTCAGCCTCTGGGCTGAAAGAAAAAAATGAATGGCACAGATTTCTTCATTCGCATCGATCAATGTGGATGAAAAAATCTCTGCCCAAAAAAAAAAAATGGAGGGTAAAGGCGTTTGCCAGGACATAGGAGCTCCGCCCTACATCCATACCCACTTAGCTCGTATGCCCTGGCAAACCAGATTTCTCCATTCGCATCAATCGATGTGGATGAATAAATCATTGCCGGGATTTTTTATTTTATATATATATATATATATATATATATACACATACACACACACAAAGTGTTTGCCAAAGCATAGGAACGCCGCCTCCTCCTCAGCCCGTATGCATCGGCAAACATATCTGTTACTGCAGAGTAGAAATCTCGTCTTGCAGCGCCGCATACACTGACTTGCGTGTAATCTGACAGCAGCGCAATGCTTCTGTCAGAATGCACATCAGTGCTGCAGCTAATCGATCGGTTGGTCCACCTGGAAGGTAAAAAAAGAAAAAAAAAAAGAAAGAAAAAACCAGGCCGCAACGCAATAATTTTATTAACTTTGCAACAGAATATATAAACTTTAACTTTTTTAACTGAACATTAACTTTTTCGCTTACTGGTTTTTTTTTTTTTTTTTTTACACCTTTATAGAACAAACCTCTCCTTCCCCATGGGTCAATGTGCAAAGCGCAAATCGCCCAAAGATGTGGCGAAGTGCGTTATGCACTTTGTCCCAGGTGAAAGGAGACGTTTGCAGCAGCTGTGTGAGTGAATGGGCCCTAATAGCCCTGTGTGCCTATCCTGGTGAGATGTGATCCCTATGCTAATAGTGTACCTGTGAGTGGTACTTCCGGAAACACTCTCCAAAGCATAGGGCAGGGTGGTCAGGACAGTCAGGACAGAAATAGCGGGTGTCGCGCCTTATTCCACTCCTGCTACAGACACGACATCTTTTTCGGGGTGACGGTTGGGTTGAGGTACCAGGAACGACATTGGGGAAATGTCGCTCGTGTAGACGGCTAACTACACTGGTGGATGGGGCCACGGAACCTCCTGGGTACAGGAGGTTCTCGATGATCTCTTCCTGAAATTTGAGGAAGGATCCAGTTCTCCCAGCCTTACTGTAGAGAACAAAACTATTGTACAGAGCCAATTGAATTAAATATACAGACACCTTCTTATACCAGCGTCTGGTTCTGCGGGAAACTAAATACGGAGACAACATCTGGTCATTGAAGTCCACCCCTCCCATGTGAAGGTTATAGTCGTGGACTGAGAGGGGCTTTTCAATGACACGGGTTGCTCGCTCAATTTGTATTGTCGTGTCTGCGTGAATGGAGAAGAGCATGTAAACGTCACGCTTGTCTCTCCATTTCACCGCGAGCAGTTCTTCGTTACACAGTGCGGCCCTCTGCCCCTTGCAAGACGGGTGGTAACGAGCCGTTGGGGGAAGCCCGCGCGACTAGTTCGCGCGGTACCACAGGCGCCAATCCGTTCTAGAAACAAATGCCTAAAGAGGGCCACACTTGTGTAAAAATTGAACCCCTTGCCGAATAAGGGTGACACCAAGTCCCAAACTGTCTTCCCACTGCTCCCCAGGTAGTCAGGGCAACCGACCGGCTCCAGGGTCTGATCTTTTCCCTCATAGATCCGAAATTTGTGGGTATAGCCTGTGGCCCTTTCACAGAGCTTATACAATTTGACCCCATACCGGGCGCGCTTGCTTGGGATGTATTGTTTGAAGCCAAGGCGCCCGGTAAAATGTATCAGGGACTCGTCTATGCAGATGTTTTGCTCTGGGGTATACAAATCTGCAAATTTCAGGTTGAAATGGTCTATGAGGGGCCGAATTTTGTGGAGCCGGTCAAAAGCAGGGTGGCCTCTGGGACGGGAGGCGGTGTTGTCACTAAAGTGCAGGAAACGCAGGATGGTCTCAAATCGTGTCCTGGACATAGCAGCAGAGAACATGGGCATGTGATGAATCGGGTTCGTGGACCAATATGACCGCAATTCATGCTTTTTTGTCAGGCCCATGTTGAGGAGGAGGCCCAGAAAAGTTTTAATTTCGGAAACTTGGACTGGTTTCCACCGGAAAGGCTGGGCATAATAGCTTCCCGGGTTAGCGGTTATAAATTGTGTGGCATACCGATTTGTTTCTGCCACAACTAAGTCTAAGAGCTCCGCAGTCAAGAACAGCTCAAAAATTCCCAGGGCCGAACCGATCTGAGCTGTCTCAACCCGAACTCCAGACTGGGCGGTGAAAGGGAAAACTACAGGTGCGGCTGAAGTTGGGGACTGCCAATCAGAGTTTGCCAGCACCTCAGGGACTCTAGGGGCTCTACGGGCACGTCTTTGCGGTGGCTGCGACGGGGTCACTACTGCACGTGCCACCGTACCAGCTTCAACTGCCCTTCTGGTGCTCGCTACTTCACCATGTTCTACGGCAGTGCTGGTACTAGGTCCAGGAAGGGCTGGGCTGCTGGTGTATGCCTCACCACGTAATCCGACAGCACCAGCCCCACTCTGCTGCTCTTGAAGCGGATCCTGCGCAACCTGCGGTCTAGCGACACGGGGCCGGGTACGCCTGGTGGTATCAGGGACCTCAGCCTCCTCGTTCGAACTTTGGGTCAGAGAGCCACTGCTTTCTACAGGTTCGTATTCTGACCCGCTGGATTCATCAGATGAGGGTTCCCACTCCTCATCCGACTGGGTCAGAAGCCTGTAGGCCTCTTCAGAGGAATACCCCCTGTTAGACATGTGGGCAACTAAATTTAGGGGTATTCCCTGAGACTACCCAAGAAAAAAAAGCAAGCCTGTCTTACAAAGGGGAGGCTAGAGAAGTACCGGAGGCCGCTGCGGTTGATAAAAAATATCAAAACTGATTTTTTTTTTATCGCCGCAGTGCGTGTAAAGTGAATGTGCAGCGATCAAAAAATAATTTTTTGTCACTGCGGTGGGGCGGGTGTGGGTGAACGCACGTGTGGGCGAGCGATCAGGCCTGATTGGGCAAACACTGCGTTTTGGGTGGAGGGAGAACTAAAGTGACACTAGTACTATTATAGATCTGACCGTGATCAGTTTTGATCACTTCCAGATACTATAAAAGTACAAATGCTGATTAGCGATACGCTAATCAGCGAATAACGGACTGCGGTGCGGTGGGCTGGGCGCTAACCGATCCCTAAACTACCTAACCAAGGGGCCTAAACTATACTGAAACCTAACGGTCAATACTAGTGAAAAAAAAAAAAGTGACAGTTTGCACTGATCACTTTTTTCTTTTCACTTGTGATTGACAGGGGCGATCAAAGGGGTGATCAAAGGGTTAATTGGGGTTCAGGGGGGTGATCTGGGGCTAAAGTGTAGTGTTTGGTGTACTCACTGTGAAGCCTGCTCCTCTGCTGGATCCAACCGACGAAAAGAACCAGCAGAGGAGCAGGCAGCCATATAACAGATCATATTTACAAATATGATCTGTTATTCGGCTCTCTGATTGGATTTTTTAAAAATCAGCAACCTGCCAGCCAATGATCACGGCTGGCAGGTTGCTGACGAAATACTCCTGTACGAAATGCCGGCCCGAACTGCGCATCGCGGGCCAGCAAAGCGCGTCATCTCGCGTCTCGCGAGATGACGCGTATATGCGTGACTCTGCGCAGCGCTGCCACCTCCGGACCGCACATCTGCGTTAGGCGGTCCGGAGGTGGTTAAAGGGGTTGTCCCACAAAAAATATTCTACAGTTTTCAAACCAGCACCTGGACCTGAATACTTTTGTAATTGAATGTAATTATAAATTTAGCATAGCCACTGAGTTATTCAATAAAATGTATCTGTATAGCGCCACCTGCTGTTTGTTCTTTTTCTTATTTCTTTGACCTGCTCACTGAGAAGGACGCACATGCTCAGTTTCATCCTTCAACTGCCTCCTGAGCTGTGATAGGGAGAGCTGAGACATGCCCACTTAGCTGCAGCAGAAAGGACACTCCCCTTGAGCTGTCAGCTTGATATAAATCTAGCAGAGCAATAAATGGGGAGATCTCTGGATCCGTGTGAGGTACAGGGCTGGTTCTGGCTTTGCTAGAGATTGTCATGTACTATATATCCGATTTTCATTTTTTCATTAGATAACCCCTTTAAACTACCAGCATGTGGTAAAAATACTTCTAAACATACCTGCATGACAGTTTGGTGGTCACTGAAGACTTTTATTCCTATAGGGATATGTTCTGCGCAGGGGCTGAGCAATAGGCCATAAAAAGGAATGCAGTGCACAGCAGAGGGCGCCAGTGTGAGACTTGGAGCCACTTCACTGTGATGTCAAGGGAGAGAAGGAAGCCTTTGGGGAGAGAAGATATCAAAGAAAAAAAGGCGGGCTTTAAAAAGAAAGCCGCGCCCCCCCCCTCCAGCTGGGCACTTGGGAGCCGATTTGCATAGGAATAAAAGTAATTTTGCTGCACGTTCTAAAACCACCAAACTGTCATACAGGTAATTTCAGAATAATTTTACCTCGGGCCGATAGCCATTGCTGGTAGTTTAGTGGAAAGTCATTGACAGACCCCCTTTAAGGCTACTTTAACATTAGCGTTTTTTTGCAGATCCATCATGGATCTGCAAAAACGGTTCTGTTACCATAATACAACTGCCTGCATCAGTCATGAACGGATCTGGTTGTATATGGTCTTCTATAGCCAAGACGGATCGGTCATAAATACTACTGAAAGTCAACGGGGGACGGATCTCTTTTCTATTGTGTCAGAGAAAACGAATCCGTCCCCGTTGACTTACATTGTGTGCTGCGTTTTGGTGTCCGCCTCCAATGCGGAATGGAGACTGAACAGAGGCAAACTAATGCGTTCTGAGTGGATCCTTATCCATTCACAATGCATTAGATCAAAACTGATCCATTTTGGAGCGCTTCTAAGAGCCCAGAAAAGGAAAGCCAAAAACGCTAGTGTGAAAGTAGCCTAAGTTGGGCAAACAGATTCAATAGCTGCTGGCCAGACCGCTATCTCTCCCGAGTACCTAACCCCTCCTGTATGTATGTGTATTCTATGGGGAGAGTGGCGGCTTGTCTCCAGAGAGAGAATAAAGGGATTGTCCGAAAATGGTAATTTTGCCTTATCCCTCTCTCCTTCAATGTCAGAAGCTCCTGATACACATTAGGGTGTCAGCCAAACCTGCCGTTCTCAACAATACACTAACTTGTATGGAGGCCTCTAGGTTCAGTGCACACTTGCAGGTACAAGCTTCTGTTGATGGCAAGAATAGAACAAGAACCTTGATAGACCCCATTATATGGCCAATAGAGTTGGTCAGTCATTGCTTGGATCAGTCATGTGACAGACTGGGCACAGCATTACGCTTCCACTATAACCAGTGTGAACAAAGCCAAAGCTGGCAACACCCCATCAGGCCAGTTTCACTGATCAGTATTACGGATATGTGTCCTGGACTGACCACAGATTTGCTGATCTAAACGATTTTTTACTCTAAAGTATATTTTTATCAATTACTCTGGATCCCATTCCTCTAGCTCCCATTTTTTCCCTCCAAATTTACCTCATTAGTACAGCAGTTTTCTCTTCTCCCCCATGCTTGAATCCTACTTTCTGATGTCATGTGACTGCTGTGCCATCCTGCCTTAGGGCAGTGATATGTGTCCTGGCATCAAGAGATCATGTGACTGCTGTGCCATCCTGCCTTAGGGCAGTGAGATGTGACTAACCATGCCCCGTGTTCTTACCAATGAGGCTTCTTGCGTCCTACGTTTCAAGGCTCCTAGGCAGGACGTAACCTACAGCAACTGATCAAAACTGATTTGCCACAGGGCACAATGGTAGGCTAATCATTTTAAAATAAGGCAGTTTTGATAAATAGTGGTATTTGGGGAAAATGAAATAACAGCGGTATCTGTTGGAGGGGATACATTTCTATTAGCAGTGAAACCCCTTTAAACAAGTGTTGGCCGAACGCTCCTTCTACCAAACCTTTCATACACACGCGGCTCAGCCGAGCATGCAAGTGTCCTGAATACAGGGAGAGAAGAAAGCTACTGCCATACATATCTGGCAGTGGCTCATCTCCTGGAGAACCAACTGCCCAATCCTCATCTCCCCATATATCTGTTGTATTTGGGGGGGGGGAGAGCTGGAGGGGAGGTTATCGCTGACCATACACTGACCCTGTAGAATTACATGCCAGCCATTTGTATTAATGGCCCACGAGTACGTCGTCATACATGGCAGGGGCATATCAGCGGCCCTCCTAGATGGGGGTTCAGAACCGGCTATATGGAAAGACCTCCTTATGTTCCTCATATAGGCAAACAAGTACAATCTGGATTTAATACTCAGTGGCTGAGTCACTGTATGGCACTGAATGAAATGCTTTCCACTTCTGCACATCCTTTGGAAATGTTAAGTATTTTAAACAAGCTAAAGATACTCTCCATGTCCAGGCCAAAATTCTTTGTCAGTTCCTGTACATGTAAAGCCCCTGAACAATGCTCGCCAGCCATAGGCAATGTTGTGTGACATGGCGTTAAGGGAGTGCTGCACATATTCTAGGTCACTTGAATTCTGCATGTTATCAAGTGAATACAGAGCAGGCGACCCTCCTCCAACCCGCCCCGCAGCACGCAATGCTAGACAGGCGAAAATAGAAGGCTCAGACATGGCGGAAGGCATCGCTGCCAGGAATCATTACTCATGTCTTCAGCAAGGTTCCTCTGTCTGCTGGATTTCTCAGCCATTCTGCTTTTCAGAAAGCTAGTGGGATTTTACAAGCGGCAGGTTTCCCAAGTAACAAAGATGAGCTGTGCAGGCTACGTAATTACCATGGGGGCTGCAAGGGTAAAAGAGAATATTGATCGCAGCCCTAAAGCGCCTATGCTGACGCACCACTGCAGCCGCTTGTATTGATCAGACTCACCCTAGCCAAAAAATAAAATCAGTATTTTGCCACTTTTATTAGTGAAATCTATCAACATCTAAAGAAATCCTGAGGTCCTACAATCATTACACTGGCCACTGAACCTGAGAAAGAGAGTCATCTCATTATTATCACAGGCAGGATTACAATGACCAGTAATATAAAAAAAATATATATATATACACACACACACACACATACATACATACTGCATTTTCCGCTGTATAAAGCTACTTTCACACCTGAGTTAGGTGCGGATCCATCTGGTATCTGCACAGACGGATCCGCACCTATAACGCAAACGCTTGTATCCGTTCAAAATGGATCCGTTTGCATTACCATGATAATGCAACCTGATCCGTTTTGACTTATACTGAAAGTCAATGGTAGGCGGATCCATTTTCAATTGTACCATATTGTGTCAGTGAAAACGGATCCGTCCCCGTTGACTCCACATCGTCAGGCGGACATCAAAAAAGTGGCAAGCAGCGTTTTGGTGTCCGCCTCTAGAGCGGAATGGAGGCTGAACGGAGGCAAACTGATGCATTCTGAATGGATCCTTATCCATTGAGAATGCATTGGGGCTGAACTGATCCGTTTTGAGCCGCTTGTGAGATCCCTGAAACGGATCTCACAAGCGGACCCAGAAACGCCAGTGTGAAAGTGGCCCAAGACACTTTTTTTCGCCCAAAAGTAGGAGGAAAATGGCAATGCATGTTATAAAGTGAATACTAATGAGCACTTTAATTATGGAAGTGCTCATTAGTATGCAGGAAATGCGGGGAGCGGCGAGTGTAGCACTGCCTGTGCTGGCTGTACATACTGCCCCCTGGTCATCTTCTAGGCACCCGCTGTGCTGTGTCCTAACTGCATATAGGTGTACACTGTGCGATGTCAGGTCACAGTGCAATGTAGCACTGGCAGAAGACCAGGGAGTGAAAAGTGCTGGGTCCGATTTGGATCAGGAGTCTGAACAGGCTCCAAATCCACCATTTACAAAAAGTATTAGCGATACTGCCGCACATTACCCAATGAATGAGCAAACATTTGTTTGTTGGGTAATTTAAATCTTTTAGCTGACTTAAAAATCCTCGCTTGTCGGCGGCAGATCATGCTGTGTAATCATGATCGGCTGCCGGCAAACAACAATTCTGTATGGGGACAAGTGATGGCGTAACAATTGCTGCTCCCTATACTGTGGAGGAGATCGCTGCATGTGAATGCAGTGGTCTTCTCCGCTGAGGAGCGCAATCTGCAGGTGTAATAGGGCAATTACTTCAGTAACAAACCATCTGCCATGTGTAGCGTGCCTGCAGCGATTTTCCAGTTTGGTACCAAAGATGTCCTCACTCAGCTGTAGATAAGGAAGGGGGCTCCCATTAGGGCAATGCATATTTGAACACAGGAGATGGAATAGCAATAAGTACACAAAAACAGATCTAAAATTGGTGTAATCACAAAAAAATCTATGGCTATAACAGAATACACAATAGTCATAATCTGTATCCTCTCCCAGTAAGGATCAAGAACTGGCAGAAGAGAGTAAAATGCTGAATTACCGGAGGAACAATGGTTTTTGCATACACCAGTGATTTCATAGTGTTAGAGAAAAATCGTCTGCAGCTGCGTCCTTCCCGGAACCACAGGAAATTGATTTTTACCCTTGTAGCTCCAGGGAAGATTTGGAGCACCACATCCATACACTTGGAGCTATAGGGCTAATGAGTGTTATAGTCCATCAATGCCAATCATAACTGATGAGACGGACGCCGAGCAGCTATTTTTTATGTTCTCTCTCACAGGCTTTAGCTTTTTCCAAATAGATTTTTTTTTCACTTTAGAAATGCTATGGTCTTTCACTAGGAAAGAAAAAAGGTAAACGTAATATGGCCAAACCTCTTTCAATGAGCAAACAAAACTGCATTAATGACTGGTCCTCTAGAAAAAGATTGCCAGTGTGCAAAGAATATGGTGAAATGGAAAATTTGTCAAAGAAAATCTGGTCTGGATATGGGGTGGTCTTCTCAAAGAGGTGGTCTTTTGGAGAGATTTCAATGCATCTTAAAAGGGTGTCTGCTTTTTACTATTGATGACCAGAATAGGTCATCAATATCAGGTCGCCAGGGGTTCGACTCCCGGCACCCCCACCGATCAGCTGTTTGAAGAGAAAGCAGTGCTCATACGAGCGCTGCCTTCTCTGCTTTGTTTACCCGCTCGCAGCAGAAATTGCAGTGATGAGCAGGTTGATTACAGGTATGGAGTCCCTATTCACTTATATGGGACAGCTCTCTAGTATTCACTTGAACAAATGGAGCCGTCCCATAAACGTGAATGGGGACGCCATACTTGTAATTACACTGCTCACCACTGAAATTCCTGCCTTCTCTTCAAACAGCTGATCAGCAGGGATGCCAGGAGTCAGACCCCCATCAATCTGATATTGATGACCTATCCTGAGGATGGGTCATCAATAGTAAAAAAAAAAACAAAAAAAAACCAGACAACCTCTTTATTAAACTGGTCATAGACCAGTGATATCTACCATTAAACTGAGGGTTCCGGTAGACCCTTAATAGAGGTCAGCTGTCAGGGGAAGCATTGAGCTGATGGATTTTTCCAATCCAATGCTTTCCTCTAGACACACATCTGTCAATCCTACATGAGATCTGTTTCATTGGCGACTGGTTAATATGGCATATAAACTGCCCAAGGCGTCGCTGCTTGCTTGAAATTAAGCTCCACCATTTTAACTGAAATTGACTCCACCCAACACGCCAGGTTAGGCTACTTTCACACTAGCGTTCGATCGGATCCGTTCTGAACGGATCCGATCATAATAATGCAGACGGAGGCTCCGTTCAGGACGGATCCGTCTGCATTATTTTAGCATATAACAGCTAAGTGTGAAAATAGCCTCGTACGGATCCGTCCAGACTTTCAATGTAAAGTCAATGGGGGACGGATCCGCATGAAGATTGAGCCACATTGTGGCATCTTCAAACGGATCCATCCCCATTGACTTACATTGTAAGTCTGGACGGATCCGCACGCCTCCGCACGGCCAGGCGTCCGCCTGTCCGTGCGGAGGCGAGCGGAGCGGAGGCTGAACGCCGCCAGACTGATGCAGTCTGAGCGGATCCGCTCCATTCAGACTGCATCAGGGCTGGACGGCTGCGTTCGGGTCCGCTCGTGAGCCCCTTCAAACGGAACTCACGAGCGGACCGACGAACGCTAGTGTGAAAGTAGCCTTACACAGCCCAAACTCTGGCGATCTTCCGACCAGCCAAAGCTACAGCTAATGTGCACGAAGAATCTTCTCAGCCGAGCTTGAGGGACACCAGGCTGGTCTATCCCAGTTGGCCCCTTATGTTTTTATGGGATATCAAGCAGAAGACACAAGTCTTTGTTTCTTTTCCCAAAAATTATCATTCGTCATAGCCTTTAACCGAGTAAGACACAAAGAAACAATTCTGCTCCAATTAAATCCGGACAACAAGACGGCTGTTTCCCTGTAATCTGTGCAGCTATTTTTACATTGATAGAAACATTCCCACTTCCTGTATCCGACTCCGCAGTCTTATTCTCTGCGACAAAACGTCCATGGAGGGTAACAGGAAAATCCTGTCACAAAGAGAAACCTTGGATGAGCTAGAGGGTTATAACAGGATCACTAAAAGCCAACGAGTCAACACCCAAAGATATAAAAGCAAAGATTGTTTGTGTGTATAATAGTACAACCTGCTGTTCTCTATGGCTTTACTGATCTACAAGCTGTGGGGTCGGTAAGCCAAGGACTCGGGCTCGGCCAATAATTTAGTAATAGCAACTTTCCTATAGTAAATGGTAACATCAGACTTTCTCCTTACCATGAAAGTAATCAGGCTCCCTAGATGGAACTTAAAGGGGTTATCCAAGATCTATAATGCCCCCCCCCCCCCTATATGCCCAGGCCCGTCACAGAGGTTGTACTTACCTTAGTCCCTGGCACCCGGATGTTTTCATCCGCGCGACGGGGTGATGCAGCGACGGCCGTGCCAGTATGAGAAGGGACGCGGGTGTCGGGGAGTGAGGCAAGTACAATCTCTGTGAGGGGCATATGGGGGGAGGGGGGCATTATAAGCTCTTGGCCATTTTATACCATATTTCCAATTTCTAAAAGGTTGTAACTTCCAGGAAGTAAATATGCAATGTGCACTATATATTTAATCACTGCAAAAAGCTGTTATTAGAATACGTATTAATAATTGTATGAATTTGTCCTAAAAAAAACTCTCTATGTATGTCCTGAAATACAGAGACTCCTGTGCATGTCTAAATGGGAAGAAGCGATACATGTAAAAAAACTGCAGCTGCTATATTCAGTGCTGCCATAATATAGGGGTTGTCTGCGAACAAATACCTTTTCACAGGTGCCCGCAGGCTGCCTCCTTTATAGGAGGATTGACACCGACCTGCTTTTCACAGCTCTTACCCTACGCAATGGCTCCCATGGGTCTATCTTCTGCTACGTGGCTTGTTTAATCTGTGCCTGGCAGGGACAGGATCACCTGCTCCGCAGCAGCCAATCAGTGGATTCAGCGGTGAGAGAAACATCACTGTGAAGCCAGTTATTGGCTGCAGCAGAGCAATGATCATCTTCGTGCTGGGGACAAACTAAACAAGCCTTGGACCAGCAGATGGACACAGGGGCCGGCACGCGGGACCGGAGTGACGGGAAGCTGCAAAGTATGAATCTTTCCATAGTGGAAAGAAAGGCCGCAGGCACCTGTGAAAAGGTACTTATTTCTGGACGACCCCTGAAAATTATTTTTTAGATACCTGTAAAGAAATGTATCTTTTTTACAGTTTTCATATGGACAACATTATCTTGGGGGTGTTTCCAGCATTTCATATACCGGCTTAGTATGAAATACAAAGGAGTAAGGTACAAATCTGCATAAAATATCTACATGTCTAATAAAGAGGCACACGGTTCTTTGCAAATTTGGTGGATTATTGGCTGTGTGTCACAAAATACAGATATCAGCTACAAGTCATGCCAATTTGTAAAAATTATAATAAAACCTGTCGGGCCATCGCATCACCAAAGATCACTGTGTAGAAGAGCAGCCACTGAACTAAAAAGGAGCGCCACTCAAAAGATGCGGCGAGTTTGACCCCATAAAAAAAAATTCAAACACTACTAGATTCTTGGTAATTCTGGGGTCACTGTAATTTACAAGCCGCACTGTGACCGCGTTCAGTTGAATGTCTGCACTGCTACACAGTGATCTTTGGTTGTGTCGTGTAGCCTCAGGCTCATGCACACGGCCGTTGCCTGGCAAACAGCGGGTCTATAATATGCGGCACCGCAATCCGGAAGGTGTGGTGCGCAATGGAGCCCCATGGAAGCACTACGGAGTGCCTCCGTGGGGTTTCTCTCCGTGCCTCCGCACTGCAAAAAAATGGAACACTGATGTTGCCCGTGCATCGGGGACCACAAATTGCAGGTCCCCAATACACGGAACGGCCGACCAATGGCTGCGTGCAGGAGCCCTAAAAGGGAAAAACTTTTGTGCAAAAAAAACATGCCAAATTTTATACTTTTTTCCCCACCAGAAAATTTATGTAAAGCCCTTGAAAAATTTCTCCTGTCGTTCACTGGAACCAAGAAAAAATAATAAAAAAAAAATAATCAGCTATTAATCCATTGAGCTCCAAGAAATGATACATGTACTGGACTTCATGGTGTGTCAAGTAATCATCACTGAAGCAAGCAGTTTTGCGTATAAGTGATAATTAGAGGGACTGTCTAGCTAGGAAAAGATCTTGGCAAAGGGCTCAGAGTGGGTTATAAATGTGGTCTCACACTTATGGGGTCCCCGCTGGTCTCTACTTCATTATCTTGTTACAACACACTGGAAATGCCATTCAGCAAATCACCGATTTGGCAGGTCACCGCTGTGGCTAATGATTGGCTGGGCAGGCATTACCTGGCTTTTTTTTAATTATTATTATTTCTTTGCCCCAATTTTTTCTCTGTTGGACACCCCCTTTGAATGGGCAGTTTTTAGACTGGGACTAAAATGGCAGCTCAATAAAAATATTTCTGCCACATTTCAATGCTTCTATCAGGATGATAGCATAGATTCCCTTTAACTAGTCAGGTCCAATGTGTCCCCCCCAAATTAGGGTAAGCAGTGGATAATGTACGTGATACTGAGTCCGGATCTGTAATTTTATCTTCATACTCACTTGCATTCAGACACATAAACCAGAGGGGACTCCTCCTGTACGAAGGGAACCATAACTGGACTCATTTACACTACACACAGCTGATGATCTGTTACTGATGAGAATAGACCATGGGGTCCGGCTGTCAGCATCCCACTAATCAGCTGTTGAAAGGGGCTGCAGTGCGGGGACTATGTAAACAAAAGTCGGACTCCCACCAACTGCATACTGTTCCTGAGGACAGGCCATCCAGAACAGATCGTAGGGGTACAACTCTCAGCATCCTGCCAGTCAGCTGTTGAAAGGGGCTGCAGTGTGGCTACTATGTAGATTGAGTGCAGGTAAAAAGAAGCCAGGTCCCAACAGATCGCATTCTGGTCCTGAAGACAGGCCATCAATATTCTGAGGCTCGGAAACCCCTTTTAAGTAGTCAGGTAAAAATAAACTAGTCACAAAAAAACATAAATCTAAAGTAAAAACGAAGACTATGGACTATAAGAACACCATAAGAAGCTAAACTGAATCTAAGATGATGTGAAAAATACCCTAGTTTTTAAAGACCTATCATAATTCATCCTTCTTGAGGCCTCATGCACATGGCCATGGTTTTTGTCTGCATCTGATCAGCATTTTTTTGCAGATCGGATGCCGACTTTCACTTCAATGGGGCCGCAAAAGCTGCCAACACCACATTGTGCGCTTTGCACCTCTGTACGTGCGTGAGCCCTAAAGGCGATGCCCCATCTTGACATTCATGGGATGTCGATAGGATATGCCATAAACATCCAATAGGTTCAGATTCAACCACTGGGACCCACTCCTATCTCAAGAACAGGTCCTGCCATGCCCACGGCACGCGTGTGGTTTTCTCCATTCACTGCTAAGGGGGTGGCTCAGCGATTTTCAGATGTGAATTAGCAGTGAATGGAGAAGACACTGTGCAAGCATTCCTTGAGGGGTCCCATTCTTGAGATAGGTGCAGGTCCCACCTCTGTAATCTGCTCCTATCGAATGGCAAAACCCCATAAAACCTAAAACACCTTAATTAACAAAGATAAAAAGAAACATTTCCCTGGATAAGAGGAGCAGAGTTCCACAAGAACAGTAAGGTTATGTTCCGGGACACCAACTCTACATACTGGCATGTCTACTTCAAAATCTATTAGGGATGTGACTGACTCGCTTAAAAAGTAAAATCAGCAACCTTCTGCACTCCAGCTGCTGAGAAACTACAACTCCCAGCATGCTAACATGCTCAGCTGTCCTCAACTCCCATAAAAGTGAATGGAGCATTCTGGGGAGTACCGGAGGTTGCTGATCCCTGCGCTGGGCTAGTAGATACTTATTTCCAGTATCTACAAAACGGGTCTGGACATTGACAAGAACCAGAACCAACCCGCATCCACTAACAACGAAAAACAATATTCTTCTTTTGTGCTGCCAGCAGGCTACAGTCCTGCAATACCAATACACTGACAACCATCATGTAATATTGTCAGAAGACGTCACCGATACTAGAGGGAAGCCACCTACTATGGACTAATGGGCGGGTTATCATGACCCACATCTACAAGTGATTTTGACCTACATGTCTTGTATATTCTAGTAGATTTGTGGCAAACAGGGAAAACTACAGCTGGCCATACACATTAGGGTCCATTTACACGTCCGTAGCGTATTGCGGATTCTCAAATTGCGGATCTGAAATACACCCGGCCGGCACCCCATAGAAATGCCTAAGAATAGGACATGTTCTATTTTTTTCAGGAGCTGTGCACCGGAAATGCGGATGCGGACAGCACACTGTGCTGTCCGCATCCATTCCGTCCCCATAGAGAATGAATGGGGCCGCACCCTTTCCGCACAATTGCGGACGTGTGAATGGAGCCTTATCAAACTGGTGTAAAGGAAAACGAGCTGAGTTGACCATAGCAACCAATCAGATTCCACCATTCATGTTTCAGAGCCCTTTTGAAAAATGAAAGGTGGAATCTGATTGGTTGCTATGGGCAACTTGGCTCTTTTTCCTTTACACCAGTTTGATAAATCTCCTCTATATCTATAATCGGCAGAACCTGCTGCTTTTGATAGGACCGACCCAATGTCTAATAGGTATCGGGGCCTCCCATTGAGGGGACAGATAGGAATCAGTCTGTCAAATTTATTTTGGCATCAGAGTAATGAGCCGCTGCCAGAAGTGCCCGACAGCCATTTATGTCCCCTCCCTGTTCACAACACATGCATGCTCGGCTAA
Organism: Bufo gargarizans; assembly: GCF_014858855.1. Taxonomy (NCBI): domain Eukaryota; kingdom Metazoa; phylum Chordata; class Amphibia; order Anura; family Bufonidae; genus Bufo; species Bufo gargarizans. The sequence goes on from NC_058080.1 coordinate 619,299,520, forward strand.
GCAAAGTGTGCATGTGTATAAAAAGGTTGACAAGTATCTCATGTGTATGGGCAGCCTTAGACATCCACCACTATCTAATATGCTTTTTTCCCCTCTTCTAGAGTCTTCGTCTGCTGTTTTTTTCACTCACATAATGGTGTAGCTGGGAACCCATTGGGGGAGTGTAAAGTAAAAGTGACTTGGTTGCCCATAGCAACCAATAAGATTTCACCTTTCATTATCCAAAGGAGCTGTGAGAAAGGTGGAATCTGCTTGGTTGCTATGGGCAACTAAGCCAGCTCTACTTTACACCAGTTTTGATAAATCTCCCCCACAGTGTTCAATGCATAAAAAAGAGCTGAAATAAATTAAATAAAAAAATATTTAACCCGATTAATTTTTGGGGGAATGTGGGAGGACACCCCAGGTACCATACAAGACATCCACTGCTACATACGTAACACCACTTTCCACATTACAGTGAGGAACAGTCAGTCCTGGTATTGGGGACATTACCATGACAATTCCTTTACTTTGTGAGTCATACTGGATGTGGAAACGTTATCTTCTGGAGGCTTAATGTGGGTACAGAACCGAGCACATGTCACCGAGACACTTCCCTACTTAACCTTGGCAACAGGAAATCTGTGCAGGGTGACTCGGCCGGGGACGCTGTGGTGAGCGCATGACTCACACAGACCAGTCATGGTTCAGGCAGCTTTGGTTCTGATCCATATTAGTCATACAAAGCAGCTCTGAGCTCATCAATTTATGATATTTCAATACAAATAATAATAAATAAATCGCCAGGAAAAAAATAACCATAAAATTAGAAACAGTAAGGGTCCATTCACACGTCCGTAATTTGGGTCCGCATTCATTCCGCAATTTGCAGACCCATTCACTTTCAATGGGGCTGGAACGGTTGCAAATGCACATTTCCTGGATCCGCATCTGCATTTTCGGTATCCGCATCCGTTTTTTCGGGATCCGCAATTTCGTTCCTGAAAAAAATAGAACATGTCCTATTCTTGTCCCCAATTGCGGACCAGAAAAGGCATTTTATATTATAGTGTCTGTGATGTGCGGTCCGCAAATTGCGGATCGCACATTGCAGGTGTCCGTGTTTTTCGGATTAGCAAAACACTTACGGACGCGTGAATGGACCCTAAGGCTGTATTTAGACCGCCTGTCGGGAAGGAACTTTCCTTTGTACTCTCATTCGTGATAATCTGCCTGTGTAAAAAAGCTGCAGATCACCTAAAGGCCTCATGCACACGATCGTTGTGTGTTTTGCGGTCCACAAACTGCGGATCTGCAAAACACAGATGGCGTCCGAATGAGTTCCGCAATTTGCGGAATGGCACCGACAGCCATTAATATAACTGCCTATAGGACAGGTTATATTTTTTTGTGTGGACCACGGAACAGAGCAACGGATGCGGACAGCACACAAAGGGCTGTCCACATCTTTTGCGGCCCCATTGAAGTTAAAGGGTCCGCACCCGAACCGCAAAAACTGCGGCTCGGATGTGGACCAAAAACAACGGCTGTGTGCATGAGGCCAAAGAATGAGCAAAGCGCTCCTTCATTGGGTGAAATGATCTGCAGTGCAGACACCTCAATCATCGCTTCAGGGCACCAGATCATGCGGTATCATCAGGGATCTGCTGCCCAGATACAATGATTCTGTATGAGGACGAGCGATCGCAGTTGCCAACTCTCGTCACCATACAGTGGAGGTGATCGCAGCATGTAAATACAGCTCTTACCTCCACTGATGAGCAGTCCCTTCCCGACAATTGGGTGCTCATTGGCACGGTGTAAATGCAAATTAAATCATGAGTCCACCAATGGGGTCTGTGTGCAGCAAACTAACAGGCATACACTATTTACCCCCATGATCCCGCAACCCGGTTACAATTTTACTCAATTAAAAGAGTCTAAATGGCAGAACACCTATAAATTATCTGAATGGCCAGCACTACATATTACACTGTTCGGCAGGCCCATCTTATAGCTTGCTTTCCCTTTGTGAAAATAATCTATGTCCATATCGGCTAACCGCGTTCTCCCGACTTCCCCGTGTACATACATGCTCGGTTCAGCCAAGTGTCTAGGAGTCTTCAATAGGGAATAAGGACGAAAGCGCAGTATATAACAGGGGTCAGCTTTACTGAGGCAGCATGCATGAGGGACACACAGGAGACACACATGCTGAGGCCAGGCTGACATCTGCGCTATAGTTTCCTCTTTTCTGTTCCTAGGACTAGAAATATAAAAACCACCACAGCACCAGGTCAGTCATATGACAGACAACAACTGCTCCCTATAGACCCCAACACAGATGTGACGGTAGCACTGTGAAACTGCCAAAATAACGCAATATTAGTTAGCAGCGTTATATATAAAAAGGAAATATACATACATATATCCTCCACAACAGCTTGTAGCTTCGAAGGCCTTTTTATTAAATAGCCACTGTACTTTTACTCTGCATAATATAAATCGTATTTAAGAAAAAAAAATGAATCTTTTTCCACTTAAACCACTAAGTGTAAATGACACACAGACACTGCTGCTGCTTCTAGTAAGTGTTATATCTCACCTCAGTGCTGGATTCACATCTACACTGCTCAGTATAATTTCCTCCATGCTGTTTTGCCTAAATGTGTGCTACAGAGAGTTAGGGAAGCAGGATGGATATCCTCTACTCCCTCACTAGCTCAGGGAAAATGGACAATTCGAGGTGGAGACTGGTAAGAAATGCAGAATACAAGCCATATAATGTCATACATAGCATCATACATGATAGCTGGAAATATTTAACAGACATCCTTTAAATAACACGGATCATCAGACACAGAACATTTAGCATCGATCAGACTATTTTATTCTCAAGCACAGCGATATCTATGGTCTGAAGTCATAACAAGCTGATGAAGGGCTACTTATATGAAGTGGAAACCCAAGTCCCATTGGTGCCTCGAATGACCAGAGGATGAATAATCGAGGAGTGACCTCCAGTCTGTGAGTAATACTAGAAGAGGGCACAATGGCTTCGGTGTAACCTCATCTCATATACCACAAGAACAAATCAATGCAAAGCACTGTCCACCTACAAAGCCATCTGAATGATTAGACACACCAACGTTCAATATATTTAATAGCAACAGCAGCAAAGAACTTAAATGCAGAATGACAAATTTATAACAAAAGGTTATGTACCAAGCATCAAAAGACAATCTGCCACCATAATAAAGTGAAAACAAGATTAAAGGCAGTCACGGACTCTTTGGAAACCATAGGTACGCTGTTTACAAAGGATCACACTTAAGAGCAGAGCATGTTCTAACAGAGGAAGAAGCAGACGCCTTCAGTACATCAAAATCCACCGCTACCCATCTAGCATGGGCCACTGTAATCCACGTAAACACCACATTACCAATATGTAATGAGGCAGAAGTCACAGCAGCACACAGAATCATTATGGAAATCAGCACTATTATGTATAACCAGGGCATCTGCTCTACTTTACCTTTGGACTGTATTAACCCATATGTAAGGCTAGCCACACACGAGATAGCTGTCAGCCAATATACACAAGCACTGCTGGGTCATGTGCCGCTTGGGGACAGGTCAATAAAGAGGGGGAACTAGGGAGGCTCGACCGAACCCCCCAACATCAGATGTTTTCATCTGCGAGATGGGAAGGTGCAGCAGCGGCCGTGTCGGCATCATAAGCTGTGCGGGTGCCAGGAACCCAGGCAAGTACAACCTCTGGGAGGTGCCCGGGCATATGGGGAGGCATTCTCGATCTTGGATAACCCCTTTAAGTCTTAAGCCTACAATTCCATAGATATAACAAGACCAGGAAACCTTTTAGAAAACAATCCCCCTACAGCAGTGACAAGGGAATGGATTTGTATAATCTGACTTGTCTCAGCACCCACAGTTCTACACCTGCGAAGGGGGTCCCTGCAGCTGAAGACACTCCCCCTGCTACTTGAGATCTCGTGGGCCAAAACAATCTTGTGCCTGCACCACTGCTTCAAGTAGTAGCGCAAGGCTTTACTTCCACTTCCAGTGCAGGAAGTAGCGGCACATGCACAGTTACTGCTGCACAAACTAAAGCTACTCCAATCAGAAGCATAGGCGCGAGATTGTCGGGGGCCAGCTGAAATGTCCACCCTGTCAATCAAAAGCAAGGGGGAGTGTCTTCAGCTTCAGGGACAGTCCCTCACATTTCGATCCATTCATCTCTCCCCTACATATTAATTAGTTAGTTCTACCCCCTGAAAGGCAGGGATGACAGCAACCCTTCAGTTGAATCAGAGGCTGGATGGTCATACAGCACTGGCCCCTGACACAGGACGACACAGCAGGCAATTATTGGGAAGGAACCACTCATTCCTGATAACTGCCGAGCCGTCAGAGGGGGTGAGAGCTGCATTTACATGTAGCAAATAACCTTCACTGTCTGGGGACGAGGGATCCCTGCTGCAATTGTACGTCCATATAGATAATGATTGGGGAAGATTCATCAAATCAGTGTAAAGTAGAACTGGCTTAGTTGCCCATAGCAACCAGATTCCTCCTTTCATTTTTCAAAGGAGCTGTGAAAAATGAAAAGGAGGAATCTGATTGGTTGCTATGGGCAACTAAGCCAGTTTTACCTTACACCAGTTTGATAAATCTCCCCCATTGTTTCTGGGCAGCAGATTGCTGTTTGCTCAATCATCGGGACCTTTACACAGGGCAATTATTGGGTCTCTAGGAACGCCCCTTCCAATCACCGTCCCAATTGTCGGCATGTGTAAAGGGGCCATTAGTCTTCCGTGATTTTAGACATCAAATACTGTGCAAATATTTAAGACCATAGTGACAAGACTACAGTCTAGTCCTATGATGGTTAACCTCTGGCACTCCAGCCGTGGTAAAACTATCCACAATGCATACTTGCTTGGCTGTTCTCAGAACTCCACAGAAATTAATGGAGCATGCTGGGAGTAGTAGTGTCACCGCAGCTGGAGTGTCGGAGGTTAGCCATCACTGGTAGTGAATATAAATGCAGGCCCAGGAAAGAGCTGCACCCAATCTGTCATATTATGTGACCACATATTTATTAGGTCCACCACCCAATACCAATAAACACGATCAAAAGCCCAAAATTCATCCAGCATTTCATCAAGACAGTGCTCCATGTCACAAGTGATTTCTGGTCCTGGAAGAGTCTCAGGAACATAGTGTCTGGTACAGTACCCAGATCGAGTGCAAACAAAATATATATATTTTTTTTTTAAGGGGGGGGGGCGGGATGAGGCAGCCATGGGCAGTATGGAGTAATGCTGTGCCACCATATAATTTTCAGCAGCTGCCAACAAGCGTGTCATGGTACCTCTGCTGAGATTATAAAAAAAAAACTAGAATTCATGCTCCGCGTCTCAAGTTATTGATTAGAAACCACAGTCTGGTCATTTACTACCTTTCAATGTTGTATTAGCTGAAATACATAGAGCAACTCTTCTACAGAAAGATGAGAAGGGCCTGAGGTACACAAGTTATGTATTTTGTTACACTTAGGGTACACTCCGTAGAATGTGTCCGCACCCGTTCCGCAATTATGCAGAACGGGTGCCCACCCATTCATTCTCTATGAGGAAGGAATGGATGCGGACAGTGGTCCACAGCTCCAGAAAAAAATAGAGCATGTCCTATTCTTGTCCGCAATGGTGCCAGCCGGGTGTATTGCAGATCCGCAATAAACTATGGACGTGTGAATAGACCTGTATCCTGATAAATGGGCGTCTAAAAAGGTATAGACTCAAAAGACCAAATCTCCATTACCGACTATGACGTCACCAATACGTGTTCTGATGTCTGAATAAGGAATCAGCCCACTGTCCACATGCAAGTCCTCATGTGACTAAAGAAAATCATGCACCAAGGAGATGTTGGAATCGAAATAAACTTTCTATATGTGAATGTAATGATGACATATGGAAGTGATTACAATATTAGAGCTAAAGGATAAGTTTACTGGTAAAACCTGTACAATTGAAAGGAGGCTCTAGGACCCTGTTGTGACGCCTCTAGCCTGGATACAAGATGAGGTACGGTTGGGCATGGATGCATACAGGTTCTGTATGGTATCCTGTGCCACATTTGCCCACTGATGTTGCAGCTAGGCCTGTAGATCCTGCACACTTGTAGGCTGCTGAAGCTGGTGTTCCAGCTGGTCCCATAAATGCTCAATTGGCGATAAATCTGGTGACCGGGCAGGCCAAGGACGTGTTGCAATCTGGCAGAGACATTCCTGGGCAGACCTTGCTGTGTGTGGGCGGGCATTATCCTGCTGAAAATTCCATTTGGAAGTCCTGCCACGAGTGGCAACACGTGGCCGCAGGATGTTCTGAGGATATCGCTGAGCGGTTAGTGTCCTTTGTGTCACTAAGGGTGACGATTGTTGTACGTAATGGCTCCTCAGATCATCACACCAGCAGTTGGGGCAGTGTGTTGCTCCACAGCAAAAGCAGGACTGAAGCGCTCACCACCAGGCCTTCATACTCAAACCCAACTGTCACAGGATCCCACACAAAACCTGGATTCATCACTGAAGACCATACAGCTCCAGTCTGTAGCACTCCAGGTTTCACAACACCACTGCAATGGCGGAACACGTGATGGGCACCATGACACCAAATTTCCTTCTGCTATGTGCCTGCAAATGGTAGAGACAGGGTGGGGTAGAGGTCACCTGTGTCTGGAGGGTGGACAACTAAACAGTGGGAGCTGCTCGTGCTTTTTAGTGGATCAAGCCATCCTCTCTACTGGTGGTCTGTACGGGCCGCCCGGAGCCTGTTCAACGTGTGTGCGCCTTGATGTAACCACTGCTCCCAGCACCTCCTAACAGCGAGGTCTGAGCAGTCTATATGGCGGAGAGTCCATCAAAAAGATCATCCTGCTTCTATCAGTCCAAGGATGCGCCCCCTCAAGTCTGCAGCCATCTGACATTTCTATCTGGGTGCCTTCGGTTTTTTGTCCATGACGCTATTGAAGCATGTTAGGATGTAGATACCGCCGACAGTGAATTTAGTCCCGACCAGGACTCTATGAAAACACCTGACCCCATCCAGCCACCATACACCTCTCTATAAGCGGACAGACCACTGACAGATCACATAGGCCCAGCTGTTCATTTATTCATACACTTCCAGAAGGAATAACAGGAGTATAGCACAATGCATATTTTCTAAAATGATGTGTCCATACAAGTATTTACAAAAACAGACATTTCAGGAAGGAAGATATCCTTCCTTTTCAACACCCATATTAGCTATTCACTTGGCAGTTGCAATACACACAGCTAACCTGAGGAACATAGTCATGCCGGCTAGAGAGAGAACCGACCATTTATTTCCAGGATTTAGAATTAGGGAGGAAGAAATGGAAGGTGCTGGCGCGTTTCACTAGAAGATCACTATGCCAGCATGGAGAGGAGGGGGCTACTGAGCATGACCGAGGACCAGAACGTCAGCCACAGGAGAAAACAACAACAACAACAGGGGGCGCTACCAAACAGGGAAATGTATTATACATTTAAAAAAAAAATGTACATGTATATTGCAATAATGCTACATTTGAACTCAATACACGGTCAATACATAGTAATAGGGCCTGGTGCAATATCACCTGGGGGGGTCCAGCAATAGCTGTCCACCAAATACATTATACCAAGCGCTACCTGCCCTGACCATTCACAATGCAGAAACCAGGGGGATGGAGGAAACAAGTGGCAAATAACAATCTGTCATGGTGGGAGAGTGCACCTTCCCAGAGGCAGAACCGGGTCCTCCCTGCTGATAGAGCGCTATAGATAGAGAGAGAGAGATGTGTGTATATATATCTCTCAGTAGCCATTAGCTGATGTTATATATACACATAGATATATCTCTGTCTCTCTCTGATGTTGTTTGTCGCACACGCCATGTGACAGGCTGGGCTCCTGACAAGGTGCAGCTGATCGCCATCATGCGCAGCCATACAATAGGCAGTGATCGGGCGGCTCTTCCCGTCAGGTCCGGATGGAGGATGACAGCAGCCGTCCCTTTTCTTCTGTGACATAACGCAACCTCCAGACCTCCCGTCCACATCCGCTGTGCGGTAACGGGCGACAAAGGGCACGGACGGGCGATGAAGACTCCCGAACCACGGAGCATCCGAACTGCGACATTGACCCTCGGTGCAACCACACAGAAGAGCGCATTATCATAGCACGGCAGCCGCGTCCCCGCACCGGGCACCTACCCCATCATCACGTCCTTGATCTCCGGGCTCTCCATCCTGCTGCCTGTCCACTGCACAGCGGGCGCGCCCCCGACCGACCGCTATCACGTGACCGCTCCCACACACCCAGCAGCAGAGGTGAGAGGAGGGGGCGGGGCCAGCGCGGGGACGCGCACTGCTGCAGGAGGGAGGAGAGGCGCTGACACCGTATTTACTGATCACTGTCATCTGCTCGGTCACAGAGCTGGGCGCCTACCAGCAAGAGACCGAGACACCATCATGCTTGGTATTGGGTTCTACTGCAACACCGCCGACAGGTTGGGGCGGCTACACAGCTCTGAGCATGACGCTGTGCCTGGTAAACAAGAGTACAGCTCTGCTACATTTTATCTGTGGCTCCGCAGGGGTGCAGCCCATCACCCATCTGATTTTTTTTTTTTGTGGTTTCAGAAAACCCCTTTACCAGAGATGGGTCCTATTTTTGGATTAGAAAAAAATAGGAGGGCCCTGGGCCCTTTACATTATTATATTACAGCGCTGTACACTGCCCTTTACATTATTATATTACAGCGCTGCACACCGCCCTTTACATTATCATATTACAGCGCTGCACACCGCCCTTTACATTATCATATTACAGCGCTGTACACCGCCCTTTACATTATCATATTACAGCGCTGCACACCGCCCTTTACATTATCATATTACAGCGCTGTACACCGCCCTTTACATTATCATATTACAGCGCTGTACACCGCCCTTTACATTATCATATTACAGCGCTGCACACCGCCCTTTACATTATCATATTACAGCGCTGTACACCGCCCTTTACATTATCATATTACAGCGCTGTACACCGCCCTTTACATTATCATATTACAGTGCTGTACACCGCCCTTTACATTATCATATTACAGCGCTGTACACCGCCCTTTACATTATCATATTACAGCGCTGCACACCGCCCTTTACATCATATTACAGTGCTGTATACCGCCCTTACATTATCATATTACAGCGCTGTACACCGCCCTTTACATTATCATATTACAGCGCTGCACACCGCCCTTTACATTATCATATTACAGCGCTGTACACCGCCCTTTACATTATCATATTACAGCGCTGTACACCGCCCTTTACGTTATCATATTACAGCGCTGTACACCGCCCTTTACGTTATCATATTACAGCGCTGCACACCGCCCTTTACATTATCATATTACAGCGCTGCACACCGCCCTTTACATTATCATATTACAGCGCTGCACACCGCCCTTTACATTATCATATTACAGCGCTGCACACTGCCCTTTACATTATCATTAGAGATGAGCGAACCTCTGTTTTAAGTTCGGCGTCTAAAGTTCGGGTTTGGATTAGCGGAGAATCCCGATCTGGAACCGGATATGGATTCCGACTTCCGTTGTGGTCCGTGGTAGCGGAATCAATAATGGCCGATTATTGATTCCGCTACCACGGACCACAACGGAAGTCGGAATCCATATCCGGTTCCAGATCGGGATTCTCCGCTAATCCAAACCCGAACTTTAGACGCCGAACTTAAAACAGAGGTTCGCTCATCTCTAATTATCATATTACAGCGCTGCACACCGCCCTTTACATTATCATATTACAGCGCTGTACACTGCCCTTTACATTATCATATTACAGCGCTGTACACTGCCCTTTACATTATCATATTACAGCGCTGCACACCGCCCTTTACATTATCATATTACAGCGCTGCACACCGCCCTTTACATTATCATATTACAGCGCTGTACACCGCCCTTTACATTATCATATTACAGCGCTGTACACCGCCCTTTACATTATCATATTACAGCGCTGCACACCGCCCTTTACATTATCATATTACAGCGCTGCACACCGCCCTTTACATTATCATATTACAGCGCTGCACACCACCCTTTACATTATCATATTACAGCGCTGCACACCGCCCTTTACATTATCATATTACAGCGCTGTACACTGCCCTTTACATTATCATATTACAGCGCTGCACACCACCCTTTACATTATCATATTACAGCGCTGCACACCGCCCTTTACATTATCATATTACAGCGCTGCACACCGCCCTTTACATTATCATATTACAGCGCTGCACACCGCCCTTTACATTATCATATTACAGCGCTGTATACCGCCCTTTACATTATCATATTACAGCGCTGCACACCGCCCTTTACATTATCATATTACAGCGCTGCACACCGCCCTTTACATTATCATATTACAGTGCTGTACACCGCCCTTTACATTATCATATTACAGTGCTGTATACCGCCCTTTACATTATCATATTACAGCGCTGCACACCGCCCTTTACATTATCATATTACAGTGCTGTACACCGCCCTTTACATTATCATATTACAGCGCTGCACACCGCCCTTTACATTATTACAGCGCTGCACACCGCCCTTTACATTATCATATTACAGCGCTGCACACCGCCCTTTACATTATCATATTACAGCGCTGCACACCGCCCTTTACATTATCATATTACAGCGCTGCACACCGCCCTTTACATTATCATATTACAGTGCTGTATACCGCCCTTTACATTATTATATTACAGCGCTGCACACCGCCCTTTACATCATATTACAGCGCTGCACACCGCCCTTTACATTATCATATTACAGCGCTGTATACCGCCCTTTACATTATCATATTACAGCGCTGTACACCGCCCTTTATTTAATGCTCACCACAGGTCCTATTCAACAAAGGAGACAGAAAGAGATGCCGGGCTTCGCGATCAAGTGGACTAAGGTGAGTTAAATTATTATTATTATTTTTTTAACCCCTCCAGCGCTATTTGACTATGCATTCTGTATTCAGAATGCTATTATTTTCCCTTATAACCATGTTATAAGGGAAAATAATAATGATCAGGTCTTCATCCCAATCGTCTCCTAGCAACCGTGCGTGAAAATCGCACCGCATCCGCACTTGCTTGCGGATGCTTGCGATTTTCACGCAACCCCATTCATTTTTATGGGGCCTGCGTTACGTGAAAAACGCAGAATATAAAACATGCTGCTATTTTCACGCAACGCATAAGTGATGCGTAAAAATCACCGCTCATGTGAACAGCCCCATAGAAATGAATGGGTCGGTATTCAGTGCGGGTGCAATGCGTTCAACTCACGCATCGCATCCGCGCGGAACCGTGTGAAAGGGGCCTTAGAGTGAGAGGAACAGCCTGGAGGAGTACTTGTTCAACCCCAGAAGTGGTAAGTTAAGTAAATAGACCTTTGGGTCTAGCGGTACAGGAGATCCAAAAAGGGAATGAGCCACATCCTTCACCTCCCCCAAATTAGGGTGATATTGGGGCACGTCCAAAAAATATGGTACAAAGAACCCACGTCGTTAAAGCACCGCCAGCAGACAGACGGAACAGTGGGGTTCATGGAATGTAGGCGTGCAGGGGTATGGTACCAGTGCATTAGCAGCTTATACTGCGTCTCCTTATACGTGGTGCAAATAGATGACTGGGCTGCCCTATTCCATACAGTTTGCCAGGCACTGCGAAAAAGAGGCGATCCGAGGACGGAAGCCCATTTTTCCAGGGGATCTCGTCCTCTGTGGATGTGGCCAAAAGGTGGTAGATGAGAGAGATCAGGCCTCTCATCCCGGTGCCTAGTCGGCATAGACGCTCAAATGCGGTAGGGAGTGACAGCTTAAGCGAACCAAAAGTACGGCTCACATAGTGACGAACCTGGATGTAGTGGAGTCCCTCCGTCGCCGGTACTTTTGATTGGTCCTGAAGCTGCGCAAAGGATCTCAGTGTCAGAGTAGAAGCGTCCACAATGTCCGCCAGGTGGAAGAGACCCAACGACGACCAGACCCGGACCATAGGAGTGGTTAAGCCGGAGGGAATAGCTGGGTTGTAAAGAAAAGAGATCATAGAGGAGTGCTGAGAGGCTAAGGCAAATCGGCTGTGGCAGGTGTCCCATATGTGTTTGGTAAAGGCCATAGGCCCCAGGAGGGGAGTGTGGGGGGCCACGGGGGTCCGGTTTCATAGCAGGGTGTTCGAATGAACCGGGGCAATCCAGAGGTTTTCGATTTCTACCCATTTAGTGTATGCCTATTGGGATGCCCAAAAAGGAACGACACGCAAATGGGAAGCCCAGTAATAGTGTATGATATTAGGGACCAATAGGCCACCTCTATCCATGGCTGCGAACATGACCTTGCGGGGGATGCGGTGACGTTTACCTTGCCATATGAAGTCTAGAGTGGCCTGTTGGAGGAGGCGTAGTTCTGACATAGGGATTTGTACTGGGAGGGTCTCCAAGTAATAAAGCAATTTTGGGAGGAGGAACATCTTCACCACTGCTATGCTAGACTTCTTGGGAAGTTTCTTACCCATGTGGGGGTCGGTATTGTAGGCTCAAGGCCCCTAATGTTGCAGCTCGGCGCTCACACATCCTTCTCCATGAGCTGCTAGGTCATTCCCCCTACCAGGGCATTTTTTAATGAGGGCACTATATGGGGCATTACTGGGTGCATTTTAATCCTGGGGCACTATAGCTGGATTTTTTTGTACATGGGCATTACTACTACGGGCTCTATAGTGTCATTTTTACCTGGGGTAAAATAGGAGATATTAATGCTGGAGGTACTGTAGGGGCATTTCTATAAGGCCTCATGCACACGACCGTTGTGTGCATCCGTGGCCGTTGTGCCGTTTTCCGTTTTTTTTTTTCGCGGACCCATTGACTTTCAATGGGTCCGTGGAAAAATCGGAAAATGCACCGTTTTGCAACCGAGGCTGTGATCCGTGTATCCTGTCCGTCAAAAAAATATGACCTGTCCTATTTTTTTGACGGACAACGGTTCACGGACCCATTCAAGTCAATGGGTCCGTGAAAGAACACGGATGCACACAAGATTGGCATCCGTGTCCGTGATCCGTGGCCGTAGGTTGCTTTCATACAGACGGATCCGAAGATCCGTCTGCATAAAAGCTTTTTCTGATCTAAGTTTTTACTTCGTGAAAACTCATATCCGACAGTATATTCTAACACAGAAGCGTTCCCATGGTGATGGGGACGCTTCTAGTTAGAATACACTACAAACTTTGTACAAGACTGCCCCCTTCTGCCTGGCAGCACCCGATCTCTTACAGGGGGATATGATAGCACAATTAACCCCTTCAGGTGCGGCATATCCCCCTGTAAGAGATCAGGGCTGCCACCCCCCCCCCTCCCCAGTTTGAATATCGTTGGTGGCACAGTGTGCGCCCCCCATCGGGCCCCCCTTTCCTCCCTCTAATGTTAGAAATCATTGGTGGCACAGTGTGCGCCCACCATCGCCCCCCCTCCCTCCCTCTATTGTATTAAATCGTTGGTGGCACAGTGTGCGCCCACCATCGCCCCCCCTCCCTCCCTCTATTGTAATAAATCGTTGGTGGCACAGTGTGCGCCCACTATCGCCCCCACCCCCCCCCCCTTCCTCCCTCTATTGTTAGAAATCGTTGGGGGCACAGTGTGCGCCCACCATCGGCCCCCCTCTCTCTATAGTAGTAACAACATTGGTGGCAGTGTGCGGCCTCCCATCCCCCCCCCCCCCCCCCCCATCATTGGTGGCAGCGGAGTTCCGATCGGAGTCCCAGTTTAATCGCTGGGGCTCCGATCGGTAACCATGGCAACCAGGAAGCTACTGCATCCCTGGTTGCCATGGTTACTTAGCAATAGTACAACAGTAGAAAATTCATACTTACCTGCTTGCTGCTGCGATGTCTGTGACCGGCCGGGAGCTCCACCTACTGGTAAGTGACAGTTCTTTAGCAATGCGCCGCACAGACCTTTCACTTACCAGTAGGTGGAGCTCCCGGCCGGTCACAAACATCGCAGCAGCAAGCAGGTAAGTACGAATCTTCTACAATTGTACTATTGCTAAGTAACCATGGCAACCAGGGATGCAGTAGCTTCCTGGTTGCCATGGTTACCGATCGGAGCCCTAGCGATTAAACTGGGACTGCGATCGGAACTCCGCTGCCACCAATGATATTCAAACGGGGGGGGGGGGGGGTCTGCCCCCTGCTGCCTGGCAGCCCTGATCTCTTACAGGGGGATATGATAGTACAATTAACCCCTTCAGGTGCGGCACCTGAGGAGTTAATTGTGCTGATCACGGCCCCCTGTAAGAGATCGGGTGCTGCCAGGCAGCAGGGGGCAGTCATGTACACAGTTTTTCAGTATATTCTAACCTGAAGCGTCCCCATCACCATGGGAACGCCTCTGTGTTAGAATATACTGTCAGAAATGAGTTTCACGATGTAGCTCATATCCGACAGTATATTCTAACGTAGAGGCGTTCCCATGGTGATGGGGACGCTTCAAGTTATGTTCGGGTGTCCGCCTGTCCGTGCAGAGGCAAGCGGATCCGTCCAGACTTATAATGTAAGTCAATGGGGACGGATCCGTTTGAAGATGACACACTGTGGCTCAATTTTCAAACGGATCCGTCCCCCATTGACTTTCAATGTAAAGTCTGGACGGATCCGTCTGAGGCTATTTTCACACTTAGAAATGTTTTAACAATATAATGCAGACGGATCCGCTCTGAACGGAGCCACCGTCTGCATTATGAACACAAGTGTGAAAGTAAAGGGACTCCTGACTTTACATTGAAAGTCAATGGGGACGGATCCGTTTGCAATTGCACCATATTGTGTCAACGTCAAACGGATCCGTCCCCATTGACTTGCATTGTAATTCAGGACGGATCCGTTTGGCTCCGCACGGCCAGGCGGACACCAAAACGACTTTTTTTCCATGTCTGTGGATCCTCCAAAAATCAAGGAAGACCCACGGACGAAAAAACAGTCACGGATCACGGACCCACGGACCCCGTTTTTGCGGACCGTGAAAAAAAACTGTCGTGTGCATGAGGCCTTACAGGGACATAAGAGGGGATATTATTTTGGGGGACACTATACAGGCATTACTGATGGCGCTGGCTGGGGGACATGATTATGGTGGCAATGGCATGGGGCTGATGGCACTGTCTGGGGGACATGATGATGGTGGCAATGGCATGGGGCAGATTGCGCTGGCTGGGGGACATAGATGATGGCAAATGGCAATGGCATGGGGCTGATGGCGCTGGCTGGGGGACATGGATGATTATGGCCATGTAATTTGTATACATACAGAAGAAAATAATATATCGTGATATATCGTTATATGGCACATGCTTCAAATTATATTGCGATATAAATTTTAGGCCATATCGCCCAGCCCTATATAATATATATATAATATATCTCAATGCCCTGATCACAGTCAACTGTACGTATGTCTGATATTATACAGTATACACTATTCATTGTCCTAAACCCCCGAAGACGACAGGGATCTGGCCATACATGTTGGGGGCCAGTTTTAATCCATCACCTGCTGCAAGTCTTTAACATAGGAGTAAAGTACACTACTATATAGGACAGCGCTATAGGGATAAATAGGTTGTATGCACCAACCATATCCCAGGCTGATAGCAGAGTTAGTACATTAAAGCAGCGATAGTGACAGGGTTTTTAATTATTAGAATTAATGTGGGAATAAAGATAAGGAGGGAAGGGTACACTGATTAATAAATGCAAAAAGGGTTTTATTGACAAAATGGCTTTGGGGAAAGATGGATTAACCACAATCTGACATTTATCAGGGTCAATCTGAAAGGTATCACTGATAGCACCACCCACCGGTGATGTCCCTGTACATCATTGTGGCTGAGGGAATGTATGAAAAGGGCTGCTGCGCTGATCTTGCTCCATACCCGACTGTTGCCGGTTGAATATTATAACAGGACCCCCGGCAGCAATTATGCCGAACCCAGTCATTTAACCCTTCAGATGCTGTGGTCAATAGCAATCACGGCGTCTGTGGCGTTAGGCAGAGGGAAGGGGCTCCTTCCGATTGGAGCCCTCTCAGTGAAATTGCAGGGCACCGATTGGTTACCATGACAGCCGGGGGCTTGCTAAAGGTTACCAGGCCTGCCATGGTAAACTAACCAAAATATTTATTATTGTGGTACATTCAATTGATTGGACATGGTTTGGAAAGACACACCCCTGTCTATATAAGGTCTCACAACGGTCAATGCATATCAGAGCAAAAACCAAGCCATGAGGAGCAAAGAACTGCCTACAGAGCTCGGAGACAGGATTGTGTGGAGGTACTAGGGTTGGACAATATCAAAAACATTCCCACTATAACAATATTAAGACATTTATCACGATAATGATATATAGCACGATAAATACCCATCACACAAGGAGACATTATACTGTATGGGCTGGCTGGGGCCAAGGTGACATACTGTATGGGCCATAAGGTGACATTATACTGTATGGGGCAACAATTTTTACTCCCCCCCACCGGTAGAATGTCTCCTTGTTGCCCCATACGGTATAGAGTAGAGTCTACTTGTTGCTCCTATATGGAGGCAACAGGGAAACATCATACTGTATGGGGCTTATACTGATGGGAACCATGACAGGTATATTCCCTATCTCCTGCTATTGTTTAGATATCAAGTACCATGTGCATGGGCTGCTGATGAGCCTGAGCGGATCTAGACAGGAAGAGTACCGCCTTTATTCATTGGTACCGAGTACTATCTTTTACATCCCGCTCCGTTGTCACACTTCTCCTGCTATGGACAATTGCAGGACAGGTGAGCGTGGCTGTTTCGGTGGACAGGTTCATGGAGAAACAGGAGCGAGGAGGGTGCGGCCGCTGCGGGAACTAACATAAAATGTATACAGGTGGCCGGACATGGACGTTTTAGAAGCGGTCAGCACACATGTGACTGCTCCTATGATGTCACTGAACACTATGAATATTAAGAAACAGTGATACTGTCGTTTCCTAATACCGTGGTATATCACGGACATTGGTATAATCGCTCAGTGCTAGGAGGTACAGATCTGGAAAAGGGTACCAAAAAATTCTGTTGCACTAAAAGTTTCCAAGAGCACAGTGGCCTCCTTCTGCAGAGCAGAACTGCAGAAAATCCCCAAATCCAAGTGTGAAAACCTTGTGGCATCATACCCAAGAAGACTGGAGGCTCTAATTGCAGCCAATGGTGCTTTAGCTAAGTCCTGAGTAAGGGTCTGAATACTTATGTCAGTGCACTATTTTAGTTTTTCCTTTTCAATAAATTAGCAAATATTTTGAACCTTCTGTTTTCACTATCAATATGGGGTACTGAGTGCAGAACGATGGAGAAAAACTGGAATGTTTTAATATTTTAGCACAAGGCTGCAACATAACAAAACGTGAAAAAAGTGAAAGGGTCTGAAGTCTTTCCAAACGCATTTTACACCGTCCACTCCACTCTCTATGGTAAGCCAAGCGTGGTGAGCACTTCTGCATCATCAGCATTATGAGGGTTGGTCGACTCTACTATTAGGGTCCATTCACACATCCGTAAGTGTTTTGCTGATCCGCAAAACACGGACACCTGCAATGTGCGATCCGCAATTTGCGGACCGCACATTACAGACACTATAATAGAAAATGCCTTTTCTGGTCCCCAATTGCGGATAAGAATAGGACATGTTCTATTTTTTTCAGGAACGGGATTGCCGACCCTGAAAAAACGGATGCGGATCCCAGAAATGCGGATTTGCATCCGTTACAGCCTCTTTGAAAGTGAATAAGTCCGCAAATTGCAGACCCAAATTACGGACGTGTGAATGGACCCTTAGCCCAAACTACACAAATATTATACTGTTTGGCTACTAGCACCAGTGACAACTATGCTGCTCTTAAAACAATCAATTATCTTTAGAAAAAAAATGACTGAGGGAAGATCTAAAAACTATGTATACATATATCAGGGGTCAGTACAGAGATCTCTCCCATCATCTATTTATCCTCAGGACTGTGACTGTGACGAGGGGACATCCTCTGCGTCTGGAGGAAAGAAGGTTTGTACACAAACATAGAAGAGGATTCTTTACGGTAAGAGCAGTGAGACTATGGAACTCTCTGCCTGAGGAGGTGGTGATGGGGAGTACAATAAAGGAATTCAAGAGGGGCCTGGATGTATTTCTGGAGCGTAATAATATTACAGGCTATAGCTACTAGAGAGGGGTCATTGATCCAGGGAGCTTCTACCTTTTTGCCTTCATCTAAATCATCTTGCAGGATAACCGGCTGAACTGGATGGATGGATGTGTCTTTCTTCAGCCTTATAAACTATGTTACTATGTTTGTCCATGAGGCCTGAATGAAGTGAATGAACTAAATGCAGTCTCGGTTTTTTATCTCATGAAACAAATAGTACTTACAGGAACTCTCTCCCTCTTTCTCCCTCGTCACAAATACTGAGCAGGTCGTTCATCACACCGTGCATGCGCTGGTCCAGGCACAACACTGATTTGGCTATTATGCAGTGTTTTCAGAAGTCCACCGTGATGCCATATTGTCCAAAGTCCTGTAAAAGAATTCATATACAGCATGCATTAAAAATAATAGCCATGTGAAATAAATATATATAAAATATAATATAAGAAGTCTACACACCCCTGTTAAAATGTCAGGTTTCTGTGCTGTAAAAAAATAAGACAAAGATAAATAATTTCAGAACTTTTTCCACCTTTAATGTGACCTATAAACTGTACCACTCAATTGAAAAACAAACAGAAATCTTTTAGGTAGAGGGAAGAAAAAAAATATATATAAAAATATATATAACTGGGGATGTAGCTGTGTTCAGAATTAAGAAATCACATTCAAAATCATGTTAAATAGGAGTCGGCATACACCTGCCATCATTTAAAGTGCCTCGGA
The DNA here is from genome assembly GCF_014858855.1 of Bufo gargarizans. NCBI lineage: Eukaryota > Metazoa > Chordata > Amphibia > Anura > Bufonidae > Bufo > Bufo gargarizans. Next base: position 619,318,638 of record NC_058080.1, read on the forward strand.
TTAACCCCAAATAAAGTTCAGCTGCTCTAGTTGGTCCTTACTTAAATGTTCTTAGTCGTATCCCACAGCAAAAGCCATGGTCCACAGAGAGCTTCCAAAGAAACGCCATACCCACAGTGAAGCATGGTGGTGGCAGCTTTGGGGCTGTTTTTCTTCAGCTGGAACTGGGGCCTTAGCTAAGCTAGAGGGAATTATGAACAGTAAACATACCAGTCAATATTGGCACAAAACCTTCAGGCTTCTGCTAGAAAGCTGAACATGAAGAGGAACTTCATCTTTCAGCATGACAACGACCCAAAGCATACATCCAAATCAACATAGGAATGGCTTCACCAGAGGAAGATTAAAGTTTTGGAATGGCCCAGCCAGAGCCCAGACCTGAATCTGATTGAAAATCTGTGGGGTGATCTGAAGAGGGCTGTGTACAGGAGATGCCCTCGCAGGAGTGTTTTTGCAAAGAAGAGTGGGCAAATCTTGCCAAGTCAAAATGTGCCATGCTGATAGACTCATACCCAAAAAGACTGAGTGTTGTATTAAAATCAAAAGGTGCTTCAACAAAGTATTAGTTTAAGGGTGTGCACATTTATGCAACCATATTATTTTATTTTTATATTTTTTCTTCCCTCCACCTAAAAGATTTCAGTTTGTTTTTCAAATGAGTTGTACAGTTTATAGGTCACATTAAAGGTGGAAAAAGTTCTGAAATGATTTATCTTTGTCTCATTTTTTTACTGCACAGAAACCTGACATTTTAACAATTAATTGACTTTTTAGATCCACTGTGTATAAAGAAGGACATATATAAGTATGTATGTGTATGTATGTTCCGCGATCACTCAAAAACGCAACCATCGATTTCAACGAAACTTGATATACACATCCCTTGCTACCTGGAAAGAAATCTGGGACGTACGGTTCCTGAGATATTCCCATCACATAACCTACATTAGCCAATAGAAGCCTGCAGGTCTTTCTCTTCATATCCCAACTGCCATACACACAGTCACATGACCCTTATCAGCCAATAGAAGCTCACAGGTCCTTAGTCTCCACATACACACAGTTTTACACCAGGTTTCCATAACAACCCAGCCATTTTTCTTCACTTTTGTAGTTCAGTTTTAAAAGGGACAGGGTGCTGTGGATGACACTGTTAAGGGAACGGAGTGCTGTGGAGGTGACAGCTCAGGGGGCTGGTGAGGTGGCCTGAATGGCTACCCTCAAAAGGCAGACTTAAAGACCCCCCCCCCAAGGTCGACTGAAGACCGGTACGGCGCAGGCGCGAGATTTAGAACACAGACAGGGCCAGCCAGGGGACGAGAGCGCTCGCTGGCTCCTGTCAATCAACAAGAGGAGGGGGCGTTTTTTTTAAAGCAGGATGCGGCTGCTACCAGCAAGTAACCGCCCTACTTGCTGGTTGAGAGGTAATTTACATATTATAAAAGTGCCGTTTTTAAAGAAACTACTGAACGAAAAAGGGTAAGAGCACTATATAGTGAAAAATCGCAGTTTAAGGATTTTAAATAGCCCAAAAACGAAAAATGACTTTTGGAGGGTGACAGAAACCCTTTAAGGTGGCCAAGGGGAGGTCCGTTAATACAGGGTGCCCGGCCGCACCCCTCGCCGTCCGGTGCCCAATGCCGCATTCCCTGTCTTCTGGTGCCCCCTTCTACAGCTCAGCGCAGCCTCCGCAATCCTACCCGTCCCTCTGCCAGATCCCGCACCTACGCACTAGGCTCAGCCTAATGCGCTGCGGACTCCTGGCAGCGACTTCGTTGAGCGAAGTGCGCATACGCCGGACTGATGCGCATGCGCACTTCGCTCAACGAAGTCGCTGCCAGGAGTCCGCGGCGCATCAGGCTGAGCCTAGTGCGCAGGATCTGGCAGAGGGATAGTAAGGATTGCGGAGGTGGCGCTGAGCTGTAGAAGGCGGCCCTGGGCACCGGACGGCGAGGGGTGCGGCAGGGCACCCTGTATTAACGGACCTCCCCTTGGGCACCTTAAGTGAGTGATTGACAGGCTATAAAAACCTGTTTTTTGGGCAAACAGAGCCACGGTGAAGTTTAGTAAGGCCAGCTTAGGATTCTTATTATTACTCCGGACATGAGCATATGTTTAGGTTATAGGGGTAAAATCTCATGACAGAATCCCTTTAAGAATCCTAGGATAGAGCAGACAAACGGCAGTGAAGGGGGGGGCGTGGCCAGCACAGTGACGTCTCGTTTACAGGCTTGTAAATGAACTTTATCAGAGCAGGGAGAGAAGCTGACATCACAGGTCATGTGACCCCCCAGTGAAATCTGAGAAACCAGCCACTGGAGATAAAGTGAGTGAATTGGAAAGCTGTTACATTTGCCCAGTTAGGAAGATAGAAAGAACAAAAAAATAACTCGGACAACCCCTTTAAGGGGGCGGGTTATTGTGGAAATCACCGTTAACGAGACTGGGAGTACTGTGGAGGTCACTAATAAACGTGCGGCTGCTGTGAAGGCCACTGTTCAAGGGGTACTGTAGATGTCACTGTTTTAGTGGATACTGTCGATATCTTTTAATGACATACACAAATATTAAAATAAATAGATGAAATATACCCGTCCGAAGCCAGGTCCTTCTGCTAATATATATATGAGTAGGACGTATATGTGTGTGTGTGTATATATGTATGTTCCGCAATCAGTCAAAAACGCACCCACTGATTTCAACTAAACTTTGTATACACATCCCTTTCTACCTGGAAAGAAGTCTTGCGGGGGTCACAGCTCTCTAGGATGTACAGTTTAAAAAATTACCTGCTTTAGGGTACTTTCACACTTGCGGCAGAGGATTCCGGCAATCCGGACGCAAACGGATGCATTTGTGAGACGGATCCAAATGCAGATCCGTCTCATAAATGCATTGCAATACTGGATCCGTCTTTCCCGTTGTCCGGTATTAATTTTTTTCCTCATTTTTAAAAGGTCTGCGCATGCGCAGACCGCAAAACCGGATATGTTTTAGCCAAACACTTGGGGCCGGGGCCAGCATTAATGCATTTCAAGTGTTTGGCCGGAGAGCAAACTGCAACATGCTGCAGTATTTTCTTTGTCCAAAAAACGTAAGAGGGACTGAACTGATGCATCCCGAACGAATTGCTCTCCATTCAGAATGCATTAGGATAAAACTGATCAGTACCGGAAAACTTTAACGCAAGTGTGAAAGTACCCTTAGCCAATACAAGCCTGCAGGTCTTTCTCTTCATATCCCAACTGCCATACGCAAGGTCACATGTCCCTTATCAGCCTATAGAAGTTCGCCTGCCCTTAGTCTCCACATACACAGTTTTACTCCAGGTTTCCATAACAACCCAGCCATTTTTCTTCACTGCTGTAGGTCAGCTTTAGGCTAGGGCTGAACGACACATAGGGTACAACTACACTGCTACACGTGTCGCGCGACTGATAGTTTATGGTGTTGCACTACGACAACCATGTTATAAGGGAAAATAATACAATCTACAGAACACCGATCCCAAGCCCGAACTTCTGTGAAGAAGTTCAGGTTTGGGTACCAAATATGCGCGATTTTTTTTTTCACGCGAGTGCAAAACGCATTACAATGTTTTGCACTCGCGCAGAAAAATCGTGTGTTCCCGTAACGCACCCGCACATTTTCCCGCAACGCCCGTGTAAAAGGTGCCTAAGGCTACTTTCACATCTCCAGTCTGAATTCTGGCAGGTCATTCTGCTGCCAGATGTGGACCGAATGTCCCCTGGTCTACTTAATGGGGTCCAGCCGAGATCCATACGCATTCTGGCAGACAAGCGGAAAACCGACCGGACACAAACCGCTGCACGCCGCTTGTCTGCCTTCACGGCCATGCCGGAGTTTCACACTGGAGGTGTGAAAGTAGCCTAATGTGTAGCATTGGGCATCTCTCTACATCTAAACAAAGGCTCATGTCCATGTAGGAGAGTGTTTGATGGGTGAACTTAGTAGATGTGATTGTTAATCGCCTCTTTTTGCATGACTTTTACCTTCTGCTGCACGACAACCACCCTGTGGGATACCCCGTCAACCACTTAAAGGAGTGTTCCAGGATTTTAATACTAATGTAGTATTCCTCAGGAAAGCTCATCAATATCTGAGCAGAAGGTGATTGACACCCCACTCCCCTGCCCATCAGATGTTCCCGAGTACCCCTGGTAGACTGGCACAGGAACGAGCAAGTGCACTCGATTGTTTCCAGAATCCCATAGAAGTGAATGGAGAGAGCACCACGCAGGCGCAGCCACCTCTCCATTTACCTCTATGGCAGTTCCAGAAACAGCAAAGCCAGCACTTTGAATGGGGTGGCTGTGCTGTTCGAGAGATGGAGGTGGGTTCGCACCCATCGGACATTAATTTCATATGTCACTGAAGTGCGAGATGGCCCAACCTCTTTAAGGTGGCCATACACATTAGATAGAAGCTGGGTCATGGTTGAACAGAGACAATCAATCATCTGGTGAGCGTTCATTGTGCAGATACGGCCACACACATCTTAGTCCAGTGATGGTGAACCTTTTAGAGACCGAGTGCCCAAACTGCAACCAAATACCCACTTATTTATCGCAAAGTGCCAACACGGCAATTTAACCCGAATACCAATATAGTATATCTTCCATGTACTTTATCATTTAGCTATAATAGCTTAATAGCCTACATTCAGTGCGCTGCCTGTGCTGTTCATAGTGCGCCTGCGCTGATGAATGGCAGGAAAAGGCTAAAGCATATTGGTACGCCATAGACTTTCTCCAAGGCGCGGGTGCCCACAGAGAGGACTCCGAGTACCGCCTCTGGCACCCGTGCCATAGGTTCGCCATCACTGTCTTAGTCCATATTGGCCGTTACAGTTGTTCAAACTGCCCATACACGTTCAATGAACGCAGGCGATGGACAAAAGAAAACGTTTCAAATGATAATGGTCTGTCACTGGTCAGCTAAAACCATCCTTTCTTGTTACATTTCACCCATCAAACCTTAGTTTTGGTTGAATTTGATGAACTTTAGGACAATATCTATGGCCACCTTTGCATGCCATCCCACAGTACCATGAAGAAATGTGAACAGTGGCAAGACGGAACAAGTACCGGTAATGCATGGAAATAAACAGCACTTTAATGGGGTTGTGCAAGAATGGCTGGACCTGTAAAGGAAAGATGACTTACCTGCTTCCTGCTCCTACTCAAGGCTTACAATGCTCCAAGGCAGGGTTTCTCAACTCCGGTCCTCGGGACCCACCTACCAGTCTGGATTTGAGAATATCCCACAGAATGAATACCTGTGGTAAGTCCTGATGCATTGACACTAATTATATCACCTGCTCAATACTAAGGAAATCCTGAAAACATGACTGGTAGGTGGGTCCCGAGGACCGGAGTTGAGAAACCCTTCTCCAAGGGCTTCTTCAATATCAACATCAAGTTTGACATTGCCACAGCCAATCACTGGCTGCAGCACAGACCAGATCCCCTCACATCATGACAAATGATCACATGACGATCTGGTCTCCACCGCAGGCCTGGAGGAGAAGGAGCCAGCGCTGGGAAGCAGGTAAGTCATCTTTCCTTTACAGGTCCAGCCAAGTGGACCCTCCACCATTCTTGCACAACCCCTTTAATCAGTTTATGTCATTTATATTAAACCAGAGAACGCGTTCAAATGAGAAATTGTATAGAAATCTGAAAATCTCTCTGTCCTTTCTGTGGTGGATCTGCTCACAATTTTTGCACGGGTCTTTGGTCTGGTTTAATGTTCCGCATAATTTAAGCTCAATCATCTTCCTACTGGAGGAAGGAGGGCCAGTTCTGTAGAAAACATTCATGTACACGGATACTTTTTCATGCAAATCCAGAGAGAACACAAGTTGGTTCCTCCATGGAGAACATAAAAAGCCTTTTCCCTCCTCTCAGCTCTTTCCATTCACTTTTCTGGCACTGGTATCACACTTGGAAGAAGACTATGTGAACCCAAGTCTAGTTCTCAAGGTCCGAACAATGCACTTTGGACATTTAATTAGCAAGTTGTCACTTGAGCTACCATAAAAGAGCTCTTCTAAAACAGCAAGCTAATCAAGTAAGAAAGCGGCTATACCAGGAGAAGGATGGCGCTTCCAGTAGAAATCGGGCCCAGTTATTACACAAGCTTCCAGTTCACACGGTTGCCCCATCTCTAGCCTCCAGGTCAGGGGATCTCCTGCGTTATGGTCTGTGTGTGTGCCGGGAATAGCACAAGTTTCACCAAAGATATTCTGCCGCTTTCATCTTTTTAATAATTGTCTTTCTCCACCAATATTATGTGACATTTTTTGAAAAATCATAATTCCTGTAATTCAACACTATACATTAGTTTGATGCAATCCAGTCCGTTTCTGTCAAGCAGAAAATCAAATCTGACCCTGCTTTGAATAGGTGTACATTGCGTTTAAGGCTACTTTCACACTCGCGTTTGGTGCGGAACCGTCATGGATCTGCACAAACGTTTCCGTTCAGATAATACAACCGCATGCATCCGTTCAGAACGGATCCGTTTTTTATTATCTGTAAGGGCTCTTTCACACTTGCGTTGTCCGGATCCGGCGTGCACTCCATTTGCCGGAATTACACGCCGGATCCGGAAAAACGCAAGTGAACTGAAAGCATTTGAAGACGGATCCGTCTTCAAAATGCGTTCAGTGTTACTATGGCAGCCAGGACGCTATTAAAGTCCTGGTTGCCATAGTAGGAGCGGGGAGCGGGGGAGCAGTATACTTACAGTCTGTGCGGCTCCCGGGGCGCTCCAGAATGACATCAGAGCGCCCCATGCGCGTGGGGCGCCCTGACGTCACTCTGGAGCGCCCCGGGAGCCGCGCGGACTGTAAGTATACTGCTCCCCCGCTCCCTGCTACACTTTACCATGGCTGCCAGGACTTTAGCGTCTTGGCAGCCATGGTAACCATTCAGAAAAAGCTAAACGTCGGATCCAGCAATGCGCCAAAACGACGTTTAGCTTAAGGCCGGATCCGGATTAATGTCTTTCAATGGGCATTAATTCCGGATCTGGCCTTGCGGCAAGTGTTCAGGATTTTTGGCCGGAGCAAAAAGCGCAGCATGCTGCGGTATTTTCTCCGGCCAAAAAACGTTCCGGTCCGGAACTGAAGACATCCTGATGCATCCTGAACGAATTTCTCTCCATTCAGAATGCATTAGGATAAAACTGATCAGGATTCTTCCGGCATAGAGCCCCGACGACGGAACTCTATGACGGAAGAAAAGAACGCAAGTGTAAAAGAGCTCTAACATAGCCAAAACGGATCCATTTTTTATTATCTGTAAGGGCTCTTTCACACTTGCGTTGTCCGGATCCGGCGTGCACTCCATTTGCCGGAATTACACGCCGGATCCGGAAAAACGCAAGTGAACTGAAAGCATTTGAAGACGGATCCGTCTTCAAAATGCGTTCAGTGTTACTATGGCAGCCAGGACGCTATTAAAGTCCTGGTTGCCATAGTAGGAGCGGGGAGCGGGGGAGCAGTATACTTACAGTCTGTGCGGCTCCCGGGGCGCTCCAGAATGACATCAGAGCGCCCCATGCGCGTGGGGCGCCCTGACGTCACTCTGGAGCGCCCCGGGAGCCGCGCGGACTGTAAGTATACTGCTCCCCCGCTCCCTGCTACACTTTACCATGGCTGCCAGGACTTTAGCGTCTTGGCAGCCATGGTAACCATTCAGAAAAAGCTAAACGTCGGATCCAGCAATGGGCCAAAACGACGTTTAGCTTAAGGCCGGATCCGGATTAATGTCTTTCAATGGGCATTAATTCCGGATCTGGCCTTGCGGCAAGTGTTCAGGATTTTTGGCCGGAGCAAAAAGCGCAGCATGCTGCGGTATTTTCTCCGGCCAAAAAACGTTCCGGTCCGGAACTGAAGACATCCTGATGCATCCTGAACGAATTTCTCTCCATTCAGAATGCATTAGGATAAAACTGATCAGGATTCTTCCGGCATAGAGCCCCGACGACGGAACTCTATGACGGAAGAAAAGAACGCAAGTGTAAAAGAGCTCTAACATAGCCAAAACGGATCCATCTTGAACACCATTGAAAGTCAATAGGGAACGGATCAGTTTTCTATTGTGCCATATTGTGTCAGTGAAAATGGATCTGTCCCCATTGACTTAAATTGTGTGTCAGGACGGATCCGTTTGCCTCCGCATCGTCAGGAGGACACCAAGACGCTGCAAGCAGCGTTTTGGTGTCCGCCTCCAGAGCGGAATGGAGGTGTAATGGAAGCAAACTGATGCATTCTGAGCGGATCCTTTTCCATTCAGAATGCATTAGGGCAAAACTGATCCGTTTTGGACCGCTTGTGAGAGCCCTGAACAGATCTCACAAACGGAAACCGAAACGCCAGTGTGAAAGTAGCCTAAATTTTCACCTCACATGGATCCAGAGATCTCCCCATCCATCGCTCGGCTTGATATTCGTCAGACTGACAGCTCAGGGCGCGTGTCCTTCCCGCTGAAGCTCTCTCCCTATTACAGCTCAGGGGACGTGTGCCGTTTTTGCTTCAGCTCTCTCCCTATTACAGCTCAGAGGGGCATGTCCTTTGTTCTGCAGCTCTCTCCCTATTACAGCTCAGAGGGGCATGTCCTTTTTCTGCAGCTCTCTCCTTATTACAGCTCAGAGGGGCATGTCCTTTGTGCTGCAGCTCTCTCTCTCTCTCTATTACAGCTCAGAGGGGCATGTCCTTTGTGCTGCAGCTCTCTCTCTCTATTACAGCTCAGAGGGGCATGTCCTTTGTGCTGCAGCTCTCTCCCTATTACAGCTCAGAGGGGCATGTCCTTTGTGCTGCAGCTCTCTCCCTATTACAGCTCAGAGGGGCATGTCCTTTGTGCTGCAGCTCTCTTCCTATTACAGCTCAGAGGGGCATGTCCTTTGTGCTGCAGCTCTCTCCCTATTACAGCTCAGAGGGGCATGTCCTTTGTGCTGCAGCTCTCTCCCTATTACAGCTCAGAGGGGCATGTCCTTTGTGCTGCAGCTCTCTCCCTATTACAGCTCAGAGGGTCATGTCCTTTGTGCTACAGCTCTCTCCCTGTAACTGTCACAACTTCTAACAGTACATACTGCTGAAGGATAGATGTGTGCAGTAGGTGGACATGCACATTACTATACAAATTTAACACCAGGCAGCACCATTAGGGTCCATTCACACGTGCGTATGTGTTTTGCGGAGCCGCGAAACACGGACACCGGTAATGTGTGTTCGTCGTGTGTGTTCCGTTTTGCGGACTGCACAACGCCAGCACTCTCATAGAAAATGCCTTTTCTTGTCAGCATTTATGATCCCATTGCAGCCAAAGGGGGTTTCGGCTGTGCCAGATACAGTGAACTCCAGCAGGCTGTTCCTCTGCTGGATTTCCCAATGCTGATGTCAACATAGCCTTACTACTTTCTCTCCTTTTAGTATACACACCTGATTTTGGCTTAAAGGGGTATTCCGGTTAGATTAAGTTATCCCCTATCCACAGGATGGGGGTAACTATTATATCAGTGGGGGTCCTACCGCTGAGTAGAACATGTGAGCGTCCACTGCATTCATTTGAATAGGAATTCTGGAGATAGCTGAGCACTGTACTCCACCATCTCCGGAACTCCCAAAGAAATGAATGGAGCGGCCACATGCATGTGCAACTAGCCGCTCCGTTCATTTCAGGGGTGGCAGCAGGGGGTACAGGGCGCCCATTCTCGTGACCGGTGGGGGCCGCACTTATTTAAGCGCTATCCCCTATGCTGTGGGTAGAGAAAGAGGTTTTCTCAATAGTTATAAAAAGATTAGCTTTCAACATAAAGGGACAGTTAAAAGAAGACATTTTCTAAATACATTGGTCAGTAGATTTTACTTTAGTCATGAACTATAGAGCCTAGACAGTTCAGCAGATCTCTCACTGCACACAGGTGTCTATGGTAACCTGATTATCTGAGAGTAGGAGTGACCTAGGCCCCTTTCACACGGGCGTCACGGAAGAGGTCCGGATGAGTTGAGGGAAACCCGCGCGAGTGCGCACACACAAGTTGTCACAGTCCCTCAGGAGACTGATGTCAGGAAATGAAGGCGTTTGGCTGAGCATGGATAAATCTAACAGCCTCCTTGATTTCTCTTGATTCAGTGTTGATAGGGTTAATGACCACTTCCCTTTCCTCAGCTGTTGCTCAGTGGTCATCACTTCTACCCTTTATAGTCTCACCCCTCCCTTCTGACTATGTGGTTGATAGCTTCATTTGGGTTTGGCTGAGCTCGTGTGAGATCCTCTCTGGTGGTCCCGGTCTGCCATCTCTGCAGAAGTTAAGTGTTTGTTTGTATTTGTTATATTCCCTGTTGTTGTATCTGGACCTGAGACAGAGACTTCCATTCATCCATCTGGGAGGAATGGGTTGTCTCTGGTCCTATACTTCTTCCAGGGCATTATAGGGAAATCAGGGCCTAGGTATCCTGCTTATGAATATTCCTACCTTCAAGGTCTATTCATACTGATAGGTAGTCAGGGACCAGATTAGTGTTGTCTAGGAGATGACCTGTTTCTTCTCTAGTTTCCAGGCCCAGTTACTGTTCCCCTTCCCTCCTGTGTTCAGTGTGGTCGAACCCCACCCCACTGATTGTGACCCAATTTCAGTCAGTTTTGTGTGTTCAGTTTTTTCCACAAAACTTTTTAATGCATTTTGCACGTGCATGATAAAAAACGGAATGTTGGGACCCAGACCCGAACTTCTTCACTGGGGTTTGGGTCGGTGTAATGTAGATTTTATTATTATTTTCCATTATAACATGGTTATAATGGGAAAAAATTAGCATTCTTTTAGGGCTGCAACGATTAATCGATGTAATCGATTATATTCGATAACTGGATTCGTTGTCGACGAATCGAGTTATCGAATAATCGCCAATTCGTTGCTATTCGGGCGGGCGGGCGGTCGCTGCATCTTTATTTTACCTTTTTACAATGACGCTCCCGCTCCTGTAACAGCCAGGCAGAGCGGATGGCGGCGTAACGTCACTCACTCACGTGACACGCCTGCTCCGCCTCCTTCATTCATGAAGTGGGCGGAGCAGGCGCGTCACGTGATTGAGTGACGTTACGCCGCCGTCCGCTCTGCCTGGCTGTTACAAGAGCGGGAGCGTCATTGTAAAAAGGTAAAATAAAGATGCAAGCATCGGGGCCGGGGCTGTTAGGGGGAAGGGGGAGGGGGGATCTGTCTATGGCACTGCTATGGGAAGGGGGGTCTGTGTATAGCACTGCTATGGGGAGGGGGGAGGATCTGTCTATGGCACTGCTATGGGGAGGGGGGGTCTGTGTATGGCACTGCTATGGGAAGGGGGATCTGTGCACTGTTATGAGGAAAGGGATCTGTGCACTGTTATGCCCATAACAGTGCACATATCCCCCTCTCCATAACTACGTCGTCCACAGATCCCCCATAATAGTGTCGTCCACAGATCCCCCATAATAGTGTCGTCCACAGATCCCCCATAATAGTGTCGTCCACAGATCCCCCATAATAGTGTCGTCCACAGATCCCCCATAATAGTGTCGTCCACAGATCCCCCATAATAGTGTCGTCCACAGATCCCCCATAATAGTGTCGTCCACAGATCCCCCATAATAGTGTCTTCCACAGATCCCCATAATAGGCATAATAGTGTCGTCCACAGATCCCCCATAATAGTGTCGTCCACAGATCCCCCATAATAGTGTCGTCCACAGATCCCCCATAATAGTGTCGTCCACAGATCCCCCATAATAGTGTCGTCCACAGATCCCCCATAATAGTGTCGTCCACAGATCCCCCATAATAGTGTCGTCCACAGATCCCCCATAATAGTGTCGTCCACAGATCCCCCATAATAGTGTCGTCCACAGATCCCCCATAATAGTGTCGTCCACAGATCCCCCATAATAGTGTCGTCCACAGATCCCCCATAATAGTGTCGTCCACAGATCCCCCATAATAGTGTCGTCCACAGATCCCCCATAATAGTGTCGTCCACAGATCCCCCATAATAGTGTCGTCCACAGATCCCCCATAATAGTGTCGTCCACAGATCCCCCATAATAGTGTCGTCCACAGATCCCCCATAATAGTGTCGTCCACAGATCCCCCATAATAGTGTCGTCCACAGATCCCCCATAATAGTGTCGTCCACAGATCCCCCATAATAGTGTCGTCCACAGATCCCCCATAATAGTGTCGTCCACAGATCCCCCATAATAGTGTCGTCCACAGATCCCCCATAATAGTGTCGTCCACAGATCCCCCATAATAGTGTCGTCCACAGATCCCCCATAATAGTGTCGTCCACAGATCCCCCATAATAGTGTCGTCCACAGATCCCCCATAATAGTGTCGTCCACAGATCCCCCATAATAGTGTCGTCCACAGATCCCCCATAATAGTGTCGTCCACAGATCCCCCATAATAGTGTCGTCCACAGATCCCCCATAATAGTGTCGTCCACAGATCCCCCATAATAGTGTCGTCCACAGATCCCCCATAATAGTGTCGTCCACAGATCCCCCATAATAGTGTCGTCCACAGATCCCCCATAATAGTGTCGTCCACAGATCCCCCATAATAGTGTCGTCCACAGATCCCCCATAATAGTGTCGTCCACAGATCCCCCATAATAGTGTCGTCCACAGATCCCCCATAATAGTGTCGTCCACAATTTGTTTTAATATGGCCTTTGAACATAATTTTTCAAGTAAGATCATATAAACCTCTCTGTTTTGTCGTTTTTCCCGATTAATCGATTAATCGTAGAAATTAATCGGCAACTAATCGATTATTCAAATAATCGTTAGCTGCAGCCCTACATTCTTTAATACAGAATGCTTAGTAAAATGACCATTTAGGGTTAAAAAAAAAATAATTATATATATATATATATATATATATATATATATATATATATATATATATATATATATATATATATATATATACACACATACACAGTACAGACCAAAGGTTTGGAGACACCTTTTCATTCAAAGAGTTTTCTTTATTTTCATGACTATGAAAATTCTAGATTCACACTGAAGGCATCAAAACTATGAATTAACACATGTGGAATTATATACATAACAAAAAAGTGTGAAACAACTGAAAGTATGTCATATTCTAGGTTCTTCAAAGTAGCCACCTTTTGCTTGTATTACTGCTTTGCACACTCTTGGCATTCTCTTGATGAACTTCAAGAGGTAGTCACCTGAAATGGTTTTCACTTCATAGGTGCACCCTGTCTAAGGTTTAATAAGTGGGATTTCTTGCCTTATAAATGGGGTTGGGACCATCAGTTGCGTTGTGGAGAAGTCAGGTGGATACACAGCTGATCGTCCTACTGAATAGACTGTTAGAATTTGTATTATGGCAAGAAAAAAGCGGCTAAGTAAAGAAAAACGAGTGGCCATCATTACTTTAAGAAATGAAGGTCAGTCAGTCCGAAAAATTGAGAAAACTTTGAAAGTGTCCCCAAGTGCAGTCACAAAAACCATCAAGAAACTGGCTCACATGCTGACCGCCCCAGTAAAGGAAGACCAAGAGTTACCTCTGCTGCGGAGGATAAGTTCATCCGAGTCACCAGCCTCAGAAATCGCAGGTTAACAGCAGCTCAGATTAGAGACCAGGTCAATGCCACACAGAGTTCTAGCAGCAGACACATCTCTAGAACAACTGTTAAAAGGAGACTGTGTGAATCAGGCCTTCATGGTAGAATATCTGCTAGGAAACCACTGCTAAGGACAGGCAACAAGCAGAAGAGACTTATTTGGGCTAAAGAACACAAGGAATGGACATTAGACCATCTGGAAATCTGTGCTTTGGTCTGATGAGTCCAAATTTGAGATCTTTGGTTCCAACCACCGTGTCTTTGTGCGACGCAGAAAAGGTGAACGGATGGACTCTACATGCCTGGTTCCCACCGTGAAGCATGGAGAAGGAGGTGTGATGGTGTGGGGTGCTTTGCTGGTGACACTGTTAGGGATTTATTCAAAATTGAAGGCATACTGAACCAGCATGGCTACCACAGCATCTTGCAGCGGCATGCTATTCCATCCGGTTTGCGTTTAGTTGGACCATCATTTATTTTTCAACGGGACAATGACCCCAAACACACCTCCAGGCTGTGTAAGGGCTATTTGACCATGAAGGACCTGGCCTCCACAGTCACCAGACCTGAACCCAATCGAGATGGTTTGGGGTGAGTTGGACCGCAGAGTGAAGGCAAAAGGGCCAACAAGTGCTAAGCATGTCTGGGAACTCCTTCAAGACTGTTGGAAGACCATTTCAGGTGACTACCTCTTGAAGCTCATAAAGAGAATGCCAAGAGTGTGCAAAGCAGTAATCAAAGCAAAAGGTGGCTACTTTGAAGAACCTAGAATATGACATATTTTGAGTTGTTTCACACTTTTTTGTTATGTATATAATTCCACATGTGTTAATTCATAGTTTTGATGCCTTCAGTGTGAATCTACAATTTTCATAGTCATGAAAATTAAGAAAACGCTTTGAATGAGAAGGTGTGTCCAAACTTTTGGTCTGTACTGTATATACTACAAAAAAATTACTCACCTCATCCACTTGATCGCGCAGCCATTATTGTCTTTTTTTTTCCTTAAAGGACCTTCGCTGACGTCATTGCGCTCACCACGTGGTGATGTCAGCGCAGGTCCTGCTGAATGAAGATAGAAGGTTCTTCTATCTTCATTCAGCAGGACCTGCGCTGACGTCACCGGGCTCCCCACGTGGTGAGCGCAATGATGTCAGCGAAGGTCCTTTTGCAGGTCCTTCAAGAAGAAAGAAAGAAGACAATAATGGCTGCGCGATCAAGTGGATGAGGTGAGGAATTTTTTGTAGTATTCTTTTTTTAACCCTAAATGGTCATTTTACTAAGCATTCTGTATTAAAGAATGCTATTATTTTCCATTATAAGCATGTTATAATGGAAAATAATAAAGTAAATAGACTTTAATGGGGTCCTGGGGCTCATCCCTATTTATTCACATCTCCTTAGCAACCATCCGTGAAAATCGCATTGCATCCGCACTTGCTTGTTGATGCAATGCGATTTTTACGCAGCCCCATCATTTCTATGGGCCTGAAAAACACAATATAGAACATGCTGCGATTTTCACGCAACGCACAAGTGATTCGTGAAAAACATCGCCCATGTACACAGCTCCATTGAAATGAATGGGTCACGCATTGTACCTGCGCAGAAAACTCACCCGTGTGAAAGGGGCCATAAGGTTTAGCAAGATTACCTGCAGTAAGCAAAAGGTCCAAGTGTTGTGAGGACTGAGAGGCATGGCTTTACCTGTAATTGTGTTAGAGATCACAATCTCCTGCTCTGTCAGAATAAGGCCCCTTGCAGACGAGCGTTCCTCCCGCAGCGAGTTCGCAACGTAGGTCCCGGCCTGACCTCCCAGCACTGACCGGATTCACATAGCATTATATTGATTTATGATGCTATGTAACACTTACAGTTCTGGAATGTATTGGATAACACTGACAGCATTATGCCAGCGTTTTCCAATACATTCCAGAACTGTAAGGGTTACATAGCATCTAGGGCTGCAGCTAACGATTATTTGAATAATCGACTAGCTGTCAATTTCATCGATTAATCGGGAAAAACACAAATGACAAAAAATATTTATATGATTTTACTTGAAAAATTATGTACAAAAACCATATTAAAACAATCTTCAGAGTTACATAATTATAAAAATGCAATAGGAAAAGGGGGACAAAATTTTTATTGAGGGAGGGGCCTATTTACATTTTAACAAAACTAGTCTGTATACCCTAGTATGTACACTCCTATTATACACATGGGGGTATGTGCCGACTGGGAAGAGCATTGCATCATAGTGTCTGGACTACAGACACTAGGGTGCAATGCTTTGCACATACCCCCATGTGTATAGCAATGTGCAAAGGCCTGGGACACTGTGGCAATGCGGCAGTAACAGTGGCAGCATGAGCCCTGAGCAGAGCACATTATACAGCGGGCAACTGGCCTACCGACAGCAGGTGGGCTTAGCGTGGTACGGATGAGGTCCTCCGGGGCAGGCTGAGGCTCTGTAAATGTGCACACGACGTAGCATTATGCACGAAGTAGTGCATCAGGTGGTGATTGTGTGTGTGGGGTGTGGGGTGTGGGGGGGCAAGCACACTACCACGGCACGGGTAAGGTAAAATTACAGGGAGCGTTGACTCGCGGACACCACGCGTGCACCCTCAGAAGTCTTTTCTCCTTACCCTCACACTGCGCATGCACAGATTGTGTAATCTCCTTACCCTCACAAGGGTTAGGATTATGCCCCTTCAATATGCTGGGACTTAAAGGGAATCTGTCACCTAGTTTTACCCTATAGAGCTGCGGACATGCACGGATAGATGTCCGCAATATACCTGTCCCACAGCTCTTTTTTGTTTTTTTCGTTTAAAAAATGATTTTATAGATATGTAAATTGGCCAAGTAAGGTACCCAAGGCGTGCTTACTTACAGTTTAGGAGCCCAGCACCGCCTGCATCCAGGAATCTCCTCATTGCTCACAGTTACAGTGCCCTAATCTTGCGATGCGCAAACTAGCGCATGCGCAGTTCGTTTACTGATGCCAGCAAAGGGAACGAACACTTTGCTGGCACTGTGCATGCGCTAGCTCGCACATCGCGAGATATGGCACTGTAACTTTGTGAGCAAGGAGGAGATTCCTGGATGCAGGCGGTGCTGGGCTCCTAAACCATAAGTAACCAGAGGTCCAAAACTGATCAGTTTTGCCCTAATGCATTCTGAATAGATAAGGATCCGCTCGGAATGCATCAGTTTTCCTCCGTTCCGCCTCCAGACCGGAATGGAGGCAGACACCAAAATGCTGCTTGCAGAGTTTTGGTGTCCGCATAACGATGCAGAGGAAAACGAATCCTGACACACAATGTAAGTCAATGGGGACGGATCCGTTTTCACTGACAATAGAAAACTGATCCGTTCCCCATTAACTTTCAATGGTGTTCAAGACTGATCAGTCATGGCTATAGAAGACATAATACAACTGGATCTGTTCATAATGGAAGCAGGCGGTTGTATTATTGTAACGGAAGCGTTTTTGCTGACCCATAACAGATCCGCAAAAAACACTAATCTAAAAGCAGCCTGAGTTTGCTTTTCCTCTGAGCTCATGTTTGGAGAGGCTAGCTGCTCTGATGGCTCCTATATGCTATACATAAAATATAAGGGGTGTAGTAGCCCAGAGGGGAGAATCGTGGATGGTCAGTACGTCTCCCTGAGAATGTATGCCTCAGTGATATAATTCCCGGAAATAAGTATACCAGTAACATTAGGTTGCTGGGAGGTTTTCATTAAAGTGGATTTTGGGTCCGGGTCTTCGGAGTGACCAGAGAGCTTGGGTGGAATAGGTCACTCCCATACTCCATCCAGGGTTTTCCTACTGTGTGGTTAAAAAGGATGTGGGACTCTCAGCTGAGGAGATAGTGTGCACAGGCTAACTAAAGCTGAACAAGCTAAGAGGGAGGATTTGGTCCCTGAAAGACCCCCGAGAGTGGTGAGATCATATTGTTGTTACCTGATTTGGACTGAACACAAAATGTGGGACTTTAAGTTATGCAATATTTGTGGGCTGAAGAAAGCTTAAAGTTTGGACATGTTTACTTTTGTTTGCTGAAATAAACACTGCCTGTGGTGAAGAGTGAACTGACACGCGTGTATGTGTGCACAGTGACAGAGTTAAAACCCCCACAGGGGGAAACGGTTTCCTAACATCTCAAATTCATTAAAGGGGTTCTGCACTTTCATTTAACTGATGAACTATCCTCTGGATAGATCAGCTTCTGATCGGCGGGGACGGGGCTAAGCTCTGTTCACTTGTTGTGACGTCAGTGAGAAGGCCGCAGCGCTGCTGGAGCGCCGCTGCCTTCTCAAACAGCTGATCAGCGGGGGGTCCCAGGTGTCGGACCCTCGCCGACCAGAAGCGGATCTAACCAGTAGATAGATCATCAGTTAAATTAAAGTGCAGAACCCCTTTAATACAGAAATACAAAAAAGCTTAAAGAGGTATTCTCATCTTAGACAATGGGGGCATATCGCTAGGATAGGTGTGGGTCCCTCTGGGACCCGC
Organism: Bufo gargarizans; assembly: GCF_014858855.1. Taxonomy (NCBI): domain Eukaryota; kingdom Metazoa; phylum Chordata; class Amphibia; order Anura; family Bufonidae; genus Bufo; species Bufo gargarizans. The sequence continues at coordinate 619,336,829 of NC_058080.1, forward strand.
ACCTAGAAGGAGAACAGAGCCTGGGAGAGTTGTGGCTGGAGGACCCCAGGTTTCCCAGGGTCTGTCCACCAGCAGGCACAGCTCCCCACCTCTCTCATTGAAGTGAATGGGAGCGCACCGCACATGCGCGGCCACCGCTCCCATTCATTTCTATGCCAGTGCTCTGCTATTTTCAACGGCTCCATAGAAATGAAAGGAGGGCGGCTGCACATGCTCGGTGCGCCCTCCCCAAGTTTCTCCGCTCCATTCTCCTTGTAGGTGCGGGTCCCAGAGTTGGGACCCGCACCTATCAGACAATAGGGGGCATATCCTAGCGATATGCCCCCATTGCCTAAGATGGGAATACCCCTTAAAATTAAGTTATCGCTTAAACATGCACCATCTAACATAGTCGGCGCAGGCACAGTGAGGAAGCCGGCATCAGGAGTGCGGGATTCACTCATTGCGCCAAATACAGAAGCGCACGGCGCAGGCATTGGTACACAATACTTAGAAGTTTCACGTCAATCAACAGGAGCGGGGCGGAGAGACGCGATGGGCGGCAGAAATGGTTAGTGGAAGGAGCCTCTAGGTGCTGAAAAGACGCCCACATAGCACCTAGAGGCTCATTTGCATATCAATAAAAGTACTTTTTAAGGTTAACGGCAGCAGACAAAGTTGATAAAAGAACACAGTTAGGTACTGACTGACTAGCGATGTGCTAGTGTCAGCAGCTAAATAGGTCAAAATCTGGTGGTAGAAGCCCTTTAACATTGACCTTCATAATGGCAGAACATACAAGTTCATTTCTCAAGCTTTTACAACCTGCCAAGTCTGTGGTACAACCAGAACCATTGTACAGACCAGCACCAGATCCCGCAGTCCTGTTATTCCCGTCCATCGGACCCTATTCTGCTGCTGGTATGTCAGCAAGAAGTAGGGCACGGGTGACACGTTCCATGCAACATGAAGAGTGCAACGTTGCTGCATGCCACCATCGTTGTCGCATGTCGTCTTCATAAACGCCGCGGTCACGTGGGCGTGTGGCTGCAGCGGGCTCTAATGAAGACTGAACTGCCTAGTTGGTCTGTATTGTTAATGGCCCTGCAGCACCTTCAATACTGTGCAGCCATTAACGCCACAGTCCAACTAAACGGAGCAGTCTTAATTAGCTTAAAGAGGTTATCTAGGTAAAGATTACCTATCCTCAGGATACGTAGTCATTATCCCATCCGCAGGGGTCAGAGTCCCAGCACCCTAGCTGATAAGCTGTTTCAGGGAGCCCCTGCCCTCAGAGGGCTGGTGAGTGCTCCCAACAGCTTTCCAAAGACAGCGCCATACATTGTATAGTGGCAGTGCTTGGTATTGCAGCTCAGCCACATTCACTGCAATCAGGCCACGCGGCTGATATATGCCGACATCACATGGACTAGGAAGAGCCACAGCGCTCATGCAGCGGCCGGCCTCTAACAGCTGATTGGCAGGGGTCCCACTGATCAGAAAATTACAGCGACACGCGATCATGCTGAGTGGCCGTACCCTAACACACCAATCCACTGTTCTCATGGGAGATAAGCTGTTACCAGAGATGTCTGATTATGTAATGAACAGGGAGGGGAGGGGGCACTGCTAGGCGTCTCCTATCTACTCTGAAGCGGGCTGCTGAAATCCAGCATGCCTGATCCCTATCTCTCCTGACATTAATCACTTGGAGGCTGACAGGACCTAATGTGTATGGCCTAACACAACTACAGGAGCAGACTACACAAGGTGAATTTGCATCACAATGGGCCTCGCCCTTCTCCTATTTGTGTGTTAATGTGGACAGAGTACACAAACGCGCGGTGTGAATGAGCGTTTAGAATTCCACACTGATCTACATCAACCACCCATCTGCTGCCTTATTTTAGCCAAGCACCTCTCTCGCACCATGTCCAATAGGTTTCTAAAGCCAGTGGAGCAGATATCCATGGAAACTCAATGAGGAACGCCTGTATAAACTGCTGCGGGCTCCAGAAAAGGTTTACATTCTCTATAGAACAAGCACAATCTAGTTTAAATAAACAGAAGTGCCATAAAAGCAATGTTACATGGAAATATTATAAGAAATTAAAATATATAGCCGTTCACACTCCTGCTTGACCTGACAACAACGCGTATTTAGGGCAATATGGATTTTGGACCACTACATGTGCACTGCCCTATACAGGTCTCATGCACACAGCTGTGTCCGTATTGCTGCCACAAACCACAGATCTGTAAAATACAGACACCTTCTATGTGCATCACTAGAAATGACTATTCTTGTCTGCAAAACAGACAATAGGACATGTTCTGTATATTGCGGATATGGAGAGCACAGAGATTACATACTACATCCATGCGCTGTCCTTTTTTGCAGACCCATAGAAATGAATGGGTCCAAGTTCAATCTGCAAAAAAAGGGGTTCAGACAAGGATGCGAAACATGGTTGAGTGTATGAGGCCATATACTGTATCAGCACAATGGTGCCCAACAGAACATTCATATGGCTTCTGCCAGGTTAAAGGGTTTCTACCACTTGCAGATCACATATTTGGTGATCAGACACTAGCGATCCGCTAGTGTCTGATGTAGCTTACAAGCTAATTATTACCTTAATCCGTTCGGCCCATACCTCAAAAAAAGCACTTATATCTTTATGCAAATGAGCCTCTAGGTGCTATGCAGGCGTTTTTCCAGCACCTAGAGGCTCCGTCTACCTTGCAGTTTGCCGCCCAGCGCCTCGCTCCAGCACGCCCATCTTCAACTCTATTCGATCCTCCCCCTGCTTCTGCCTTCCGAAATCTCGCGCCTGCGCCGTTCGTCGCGGCATTCGGCGCAGGCGCAGTCAATGTCTGACCGCTCCGTGCTCAGACATTTCCACTGCGCCGATGTCATCGGCGCAGGCGCAGTGGAAATGTCTGAGCACGGAGCGGTCAGACATTGACTGCGCCTGCGCCGAATGCCGCGACGAACGGCGCAGGCGCGAGATTTCGGAAGGCAGAAGCAGGGGGAGGATCGAATAGAGTTGAAGATGGGCGTGCTGGAGCGAGGCGCTGGGCGGCAAACTGCAAGGTAGACGGAGCCTCTAGGTGCTGGAAAAACGCCTGCATAGCACCTAGAGGCTCATTTGCATAAAGATATAAGTGCTTTTTTTGAGGTATGGGCCGAACGGATTAAGGTAATAATTAGCTTGTAAGCTACATCAGACACTAGCGGATCGCTAGTGTCTGATCACCAAATATGTGATCTGCAAGTGGTAGAAACCCTTTAAAGGGGTTGTCCAGGTTTAGAGCTGAACCTCGACAGCCCTCCATTTTCACCCAGGCAGCCCCCCTGACATGAGCATCGGAGCAGTTCATGCTCCGATGCTCTCCTTTGCCCTGCGCTAAATTACACATGGCAAAGGCATTTTTCTGAGTTCCGGTGACGTACCGGGCTCTCTATGGGGCTGACAGGAAGCCCGGTGACGTCACCGGCACTGATGGGCGGGATTTGGCTCTGCCCTAGCCAGTAAAACGGCTAGGGCAGAGCTAAAGCCCGCCCCTCAGAGCCGGTGACGTCACCGAACACACTGCTGGGCGGAAGTTACCGCCCGGCAGTGTGTTATTGAAAACAAAAGATCCCGTGCCCTGCGCGATCTAGCGCAGGGCACTGGAGCGCATCGGAGCATGAGATGCTCCGATGCTAGGCTCAGGGGGGCTGCCGGGGTGAAAATAAGGGTATGTCCGGGTTCAGCTCTGAACCTGGACAACCCCTTTAATGGAGCCTTATACACATACACTGCCCGTCAAAAATATTTATTCAGACCTCCTTTAGCTTTGATTACGGCACACATTCGCTGTGGCATTGTTTCGATAAGCTTCTGCAATGTCACAAGATTTATTTCCATCCAGTGTTGCATTAATTTTTCTCCAAGATCTTGCATTGATGTCTGACTGCTGCGCAAAGCCTTCTCCAGCACATCCCAAATGGAGCTAAGGTCTCGACTTTGTGGTGGCCAATCCATGTGTGAAAAATGATGTCTCATGCTCCCTAAACCACTCTTTCACAATTTGAGCCCGATGAATCCTGGCATTGTCATCTTGGAATATGCCCATGACATCGGGGGGAAAAAGTCCATTGATGAATAACCTGGTCATTCAGTATGTTCAGGTAGTCAGCGGACCTCATTCTTGGCGCTCATACTGTTGCTGAACCTAGACCTGACCAACTGCAGCAACCCCAGATCATAGCACTGCCCCCACAGGCTTGTACAGTAGGCACGATGGGTGCATCACTTCATCTGCCTCTCTTCTTACCCTGATGCCCCCATCACTCTGGTACAGGGTAAACCTGGACTCATCAGACCACATGACCTTCTTCCATTGCTCCAGAGTCCAATCTTTATGCTCCCTAACAAAATGAAGCCTTCTGGTTTGCCTCACTGATTAGTGGTTTTCTTACGGCTACACAGCTGTTCAGTCCCAATCCCTTGAGTTCCCTTCGCATTGTGTGTTTGGAAATTCTCTTACTTTCACTATTAAACATAGCCCTGAGTTTTACTGTTTTTCTTCGATTTGATTTCACCAAACGTTTAAGTGATCGCCCATCACGATCATTCAGGATTTTTTCCCGCCACATTTCTTCCTCAAATACGATGGGTCCCCACTATCCTTAGTTTTTAATAATGCGTTGGACAGTTCTTAACCCAATTTTAGTAGTTTCTGCAATCTCCTTAGATGTTTTCTCTGCTTGATGCATGCCAATGATTTGACCCTTCTCAAACAGACTAACATCTTCTCCACGACCACGAGATGTGTCTTTCGACATGGTTGTTTAAGAAATGAGAAGCAACTCATTGCACCAGTTGGGGTTAAATAACTTATTGCCAGCTGAAAGATAATCGCCCATGCAGTAATTATCCAATAGGAGGCTCAGAACTATTTGCTTAGTTAAATCCAGGTGGCGAATATTTTTTTGGGACAGGCAGTGTATTTGATACTATATGCTTAGAGCTTTTCCTTGCATATAGGGATTCGCATGAAACTTTGTTAGAATATGTACGGGGCGAGCTCTCCGTACAGTATTAGAATGTATTTGCTCATATGAGCTGAAGTTATTACTTTGTGAAGTCTCGCGGGACTTAGGGTAATAACTTCAGAAGTTAATTTTTACTATTAAAAACCTTTTACCCGAACTCTGTTTTGGTTCCAAGTGGTACCTTCACATTTTCTGTGCTGCCATATTATGGTGCCACACTGCCCACGGGTGTTTTGGATCTCCTGCTTCTTCAAACATCCCAAAGCCAAGTGCTTGTTGTGTTTTGTTCTAGGTCTCAGGGAGACGCGGGTTCCTTAATCTGAGAAAGGACCATCTGTCTCTTCTCCTGCTACCTATTCTAGGGATTGTCAGTATCAGCAGGGCCTAGGCCTAGGTATCCGGCGTCTGAGCATTTTCACCATCAGGATCTGCTCATACTGGCAGGAGTTAGGGAAAGGCCTAGGGATTACTACCTCCATCCCTCTTCCTTAGCTTTTGAGGCCTAGACTGTTGTCTACTACTTTTGTGTGTATCTGGCGTTTTCCCCTTCCCCACTACCCGGGACAGCAAGCCCATCTATACATGAAACACTGTCCACAAACCACCATGAGCGCTGGGTGTGGCCTGGCACGGCATTTAAGGAGACACTGAAGCTAGCTCTCCCGGATGAAAATCCGGTAATCCTCCTCCATCCATTCAGTATACACACTGGAGTTTGGCCAAGCCGAGCATCCCCATTATGAAGCATCAAAGTAAGAAGGCGAGCATCCCCATTATGAAGCATCAAAGTAAGAAGGCAAGGGGAGTGCTCAAAGCAAGATGGTGTGGAATAAAGGCAACAGAGATAGCGGCGCGATTAGAGAAATTTGCAAGACTTGCGCCCACAAACACCCCCGATGAGTCACAGAGAGCTGGGTGTACTCGTCGCTTAGTGCCAATACAGCGAAAATAATAGTGAGCAATGGGGCTGTTGGAGAGGCAGCACTGAATATGGCGGCTGGAGCTGGAGAAAGCAATGCAGAGCCTACACCGGAAGCTGCTGAACCTACCATCAAAGATGTACTCAAGGCAGCCTGGGTCCAGTGGGTGCACTAATATCACCAGGATACATACTGGAGCTTGGCTCGGTTATTCGTCCCCCAGACAATAATCGCGAGCGCAAATTTATTTTGTAAAGTATGGCAGAAACTGAGAGACGTCACAAAAATCTGGGGATGTTGTGACCTTACACCTCTCTGGAGCAATCATACTTTATTAGAACTCGAAAAAGTTAGAAGGTTTTGGTAACTGGGAAAGTAAGGGCATATACTGGTTGTCACAACTCTCTATTAATGGGATACTCAAAAGCTTTGAACAACTGACGGAGGAGTTTGGCCTCACTAATAATCAGTTTTACCAGAATGCACAGTTACATCACGCATTGGCAGTGCAAGGAAGAGTAACTGATCTTACTGTACAAGCATATCCGAAAGGGAGGAGAGACTAAGGGAGCAATATCTGTCTTTTATAAGCTATTGCCTTCTTTCTATGTTATCATGCACAAAGCCATTGTTTTGGTCTGCATCCGAGCCGCAGTTTTGGCGGCTCGGATGCGGACCCGTTCACTTTAAAAGATGCGGACAGCACAAAAAATATATAACCTGTCCTATTATTGTCCGCGCTTTGCGGACAAGAATAGGCAGTTATATTAAAGGCTGTCCGTGCTGTTCTGTAATGTGCCAAACGCACACGTAAGCCATCAGCGATTTGCGGACCGCAAAACACAACGGTCATGTGCATGTAGCCCATCAGGAAGGCTTTCCACTGAAGGTCAGGAAGAAGTGGTCTCGAGAGATGGGTCCGATTACAGACTCACATTGGTCAGAGGTGCTATCTAAGGTACTTTCACACTAGCGTTATTCTTTTCCGGCATTGAGTTCCGTCCTAGGGGCTCAATACCAGAAAAGAACTGATCCGTTTTATCCCCATGCATTCTGAATGGAGAGCAATCCATTCAGGATGTCTTCAGTTCAGTCTTTTTGACTTTTCAGGAGGGAGATAATACCGCAGCATGCTGCGGTTTTATCTCTGTCCAAATTCTCTGGCATTTTTTCCCCATTGACATGCATTAACGCGGGATCCGGCCCAGAGTGTTCCGGCAAAACAGATCCAGCATTGCAGTCTGCGCATGCTCAGACCGCCAAAAATGTGAAAAAAATGAATAAAAAAAATGCCGGGTCAGTTTTTCCAGGTGACACTGGAGAGACGGATCCGTCATTTCAATGCATTTGTCCTACGGATCAGGATCCTGATCTGTCTGACAAATGCTGTCAGTTTGCATGCGTTTTGATGGATCCGGCAGGCAGTTCCCTGAAGTGTCAGTTTTGCAGTCAGCTGTTAGTATGGCTGTAAAGCCAATCCGGGCCGGTTCTTATTGGGAGCAGCCAAAGAGAAGGGTGGGTGGATGTTCCCCACGGTTCTATGCCGGGTTTTGGGCTGGGATATAAAAACCCAGCCAGCACGTTCAGCTGGGGTGGATTATCCTCCATGACAGAGAAGCTGTATCTTGAGAACTGCATGCTGGGGAAACGGGCCTCTAAAGCCTGCTGTGGACTGCGGGTGGAAGACTGCTGACCAGGTGAAGGTGGACTTTGTGTGGTGTGAACAGGCACCAAAACTGAACAGTTACTTTTGGCTTGTTTTTCCTATTGTGTGAATAAAACACTGAACTTTGCTTTACAACCTTGTTTTTGCCTCCGTACTGCGTCCGCTTACCCTGCCTACCAGAGCGAATCCCCAGAATGGGTATACGCAACACATCTAATTGCCTTAAGTGTGATATAGCAGAAGCACATCTAATCCATATGTTTTGGGAATGTGCTGCCTTGGGCCCTTTCTGGTGAGCAGTATTTTTGAGGTCTATAAAATCAGACTTCCAGCTGAACCGTTAACATGTGTACAGGGCTTATGACAAGAGTATTCCACAGAGGGTATTGGTATAAGTAGATCACTATATCAGGCTAGGAATATTGGATAAGCACTAATGTACCAACCAAAGAGGAATTTATTGCACGTATGAATGAGATAAATGGTTTAGAGAGGGTAGGGTATTATAAAAGAGATACTATTAAAAGGTTTGAGTCTATCTGGGGACCATGGCTGATTGGCTGGTGACGTCAGGATTGCCCTCTAGATGCCTGCTGACCATGTCAATAGGGTGATATTGCCAGGTAATATAAACATGGAAATGCTATAGGTCTGTTGGAATGTGAGACACATCAGGATTGAGGACTATAACATCACAAACCAATTGTATATGTTCAGTCTTTGGCTGGGTTTATATATGTTCATACATGTGGATTTGTACTAATTTGATATATGCACAAAATTGAGCAAATAAATAATAAAAATGATTTGATTTAAAAAATAAATGCCCTCTGGAGATAAATAAGCATACAGACGTTGCCCCTCGCCCACAGTATCTCAGGTCAGCGACTACAAGTGCTGTTCAGCTACCTGTCTATCAGGGGTCAGCGACCTCCAGCTGTTGTGAAACTACAACTTCCAGCATGCACACTTGCTTGGCTATTCTTGGTATGCCCGCAGAAGTCAATGGAACATTTTAGGAGTTGTAGCCTCCCAACAGCTGGCAGGACTGTTGTATATATTCTGACATTCTTACACAAACCGCCGGGGATCCCGGAATACATTCACCAGCCGCCCCAGGCAGTGCTCCACTGAACCATATGCCAGCCTTGTCCATACTCTACACTGGGCATCCACAATTAGGCTTTTCGGACACAAGGAACAGCAATGGAGACCTTGTCTACACAACAACCTTACTGGTAAACTGGCATCAGCCACCATATTAGCCCTGTCCAGCACAGCTCTTGATACACTGTCGAGGCTGTGTCCTCCCAGCAGGGGGGTCCTCTGCACCTCGTCCTGTGGGCACACTAGCAGCACCCACACTTAGTCACCCCCCTGGCATCTACACCCCCAGCTGCTGCCACCTGTGCCCCATGACAAACCAGCACCGCAGTAAACTCTGCCACTTCCTCTCCATTTTCAGCCTTTTATCTAAACAAACACCTTCTGTATGCCCCTTACTGGGCATTACTGCCACAGGTCAGTGCCTCCTCTAGAATAGTGGCACACTCCGCCGCCGCTTAGCACCGGGCACCCATTAGCCGCCCGTCTGCTTGCACTCACCCTTTATATTTACTCCTCCAACCGAGAAGGCAGCGCCGCCATCTTATGGTAGATGCTAGAATGGAGTTGTTAGAAGGAGGTATGTGACGTCACTGGTCACGTGCTCCTTCATGGTCACATGACGAAATGTGGGAAGTGCTGACAAACCCCGACTGCAGCAGCTTGTGGAGGGAGGAGGGGACAGCCTGCAAGCGGCAGTGTGAGGGAGGTGGGGGACAGCCTGCAAGCGGCAGTGTGAGGGAGACAGCCTGCAAGCGGCAGTGTGAGGGAGGAGGGGACAGCCTGCAAGCGGCAGTGTGAGGGAGGTGGGGGACAGCCAGCAAGCGGCAGTGTGAGGGAGGTGGGGGACAGCCTGCAAGCGGCAGTGTGAGGGAGGTGGGGGACAGCCTGCAAGCGGCAGTGTGAGGGAGGTGGGGGACAGCCTGCAAGCGGCAGTGTGAGGGAGGTGGGGGACAGCCTGCAAGCGGCAGTGTGAGGGAGGTGGGGGACAGCCTGCAAGCGGCAGTGTGAGGGAGGTGGGGGACAGCCTGCAAGCGGCAGTGTGAGGGAGGAGGGGACAGCCTGCAAGCGGCAGTGTGAGGGAGGATGTGCTGCTGTCCTGGAGTACACAGAGCAGCATATGGAGCTCATATAGGAGGGGGCAGTGGGGTTCGAGTGGAATATAATGCAATTACGGGAGTTTATAGTACAGATCCGGGTGTATTCTGGGCACATGAGGGTGCAGATCTTCAGTGAGGGTCTTAAAGGGGTATTCCCATCTTAGACAATGAGGGAATATATAGGTGCGGGTCCCACGGAGCGGGGAGCGCTGTGGCTGGAGGACCCAATCTTCTATGCTAATCTTCCCATAGAAGTGAATGGGGTCGCACCGCGCATGCACGGCCCATGCTCCCATTCTATTCTATGGGGCGGACGGGAATAGCCGAGCCAGCGCTTAGCTATTTTCGTCAGCCCCATAGAAATAAATGGAGGGCGGCTGCACATAGGGTTGGACGATATCAAAAATATTCAGACGATATAAAAAATTTTATCGCGATAACGATATATATCGCGATAAATACCCGTTTTAAAGAAAAAAACAAGGAGATGTTATACTGCATGGGGGGGCCCACAAGGAGACGTTATACTGTATGTGGGCAGCCACAAGAAGACGTTATACTGTATGGGGGGGCCACAAGGAGACGTTATACTGCATGGGGGCAGCCACAAGGAGACATACTGTATGTGGGCAGCCACAAGAAGACGTTATACTGTATGGGGGCGGCCACAAGGAGACATACTGTATGTGGGCAGCCACAAGAAGACGTTATACTGTATGGGGGGGCCACAAGGAGACATTATACTGTATGTGGGCAGCCACAAGAAGACGTTATACTGTATGGGGGGGCCACAAGGAGACATTATACTGTATGTGGGCAGCCACAAGAAGACGTTATACTGTATGGGGGCAGCAACAAGGAGACGTTATACTGCATGGGGGCAGCCACAAGGAGACATTATACTGTATGGGGGCGGCCACAAGGAGACGTTATACTGTATGGGGGCGGCCACAAGGAGACGTTATACTGTATGGGGGGCGGCCACAAGGAGACGTTATACTGTATGGGGGCGGCCACAAGGAGACGTTATACTGTATGGGGGCGGCCACAAGGAGACGTTATACTGTATGGGGGCAGCAACAAGGAGACGTTATACTGCATGGGGGCAGCCACAAGGAGACATTATACTGTATGGGGGCGGCCACAAGGAGACGTTATACTGTATGGGGGCGGCCACAAGGAGACGTTATACTGTATGGGGGCGGCCACAAGGAGACGTTATACTGTATGGGGGCAGCCACAAGGAGACGTTATACTGTATGGGGGAAGCCACAGTGTGTACAGGGTGCATGTAGCAGAGCAGGAAGTCTGGCAGGGACTCGGTGACACAGTCTCTCTGACTCATTTGATTCTTTTAACTAATAAACTCTCAGACGATTCTCTGAGTCCCTGCAATAACTATACATTGTAAGTCCCTCCTGACCTTCGGATCACTGGAGACTGAGCCGACTCTGTACTGTACTGCGCTGCTCAACTCAGCCTGGGGGCGTCACCTGATTCCGACGTGAGACGTCAGTCGGTGGGAGGTGGCAACACATTCGGAGCAGGAAGGAGGAGTGGCTGCTAGAAGAAACTGGTAGATAATGATGGGAGAGGGCAGCCGCGGACGCAGTTTTAAAAGTGATGATGTCACGAAATATACCGCGGTATTAAGGAAACTGCGATATCGCCGTTTTTTTAATACCGCGGTATATCGTGATACCGGTATATCACCCAACCCTAGCTGCACATGCGCAGTGCGCTCTTCTTCACTTTCGGGGCTCCGTTCTCGATAAAGGTGTGCGACCCGCACCTATAAGACAATGGGGGCATATCCTAGCGATATGCCCCATTGTCTGAGATGAGAAAACCCCATTAAAGGGAAGTTAGGTTTGATGTCAGTGGTCACGTGTCTTCGCTGCTACTCACATGTTGAGGAGAGCTATGGGTAGCGGGCACATATGGCAACCTGTGTGCTTGGTGTGTGGCACAGATGGGGACCTGTTTAGGGGCGGGCAGAGATGGCGACCTGTGTGCTTTTGGGGGAGGGGGAAACGGGCACAGATGGTACCTGTTATTCAGGGGGGCATAGATGGCAACCTATGTGCTGGGGGAGGTGGGCAGAGATGGCGACCTGTGGGGTGGGGGTGCAGTGATGGCGACCCGTGTGCTGGGGGGAGGGGCAGTGATGGCAACCTGTGTGCTTGAGGGGTTGGGGGCAGAGATGGTGACCCGTGTGCTGGGGGGGGGGGGGGGCGGAGTACTGTCTGGGAACAGTTCGCTGGAGAGGCATGAGAAGCAGTCGGTGGATGTGGGGTGCAGACCATGGTGTGCATATCTTATGTCAGGTCTGTGTGAGAGAAGGGGCACATGGTGAGAATTGTGCTTTCTGTAGCACACCTGATCAGTCAGTTGTACCTGGGGGAGCAGTCTAGCTAGATGGGGTGACCTGGGGTGCAGTACCTAGTCTCGGGGCATATGGGGTCAGCAGAGAAGTATTGTGTGGAAGCCGTTAAGATCAGACAAGGAGATCATGAGTGCAAGAGTGAGGTCACATGTGGGGGAGTCCAGGCTCTGTGGGGGCAGTGTGTTCGTGTGGGAGAAAAGGTCAGTGGGGACTACTGTGTGTGTGGGACCCATGCAGATCAAACAAGGGGTACTCGTGCTGCTGTCTGTGGGAGAGGGGTGACATGACGAGTGGCCTTGGCAATGGTGAGTATATGGGACCCATGCATGGGTACTTGTCCTGCTGACTGCTAGAGTGGGGTGGCATGAGGAGTGGTCCTAGGACTTTTTAGTGTAGTCTCTAAAGACGATTGTAATATGTTTATGGGGTGTAGGAACTACACAGTCTGGAGTAGGGGATGTTGCTCTGAATTAGTTCAAGGCAGTTACAGGGACTTGTACGCCATGTATGTCTGGAATGTGGCTCCTAGGTTTGGGCTTCATGTGGTGGTTTGGAGTTTATACCTTAGCTTAAATTTTCTACTTACCGGTATGTGGCTGTGTTGTGACATGTTTGTGTTTTTGCACCCCATAGATCTTATTCCTAGTAGCTGAATGGCACAAGAGAGGGGTGTCCAGTCACTAAAGCCAGGGGAGAGGAGCGCCCCAGCGCTGTGTCCTGTACAGACGCAGGGGAGCGCCCCAGCGCTGGGTCCTGTGGAGGAGATCACTGCATGTAAATGTGTCTCCTCCACTGACGAGCAGGCAATTTCCCGGATAGAACGCTTCTTAACGGAGACGAACGATGACGTTAGTGATTACTGCTCCCCACACAGTGGAGGAGGTCACTGTATGTAAAAGTGTCTCCTCCATTAACGAGCATGCGATTGCCGGGAAGGAATGCTTCCCTCCCGATAATTGGCTGCAGAATCTCCAGGTGTAATAGGACCCTTTGTGAGAAAATGGTATTTAGGGAGCAGTCTTTGAGTGAAGTTTTAGTGGCTATGGGGTGCAGTTTGTGAAGGGTGTGGGCACCCAGAGCAGTTTTCTAGGCTGTGTCATGTAGTGGGTGCTTAAGGGGTGTAGTCTGAGGGGGCAGTCACCGTGGGGTGTAGTGTGCAGTCTTTGCTGGGGTAGAGAAGGTAATAAGATGTGTTATAGGTTGGTCTGTTGTCAGGTGGCATCCTTTGTATAATGAGAGCATTGTGGAAAAGTGTGGGATGTAAAGTACTAGCTGAAGGGTGGCTTTCAGGGAACAAATCATGGTATGTACATGTGGTCTTAGATGTGAGGGGTTGCCTCATCTCGCCGTTACTAATAACAGCGAGAGCAACGGGGAAACTAAGAACGGCGTAAAATGATGGTCTTAGTAAACATGCCCCATTGGGCCTTGTTTATAGAGATAGTGTAAGGCTGGGTTCAAACTTTCACAGAGCTTTCAGCTCTTCTGAATCAGAAAAAAAAACGGAGCCATTTTATTTTGAGCATCAGCTTGACTAGGGCCGCACGGCCAATTAGGCGAGGTGAGGCGATCGCCTCAGGTGGCGTGGCCCTGGTGACAAATAGGGGTAGCAGCAGGGCAGTGGGAGATGAGCTCTTCCTTTGTGGAAGCGTTCATATCTATACTCCTGTATTGCCGTCCTCAGGACTATTCTGTGAGGCAGGGGAGAGGTGTCTCCTCTCCCTGTTCCTCTGATAGGCTGCAGGCACTAGGCCTGCAGCCTATCAGAGGCCAATGCAGGCGTCATCTCGCCGCCTGAGCCTTACAGAGCGGGACACAGGCCGGAAGAGGCCTGCATGGCATCACTGACAACCTCATGGAGGTAAGTATGTGTTTATATTTTTTTTATATGGCACACAATGTAGGAGAGGAGCGCTATGGGGGGCATCTACTGAGGGCACAAAGAAGGGGTATTTTATTTGAGGGGCACTATGGGGAAGGGGGAGAGGAACACTATGGGGGCATCTAGGGGCACTTTTTACTGGCACATTATTGGGGGGCATCTACTGAGGGCACAAAGGAGTATTTTATACGGGGCACTATGGAGATGGGGGAGAGGAACACTATGGGGGCATGTAGGGGCACTTCTTAGTGGCACATTATTGGGAGGCATCTACTGAGGCCACAAATAAGGGGTATTTTGTATGGGGGGCTCTGTATAGGGGCATTTTACACTAGGATACATTATGGGGGTACTATGGGGAAAAGAGGAGCACTATGGGGGCATCTACAGGGGCACTAAGAAGGGGTATTTTATACTGGCAAATTATGGGCGACACTGGGGCACTATATAGGGGCATTTTATATTGGTACATTATGGGGGCACTATGGGGAAGAGGGGAGAGAAGCACTATTGGGGCATTATATAGGGGTATTTTATACTGGCACATGTTATGGGGACATTAGCTCAACTGGGGGCATTAAAAGAGGGTATTTTATGCACTGGCACACATTATAAGGGGGCATTTTTTGTACTGGTTCTCATTTTTCTACTGTCACATAAGGAGAATTACCACTACTGGGGGGCATTATGTGGGCTTTATTACTACTGGGGGACTATGGAGAGCATGATTACTAGTATGGGCACTATGGGAGCATTATTATGGGACATATTGGGGGCACTATTACTACAAAGTGTGCTCGGCACCGCACAGATTTATTACTATTAGTGGGACTTTGGGGAGAACTATCACTGTGGGGGCGGGGGGCACCCTGGTACAGAATCGGCTTAGCACAATTATTTTTGGGGGCATTACACTGTCAAAGACACTATTTGCTGGGCGCAGTTATTTTAGGACACTGTGTGCCAATAATTATTGAAGGGGGCACTATCTGTGTGGTACTAGTATTTTCTGGGGTTTTATCTATTTCTGCATGGTAGTAGGATGATTTGTCCAGAAATTGGGAGGATGATGGAAAAGTAGGAAGCTAAGATTATTATTTTTTTTTTTATGGACATGGACTGCAGAGACGAGAAATTGCTTAAAAATCATCATGGTGGTCTGGTCTGAAAGGAGATGAGAAAAGAGAACATCTCTATCAAAGGAGACATTACTGTATGTAAGAGGTATGGGGCGCTGTATTACCCTGTATGTTTTGTAGTGATATACGTAATGTTAGATGGGAAGGGGTTAGGTTGAGAATTTGGTATGGGGGGGCGCAGTTTGAGTTTTCGCCTCAGGCAGCAGAAAGGCTAGGTGCACCCCTAAGTTTGTCATATCAATGAGGTTTCAGTTATTTTTCACAGGAGAAAAAGTACAGCGGGAAGAAGTTTTTCTCCATCAAAAATAACTGATCTCTAATGGATCTCACCCATAGGCGTCTTGCACACGAACGTAAGGGCAATGCACGGGCACCGACCGTGGGGCAGCCGCATGCGGATCACAGATCCATTCACTTGAATGTGGTCCGCGATCAGTCCGTTCAGCAAAAATATAGAACAAGTTCTATCTTCGAACGGAACACCACAGAAGCACTCCATAGTGCTTCTGTGGGGTTCCGTTCCGTTGCGCTCCGGATTTGCGGACCCATACAAGTGAATGGGTACGCATCCGTGATGCGGAATGCACATGGCTGGTGACCTGTGTATTGCAGAACTGCCCTTACGTTTGTTTACAAGAGGCCATACTAATACAAACTCGTCACTGCCCAAAAAAATGTTTTTGTTTTTTTACCATTTTTTTTGTTCATCTGCTTGAACATAAAAATGGAAAGAACAGGGATGTAATCTCAGCCTAACATAAAAAATGCCCCACCATCAAAAAAAGGGGGGGATTGCTGAGGTATACGTCCGAATTCTACATACATCAAACGAAAATAACTAAGGACATAAAAAACTTGAAAAACAAAAAAGTTTTATTCGTTGTTTACATTTAAAATAGTGAAGGGTGTACAACCCAAATTCATAATGTATTATAGGCCCAGCTAGAGGTGTGGATATGTAATATACACTTATTCACGTGTGACTGTGTAACTGTCGCACACTTTTCGTGCTACACTCTACTAACAACTGTATCAGTCAGGTGAACTAATCCGCCAGGTGTCTATTTGCAAACATAGTCAGAGCGATAGTGCAAATAGATATATAATACGTTGCTGGAGGTAATGATTATTGGTGTGAACGCCATACTCGACGGAATAGATGTCGCATAAACTTGTGCTGCACATCTAAGGCTACTTTCACACTCGCGTTTTGTGCGGATCCATCTTGTATTTGCACAGACGGATCCGCACAAATAATGCAAACGCTTGTATCCGTTAATAAAGGAACCGTTTGCATTAGGCCCCTTTCACACGGGCGAGTTTTCCGTGCGGGTGCGATGCGTGCGGTGAACGCACTGCACCCGCACTGAATCCTGACCCATTCATTTCTATGGTGCTGTGCACACGAGCGGTGATTTTCACGCATCACTTGTGCGTTGCGTGAAAATCGCAGCATGCTCCTCTTTGTGCGTTTTTCACGTAACGCAGGCCCTATAGAAATGAATGGGGTTGCGTGAAAATCGCATGCATCCGCAAGCAAGTGCGGATGCGGTGCGATTTTCACGCATGGGTTCTAGGTGACAGTCTATTCACTGTATTATTTTCCCTTATAACATGGTTATAAGGGAAAATAATAGCATTCTGAATACAGAATGCTTAGTATAATAGTGCTGGAAGGGTTAAAAATAATAAAAAAGTTAACTCACCTTCTCCTCTTGTTCGCGTAGATCCCGGTCTGTTCTTTAGCTGTGGGCTAAAGGACCTGTGGTGATGTCAGATCACATGCTCCATCACCATGGTGATGGACCATGTGATTGGAGCATGTGATCTGACATCACCTCAGGTCATTCAGCCCACAGCTAAAGAACAGACCGGGATCTATGCGAACAAGAGGAGAAGGTGAGTTAACTTTTTTATTATTTTTAACCCTTCCAGCACTATTATACTAAGCATTCTGTAGTCAGAATGCTATTATTTTCCCTTATAACCATGTTATAAGGGAAAATAATACAATCTTCAGAACATCAAGCCCGAACTTCTGTGAAGAAGTTCGGGTCTGGGTACCAAACATGCGCGATTTTTCTCACGCGAGTGCAAAACGCATGACAATGTTTTGCACTCGCGCGGAAAAATCGCGCATTTTCCCGCAACGCACCCGCCTCTTATCCGGGCAAAAAACATGACGCCCGTGTGAAAGAGGCCTTATTCATTAAAAAAAAAGTTTGTTATTTTCATTTGAAAACATAAAAAATGCCATTTTGTTTTTCACAGTTTTTTTTATTGAACTTGAAAGCTTAGGGGCTAACACCTTTATCATATGTGCCTTATGTTTCAGATTTTTAGGTTGAATGCTGCCCTCTACGTAACCTTTCCTATTTTTCTGTTTCCTTGGGACTTTTCCGCTGCACATGACGCCTGTTTTGCAGAGATTCGATTCAGTACAGAACGCCATGCAAGATGCTGCAGACTATGAAGAAAATATGATTTCAAACGTTGTCTTGGAAAAAAAAAATGTCATGCCTTTCTTTTTGCATAGTTGTATTTGACTTGAACTCCTTAGTGACCACCAATACACATTTCTCCGTTGGTCAATAAGGGGCCACAGCCGTTTCACAGCGGCCCAGTCTAAGCGCTGCACGCATATGAGAGCTGTGTTCCTGCACTAACAGCCTGGACAAGCAGGAGCGCCGATCCAGGCTGTTTAACCTCTTACATGCCGCAAGCAATGGCGCTTGCCACATGTAAGCAGTTACAGAGGGAGCGGACTCCATCTGTTTCCCATTGGACCCCGCAAATGAGTGCTGATTTGTGTACAGTATATGCAGGCCAGGACAGAGTATAGCCCCCAAGCCAACCTTGAGTGTTCCATAGCAGGCTGCGCCTCTCTGTATAGCACTGACATTAAAATGCAATGAACTATATGAATAGTGGAGGAGATTTATTAAACTGGTGTAAAGTAGAACTGGCTTAGTTGCCCATTGCAACCAATCAGATTCCACCTTTAATTTTCCAAAGGAGCTGTGAGAAATGAAAGCTTGAATCTGATTGGTTGCTATAGGCAACTAAGCCAGTTCTACTTTACACTAGTTTGATAACTCCACGCAGAAAAGAGTGCACATAATGGGGAAATTTGTGAGTATAAGGACTGTAACAGATTGCATTTTGTGAAATCTGGGCACTTGTCATCATAAGGCTGCCATGTAATAGAATCTATGTATATACACAAAATTAACATACAGGGGTGGACTAGGATGTTAGTGGGCCTGGAAACAACAAAGTGACCCATGTTGGGTTCAGCAATACCATAAACCAGAGTAAAATACCTCCAAGCATTAACAGGTACCGCTGGATTTTTGGTTTTGCTGAAACACAAATAATGCAGCACAAAATACCCCCCAGAAGCTTCCTCTGATATACAAGCCACAACACGGAGCCAGTCCTGCCTTCAGCGTGCTACCGTGTTCAGCACCACCAGATATAATGGAGAATACAGCACTACTTACCTATTGCATCCTGTGACGCCTTCTCTGATGTAAACATTCTGCTTCCTCATCTGTATTCAAGACCTCCTTGACAACTTCTTTCAGCTATGTCTCAGCTCTGCAGAGTTTGCCACAAAGACAACTTGGGCTACTTTCACACTCCCCATTGACTTAGGCTACTTTCACACTAGCGTTCGGGTGTCCGCTGGTGAGCTCCGTTTGAAGGGGCTCACGAGCGGACCCGAACGCAGCCGTCCAGCCCTGATGCAGTCTGAATGGAGCGGATCCGCTCAGACTGCATCAGTCTGGCGGCGTTCAGCCTCCGCTCCGCTCGCCTCCGCACGGACAGGCGGACAGCTGAACGCTCTTTGCAGCGTTCGGGTGTCCGCCTGGCCGTGCGGATCCGTCCAGACTTACAATGTAAGTCAATGGGGACGGATCCGTTTGAAGATGCCACAATGTGGCTCAATCTTCAAGCGGATCCGTCCCCCATTGACTGTACATTGAAAGTCTGGACGGATCCGTCCGAGGCTATTTTCACACTTAGCTTTTTTTTTGCCATTTTAATGCAGACGGATCCGTTCTGAACGGAGCCTCCGTCTGCATTATTATGAGCGGATCCGTTCAGAACGGATCCGCCCGAACGCTAGTGTGAAAGTAGCCTTACACTGTGTGCCAGGACAGATCCGTTTGGCTCAGTTTCCATCAAACGGAGAGCAAAACGCTGCAGGCAGCCTCCAGAGCGGAATAGGGACTGAACGGAGGCAAACTGATGCATTCTGAGCGGATCCTTTTCCATTCAGAATGCAGCTTATATTACTGACAATATAGAAGGAGGACCTCCTTCTAACAGCTCTACAGCTTATATTATTGACTATGCAGAGGGAGGACCTTCTTCTCACAACTCCATTCTAGCTGATTCTATAGTGAACAGGCTAGATTGCTGATTCCAGGAGGAGGACATCCTTTTAACAACTGTGCAGTTTATATTACTGATAATAGAGGAGGACCTTCTTTCTAACAACTTCATTCTAGCTGATTTTGTAGTGAACAGGCTAGATTGCTGATTCCAGGAGGAGGACCTCCTTCTAACAACTCTGCAGGTTATATTGCTGACTATACAGGAGGAGAAGCTCCTTCTAACACTTCTGCAGGTTATATTGCTGACTATACAGGAGGAGGACCTCCTTCTAACAACTCTGCAGGTTATATTGCTGACTATACAGGAGGAGAACCTCCTTCTAACAACTCTGAAGTTTACATTGCTGAGTATACAGGAGGAGGACCTCCTTCTAACACTTCTTCAGGTTATATTGCTGACTATACAGGAGGAGGACCTCCTTCTAACACTTCTTCAGGTTATATTGCTGACTATACAGGAGGAGAACCTCCTTCTAACAACTCTGCAGATTATATTGCTGACTATACAGGAGGAGAACCTCCTAACAACTCTAAAGGTTACATTACTCAGTATACAGGAGGAGGACCTCCTTCTAACAACTCTATTCTAGCTGATTCTATAGTGAACAGACTAGATTACTGACTCCAGGACGAGGACCTCCTTCTAACAACTCCATTCTAGCTGATTCTATAGTGAACAAGCTAGATTACTGACTCCAGGAGGAGGACATACTAACACCTCTGCAGCTTTTATTAATGATAATAGAGGAGGACCTCCTTCTAAAAACTCAATTCTATCTGATTCTATAGTGAACAGGCTAGATTGATGATTTCAGGAGGAGGACCTCCTTCTAACAACTCTGCAGGTTATATTGCTGACTATACAGGAGGAGAACCTCCTTCTAACAACTCTGAAGGTTACATTGCTGAGTATACAGGAGGAGGACCTCCTTCTAACAACTCTATTCTAGCTGATTCTATAGTGAACAGGTTAGATTGCTGTTTCCAGGAGGATGACCTCCTTCTAAGGCTACTTTCACACTAGCGACAGGCTGTTCACCCTGTTGGATCTGTCCTGCCGCTATTTCACCGGACCACCTCTCTGTCCCCATTGACTATAATAGGGATGGGGCGGAGCACGGCGAAAGGCCACCAGACTAAAAGTACTGCATGTCCAACTTTTTACTCCAGCAGCCTCTCGCCGTGAACTGCCGTGCTGCACCGGAGCTCCACCCCCGTCCCCATTACATTCAATGGGGACGGAGCGGCGGCACAGCGAAATAGCAGCAGGACGGATCCGACAGGCTAAACAGCCTGTCGGATCCGTTCTGCCGCTAGTGTTCAAGTAGCCTAACAACTCTGCAGGTTATACTGCTGACTATGCTGGAGGAGGACTTACTTCTAACAACTCTGCAGGTTATATTGCTAACTATACAGGATGTGAACCTCCTTCAAACAACTTTGCAGGTTACATTGCTGAGTATACAGGAGGAGGACCTCCTTCTAACAACTCTGCAGGTTACACTGCTGACTATACAGGAGGAGGACCTCCTTCTAACAACTCCATTCTAGATGATTCTATAGTGAACAGACTAGATTACTGACTCTGGGAGGAGTACCTCCTTCTAACAACTCTATAGCTTATATTACTGACTTCAGGAGGAGGGCCTCCTTCTAACAACTCCATT
Source organism: Bufo gargarizans (assembly GCF_014858855.1). Lineage (NCBI taxonomy): Eukaryota > Metazoa > Chordata > Amphibia > Anura > Bufonidae > Bufo > Bufo gargarizans. The sequence goes on from NC_058080.1 coordinate 619,358,119, forward strand.
CTAGATGATTCTATAGTGAACAGACTAGATTACTGACTCTGGGAGGAGTACCTCCTTCTAACAACTCTATAGCTTATATTACTGACTTCAGGAGGAGGGCCTCCTTCTAAGAACTCCATTCTAGCTAATTCTATAGTGAACAGGCTAGATTACTGACTCCAGACAGAGGACCTCCTTCTAACACCTCTGCAGCTTATATTAATGATAATAGAGGAGGACCTCCTTATAACAACTCCATTGTAGCTGATTCTATAGTGAACAGACTAGATTACTGACTCCAGGAGGAGTCAATATGATAAAGATATACCTTGCAGGTAAGGCTACTTTCACACTAGCGTTCTGCTGTCCGCTCGTGAGCTCCGTTTGAAGGGGCTCACGAGCGGAGCAGAACGCTTCCGTCCAGCCCTGATGCAGTCTGAATGGATGCGGATCCGCTCAGACTGCATCAGTCTGGCGGCGTTCAGCCTCTGCTCCGCTCGCCTCCGCACGTGCGGATCCGTCCAGACTTACAATGTAAGTCAATGGGAACGGATCCGCTTGAAGATGACACCATATGGCTCAATCTTCAAGCGGATCCATCCCCCATTGACTTTACATTGAAAGTCTGAACGGATCCTCTCAGGCTACTTTCGGACTTAGAAATTTTTCTAAGTTATTAATGCAGACGGATCCGTACTGAACGGAGCCTCCGTCTGCATTAACCACTTCAGCCCCGCTAGCTGAAACCCCCCTTCATGACCAGAGCACTTTTTACACTTCTGCACTACACTCCTTTCACCGTTTATCGCTCGGTCATGCAACTTACCACCCAAATGAATTTTACCTCCTTTTCTTCTCACTAATAGAGCTTTCATTTGGTGGTATTTTATTGCTGCTGACATTTTTACTTTTTTTGTTATTAATCAAAATGTAACGATTTTTTTGCAAAAAAATGAAATTTTTCACTTTCAGCTGTAAAATTTTGCAAAAAAAACGACATCCATATATAAATGTTTTGCCAAATTTATTGTTCTACATGTCTTTGATAAAAAAAAAAATGTTTGGGCAAAAAAAAAAAAATGGTTTGGGTAAAAGTTATAGCGTTTACACACTATGGTACAAAAATGTGAATTTCCGCTTTTTGAAACAGCTCTGATTTTCTGAGCACCTGTCATGATTCCTGAGGTTCTACAATGCCCAAACAGTAGAAAAACCCCACAAATGACCCCATTTCGGAAAGTAGACACCCTAAGGTGTCTACTTTCAAGGTGGGCAAAGGGGCACATATTCCAAAGTGCACCTTCGGATTTTGCAGGCCATTTTTTACACATTTTGATTGCAAGGTGCTTCTCACACATTTGGGCCCCTAAATTGCCAGGGCAGTATAACTACGCCACAAGTGACCCCATTTTGGAAAAAAGACACCCCAAGGTATTCCGTGAGGGGCACTGCGAGTTCCTAGAATTATTTTTTTTTTGTCACAAGTTAGCGGAAAATAATAATTTTTTTTTTCTCTTTTTTCCTTACAAAGTCTCATATTCCACTAACTTGCGACAAAAAATAAAAAATTCTAGGAACTCGCCATGCCCCTCACGGAATACCTTGGGGTGTCTTCTTTCCAAAATGGGGTCATTTGTGGCGTAGTTATACTGCCCTGGCAATTTAGGGGCCCAAATGTGTGAGAAGTACTTTGCAATCAAAATGTGTAAAAAATGGCCTGCGAAATCCGAAAGGTGCACTTTGGAATATGTGCCCCTTTGCCCACCTTGGCTGCAAAAAAGTGTCACACATCTGGTATCGCCGTACTCAGGAATGTGTTTTGGGGTGTCATTTTACATATACCCATGCTGGGTGAGAGAAATATCCTGGCAAAAGACAACTTTTCCAATTTTTTTATACAAAGTTGGCATTTGATCAAGATGTTTATCTCACCCAGCATGGGTATATGTAAAATGACACCCCAAAACACATTCCCCAACTTCTCCTGAGTACGGCGATACCAGATGTGTGACACTTTTTTGCAGCCTAGATGCGCAAAGGTGCCCAAATTCCTTTTAGGAGGGCATTTTTAGACATTTGGATCCCAGACTTCTTCTCACGCTTTAGGGCCCCTAAAAAGCCAGGGCAGTAGAAATACCCCACATGTGACCCCACTTTGGAAAGAAGACACCCCAAGGTATCCAATGAGGGGCCTGGCAAGTTCATAGAAATTTTTATTTTTCGCATAAGTTAGCGGAAATTGATTTTTTTTTAGTTTTTTCTCACAAAGTCTCACTTTCCGCTAACTTAGGACAAAAATTTAAATCTTTCATGGACTCAATATGCCCCTCAGCAAATACCTTGGGGTGTCTTCTTTCCAAAATGGGGTCAGTTGTGGGGTGTTTGTACTGCCCTGGCATTTGAGGGTCTCCGCAATCATTACATATATGGCCAGCATTAGGAGTTTCTGCTATTCTCCTTATATTAAGCATACAGGTAATGAGATTTTTTTTTTCCGTTCAGCCTCTGGGCTGAAAGAAAAAAATGAACGGCACAGATTTCTTCATTCGCATCGATCAATGTGGATGAAAAAATCTCTGCCAAAAAAAAAAAATGGAGGGGAAAGGCGTCTGCCAGGACATAGGAGCTCCGCCCTACATCCATACCCACTTAGCTCGTATGCCCTGGCAAACCAGATTTCTCCATTCACATCAATCGATGTGGATGAATAAATCATTGCCGGGATTTTTTATTTTTTTTATATATATACAAAGTGTTTGCCAAAGCATAGGAACGCCGCCTCCTCCTCAGCTCGTATGCCTCGGCAAACGTATCTGTTACTGCAGAGGAGAAAATCTCGTCTTGCAGCGCCGCATACACCGACTTGCGTGTAATCTGACAGCAGCGCAATGCTTCTGTCAGAATGCACATCAGGTGCTGCAGCTAGTCGATCGGTTGGTCCACCTGGAAGGTAAAAAAAAAATGAAAAAACCAGGCCGCAACGCAATAATTTTATTAACTTTGCAACAGAACATATAAACTTTAACTTTTTTAACTGAACATTAACCTTTTTGCTTACTGGTGTTTTTTTTTTTTTTTTTTTTTTAACCTTTATAGAACAAACCTCTCCTTCCCCATGGGTCAATGTGCAAAGCGCAAATCGCCCAAAGATGTGGCGAAGTGCGTTATGCACTTTGTCCCATGTGAAAGGAGACGTTTGCAGCAGCAGTGAGTGAATGGGCCCTAATAGCCCTGTGTGCCTGTCCTGGTGAGATGATCCCTATGCTAATAGTGTACCTGTGAGTGGTACTTCCTGAAACACTCTCCAAAGCATAGGGCAGGGTGGTCAGGACAGTCAGGACAGAAATAGCGGGTGTCACGCCTTATTCCACTCCTGCTACAGACACGACATCTTTTTCGGGGTGACGGTTGGGTTGAGGTACCAGGAACGACATTGGGGAAATGTCGCTCGTGTAGACGGCTAACTACACTGGTGGATGGGGCCACGGAACCTCCTGGGTACAGGAGGTTCTCGATGATCTCTTCCTGAAATTTGAGGAAGGATCCAGTTCTCCCAGCCTTACTGTAGAGAACAAAACTATTATACAGAGCCAATTGAATTAAATATACAGACACCTTCTTATACCAGCGTCTGGTTCTGCGGGAAACTAAATACGGAGACAACATCTGGTCATTGAAGTCCACCCCTCCCATGAGCAAATTATAGTCGTGGACTGAGAGGGGCTTTTCAATGACACGGGTTGCTCGCTCAATTTGTATTGTCGTGTCTGCGTGAATGGAGGAGAGCATGTAAACGTCACGCTTGTCTCTCCATTTCACCGCGAGCAGTTCTTCGTTACACAGTGCGGCCCTCTGCCCCCTTGCAAGACGGGTGGTAACGAGCCGTTGGGGGAAGCCCGCGCGACTAGTTCGCGCAGTACCACAGGCGCCAATCCGTTCTAGAAACAAATGCCTAAAGAGGGCCACACTTGTGTAAAAATTGTCCACATAAAGATGGTACCCCTTGCCGAATAAGGGTGACACCAAGTCCCAAACTGTCTTCCCACTGCTCCCCAGGTAGTCAGGGTAACCGACCGGCTCCAGGGTCTGATCTTTTCCCTCATAGATCCGAAATTTGTGGGTATAGCCTGTGGCCCTTTCACAGAGCTTATACAATTTGACCCCATACCGGGCGCGCTTGCTTGGGATGTATTGTTTGAAGCAAAGGCGCCCGGTAAAATGTATCAGGGACTCGTCTACGCAGATGTTTTGCTCTGGGGTATACAAATCTGCAAATTTCTGGTTGAAATGGTCTATGAGGGGCCGAATTTTGTGGAGCCGGTCAAAAGCAGGAGTGCAGGAAACGCAGGATGGCCTCAAAACGTGCCCTGGACATAGCAGCAGAGAACATGGGCATGTGATGAATCGGGTTCGTGGACCAATATGACCGCAATTCATGCTTTTTTGTCTGGCCCATGTTGAGGAGGAGGCCCAGAAAAGTTTTAATTTCGGAAACTTGGACTGGTTTCCACCGGAAAGGCTGGGCATAAAAGCTTCCCGGGTTAGCGGTGATAAATTGTGTGGCATACCTGTTTGTTTCGGCCACAACTATGTCTAAGAACTCCGCAGTCAAGAACAGCTCAAAAAATCCCAGGGCCGAACCGATCTGAGCTGTCTCAACCCGAACTCCAGACTGGGCAGTGAAAGGGAAAACTACAGGTGCGGCTGAAGTTGGGGACTGCCAATCAGGGTTTGCCAGCACCTCTGGGATTCTAGGGGCTCTACGGGCACGTCTTTGCGGTGGCTGCGACGGGGTCACTACTGCACGTGCCACCGTACCAGCTTCAACTCCCCTTCTGGTGCTCGCTACTTCACCAGGTTGTACGGCAGTGCTGGTACTAGGTCCAGGAAGGGCTGCGCTGCTGGTGTATGCCTCACCACGTAATCCGACAGCACCAGCCCCACTCTGCTGCTCTTGAAGCGGATCCTGCGCAACCTGTGGTCTAGCGACAAGGGGCCGGGTACGCCTGGTGGTATCAGGGACCTCAGCCTCCTCGTCCGAACTTTGGGTCAGAGAGCCACTGCTTTCTACAGGTTCGTATTCTGACCCGCTGGATTCATCAGATGAGGGTTCCCACTCCTCATCCGACTGGGTCAGAAGCCTGTAGGCCTCTTCAGAGGAATACCCCCTGTTTGACATTTTGGGCCACTAAATTTAGGGGTATTCCCTGAGACTACCCAAGAAAAAAAAAAGCAAGCCTGTCTTACAAAGGGGAGGCTAGCGAAGTACCGGAGATATCAAAACTGATTTTTTTATCGCCGCAGCGCGTGTAAAGTGATTGTGCAGTGATCAAAAAAACTTTTTTTTTTGTCACTGCGGAGGGGCGGGCGTGGGTGAACGCACGTGTGGGCGACCGATCAGGCCTGATCGGGCAAACACTGCGTTTTGGGTGGAGGGCGAACTAAAGTGACACTAATACAATTATAGATCTGACCGTGATCAGTTTTGATCACTTCCAGATACTATAAAAGTACAAATGCTGATTAGCGATACGCTAATCAGCGAATAACGGACTGCGGTGTGGTGGGCTGGGCGCTAACTGATCGCTAACTACCTAACCAAGGGGCCTAAACTATACCTAAAACCTAACGGTCAATACCAGTGGAAAAAAAAAGTGTCAGTTTACACTGATCACTTTTTTTCTTTCACTAGTGATTGACAAAGGGGTGATCAAAGGGTTAATTGGGGTTCAGGGGGGTGATCTGGGGCCAAAGTGTGCTGTTTGGTGTACTCACTGTGAAGCCTGCTCCTCTGCTGGATCCAACCGACGAAAAGAACCAGCAGAGGCAGGGGCGTAACTAGAAGTGACTGGGCCCCACAGCAAATATTTGTAAGGGCCCCCCTCAGCGCGCTTCGCACCTCCCTCCTCCTGTGTAAACCCCACTCCTTTGGCACAGTGTAGAGGTGTACTGTACATTGTGGGGCACAGTATAGAGGTATACTGTACATTGTGGGGCACAGTATAGAGGTATACTGTACATTGTGGGGCACAGTGTAGCGGTATACTGTATATTGTGTGGCACACTGTAGAGGTATATTGTGAGGCACAGTGTAGCGGTATACTGTATATTGTGTGGCACAGTGTAGAGGTATATTGTGAGGCACAGTGTAGCGGTATACTGTATATTGTGTGGCACAGTGTAGCGGTATATTGTGAGGCACAGTGTAGAGGTATACTGTATATTGTGTGGCACAGTGTAGCGGTATACTGTATATTGTGGGGCACAGTGTAGAGGTATACTGTATATTGTGTGGCACAGTAGCAGTATACTGTATATTGTGAGGCACAGTGTAGAGGTATACTGTACATTGTGTGGCACAGTGTAGAGGTATACTGTATATTGTGGGGCACAGTGTAGCAGTATACTGTACATTGTGGGGCACAGTATAGAGGTATACTGTACATTGTGGGGCACAGTATAGAGGTATACTGTACATTGTGGGGCACAGTGTAGAGGTATACTGTATATTGTGTGGCACAGTGTAGCGGTATACTGTATATTGTGGGGCACAGTGTAGAGGTATACTGTATATTGTGTGGCACAGTAGCAGTATACTGTATATTGTGGGGCACAGTGTAGAGGTATACTGTATATTGTGTGGCACAGTGTAGAGGTGTACTGTACATTGTGGGGCACAGTATAGAGGTATACTGTACATTGTGGGGCACAGTATAGAGGTATACTGTACATTGTGGGGCACAGTATAGAGGTATACTGTACATTGTGGGGCACAGTGTAGAGGTATACTGTATATTGTGGGGCACAGTGTAGAGGTATACTGTATATTGTGTGGCACAGTGTAGAGGTGTACTGTACATTGTGGGGCACAGTATAGAGGTATACTGTACATTGTGGGGCACAGTATAGAGGTATACTGTACATTGTGGGGCACAGTGTAGCGGTATACTGTATATTGTGGGGCACAGTGTAGGCTATATGTGCATAACATAAACATACTCCACATGAACACTTACAGTTACTTGGCCCTTGGGGGTCTCAGACGCCACTTCCACACTTTGGCCGAGGGCTCGGCGGAGCTGATGTTGTGTTTTATCCTAATGAGAAAGATTTTATAATAAGGATTTGGAGAAGGGGCAGAGGGATAGCAGAGCAGGGAGAGGCCGGTGCTGCTACTAGGGGGTCATACCATGAGGGAGTAATAAAACCCACCATAATGCCCCCCCCCCCCCCAGTAGTAATAATTCTCCTTATAATGTGACAGTGCAAAAATACCCCCTTGTAATGCCCCCAGTTGAGCTAATGTCCCCATAGTGCCCCCATAATGTGCCAGTATAAAATACCCCTATATAGTGCCCCCAGTAAATTCCCCCATAGTGCTCCTCTCCCCCCTTCCTGCTAGTGCCCCCCAAAATGTACCAGTATAAAATGCCCCATATATAGTGCCCCAGTAGATGCCCCTCAGTGTCCGGCCTCTGATAGGCTGCCGGCCTAGTGTCCCCCATAATGCCCCCTAATAATGTGCCAGTAAGTGCCCCCCATCATGTGCCAGTATCAAGTGCCTCTCCCCCCCCACATGTCCCAGTATCATAGTGCCATCTCCCCCCATGTGCCAGTATCAAGTGCCTCTCTCCTTCCCACCCCCCATGTGCCAGTATCAAGTGCCTCTCTCTTCCCCCCATGTGCCAGTATCATAGTGCCATCTCCCCCGCAAAAAAGTGCCAGTATTAAGTGCCTCTCCCCCCCATGTGCCAGTATCATAGTGCCAACCCCCCCCCCCCCACATGCCAGTATCAAGTGCCTCTCTCCTCCCCCCCCCCATGTCCCAGTATCATAGTGCCATCTCCCCCCCCCCCCACTAAAAAGTGCCAATATCAAGTGCCTCTCTCCCTCCCCCCTCCCCATGTGCCAGTATCAGGTGCCTCCCCCCCCCATGTGCCAGTATCAAGTGCCAACCCCCCCTCTCCCCTCCAGGTGCCAGTATCAGGTGCCTCCCCCCCCCTATGTCCCAGTATCATAGTGCCATCTTCCCCCCCATGTGCCAGTATCAGGTGCCTCTCCCCCCCCCCCATGTGCCAGTATCAGGTGCCAACCCCCCTCCCCCCCCCCCAGGTGCCAGTATCAGGTGCCAACCCCCCTCCCCCCATGTGCCAGTATCAGGTGCCACTGCCAGTATCAGGTGCCTCCCGCTCCCCCATGGCAGTAACAGTCGGGTATTAAAAGAAATAAAAATAAACACTTCTACTTACCTCCATGTCAGCGATGCGATGCAGCCTCTTCCTGTGTCCCGCCCTGTATGTCCTTATATGGACTCAGTGCTTGTATTTTAGAAAAGAGTCTTCTGGGATTCGAACCCACGACCTTCTGCTTCAGAGGCAGAGCAGCTAACCACTAGACCATATCAGCTGCCTTGCTGCCGGCTGAAAAAATATGAGACTTCTACTGTTATAGCTGGCTAAGTGTACATCTATACACATGGCAGCTGCTCATATATAGAGATGTAGCAGAGCTGAATGTGCTGAGACAGCTGTCATATACAGATATAGCAGTATCTCAGATATATCTCTATATGACAGCTGTTCCAGCATACTCAGCTCTGCTATATCTCTATATATGATAGCTGCCCCAGCAAACCCAGCTCTGCTACATCTATGCATATGACAGCTGCCCAAACACACCCAGCACTGCTATATCTCTATATGACAGCTTTCCCAGCACACTCTGCTCTGCTATATCTCTATATATGACAGCTGCCCCAGCAAACCCAGCTCTGCTACATCTATACACATGACAGCTGCCCAAACACACCCAGCACTGCTATATCTCTATATGACAGCTGCCCCAGCACACTCAGCTCTGCTATATCTCTATATATGATAGCTGCTCCAGCACAACCAGCCCTGCTACATCTATATATCTCTAAGTATTGCTATACAGTATATAGATATATAGAGATATAGCAGAGCTGAGTGTGCAGGGGCAACTGTCATGTGTATAGATGTAGCAGAGCTGGCTGTGTTTCGGCAGCTGTCATGTGTATAGATGTAGTAGAGCTGGGTTTGCTGGGGCAGTTGTCATATATAGAGATATAGTAGAGCTGAGTGTGCTGGTGCAGCTGTCATGTGTATAGATGTAGCAGAGCTGGGTGTGTTTGGGCATCTGTCATGTATAGATGTAGTAGAGCTGGGTTTGCTGGGGCAGCTGTCATATATAGAGATATAGCAGAGCTGAGTGTGCTGGTGCAGCTGTCATGTGTATAGATGTAGCAGAGCTGGGTGTGTTTAGGCATCTGTCATGTGTATAGATGTAGTAGAGCTGGGTTTGCTGGGGCAGCTGTCATATATAGAGATATAGCAGAGCTGAGTGTGCTGGGACAGCTGTCATATAGAGATATAGCAGTGCTGGTGTGTTGGGGGCAGCTGTCATGTGTATAGATGTAGCAGAGCTGGCTGTGTTTCGGCAGCTGTCATGTGTATAGATGTAGTAGAGCTGGGTTTCCTGGGGCAGCTGTCATATATAGAGATATAGCAGGCTGAGTGTGCAGGGACAGCTGTCATATACAGATATAGCAGTGCTAGGTGTGTTTGGGCAGCTGTCATGTGTATAGATGTATTTTTTTATTTATTTTTTTCCCAGTCAGTTGTAATGCAGCCTTTATGGCTGTGAGGGTAAATGCTTTGCCACTGATTCACTGATAGATTGGAGGTTGTGGGTTCGAATCCCAGACCAGGAGACTTTAGCAGACAGTAAGATTAGATCACACTAGCGGCTGCTGTGAAGGGGCCCTGAACACGATATTTAGCTAACTTGAAAATAAACTGTCACACACGCTGAGCAGCTGCTTCCCCGGTAGTTACGCCACTGAGCAGAGGAGCAGGCAGCCATATAACAGATCATATTTACAAATATGATCTGTTATCTGGCTCTGTGATTGGTTTTTTAGAAAATCATCAGCCGCGATCATTGGCTGGCAAGCTGATGACGAAATGGTCCCTGACGAAATGCCGGCCCGAACTGCGCATCATCTCGCGTCTCGCGAGATGACGCGTATATGCGTCGTTGTGCGCAGCACTGCCGCCTCCGGACCGCACATCTGCGTTAGGCGGTCCGGAGGCGGTTAATATGATCGGATCCGTTCAGAACGGATCCGATCAAACGCTAGTGTGAAAGTAGCCTAAGTGGTCAGCCTTGTATATAGATGTTCCAGGTTCCCAGGAGAGACTTCTAGATTTTTTTCTTCAGTTATTTTTTCTTCCTCCTTTAACCTATAATAAAATGCTATACCTTTACTATATTGAGAATGGAGGTTCTCAATGCTTAGAAAGCTACTACATATTACTGGTGTCTTTAATTGTGTATATATTGTGTGTTTGCCATTATGTTTTATAGTTTGCATGCTATTAATGTACTGTTTTAGTTTTTTTGGTCATGATGTTTTAGGGTTACTTGACCTAGATGTTATTGACCTCTTTGACCACGAGGGTTTTGTTTTTATGAAAGAAGATAATGGCTGAGTGGTTTTCTAAGGGAAAACTTGAAGAGAGTGTGTTAGCGCTCGACTATTTTTGGCGGCCCCATAGAAATTAATGGAGGACGGCTGCGCATGCACAGTGCGCCCTCCGTTCATTTCCCCGCTCCGTTCTCATTGTAGGTGTAGGTCCCAGAGGTGGGACCCGCACCTGTCAGACAATGGGGCCATATCCTAGCGATATGCCTTCATTGTCTGTGATGGGAATACCCCTTTAAAATTGATATTGGAAACAAAAGTATGAGACATCAAGCAACAAAATTGCACGGTGGTGCTTAGCCTCTTGTTCTACTGTCTCACCTGGTTATAGAATTATTCTTACTTGGTTTATACTGGATAATCTGGTTTGTGATTTGTGCCTCATCTTCCGTTTGCCCTTTAGGAGCCTATCTCAATTTGTAGATATTGAGGATGGAATTTATGACTAGAAGTGAAAAAAAATGTACAAAATATTTTTATACAATAACATGATGTGGACCATGGGAGTCCAGGATTGTAATATAAAGTAAGATCCCAACCTCCACATGCCTGTGACCCTCTCGCCATCCCTAAGCTTTACTATAGGTGCAGAGCATGATGGCCTGATCATGGAGCTGCAGATTCCAGTGACGGTTGGTACACTGCAATGCTTTGATATGATGTCTTCAATTGAACCTTAAAGGCTATGTACACCTTCAAGGGGCAATTTTATTTAATGATTGCATTTTACTCATTTTGGGCCCAATTTTTTTTTTTTCAGTTGGTCTTTATTAGAAATGTTCAGCCATTCGGTGACAAAGGTTTACAACTCACTGAAAAAAGTGGCCTAAACAGGTGAAAATGCTCCAAACCCAGATACTGTAGCGTGTCTAAAACCGGGGGAGCAATTCCGACACATGCGGTCCACACATAACGGCAATCCCCAGCAGAAAATGCGTACAATGGAAGATGCCGGGTTGGACCGCATGCACCACAAGAACATCTTACATAAAATGATACATTGTGCAGATAAAAAAATATATTGGCAAAGTTCTCAGTTTTTAATATCGTCCTGAGGAATTAGCTAGTATTGTCAGTTGCGTAACATTTTGGTGCATTTTTTGCAGTGATTTGTTTATGTATATTTTTTTCATCTGCACAATGTATCATTTAGTGTAAGATGTCCTTGTGGTGCATGCGGTCCGCCCCGGCATCCTCCATTGTACGCATTTTTTGCTAGGGATTGCTGTTGTCTGCGGACCGCATGCGGAGGAATTGCTCCCCCGGTTATAGACATGCTACAGTGTCTGGGTTTGGAGCATTTTCACCCGTTTAGGCCACTTTTTTGTGAGCTTTTGTCTTTCTGTGTATGGAATGTGCCACTTCTGTTCACACAGCACTGGCAGGTGAGTGGTAGGACCCCATGCGTGCTGAGACACCGTGACGTGGTGCATGAGAGGCTTCGATATGTTCCTGACTGGAAGAGATTGGCAAAGTTCTCAGCTTTTAACATCGGCCTGAGGAATTAACTAGTATTGTCAGTTGCGTATTATAAAGGTTAACTGTCTAGCTATGTGAATCGTACTTTCACTTTGTGCTGGTCATCTAATAACCCTTATCTCTAAATTACTAAAAGATCATAAACAATTATTTAAGCCACATTCTTATCAGTAAGATAAGAATTGGGCTACAAACCGGATTCCCAAAAAGTTGGGACACTATACAAATCGTGAATAAAAACTGAATGCAATGATGTGGAGGTGCCAACTTCTATTTTATTCAGAATAGAACATAAATCACGGAACAAAAGTTTAAACTGAGAAAATGTACCATTTTAAGGGAAAAATATGTTGAATCAGAATTTCATGGTGTCAACAAATCCCCAAATAGTTGGGACAAGGCCATTTTCACCACTGTGTGGCATCTCCCCTTCTTCTTACAACACTCAACAGACGTCTGGGGACCGAGGAGACCAGTTTCTCAAGTTTAGAAATAGGAATGCTCTCCCATTCTGGTCTAATACAGGCCTCTAACTGTTCAATCGTCTTGGGCCTTCTTTGTTGCACCTTCCTCTTTATGATGCGCCAAATGTTCTCTATAGGTGAAAGATCTGGACTGCAGACTGGCCATTTCAGTACCCGGATCCTTCTCCTACGCAGCCATGATGTTGTGATTGATGCAGAATGTGGTCTGGCATTATCTTGTTGAAAAATGCAGGGTCTTCCCTGAAAGAGATGACGTCTGGATGGGAGCATATGTTGTTCTAGAACCTGAATATATTTTTCTGCATTGATGGTGCCTTTCCAGACATGCAAGCTGCCCATGCCACACGCACTCATGCAACCCCATACCATCAGAGATGCAGGCTTCTGAACTGAGCGTTGATAACAACTTGGGTTGCCCTTGCCCTCTTTGGTCCGGATGACATGGCGTCCCAGATTTCCAAAAAGAACTTCGAATCGTGACTCGTCTGACCACAGAACAGTCTTCCATTTTGCCACACTGCATTTTAAATGATCCCTGGCCCAGTGAAAACGCCTGAGCTTGTGGATCTTGCTTAGAAATGGCTTCATCTTTGCACTGTAGAGTTTCAGCTGGCAACGACGGATGGCACGGTGGATTGTGTTCACTGACAATGGTTTCTGGAAGTATTCCTGAGCCCATTCTGTGATTTCCTTTACAGTAGCATTCCTGTTTGTGGTGCAGTGTCGTTTAAGGGCCCAGAGATCACGGGCATCCAGTATAGTTTTACGGCCTTGACCCTTACGCACAGAGATTGTTCCAGATTCTCTGAATCTTCGGATGATGTTATGCACAGTTGATGATGATAGATGCAAAGTCTTTGCAATTTTTCGCTGGGTAACACCTTTCTGATATTGCTCAACTATCTGCGCAACATTGTGGGAATTGGTGATCCTCTACCCATCTTGGCTTCTGAGAGACACTGCCACTCTGAGAAGCTCTTTTTATACCCAATCATGTTGCCAATTGACCTAATTAGTGTTAATTGGTCTTCCAGCTCTTCGTTATGCTCAAATTTACTTTTTCCAGCCTCTTATTGCTACTTGTCCCAACTTTTTTGGGATTTGTTGACACCGTGAAAATTTGAATCAACGTATTTTTCCTTTAAAATGATACATTTACTCGGATTAAACGTTTGATCTGTCATCTACGTTCTATTCCAAATAAAATATTGACATTTGCCATCTCCACATCATTGCATTCAGTTTTTATTCACAATTTGTTTAGTGTCCCAACTTTTTTGAAATCCGGTTTGTATCTTGATGATGGTATCCAAAAAGTTTATTTCAGTAAGGGCTCGTTCACACGACCATTGGTCTCCCGTTCCCGTATTGCGGACCGCATTTGCAGATTCGCAATACACGGGCACCGTTCTGTTGTCATTCCGCATGACTGATGCGGACCCATTCATTTCAATCGGTCCGCAAATCCGGAGATGCAGAACGGACGCACGGAACGGAGCAGTAGGGAAGCACTACGGAGTGTTTTCTGGGTTTCCGTTCCGTGCCTCCGCACCACAAAAAGATAGAACATGCTCTATCTTTTTACGGAACGGAGGGATCACGGACCCATTCAAGTGAATGGATCTGCGATCTCCATGCGTCTTCCCCACGGAAGGTGCCTATGCATTGCGGACCGCAATTTGCGGTTCACAGCACGGGCACGGGACAACAACGGTCCTGTGAACGAGCCCTAAAGGAGTAGTTGAATGTTAAATTAATGGTGAGATGAAACTGAAGCATTCATAGAATGTTTTTAACATTCAGTCCAGATGGGTATGGTAGCGTCAATTTAACAATAGTAGGCCAAAGGCTTGATGGGGCTTCGCCATGAATAGATTTGCATATTGTAGTGCTATGAAAAGTAGTTATGGGTGAGAATGAATTTTATAAGCTCCACCATGGATTCGGTACCAATTCCTTTATTTTTCATAAAAACCTCACAGGCGTTTAACTCATCCAGCATGGATATAAAGATTCTACATCCATTGTAGCCTGGATAGTTTCCTCTTGTAGGGGACCTATTGCAGACAGTTTCTTTAGTAGGTCAGTTGTGTCCTGAAGGTAGCTGGCTGTATCTCCCACCAGAGGTTTAAAGGGAATCTGTCACCATGAAAATGCAATGTGATCTGCAGGCAGCATTTTATAGAGCAGGAAGATTGAGAAGATCAGTCAGTATAACTGCTCTTTCTGGGATTTGAAGTCAAGGAGAGATCCTATCAGTGATGACCGCTATCTCTGTATACACATAGAGGGAAGGCTGTCATCACTGATAGGACGTCTCCTGGACTTCAAAGCCCAGAATGAGCACAGATATTAAAGAGTAAATTACAAGTTATACTGAATCTGTTCATATAAAACTACATATGAATCTGCTCAGCTCCTCCTGCTCCATAACATGCTGCCTGCAGCTCGGACACCATGTTCAAACTGACAGGTTCCCTTTAAGGGACACTTTACACTTTACCAGGTGTATATTACTGTATTCTGTGAGCACAATAAATTGTGAACATGTGAAAACTATCTGGTGTTGCCTTACTATTGCAGTCCCTCTGCTTGTTTTAACACAAGGAGAAGATATGTAAAGAGTGAAGTAGTGGTCTTAAAAGTAGGAATATTTATCAATGCAATGCTTGAGGCTGATTTCTGATGGTACCTCGCTACGGTATGCCAATGTTCATTTTTTTAAGATGTTTTGGCACAGGATCCAGTATGGGAGGTTGCCTGTGGCAACATGGAATGGTGATTGACTGCATATCCAGTAGGATTTGGGATAGGATGCTGAATGTGCACTAATCTCATTTGAATCTCTTTTTGTGGCGGTGAGCTGAGCAATTTTGTTTATTTTAGACACAGATGTGAGCATAGCTTTTTTGTTGTTGTAAGACTGGAGTACTAAAGAATGAATTTTAGGGATTTTTATGGTATTTATTATGGTGAAATTGAATAGATTATTTATTATACATACGCTGATATTATGAGTCATCAATTGGTTCATTAGTTATTATAGCATTTATTGGCTAATAAATCATGATATATATATATATTCTCATGTATATTTTTTATAATCTTGATATATTTTTAAATTATGTGTAAAATTGATTAATCATGAATTTTGAGTATTATATTTATTTCGGATCTATATGTATAATTACCGTATTTTTCGCACTATAAGGTGCACTGGCCCATAAGACGTACCTAGGTTTTTGAGGATAAAAAATAATTCAACCCAAAAGTGTGCTTTTGGTGGGTTTTGAACTAATGGTGGTCTGTGGAAGACACTATTATGGGGATCTGTGGATGTTACTGTTATGAGGATCTGTGGATGTTACTGTTATGGGGGCATCTGTGGATGTTACTGTTATGGGGGATCTGTGGATGTTACTGTTATGGGGGATCTGTGGATGTTACTGTTATGGGGGCATCTGTGGATGGCACTGTTATGGGGGATCTGTGGATGCGCACTGTTATTGGGGATCTGTGGATGTGCACTGTTATGGGGGATCTGTGGATGTGCACTGTTATGGGGGATCTGTGGATGCGCACTGTTATGGGGGATCTGTGGATGCGCACTGTTATGGGGGATCTGTGGATGGCACTGTTATGGGGATCTGTGGATGACACTGTTATGGGGGGGATACGTGGATGACACTGCTATGGGGGTATCTGTGGCTGACACATATATAGCATCTTATGCTATATACAGTATGTGTCATCCACAGATCCCCCCCATAACAGTGTCCCTGTGTAAATAGTGAATGACCCCAATACAGGGGGCGGGAGCTGGCAACTGATATTGGAATGGCAGCGGGGCCCGATGCAGTCACTGTATTCTATTACAACGGGCCCCGCTCACTGTAGTATTAATATGTAGAATAAGAAAAATGAGGGGGCACACTCAAGAGGGATCACTGGATAAAGTGTAGATAATTGTGTTTAATAATATTTTAAGAACATACCCTTAAAAGCATTAAAACATACATAAAACAAAAGCAAAAAGTGCAAGATTTCACTGGTGGTATTAATCTCAGTGAGAGTTCTTTCCACAGAGGTATAGGATTGAGGCCTGTGACGTTAGAGCGATAGTATCAGCCCTATGGCTCAGTCCTAGTGGAGCGCTGATGATGTTAATGTCTCTTTATCCAGTATGCTGAGTATGCAGCAGTATATATCAAATTGGAGACTGTGCTCCCGTGTTTAACAAGATGTATGGCAGGTTGGAGACTATGCTCCCGTACTTACAGTCTCTTGTCGCTTGCGGTATTTCCGATCACCCCTCCTGACTGAATCCTCACAGCATTGATGTTTCAGGTTGCCGTACACTCACAGCGTCCCGTGCAGTGTGTTCGGTCAAGACGTGGCGTCCCACGTGACCTAGTAGTCTGGGGTGCCGGCTAAACGCTGAGCTGACGTCACTGGATTGATATTGCACTGACGTCAGTAATGTGCGACTCGTGCTCCGGTTTGATGCAGGAGAAAGATCTCGTATAGCGATGTCTTTAAAGTATAGATGTTTCTTGTTTTTTCCTGGAATCCACGCTCACTCTGTCTCTGCCAGACGCGTTTCTGGGTCATACACCCCTTCCTCAGTGGCCAACTGAGTGAGTGGATTCTCACTCCTTATATATGGGTTTTGATTTTACCCACAATCCTACTTTTTAGGGTTTCTCCCAATATGTGGGGTGGATTACATTGTTGCTTGCTTATATCGCTGTATACAGCATAAAACATAACTTAAATGAAAATTAAAACCATAAATAACATCCCCTACATTTAATACCAATAAAAACAGATTCATGGTGAAGACTACATGGTTAAAATGACATTTTAGAGAAAACCGCATCAAAAACGCATCAAAAACGCACCAAGTATAGGATGCGTTTTTTGTGCGGTGTAGGGTCTTGAATTGGAACTTAGCCATATGTGCTTGTTTTGGCATGTATTGTATGCTAATTTTCCTTAGTTGTATCTGGGAGGAGCCTTCCAGTGGGGAGGGGAGATCACAGCGCCGATAGTCGGCAAACTGCGATGTCCTATCTCCACTGGACGGCCCCCCTGCATTCACAAAAATCCAAACATCTCCATCTCGGCATTGAGGCCTCTGGGAACAATGGTGTCATATTCGAATATTCGGCGGGATTCTTGTCTAGACATGTGAGCAATATGGTTACCCCCTCTCCACAATTTTTTGACCTTTTCTATAGCTGTAAATCTCAGGCCTGTTGGGTCACAGTTGTGTTGAATTTTAAAATGTTTCGATAGGGGGTGTGTCTCTTGGCCTTTTTTAATATTAGCCACATGTTCCGCTACCCTCTTCTTCAATGTTCTTTTTGTTCTACCTATGTACTGTTTTCTACATCCACATTCCAATAGATATATAACATCAGTAGAGTCACAAGTTAGACATTCTTGAATTTCTAGACTAAAAGAATTTGCTGTTGATGTTACTGTAGTTGTTTTTTTGGGGAAATTAGTAATTTTACAATTTGCACACCTGCCACACCTGAAAAACCCATTTGTTGTTAGCCAATTGGTTCTTGATTGTTTCTGATTATCTTTGTTGGCTTTAACAGTTGGGGCTACTTTTCCTGCTAGACTATTGGCCCTTGTGTATATTATTTTTGGTGTATCACTCAAAAGGGGCCCAACTAGTTTATCATTCAGCAGGTGTCCCCAATGTTTTCGGATACTCCTTTCCACCACTCTGTATTGAGAGCTGAATGGAAGGATAATCCTTATTGTTTCATCTTGTGGTTGTGGCTCGCTTGTCACAAAGAATTGTTCCCTTTCCATCTTTTTTACTTTGTCCAATGATTTATCTAGAATCTGAACTGGATAATCTCTATCCAGCAGTTGCTGTTTCAAGACAGACGCCTCTTCATCAAATTTGCTATCAACCGTGCAGTTCCGCTTAAGTCTGCGGAACTGACTGGTTGGTATGTTGATCAGCCACCGTGGAAGGTGGCAGCTAGCAAACCTGATGAAGCTGTTTTTGGCTACTGGCTTAAAAAATGTGTTACATTGTAGATGGTCTTCCTTAATCCATATTTCCAAGTCAAGAAATTCTACTTTTTCTTTACTGGTGGTGGGACTGAATACCAAGTTTTTATCATTGTTGTTGATATTATTTAGAAATAGATCAAGAGATTCGGCTGTGTCTTGCCAAATAAACAAAATATCATCAATGTATCGCCGCCACAGCACCAGACCCGCCCCCAGCCTGGGCAAAATGATCTCCCTTTCCCACTGTGCCAGAAATAAATTGGCATAGCTGGGGGCGAATCTGGTGCCCATGGCGGTACCGGTACACTGCAAATAGAAATCATCCTCAAAAGCAAAATAATTGTGGGTTAGAATGTATCTCACACCGTCTAATAGAAATGCTAGCTGTTCACTGGGGAGCCCAGCATCAACTGATAGTTGTTCATGTAGTGCCTGAATCCCCCCAGTGTGTTCTATCACTGTATAGAGAGATCCCACATCCAGTGTCCCCAAGATCCATCCATCCACCCATTTGATTTTTTCCAATGTTTTAATAATGTCGGTGGTATCCCGAATGTAAGATGGTACCCGTTTAACATAGGGCTGGAGCCATTGATCAATGTATCTAGATAGATTACATGATATGGACTGGATACCCGACACTATTGGGCGGCCTGGAGGGGTTTCCAGGCTTTTATGGATCTTGGGGACACAGTAGAACATTGGAATCCTCCTCTCGGTGTCCAGAATAAACCTCGCTTCCTGTTCCAAAAGAAAACCTGCCTGTGTTCCCCTTATGCAGTAGTTCTTGAGAGTGTTGTAGTATTCTTGTGTTGGATCTCCTTTAAGCCTCTGATATGTGTTCTCTGATCTCAATTGTCTATGACATTCCTGTATATAATCTGCCGTATTAAGTATCACAATGGCCCCGCCTTTATCTGCTGGCCTGATTGTGATATTGTTGGCTTCTTGTAGGGATTTAATGGCCTTAATCTCTTCTTTATTCAAGTTGGTGTTAACCCTACGGCTTTTGATTTTTCTCAAATCACGTTCTACGTTATTCTTGAATGTGGCCATTTCTCTACTAATCTCTTGTCTAGGGTATTTTTTTGACTTGGCTTTTAGATCTGTATGTGGGTATTTGATAATAGTTCCCATCAAATCAGCCTCCCTATTTATTGGATTTTTTAGGAAGTATTTTTTGAGACATAAGCGTCTAATAAACTTTTCCACACCAATGTATGTGGCAAATTTGTCCATAGAGTTAGTGGGAGCAAATTTCAGGCCTTTGTTTAGAAGCTGCATCTGAATATCTGTAAGGGCAGTGTCACTGATATTTACTATATTAGTGGGTGTAACTGCTAATTTCTGTGTTTTCTTCTTTTGTGCATGTCGTCCTCTGCGTATTGTTCGTTGTGCTCGTGTCTCTGTCTGTTCATTTTTGGTATGTGGTAGTGTGCTGTGTTCTGGTGATATCTGTGTTCCTGTCCATGTGTTTGGTGATTCCCTTTGCTCTGTGTGTACTGCCTCGGACGATCCCTCAAGTTGTAATCGTGATTGTAACTCTGTGTTGAGTGGTTGTGTGTTTGTATCTCCTGTCGTGATGGAGTGGGAGTCCGTGTGCTCCTCGTACGTGTTTTGTGGTGTGGGGGTGTAAAGTCTAAAAAATGAGGTGTTGCAAGTGTTTCAAACCTATTAGTGATTTTGACATTATCAAACTGTCCCTGTGTTGTAGTGTTCTCTACTTCTCTCTGTTCAAACCTATCAGTGACCACCTTCCTTTCCATACGATGCAGTTTTTTTGTTTTTTTGCCTATTATTTCCCTTTCTAATGTGTCTAGATTCTTACAGATTCTCTCATGCCAATTCCGAACTGTATCAATGTCTGGGAATGATTCCATTTCTTTTTTTAGGGTATCTATTTGCCCTGTCATTTCATCTGTCATTTGTAACCTTCTTTTAATAATCATCTGTATAAGGGCCCTTGATTGTGCTTTCAGGAAATCATCCCATTCTTTTTTGAATTTGTCGTCCACCAAATCTGACGCAGGTGTCTTGGTGAGTGACAAACCCCTGGGAATGAGGCCCTTATCCAGATATTGCGCAAGTGATCGAATCTCCCACTTATTGCGCAACTGTCGTTGTAGAATCTTCTCCAGAGCCCTAAAAACATCATCCATTGATCTATTCGTATCTATGGATGCTTCACCTTCTAGATTAAAGGTGAAAGCTTCAATTTTTCTATACTTATTATCCAAATGTTCCCAAATGTCCATCTCGCAATAAGGGGAGCTCAGCTGTTGAGGGTACTGTATTAGGAAGAACGTGTGACGTACAGCGGCTCACCCCTGTTGCGTATGGGTAGGTGCTCACCCTCAGGTCCTACCCTCAGGACCCAGAAGAAATAATGGAGAATAAGAAAAATGAGGGGGCACACTCAAGAGGGATCACTGGATAAAGTGTAGATAATTGTGTTTAATAATATTTTAAGAACATACCCTTAAAAGCATTAAAACATACATAAAACAAAAGCAAAAAGTGCAAGATTTCACTGGTGGTATTAATCTCAGTGAGAGTTCTTTCCACAGAGGTATAGGATTGAGGCCTGTGACGTTAGAGCGATAGTATCAGCCCTATGGCTCAGTCCTAGTGGAGCGCTGATGATGTTAATGTCTCTTTATCCAGTATGCTGAGTATGCAGCAGTATATATCAAATTGGAGACTGTGCTCCCGTGTTTAACAAGATGTATGGCAGGTTGGAGACTATGCTCCCGTACTTACAGTCTCTTGTCGCTTGCGGTATTTCCGATCACCCCTCCTGACTGAATCCTCACAGCATTGATGTTTCAGGTTGCCGTACACTCACAGCGTCCCGTGCAGTGTGTTCGGTCAAGACGTGGCGTCCCACGTGACCTAGTAGTCTGGGGTGCCGGCTAAACGCTGAGCTGACGTCACTGGATTGATATTGCACTGACGTCAGTAATGTGCGACTCGTGCTCCGGTTTGATGCAGGAGAAAGATCTCGTATAGCGATGTCTTTAAAGTATAGATGTTTCTTGTTTTTTCCTGGAATCCACGCTCACTCTGTCTCTGCCAGACGCGTTTCTGGGTCATACACCCCTTCCTCAGTGGCCAACTGAGTGAGTGGATTCTCACTCCTTATATATGGGTTTTGATTTTTCCCACAATCCTACTTTTTAGGGTTTCTCCCAATATGTGGGGTGGATTACATTGTTGCTTGCTTATATCGCTGTATACAGCATAAAACATAACTTAAATGAAAATTAAAACCATAAATAACATCCCCTACATTTAATACCAATAAAAACAGATTCATGGTGAAGACTACATGGTTAAAATGACATTTTAGAGAAAACCGCATCAAAAACGCATCAAAAACGCACCAAGTATAGGATGCGTTTTTTGTGCGGTGTAGGGTCTTGAATTGGAACTTAGCCATATGTGCTTGTTTTGGCATGTATTGTATGCTAATTTTCCTTAGTTGTATCTGGGAGGAGCCTTCCAGTGGGGAGGGGAGATCACAGCGCCGATAGTCGGCAAACTGCGATGTCCTATCTCCACTGGACGGCCCCCCTGCATTCACAAAAATCCAAACATCTCCATCTCGGCATTGAGGCCTCTGGGAACAATGGTGTCATATTCGAATATTCGGCGGGATTCTTGTCTAGACATGTGAGCAATATGGTTACCCCCTCTCCACAATTTTTTGACCTTTTCTATAGCTGTAAATCTCAGGCCTGTTGGGTCACAGTTGTGTTGAATTTTAAAATGTTTCGATAGGGGGTGTGTCTCTTGGCCTTTTTTAATATTAGCCACATGTTCCGCTACCCTCTTCTTCAATGTTCTTTTTGTTCTACCTATGTACTGTTTTCTACATCCACATTCCAATAGATATATAACATCAGTAGAGTCACAAGTTAGACATTCTTGAATTTCTAGACTAAAAGAATTTGCTGTTGATGTTACTGTAGTTGTTTTTTTGGGGAAATTAGTAATTTTACAATTTGCACACCTGCCACACCTGAAAAACCCATTTGTTGTTAGCCAATTGGTTCTTGATTGTTTCTGATTATCTTTGTTGGCTTTAACAGTTGGGGCTACTTTTCCTGCTAGACTATTGGCCCTTGTGTATGTTATTTTTGGTGTATCACTCAAAAGGGGCCCAACTAGTTTATCATTCAGCAGGTGTCCCCAATGTTTTCGGATACTCCTTTCCACCACTCTGTATTGAGAGCTGAATGGAAGGATAATCCTTATTGTTTCATCTTGTGGTTGTGGCTCGCTTGTCACAAAGAATTGTTCCCTTTCCATCTTTTTTACTTTGTCCAATGATTTATCTAGAATCTGAACTGGATAATCTCTATCCAGCAGTTGCTGTTTCAAGACAGACGCCTCTTCATCAAATTTGCTATCAACCGTGCAGTTCCGCTTAAGTCTGCGGAACTGACTGGTTGGTATGTTGATCAGCCACCGTGGAAGGTGGCAGCTAGCAAACCTGATGAAGCTGTTTTTGGCTACTGGCTTAAAAAATGTGTTACATTGTAGATGGTCTTCCTTAATCCATATTTCCAAGTCAAGAAATTCTACTTTTTCTTTACTGGTGGTGGGACTGAATACCAAGTTTTTATCATTGTTGTTGATATTATTTAGAAATAGATCAAGAGATTCGGCTGTGTCTTGCCAAATAAACAAAATATCATCAATGTATCGCCGCCACAGCACCAGACCCGCCCCCAGCCTGGGCAAAATGATCTCCCTTTCCCACTGTGCCAGAAATAAATTGGCATAGCTGGGGGCGAATCTGGTGCCCATGGCGGTACCGGTACACTGCAAATAGAAATCATCCTCAAAAGCAAAATAATTGTGGGTTAGAATGTATCTCACACCGTCTAATAGAAATGCTAGCTGTTCACTGGGGAGCCCAGCATCAACTGATAGTTGTTCATGTAGTGCCTGAATCCCCCCAGTGTGTTCTATCACTGTATAGAGAGATCCCACATCCAGTGTCCCCAAGATCCATCCATCCACCCATTTGATTTTTTCCAATGTTTTAATAATGTCGGTGGTATCCCGAATGTAAGATGGTACCCGTTTAACATAGGGCTGGAGCCATTGATCAATGTATCTAGATAGATTACATGATATGGACTGGATACCCGACACTATTGGGCGGCCTGGAGGGGTTTCCAGGCTTTTATGGATCTTGGGGACACAGTAGAACATTGGAATCCTCCTCTCGGTGTCCAGAATAAACCTCGCTTCCTGTTCCAAAAGAAAACCTGCCTGTGTTCCCCTTATGCAGTAGTTCTTGAGAGTGTTGTAGTATTCTTGTGTTGGATCTCCTTTAAGCCTCTGATATGTGTTCTCTGATCTCAATTGTCTATGACATTCCTGTATATAATCTGCCGTATTAAGTATCACAATGGCCCCGCCTTTATCTGCTGGCCTGATTGTGATATTGTTGGCTTCTTGTAGGGATTTAATGGCCTTAATCTCTTCTTTATTCAAGTTGGTGTTAACCCTACGGCTTTTGATTTTTCTCAAATCACGTTCTACGTTATTCTTGAATGTGGCCATTTCTCTACTAATCTCTTGTCTAGGGTATTTTTTTGACTTGGCTTTTAGATCTGTATGTGGGTATTTGATAATAGTTCCCATCAAATCAGCCTCCCTATTTATTGGATTTTTTAGGAAGTATTTTTTGAGACATAAGCGTCTAATAAACTTTTCCACACCAATGTATGTGGCAAATTTGTCCATAGAGTTAGTGGGAGCAAATTTCAGGCCTTTGTTTAGAAGCTGCATCTGAATATCTGTAAGGGCAGTGTCACTGATATTTACTATATTAGTGGGTGTAACTGCTAATTTCTGTGTTTTCTTCTTTTGTGCATGTCGTCCTCTGCGTATTGTTCGTTGTGCTCGTGTCTCTGTCTGTTCATTTTTGGTATGTGGTAGTGTGCTGTGTTCTGGTGATATCTGTGTTCCTGTCCATGTGTTTGGTGATTCCCTTTGCTCTGTGTGTACTGCCTCGGACGATCCCTCAAGTTGTAATCGTGATTGTAACTCTGTGTTGAGTGGTTGTGTGTTTGTATCTCCTGTCGTGATGGAGTGGGAGTCCGTGTGCTCCTCGTACGTGTTTTGTGGTGTGGGGGTGTAAAGTCTAAAAAATGAGGTGTTGCAAGTGTTTCAAACCTATTAGTGATTTTGACATTATCAAACTGTCCCTGTGTTGTAGTGTTCTCTACTTCTCTCTGTTCAAACCTATCAGTGACCACCTTCCTTTCCATACGATGCAGTTTTTTTGTTTTTTTGCCTATTATTTCCCTTTCTAATGTGTCTAGATTCTTACAGATTCTCTCATGCCAATTCCGAACTGTATCAATGTCTGGGAATGATTCCATTTCTTTTTTTAGGGTATCTATTTGCCCTGTCATTTCATCTGTCATTTGTAACCTTCTTTTAATAATCATCTGTATAAGGGCCCTTGATTGTGCTTTCAGGAAATCATCCCATTCTTTTTTGAATTTGTCGTCCACCAAATCTGACGCAGGTGTCTTGGTGAGTGACAAACCCCTGGGAATGAGGCCCTTATCCAGATATTGCGCAAGTGATCGAATCTCCCACTTATTGCGCAACTGTCGTTGTAGAATCTTCTCCAGAGCCCTAAAAACATCATCCATTGATCTATTCGTATCTATGGATGCTTCACCTTCTAGATTAAAGGTGAAAGCTTCAATTTTTCTATACTTATTATCCAAATGTTCCCAAATGTCCATCTCGCAATAAGGGGAGCTCAGCTGTTGAGGGTACTGTATTAGGAAGAACGTGTGACGTACAGCGGCTCACCCCTGTTGCGTATGGGTAGGTGCTCACCCTCAGGTCCTACCCTCAGGACCCAGAAGAAATAATGGAGAATAAGAAAAATGAGGGGGCACACTCAAGAGGGATCACTGGATAAAGTGTAGATAATTGTGTTTAATAATATTTTAAGAACATACCCTTAAAAGCATTAAAACATACATAAAACAAAAGCAAAAAGTGCAAGATTTCACTGGTGGTATTAATCTCAGTGAGAGTTCTTTCCACAGAGGTATAGGATTGAGGCCTGTGACGTTAGAGCGATAGTATCAGCCCTATGGCTCAGTCCTAGTGGAGCGCTGATGATGTTAATGTCTCTTTATCCAGTATGCTGAGTATGCAGCAGTATATATCAAATTGGAGACTGTGCTCCCGTGTTTAACAAGATGTATGGCAGGTTGGAGACTATGCTCCCGTACTTACAGTCTCTTGTCGCTTGCGGTATTTCCGATCACCCCTCCTGACTGAATCCTCACAGCATTGATGTTTCAGGTTGCCGTACACTCACAGCGTCCCGTGCAGTGTGTTCGGTCAAGACGTGGCGTCCCACGTGACCTAGTAGTCTGGGGTGCCGGCTAAACGCTGAGCTGACGTCACTGGATTGATATTGCACTGACGTCAGTAATGTGCGACTCGTGCTCCGGTTTGATGCAGGAGAAAGATCTCGTATAGCGATGTCTTTAAAGTATAGATGTTTCTTGTTTTTTCCTGGAATCCACGCTCACTCTGTCTCTGCCAGACGCGTTTCTGGGTCATACACCCCTTCCTCAGTGGCCAACTGAGTGAGTGGATTCTCACTCCTTATATATGGGTTTTGATTTTTCCCACAATCCTACTTTTTAGGGTTTCTCCCAATATGTGGGGTGGATTACATTGTTGCTTGCTTATATCGCTGTATACAGCATAAAACATAACTTAAATGAAAATTAAAACCATAAATAACATCCCCTACATTTAATACCAATAAAAACAGATTCATGGTGAAGACTACATGGTTAAAATGACATTTTAGAGAAAACCGCATCAAAAACGCATCAAAAACGCACCAAGTATAGGATGCGTTTTTTGTGCGGTGTAGGGTCTTGAATTGGAACTTAGCCATATGTGCTTGTTTTGGCATGTATTGTATGCTAATCCTCCCAGATACAACTAAGGAAAATTAGCATACAATACATGCCAAAACAAGCACATATGGCTAAGTTCCAATTCAAGACCCTACACCGCACAAAAAACGCATCCTATACTTGGTGCGTTTTTGATGCGTTTTTGATGCGGTTTTCTCTAAAATGTCATTTTAACCATGTAGTCTTCACCATGAATCTGTTTTTATTGGTATTAAATGTAGGGGATGTTATTTATGGTTTTAATTTTCATTTAAGTTATGTTTTATGCTGTATACAGCGATATAAGCAAGCAACAATGTAATCCACCCCACATATTGGGAGAAACCCTAAAAAGTAGGATTGTGGGAAAAATCAAAACCCATATATAAGGAGTGAGAATCCACTCACTCAGTTGGCCACTGAGGAAGGGGTGTATGACCCAGAAACGCGTCTGGCAGAGACAGAGTGAGCGTGGATTCCAGGAAAAAACAAGAAACATCTATACTTTAAAGACATCGCTATACGAGATCTTTCTCCTGCATCAAACCGGAGCACGAGTCGCACATTACTGACGTCAGTGCAATATCAATCCAGTGACGTCAGCTCAGCGTTTAGCCGGCACCCCAGACTACTAGGTCACGTGGGACGCCACGTCTTGACCGAACACACTGCACGGGACGCTGTGAGTGTACGGCAACCTGAAACATCAATGCTGTGAGGATTCAGTCAGGAGGGGTGATCGGAAATACCGCAAGCGACAAGAGACTGTAAGTACGGGAGCATAGTCTCCAACCTGCCATACATCTTGTTAAACACGGGAGCACAGTCTCCAATTTGATATATACTGCTGCATACTCAGCATACTGGATAAAGAGACATTAACATCATCAGCGCTCCACTAGGACTGAGCCATAGGGCTGATACTATCGCTCTAACGTCACAGGCCTCAATCCTATACCTCTGTGGAAAGAACTCTCACTGAGATTAATACCACCAGTGAAATCTTGCACTTTTTGCTTTTGTTTTATGTATGTTTTAATGCTTTTAAGGGTATGTTCTTAAAATATTATTAAACACAATTATCTACACTTTATCCAGTGATCCCTCTTGAGTGTGCCCCCTCATTTTTCTTATTCTCCATTATTTCTTCTGGGTCCTGAGGGTAGGACCTGAGGGTGAGCACCTACCCATACGCAACAGGGGTGAGCCGCTGTACGTCACACGTTCTTCCTAATACAGTACCCTCAACAGCTGAGCTCCCCTTATTGCGAGATGGACATTTGGGAACATTTGGATAATAAGTATAGAAAAATTGAAGCTTTCACCTTTAATCTAGAAGGTGAAGCATCCATAGATACGAATAGATCAATGGATGATGTTTTTAGGGCTCTGGAGAAGATTCTACAACGACAGTTGCGCAATAAGTGGGAGATTCGATCACTTGCGCAATATCTGGATAAGGGCCTCATTCCCAGGGGTTTGTCACTCACCAAGACACCTGCGTCAGATTTGGTGGACGACAAATTCAAAAAAGAATGGGATGATTTCCTGAAAGCACAATCAAGGGCCCTTATACAGATGATTATTAAAAGAAGGTTACAAATGACAGATGAAATGACAGGGCAAATAGATACCCTAAAAAAAGAAATGGAATCATTCCCAGACATTGATACAGTTCGGAATTGGCATGAGAGAATCTGTAAGAATCTAGACACATTAGAAAGGGAAATAATAGGCAAAAAAACAAAAAAACTGCATCGTATGGAAAGGAAGGTGGTCACTGATAGGTTTGAACAGAGAGAAGTAGAGAACACTACAACACAGGGACAGTTTGATAATGTCAAAATCACTAATAGGTTTGAAACACTTGCAACACCTCATTTTTTAGACTTTACACCCCCACACCACAAAACACGTACGAGGAGCACACGGACTCCCACTCCATCACGACAGGAGATACAAACACACAACCACTCAACACAGAGTTACAATCACGATTACAACTTGAGGGATCGTCCGAGGCAGTACACACAGAGCAAAGGGAATCACCAAACACATGGACAGGAACACAGATATCACCAGAACACAGCACACTACCACATACCAAAAATGAACAGACAGAGACACGAGCACAACGAACAATACGCAGAGGACGACATGCACAAAAGAAGAAAACACAGAAATTAGCAGTTACACCCACTAATATAGTAAATATCAGTGACACTGCCCTTACAGATATTCAGATGCAGCTTCTAAACAAAGGCCTGAAATTTGCTCCCACTAACTCTATGGACAAATTTGCCACATACATTGGTGTGGAAAAGTTTATTAGACGCTTATGTCTCAAAAAATACTTCCTAAAAAATCCAATAAATAGGGAGGCTGATTTGATGGGAACTATTATCAAATACCCACATACAGATCTAAAAGCCAAGTCAAAAAAATACCCTAGACAAGAGATTAGTAGAGAAATGGCCACATTCAAGAATAACGTAGAACGTGATTTGAGAAAAATCAAAAGCCGTAGGGTTAACACCAACTTGAATAAAGAAGAGATTAAGGCCATTAAATCCCTACAAGAAGCCAACAATATCACAATCAGGCCAGCAGATAAAGGCGGGGCCATTGTGATACTTAATACGGCAGATTATATACAGGAATGTCATAGACAATTGAGATCAGAGAACACATATCAGAGGCTTAAAGGAGATCCAACACAAGAATACTACAACACTCTCAAGAACTACTGCATAAGGGGAACACAGGCAGGTTTTCTTTTGGAACAGGAAGCGAGGTTTATTCTGGACACCGAGAGGAGGATTCCAATGTTCTACTGTGTCCCCAAGATCCATAAAAGCCTGGAAACCCCTCCAGGCCGCCCAATAGTGTCGGGTATCCAGTCCATATCATGTAATCTATCTAGATACATTGATCAATGGCTCCAGCCCTATGTTAAACGGGTACCATCTTACATTCGGGATACCACCGACATTATTAAAACATTGGAAAAAATCAAATGGGTGGATGGATGGATCTTGGGGACACTGGATGTGGGATCTCTCTATACAGTGATAGAACACACTGGGGGGATTCAGGCACTACATGAACAACTATCAGTTGATGCTGGGCTCCCCAGTGAACAGCTAGCATTTCTATTAGACGGTGTGAGATACATTCTAACCCACAATTATTTTGCTTTTGAGGATGATTTCTATTTGCAGTGTACCGGTACCGCCATGGGCACCAGATTCGCCCCCAGCTATGCCAATTTATTTCTGGCACAGTGGGAAAGGGAGATCATTTTGCCCAGGCTGGGGGCGGGTCTGGTGCTGTGGCGGCGATACATTGATGATATTTTGTTTATTTGGCAAGACACAGCCGAATCTCTTGATCTATTTCTAAATAATATCAACAACAATGATAAAAACTTGGTATTCAGTCCCACCACCAGTAAAGAAAAAGTAGAATTTCTTGACTTGGAAATATGGATTAAGGAAGACCATCTACAATGTAACACATTTTTTAAGCCAGTAGCCAAAAACAGCTTCATCAGGTTTGCTAGCTGCCACCTTCCACGGTGGCTGATCAACATACCAACCAGTCAGTTCCGCAGACTTAAGCGGAACTGCACGGTTGATAGCAAATTTGATGAAGAGGCGTCTGTCTTGAAACAGCAACTGCTGGATAGAGATTATCCAGTTCAGATTCTAGATAAATCATTGGACAAAGTAAAAAAGATGGAAAGGGAACAATTCTTTGTGACAAGCGAGCCACAACCACAAGATGAAACAATAAGGATTATCCTTCCATTCAGCTCTCAATACAGAGTGGTGGAAAGGAGTATCCGAAAACATTGGGGACACCTGCTGAATGATAAACTAGTTGGGCCCCTTTTGAGTGATACACCAAAAATAACATACACAAGGGCCAATAGTCTAGCAGGAAAAGTAGCCCCAACTGTTAAAGCCAACAAAGATAATCAGAAACAATCAAGAACCAATTGGCTAACAACAAATGGGTTTTTCAGGTGTGGCAGGTGTGCAAATTGTAAAATTACTAATTTCCCCAAAAAAACAACTACAGTAACATCAACAGCAAATTCTTTTAGTCTAGAAATTCAAGAATGTCTAACTTGTGACTCTACTGATGTTATATATCTATTGGAATGTGGATGTAGAAAACAGTACATAGGTAGAACAAAAAGAACATTGAAGAAGAGGGTAGCGGAACATGTGGCTAATATTAAAAAAGGCCAAGAGACACACCCCCTATCGAAACATTTTAAAATTCAACACAACTGTGACCCAACAGGCCTGAGATTTACAGCTATAGAAAAGGTCAAAAAATTGTGGAGAGGGGGTAACCATATTGCTCACATGTCTAGACAAGAATCCCGCCGAATATTCGAATATGACACCATTGTTCCCAGAGGCCTCAATGCCGAGATGGAGATGTTTGGATTTTTGTGAATGCAGGGGGGCCGTCCAGTGGAGATAGGACATCGCAGTTTGCCGACTATCGGCGCTGTGATCTCCCCTCCCCACTGGAAGGCTCCTCCCAGATACAACTAAGGAAAATTAGCATACAATACATGCCAAAACAAGCACATATGGCTAAGTTCCAATTCAAGACCCTACACCGCACAAAAAACGCATCCTATACTTGGTGCGTTTTTGATGCGTTTTTGATGCGGTTTTCTCTAAAATGTCATTT
Organism: Bufo gargarizans; assembly: GCF_014858855.1. Taxonomy (NCBI): domain Eukaryota; kingdom Metazoa; phylum Chordata; class Amphibia; order Anura; family Bufonidae; genus Bufo; species Bufo gargarizans. Next base: position 619,389,282 of record NC_058080.1, read on the forward strand.
TAACCATGTAGTCTTCACCATGAATCTGTTTTTATTGGTATTAAATGTAGGGGATGTTATTTATGGTTTTAATTTTCATTTAAGTTATGTTTTATGCTGTATACAGCGATATAAGCAAGCAACAATGTAATCCACCCCACATATTGGGAGAAACCCTAAAAAGTAGGATTGTGGGAAAAATCAAAACCCATATATAAGGAGTGAGAATCCACTCACTCAGTTGGCCACTGAGGAAGGGGTGTATGACCCAGAAACGCGTCTGGCAGAGACAGAGTGAGCGTGGATTCCAGGAAAAAACAAGAAACATCTATACTTTAAAGACATCGCTATACGAGATCTTTCTCCTGCATCAAACCGGAGCACGAGTCGCACATTACTGACGTCAGTGCAATATCAATCCAGTGACGTCAGCTCAGCGTTTAGCCGGCACCCCAGACTACTAGGTCACGTGGGACGCCACGTCTTGACCGAACACACTGCACGGGACGCTGTGAGTGTACGGCAACCTGAAACATCAATGCTGTGAGGATTCAGTCAGGAGGGGTGATCGGAAATACCGCAAGCGACAAGAGACTGTAAGTACGGGAGCATAGTCTCCAACCTGCCATACATCTTGTTAAACACGGGAGCACAGTCTCCAATTTGATATATACTGCTGCATACTCAGCATACTGGATAAAGAGACATTAACATCATCAGCGCTCCACTAGGACTGAGCCATAGGGCTGATACTATCGCTCTAACGTCACAGGCCTCAATCCTATACCTCTGTGGAAAGAACTCTCACTGAGATTAATACCACCAGTGAAATCTTGCACTTTTTGCTTTTGTTTTATGTATGTTTTAATGCTTTTAAGGGTATGTTCTTAAAATATTATTAAACACAATTATCTACACTTTATCCAGTGATCCCTCTTGAGTGTGCCCCCTCATTTTTCTTATTCTCCATTATTTCTTCTGGGTCCTGAGGGTAGGACCTGAGGGTGAGCACCTACCCATACGCAACAGGGGTGAGCCGCTGTACGTCACACGTTCTTCCTAGTATTAATATGTAACCTGTAGGCATGGGAGCTTTGTTAAACTATGGAAATCCTCTGAAGCAGTATCGCACTCCACGTAGTACTCACTTGAAACTCCAGTAGCAGGCAGGCCAGGCCACAGCGTAACATCACTCACTACGTCACGCGCCTGCTCCTCCCACTTTATGCATGAAGCAGTTGCCGGCCCCCAGCCCCTCCTCCCTCCCCGCTGAAACATCCCCAGCCACGCTATGCAGCATCACGGCAGGCGATGTATCAGTGTTAAATAGCAGCATTTGCCCCATAAGACGCACTGCCGTTTCCCCCCCACTTTTGGGGGGGGGGGGGGAGTGCATCTTACAGGGCGACAAATACTGTAATTAGATTTCATATTGTAATACATATTTTTGCAAATATAGTTTTGGTTAGTAGGGTACTAGTGCCTTTCAATATAAATATATATATATATATATATATATATATATATATACCAAGAAAAAATGGCGGCACTGGTACAAAGTCAAATGAAGCTAGGGTGCACGTCTCCAGGGGAATAGGCTTCTTACCCCAATGTATAATCCAGAAAAACGGGCGGCACTCCAAAGAAAAGAACAAGTGAACCTTTATTCACCCAGGTGGTGCAACGTTTCAGCTCTGCACTTGAGCCTTTTTCAAGCAAAGTTACAACTCAAATCACAGCATTATATACAGGTGAATCAATTAGCATATTCAACATGTGATCACACATACGCTGCAGCCTGATCTGATGACATCGGACGTCTCTGGCCTGCATATCCCAGACTGGTGCTGCGCTACGTCTGCGCATTGAATGGCAAACAACGCCGAACAGCGGCATGACAGGCTTCACCTCGCCTTTCTGGTATGCTTGCTTGATCGCCCGCCCTCTCTGCTCTTCCCTCCTGTTAAGTATATTACATTATAGTGCACCGATCGGATAGATCGACTTTGTAACTGATCGATATGGTATCTGTCCACAGGCACACTGCTTATAACATGTATGTTACATGTATTTCTCACATGTATTTTTCACTGGATTCATATAATTTGTCTATTTTCCTTGTGTGATGTACACATTGTTTTTCCATTGGATGATCAAGATTTGTAACGCACCCACTGGGTGGAGTGTGATCACATGCTGAACATGCTAATTGATTCACCTGTATATAATGCTGTGATTTGAGTTGTAACTTTGCTTGAAAAAGGCTCAAGTGCAGAGCCGAAACGTTGCACCACCTGGGTGAATAAAGGTTCACTTGTTCTTTTCTTTGGAGTGCCGCCCGTTTTTCTGGATTATATATATATATATATATATATATATATGGTGTACCTCATTATTTTCTATATTCATCATGTAATTGTTTATTAATTTATTTAACACAATCATGTTGTCATCCCAATCCAGCTCCAATGGCATCCAACGCATGCAAGGATGAAGCCGAGGTCAGTACACCTCGCATCACTGTCCATGCTCTAGATGTTTCAGAGCTATCTTGTGAGGACATATCCTGGCCTATGGCATGCCAATCAAGTCTAGCATCGTTCTTTGGAGGAGGAGCACTGCTGCCATACAAGTTATTTGAATATAGCTCACTGTTAACCTATTACAATCCCTTATAACAGGATTGTGTTGGTTTGGGGGAGCTAAATCCTGCAGATATGTTTCCTTTAAGACAAGACAGATTTATAGAGAATGAATCAATATAAGATATATAATGCCCATAATTATTCATACCCCTGGCAAATTTTGACTTAAAGTTACTTTTATTCAACCAGCAAGTAATTTTTTGACGGAAATGACATAGGTGTCTCCCAAAAGATAATGAGACGATATACAAGAGGCATTATTGTGGAAAAAAAAAATTCTCATCTTTTATTTACATTTAAGCAAACAGTGTCCAGTCCAAAATTATTAATACCCTTTTCAATAATCAATAGAAAATCCTTTATTGGCTATTACAGCAATCAAACGCTTCCTATAATTGCAGACCAGCTTTTTGCATGTCTCCACAGGTATTTTTGCCCATTCCTCTTTAGCAATGAGCTCCAAATCTTTCAGGTTGGAGGGTCTTCTTGCCATCACCCTGATCTTTAGCTCCCTCCACAGATTCTCAATGGGATTCAAGTCTGGACTCTGGTTGGGCCACTCCAAAAACGTTAATGTTGTTGTCTGCTAACCATTTCTTCACCACTTTTGCTGTGTATTTTGGGTCATTGTCATGCTGAAATGTCCACTGGTGCCCAAGGCCAAGTTTCTCTGCAGACTGCCTGATGTTGTCGTTGAGAATCCTCATGTATTGCTCTTTTTTCATGGTGCCGTTTACTGTGATTAGGTTCCCTGGTCTATTGGCTTAAAAAAAAAAAAAAAAAAAGCATTAGGTTCCCACCACCATGTTTGACAGGGGGGGATGGTGTTCTTTGGGTTGAAGGCTTCTCCTTTTTTACGCCAAATGAAGGAAACATCATTGTGACCAAACAATAACATTTTTGTTTCATCTGACCATAACACAGAAGACCAGAAGTCTCCTTCTTTGTCCAGATGAGCTTTTGCAAAGGCCAAGCAAGCTTTTGTGTGCCTTATATGGAGAAGTGGCGTCCTCCTTGGTCTGCATTGTGCAGTGCCCGTTGGATTGTCTGCCTTGAGACATTGCCACCAGCAGAGCCCAGATTCACCAGGATGGCCTTGGTGGTGATTCTTTTTCACCTCTCTAACTATCCTTCCTGGCCAGCACAGGTGTCACTTTTGGCTTCTGACCACATCCTCTGAGATTTCCCACAGTGCGGAACATCTTGTATTTTTTGCTCAAATGTAAATAAAAGCTGAGAAATGTTTTGTTTTGTTTTTTCCCCACAATAATGCCTCTTGTACATCGTATTATTATCTTTTGGGAGACAGCTATGTCATTTCCCGTCAAAAAAGTACTTGCTGGTTGAATAAAAGTAACTTTAAGTTAAAATTTGCCAGGGGTATGAATAATTATGGGCAGCACTGTGTGTGTGTGTATATATATGTATATATATATTATACAGTACAGACCAAAAGTTTGGACACACCTTCTCATTCAAAGAGTTTTCTTTATTTTCATGACTATGAAAATTGTATATTCACACTGAAGGCATCAAAACTATGAATTAACACATGTGGAATTATATACATAACGAAAAAGTGTGAAACAACTGAAAATATGTCATATTCTAGGTTCTTCAAAGTAGCCACCTTTTGCTTTGATTACTGCTTTGCACACTCTTGGCATTCTCTTGATGAGCTTCAAGATGTAGTCACCTGAAATGGTTTTCACTTCACAGGTGTGCCCTGTCAGGTTTAATAAGTGGGATTTCTTGCCTTATAAATGGGGTTGGGACCATCAGTTGCGTTGTGGAGAAGTCAGGTGGATACACAGCTGATAGTCCTACTGAATAGACTGTTAGCTGCTTTTTTCTTGCCATAATACAAATTCTAAGTAAAGAAAAACGAGTGGCCATCATTACTTTAAGAAATGAAGGTCAGTCAGTCCGAAAAATTGGGAAAACTTTGAAAGTGTCCACAAGTGCAGTCACAAAAACCATCAAGCGCTACAAAGAAACTGGCTCACATGCGGACTGCCCCAGGAAAGGAAGACCAAGAGTCACCTCTGCTGCGGAGGATAAGTTCATCCGAGTTACCAGCCTCAGAAATCGCAGGTTAACAGCAGCTCAGATTAGAGACCAGGTCAATGCCACACAGAGTTCTAGCAGCAGACCCATCTCTAGAACAACTGTTAAGAGGAGACTGTGTGAATCAGGCCTTCATGGTAAAATATCTGCTAGGAAACCACTGCTTAAGGACAGGCAACAAGCAGAAGAGACTTGTTTTGGCTAAAGAACACAAGGAATGGACATTAGACCAGTGGAAATCTGTGCTTTGGTCTGATGAGTCCAAATTTGAGATCTTTGGTTCCAACCACTGTGTCTTTGTGCAACGCAGAAAAGGTGAACGGATGGACTCTACATGCCTGGTTTCCACCGTGAAGCATGGAGGAGGAGGTGTGATGCTGTGGGGGTGCTTTGCTGGTGACACTGTTGGGGATTTATTCAAAATTGAGGCATACTGAACCAGCATGGCTACCACAGCATCTTGCAGCGGCATGCTACTCCATACGGTTTGCGTTTAGTTGGACCATCATTTATTTTTTAACAGGACAATGACCCCAAACACACCTCCAGGCTGTGTAAGGGCTATTTGACTATGAAGGAGAGTGATGGGGTGCTGTGCCAGATGACCTGGCCTCCACAGTCACCGGACCTGAACCCAATTGAGATGGTTTGGGGTGAGCTGGACCGCAGAGTGATGGCAAAAGGGCCAACAAGTGCTAAGCATCTCTGGGAACTCCTTCAAGACTGTTGGAAGACCATTTCAGGTGACTACCTCTTGAAGCTCATCAAGAGAATGCCAAGAGTGTGCAAAGTAGTAATCAAAGCAAAAGGTGGCTACTTTGAAGAACCTAGAATATGACATATTTTCAGTTGTTTCATACTTTTTTGTTATGTATATAATTCCACATGTGTTAATTCATAGTTTTGATGCCTTCAGTGTGAATCTACAATTTTTATAGTCATGAAAATAAAGACAACTCTTTGAATGAGAAGGTGTGTCCAAACTTTTGGTCTGTACTGTGTATATATATATATATATATATATATATAAAGCAAAATTAAAAGCAACTGCTATAATTATGGTACAACTCCTGCATTTTATCACACTCAGACTCTAGCTTCAACAATTTGATTATATATTTTTTTTACTGTAGTAAAATGGTTACCAGGCTTTTTCTTACTATCATGTAAGTAATCACGCTATTTAGATGGAACTTAAACCATATTTATTGTAATACAATTTGTGAAATTCCTGACATTTTCTAAATCCCTGTAAGTAAATATGTAATGCACCATGTATTTAATAATGGGAACACACTGTTATACACTTAATATTTGTAAAAATAAATATTAAAAAATGATGTATTTATCTTCAGAAAAAGTAAGAAAAGCTCTATATGTATGTCCTGGAAATGCAAAGCATTCCCAGTACTTAACTTATTCCTCTGGTCTTTAGAGGAGGAACTTACTACTAAACATGTGCAAAGCAGTTTCAGGCATTGTAACCGAGGGCCTTGGAGCAGCATGAAGATACTGTAACGAACAGTGTGTCACGGCTGAGGATGGGGGAAACCCTCAGCCGTGAGATGCCAGGTGTTGTAGGTGGCTACTCGGCCATGAGCACAGGATAGGGAGCAGGTCACCTCCTACAGCGTCCCTATCCTGACCCTAACTCCTAACTTGCATGGGCCGACCTTTAAGGTAGGAGGGCCCATGCGCAGGAACCTCGGAGCCCTATCATACCCTCCGCAGATCCCTGCGCTAGGAGCTGGGTAAGACGACCTACTCCTCCTTGGCACCGAGGAGCAGGAGTCTCAATGGCCAAGCTGTTGGGAAAAGGGGAACAGAAACAGCAATACAGAAATGGCAGGCGAACAGAAGTTCACCAACCTGCCACAGCCCTGCTGACTGGATCCCTAAACAAACAGGGATCCAGAACCGTATGCTGCACAGAAACATATAAAGGTGCCAACAGAAACAACTTGCTACAACACACACATAAAGACATAGGCATACAACTATACATTTTGACCATAACATAGACCTAGCATACATTAAATCTATGACCACAGTGGTGGCTCTCACAGGCAGAATGGGAAACACAGGAGGCTGCTCCAGCTAGCAAGGCTGCAGCAACCTACTGAGCCCTGCAAACGCCCCAGACTATATAGGCCAAGAAGCCACACCCACAGTCGGACACACCCAGTGACATCACACACACACTGGGAAGGGAGTTAACCCTACAAACACCACAGAAGGGAAACTCACATAAAAGGGAAAGTGTCCAACAGAACACACTGTGGCTGTTGCCGCTGGCAAGGACATGGGTGGCAGCCGTCCAGGGAGTCAGCCCGAGGGCCGGGACAGTGCCACCACATGTACACAACAACCAAACGTTGCCACGGGCAACCACAGTGTGGGGAATGATGTCCGTGCGCACACAAACATAAAACACAGTGCACACCAGACATACAAACGTGCATACACACACAACTCCCCGGGAACCGCACACAAAGCTGATGTCCGCGGCAACCGCACTGAGGCCAACTACATTATGCCTCAGCTGCGGTTGACACAACAACCAAAACCGCGGGCAACTGTATGCGGCTCCCAAGGAGTCACGACCATAACCGTGGCCGTGACACAGTGGTTGTGAACCAACCAGGCCACTACCTTCTGGAGTAGTCCTTGCATAGTTGACATTTGACCCACAGGGATCAGAGACACCGGTACGACGCACCAAGGACTCAGGCAAAAGGCGTAAACTGAACACAGTCCAAGGTCAGGGCAGGCTGAGTACGTGCATATTCCAGGTAGCAGTTCCAAGGTCAGGGCAGGTGGTAGTCATACAAGAGATCACACCTTTGCTGGTTACCAGAGACTAGAAAACCTGAAAGCTCAGACAAGGGGGTGAATCCAGCTAAATAGAGAGGCTGATCAGCAGATAGCATTAGCCATTAGCTGGATAGGGAGCAAAAGCCAAGGATTAACTCCAGCAGCGTTGAAAGGAAGCTCACCGAGCACTAGTCTTAATACAAACAGGGAAAGTGAAGCCATGCCCACTTCTGCCCTGAGACAGTAGGATAAATACCTAGTATAAGGGACAGTAGAGAAGATACCAAGTATAAGAGGCAAGAGAGAAAGAGAGAACACAGGAGAGGTGAGACGATAGCGAGTATAGGGGACAGGAAAGAACACAGAGGTGAGAAGATACCTAGTATAAAGGGACAGGAGAGAACACAGGGAAGGTGAGAAGATACAGAGTATAAGGGACAGGAGAGGTGAGAAGATACAGATTATAAGGGACAGGAGAGAACACGGGAGAGGTCAGAAGATACCAAGTATATGAGACAGGAGAGAACGCAGGAGAGGTGAGAAGATATCAAGTAGAAGGGACAGGAGAGAACACAGGAGAGGTGAGAAGATACCTAGTATATGGGACAAGAGAGAACACAGGAGAGGTGAGAAGATACCTAGTGTATGGGACAGGAGAGAACACAGGAGAGGTGAGAACTGATGTTCTATCACCACTAGATCTACTTATTATTGCTTTTTTTGTTTTTGATATATAGGGCCTTAGATTGATAGAACATAAAATATATTTACGGTAGGCAATGTGAATGTGGTGCACAGAATCCCACGCTGGCCAAAATGAGGTGAACTCAGTAAAAGTGGACTCACCCTATCCACTCAACTTAATACCAAAAAATCGTTATAAAGAAGCTGGGCACTCTCAAGTTATTCGAACCATACAGAAGTTTATTAATCTATACAATGACCTTAAAAACACCAATAAAACTGATATAACTCACGTGTTAGAATCACATACATATACAACAGTGAATAACTTACAATAAATGGATGGTTGGTGATCCGCAGGTAGGATAGCGTACCAGTGCTAAAACCTAGATGGCATATAAATAACTAAAACCACAAAGTAATTTCGATGAATAATTGAATAAATAATCACATAAATATTCAAATCGGAATAAATCATATTGAATCTTCGCAGGGAATATAATAGCTACAATTGTCCTTTAGCTCTCTCCCTTCTGACACGAATTAGTCCCAAAATAAAATACTGCCAACAATGTTCATACTGTCCTGAAACATCCAGTAAAATAGTGATTGGGGGCAATTATTTCTTGTCCCACCCCGGCAAGGTGTAGCGGCGTCCCGCTATATATTCAAACCAGCAGCGTCCCACTAGAACTTTTAGCTGAGGAAGGGGCGATCAAATGCCCCGAAACGCGGCTAGCCTATACAGGACCCCGAACCTCTAAATACTGGAGATTGAAAGACCTTGCCGAATCCTCACAACATTTTTCATCACCGCGGAAAGGGTAAAGGAGAAAGAATCTCTGAAAGACCTCAGTCTACAGCAAAAGATCGGACTGCACGTGTCAAACACTTACCAACGTGGGAGGTGAATATTACTATCGCTCGAATAACTGGTTACTAACACAAAGAAAGAATCAGCAGAGAGCGATTTTGTAAAGTTTTTGTGAGGAAAGACATATGGTAAGAAAACTTTCAAATTATTCTCGAATTTTACCGGCAGAATATTCACTAGAACTTTTATGCTAAATATTCCAGTGGGACGCCGCTGGTTTGAATATATAGCGGGACGCCGCTACACCTTGCCGGGGTGGGACAAGAAATAATCAACGTTTGCCCCCGATCACTATTTATGTTTCAGGACAGTATGAACATTGTTGGCAGTATTTTATTCTGGGACTAATTTGTGTCAGAAGGGAGAGAGCTAAAGGACAGTTGTAGCTATTATATTCCCTGCGAAGATTCAATACGATTTATTCCGATTTGAATATTTATGCGATTTATTTATTCAATTATTAATCGATGCAAATTACTTTGTGGTTTTAGTTATTTATATGCCATCTAGGTTTTAGCAATGGTACGCTATCCTACCTGCAGATCACCAACCATCCATTTATTGTAAGTTATTCACTGTTGTATATGTATGTGATTCTAACTCGTGAGTTATATCCGTTTTATTGGTGTTTTTAAGGTCATTGTACAGATTAATAAACTTCTGTATGGTTCGAATATCTTGAGAGTGCCCAGCTTCTTTATAACGAAAATATATTTACGATTAACATTTCTAAACTTTTTTACATTTATATGAAAGTTAAAAATGAACTACACAATATTAATACCATCATTTTGTTTTATCCAGGAGTCAGAGTTGGTACATGTCTACTGACTCCGACTACAGCCCTGCACCATACACATTAGCTGGTTAGCCGAACCCAATGAAATCGGTCAGGTTTGGCTGATGCACATCTAATGCGTGTAGCCAGCTTTACATTGTATTATGTTCAGTGGTTTCTAGAAGTTGAACTGTCCCCACAAAACCCTGCCTTCCTGTTAAAGACATACACGATCTTTATAATCAGATAAGCGCTTCCGGTCTTGTGTCCTCAAATGAAAATAAATGACTGTTCTTACGGATGAACTAGGATGACCTCTACCAGACATCTGTGTCTGACTGCATCCAACCCTGTGATTACCTAAAACTGAGCTTTCTGGGTGTCCATTCATTTCCTCTGTTCTTTATGAAATAATGTTTTAATAAATGTAATTAATATGTGATATATTGTGGGAATGGTTCCAGATTACTGGCTAGTGAAGCCTTTAATGAATGAGCCCATTATACAGCCATACACTCGGCATGAAACGGTTTGCTAGAAGTTACATTTGGGCATATGCCAGGGGTGCATAATTGACAATGACAGTGACTGTGTGGCTGGTTGCAGTGATTGTCGCTGTTTATTTTATGCTTCACAGGGTAGATCTCAAGTGCCCCCTATTCACAATGATATATCACATCTACAATCGCATAACTGCACTGACGTCTTCATAGTTTCTCATAACTTTTTAGCGTCAGTGTATTTCTTTTCACGCAGCTCCTCCTCGGCCAGACATACAGAGCAGATAGCTGTCGGCAGACAGGTATATCCCCAATTTACTCCATAGGCATGCAGTCATATCAAATCTCCCTCAACTACAGTCCATGGTTTTTTTCTGGCACAATGATGGGAATTAACACTGATGGATTGATATGGACAGGAAGGTCATTTTTAATATTGGACCTTGTGTTGGCCGTGGAGTTTTTATGTCCAGAACAGTGTAAAGCTACTTTCACATTCAGAACGGATCCGGTTATATTATCTCCAAAATGATCCATTGTAAATCAATGGGTGTCGGATCTGTTTTTTGTTGTGTCCGAAAAAAAAAGGATTCCGCACCATTGACTTACATTGTGTTTCATGATGGATATGTCTTGATCAGTATCCCAGTATGTAGTCAAAAACGCAGCTTGCAGCAGTTTTGTGTCTGGCGTAGGAACGCAACAAAACGGAACGGAATGCAATCTGGTGCACTCCATTCTGGTTTGTTCAGTTTTGTACCTATTGACAGTCTTAGGGTACTTTTCACACGTTTCACATGGTTAAGTTTTCAGTATTGAGTTAAGTCATAGGGTCTCAATACCGGAAAAAAACGCTTCAGTTTTGTCCCTTTTTTCGTCTATCATGCAGCAGAGTGTGGAGGCTTGTTTCTCACTTGAAAGCACAGCCCAGATCAGCAGAGACACCTGTCCGGACCATATAACACCTCAGATGCCATGGTCAATAGCGACTTCGGCATCTAAGTGGTTTAGAGAGAGGAGGCTCTCTCTGTCTCCTATCAGCACCCTGGGAATGAGATCATGGGGTGCCGATGTCTTTGCATGGCAACCTGGAGCCTAATGAAGGCCCAGGCCTATCCGTATCAGGCTGCGCCTTTCTGGTGCAGCGTGCTGATGACTGTCAGTATAATACTCTTTACTGCATATGCAGTACAGAGTAGTATAGAGACCATCAGAAGCTCGCCTGTTAAATGACCCCTTGTGGGACTAGTAAATGGTTAAATAAAAAGTTGTTGTTTTTTATTAAAATTAAAAAAATCTCTAGATACACCTTTTTCCACTGGAAAAAAGCTTTACAATGAAAAAAAATTGTAAAACTAAAATCCCCACCACATATGTGGTATCGCTGCACCATTTATCCTGTACGGTGAAAGCTGTAAATAAAAAAACATTCCAGAATTGCTGTTTTATTTTTATTCATGACCCCCCAAAAATTTTAATAAAAAAATTATAAAAATGTGTTATGTACCCCAAAATTATACCTATAAAAACTATGAGTTGTCCACAAAAATCAAACCCTCACACATCTCTGTATAACAAAAATAAATATAAAACATTTTTTTTTAAAGGCTTTTTTTTATTGTGCAAAAGTATTAAAACATAAAAAACTATTTTTATGTAGTATTGCTGTAATCACACCCAGTTAATAAAGTTATCATGTTATTTATGATGAAAAATGAATACCACAACATTTACCATATTTTTCGCTGTATAAGACGCACTTTCCCCTCCCCCCCAAAAGTGAGGGGAAAATGGCAGTGCATCTTATAAAGTGATTGTGTCATTTTTACATGGCTGGCACTGATGTATTGCGGGCCGGTATACTGCACAGCGCGGGCAGCGATACATCAGTTACAGTTATGCGGGGTGGGAGGAGGGGCTGGAGACTGGCAACTCGCGGCAGGGCCCGGCGCAGTCACTGTATTAGATCAGGCCCCGCGTACAGCAGTCTCTTTGTATGTAAAATCTATTTCTTTAGGCTAGTTTATCAAAAGAGAGTGATTGCTTCAGCATTAATCGCCTGAAACAGTGCTCACTCTATGAATGCAGCGGTCCGGCCGGTGCGTGACGTCAGTCAGTCAGTCGCGCTCCTGCTCATTAATGAAGTGGGAGCAGCGTGACTGACTTCAGGCGATTCGGCTAGTTTATCAAAGGAGAGCGATTGCTTCAGCATTAAAGAAATAGACTTTACATACAAAGAGACTGCGGTGTGCAGAGTGTAACAGGACACATATTAATAAAGTAATGCTGTGAAACATAGGTCATCCACACATATAGCAACTTATGCTGGTCCCCCCCATGGCCCTATGTGTCACAGCACACATCCCCCATAACAGTGCATCATCCACACGTCCACCATAACAATGTCATCCCCAGACCACCATTAGTTCAAAATCCACCAGAAGCACACCTTTTGGTTAAAAATATTTTTTTTCTTATTTTCCTCCTTAAAAACCTAGGTGCGTCTTATAAAGCGAAAAATCCAAAAAGTGTAATACCAAGCGATCAAAAAGTCTTATGTACCCCAAAATGGTACCAATAAAAATGTCACCTCATCCCGCAAAAAATGAGCTCCCACATAAGCCAATCACTTAAAAAATAAAAACCAATGGCCCCCGTAAACCAATCCATGAAAATCTGCGCTGCAAAAGCCATATGGCACGCCTTCCATTCTCAATTGTGCCATGTGCCCCCACAGCAGTTTACCACCACATATGGGGTGTTGCCGTATTCAGGAGAAAATGCTTTCATAAGCGCTCACTAGTATTTGCTTTATACGCATTTTAGGCATATCGGCAAGGTTAGATGTCGATACTGATAATGTTCAAAATCCTTAATATCGGCCGATAATATCGGTACTTCTGATAATCGGTCGATCCCTAGTCACAATATCAGAATTTGGACTTCAATTTCAATACCAAGTAAAGTATCATGGTATGAAATACCAAATCGATGTTTCAGAAAAAAAACTATAATGGCACCATTGGGGTTAATGAGTCACCTTAACCCTAATTTTCCTCTATGCTGTAGGCTAGCTGCAGTCATCAGATAGAAGCGGAGCCCTCCGCTCACACCAACTATTTTCCACCTTCCTTCCCTGAGTCAGGGATACGGTGGCCACTTTCATAACTCCAAAAAGGAGGACATCAACCCTCCCTACCCCCCCAAAGGGAGGCCATCATACCTGGGACAATAAGCAATATACATCCTCATATAGGATGCCCTTATATAATATCCATCATCAGAGGCCTTCCATCCTCTGCCAGGCTGGCTCCTTTGGAAGGTGAATGCTGGACGGTGGCCGCACTAGCACTGCATGCATCTCTGCAAGCCCCATGAACTCCTTGTCACACCTGTCACCTGCTCGTGAGGTAATCTCAGCATAAAACTACAAAAAAAAAAAAAACATCTGCATCGACTCCTCCATATGTTACTGGACAGGGCGATGACGTCATCACAGGTCCTTTATCCTATGAGCATCCAGCACCGTTAGTCCAATGAGCAGACAGCGCAGTCACTGACACTCCGATTCTCCACCATCTAAGACTCTTACCCCCTCAGAGTTTTCATTGGTGGCAGTGCCGGTGTAATGTTATATTTCCCTACCCTCGTCACTTCCGGTCGCATCGGACATGACGTGAGGAGGTGTGCTGTGCCACGCCGGTGCACAACGAGGTAGGGAAATTTCACAGCAGAGTGCGCATGCGCTGGGAGCCTCACCAGCGGTTAGGAAAGGAAAAATTACGGGCCAGTGCTTTTTCCCTACCCTTACCACCGGTAAGGCTCCCAGCGCATGCGCAGTGTCGGCCGGTGTCCAGATGAGAACATCCATCTGATCACAGCGCCTGCGCACAGTACGCACTCCTTCCTTCTCCACTGCCACAGACGTGTGCTACGTTGTGCGCACACCATGTTCTCTAATCAAAACTGCTGCGACTCTGCGCAATACCGGTGACAAGTATAAAAAAAACTGTCAGTATTGAACCGGGCATCAAAGTATTGAAAAAGTATATATACCTAATGCAACCCTACTAAGGTCTGTATATTTTTCATTGTATGGAACAGTGAAGTCTACTACGCTAGTCTACACTGCAAAAACAGTATACTAATGCAGGCATGCTCAACCTGCGTCCCTCCAGTTGTTGCAAAACTACAACTCCCAGCATGCCCGAACAGCCTACAGCAGGGCATTGTGGGAGTTGTAGTTTTACAACAGCTGGAGGGCCGCAGGTTGAGCATGCCTGTACTAATGTATACCAAGCCGTGGAAGCCAAAAGTACACTACTTTGCTCTTCGTAGGGCGTAAGGAGTCTTAGGCTACATTCAGATCCGGAAGGATGTTGGCAGAGGCATAGCCGGATAATGCTGGGAAGCTCCGGATCCCTATTGGCTGCAATGGGGTCTGTCCGCTTTCCAGCATAAACGCTGGCTTTCGGCCGGATGCCCATCAGATGGCATTGTAGTCAATGGGGATCCAGTGCTTCCTGGCATTATCCGGCTATGCCATTTACGGTGAACTCCAACAAGCTATTCCTCTGCCTGAACAGCCTGCCGGATTTCACAACACTGTTGTGACCGTAGCCTAATCAATATGCTTGGTTTATACACAGGGAGCCTGTCCTGGGGTATATGCCAAGGGTACAGCCATAACATGATGTGATCTCACTCTTACATTTATGCCAGGAAATTAAAGGGATCATGCAGGTTTTTGATATTGACGGCCTATCCTCAGATCAGCAGGGGTCTGACTCCTGGCACCCCCGTCGATCAGCTGTTTGACGAGGCCGAAGTACTTATTGCATGCTGAGGCCTTTTCCTAGCCCAGTGATGTCACGTTCGTTGGTCACATGGTCTTGGCACAGCTCAGTCCCATTCAAGTGGAGGATAGGTCATCAATATTAAAAACCCTGGAAAATCCCTTTAAACGAAGCAGCGCAATCATACAATGTCATAGGGTATGGAAACGATACGGCTCATTGGAGTGCAGAATTAGGTTTAATAGTCATGCACGCACCATGATTCGGAAATTTCATAGCTTTAAATTTTATATTAAAATATTAAAAAGAGTAAAATAAATAATCTAAATTCCAGCAGCCCACAACATAAAAAGCACACACAAATCTCCCTCCAGATGTGGCAGCAGATCAGTTCTGTATAAAAACCCATCTCCGGTAGACTAGTCCAGCAGGAGAGTCCTCCAAGAACTCCACAAGAAGAAGTGGTGGGGTTATGGGGAAAATAGAAGACATCTTTACGAGTCTATCTTAATGAAGACCTTTGGGCGAGAAAATACTTTAATGGCTTCCTCAATCTCGGACAGCTTCTTCTCCAGCTCAGTGCGTCGGTTCTGGATGCTGAAGTTGTCTGCTCGGACTGGAAGCATCAGTAGCTCCTTCAGCAGCTGGTCCTGGGTCTGCTTGATTTTATTGAGCGTCTCCTGACGTTCAGGTTCTGGCATCATGGTGTGTCCCGGTGGGAGCGATGGGTCGGGAGCCTGCTTCTTACGTTTCTCTTGCTCTTTCCTCCACTGCTCTTTAAGGTCCAGGAGGTACTGAGGGACATGTCCCTTCTGCTTGGAGTCATACTCCTGCTGCTGTTGCTGCTTCTCCTGCAGGACCTCGTTTAGGTTTAGCAAGGAGCGGGATCGCCTCATCTGGGTCTTCTTCACATTTCTTGCATTGTGGGCTATGAAGTCAATGCTGGAACCCTGGATCTGCATCTCATGGCTGGCAGTGGTGGGCCTACTGGGCGCTGGTGAAAGGCACCTCTTAGGCTGTAACCCCGTGCCACACCGGGTATGAGACTTTAGGAAGTTTGCCTGTACCGCCCTGGGAGGGGATGGCTGCTCCTGCAGTTTGGCTTTCACCTTGGACTCCACCTGTTCGTATTTGGGCGACTTCCATAAAGCTTTGATGGGTTTAGGAGCCCCCTGTACCTTCTCCATCTCCTTCTCTTTACACCGCTTCTGGATCTCCCTCATCCGCTGCACATTCTCTTTACCATGGTCTTTGTTTTTTTTGGGAGGGGGCGATGCTGTATGGAGAGAGATACCCTCCAGCTTCAGGAGAACACCCACTGTGCCACTCTGCCCCCTTTCCAAGATGCCCCTGGCATTGGGGCGTACTCTGGGTATGGGGCTGGCGGGCCTGGCACTGTAACAAGCTGGATATAAGGTGGGATCTGGATTCAAGGGTCCTGACAGAAAGTCCAGCTTGACATCAGTCCCCTCCAGCCGACCCCGAGCTGAGGCCGGCCTTCTGTAGTAATCAGGGAACAGAGTGGGGTCGGGGGGGATCGGCCCGGATATTCTGGATGCGCCTTCACACATGTTGTCTCTAAACCCGGCGCTGTCCTCACCGATCCGTGCCGCTCATTACACCCTCGGCGCCGCCATCAAAACGGGACTGGCGCTTCCAGTTGACACGCCAAGCTTATCGCTTAGCAACGGCAACTTCCGCTTCCGCCGCCGAGGGCTTCTGGGAGTTGTAGTCATGAAGGCATGACGCCTGGAGTGACTGGGAATTCAGCTCTGTATGAGCATTGTGTGAATGGCCTCTTATGAGTGACTTCCTGCATGTGATGACAAGATTAATATGTACTTATTTTCATTCCTTTTTATGGAGACTTGTCTATTTAAAAGGCAATGTGGGAGGAAATTCCAGTGCATCTCTGGTGTGCTGCCTCTGTAAATAATATATACCCTGATATAATGAGGCCTTTACAGCAGTCAGTATTCTGAGGTTGCCACATTTTTCACCAAAATGACGCGGGGTTTTCAAGGGAGGCTTTAAGGACTGTCACCACTCCTGACATGACAGTTTTCCTCATGTAGTCAGATCGCCATAATCTCGCGGTGCGCGATGTCGGCACTGCGCATGCGCAAGCTCGTGCATCGTGAGATTACGGCGATCTGACTTTGTGAGCAAGGAGGAGATTCGTGGTTACAGGCGATGCTGGGCTCCTTCACAGTAGGGCGGTGCTGGGCTCCAGAATGGTTAGTGCAGCCCCTTGGGCTCCTTACCAGGCTGATTTACTTTTATATATAAAATCATTTTTTTTACACTCAATAAAACCACTCAGAGATATGGGACAGGTATATTGCGGACATGCTAGCGGCGATCTAGCCGTGCATGTCCACATCTCTATAGGGTAAAAAGAGGTGACAGAATCCCTTGAAGGCTAATAACAAGTCATTCATAACTTCTAGCAGGAATAATAAAGGAATTGCACAACATAGAGCCATAAGAATACATGCTCCAGAATCATTATTACACGGGGTAGCTATTAAAGCAGGCATGTCAGGAGAGGTGACAGGTCTAGTGTTGAGCAAACTTGTGTTTTAAGTTCTGCGTCCAAAGTTTGGGTTCGGGTTATCGAAGAATCCCGTTATGGATTCCACTGCCACGGACCATAACGGAATTATGAATCCATAACGGGATTCTTCGATAACCCGAACTTTGGACGCAGAACTTAAAACACAAGTTCACTCAACACTAGACAGGTCCTCTTTGGTTGGGGCCTTATATGAGAATTGTTATAGTGATGCGTTCAGGTTAGTCGGGGCTGCTTTCACACAGTCAGTGTATCAGGCTGAAGTTGGTTTCTTATTTACATCATTTGTATTTTTGTATTGAAATTTATCACCAGTAATTAAAAAAAAATTTGCAGTGAGCTGTCCTAAAGGTAAAGCAGTAAAATACGAGTGAAGAGCACAAAAAATGGGCAGAAAAGTGGGCACAAAAAAAGGGTGATTTAAAGACTTAAATAAGTTCGGCCCAGTGATCTCGCACTGCCAACATAAAGAAGGTGATGCCCCGCATCAGATACAGTTGAGATTAGTTAGGCCCAAACAGGTTCTTGTCACAAGAACTGGCATCAAAGTGGGCAAACTGACATATTTCATTGATTTGAAAAGGTAACGGGTGTTTAAAGAGTTAAATGAATTCGGGCCACTGATCTCGCACTGCCAACACACAGAAGGTGATGCCCTGCATCAGATACAGTTGAGATTAGTCAGGCCCAAACAGGTTCTGGGCACAAGAACCGGCATCAAAATGGGCAAACTGACACTTTTCACTGATTTGAATAAGTAACGGGTGTTTTAAAGGGTTAAACAAATTTGGGTCACTGATCTCGCACCGCCATCATCTAGAGGGTGATGTCCCGCATCAGATACAGTTTGGATCAGCCTGGTCTGAATTCATTTAAAGTGTAACTGTAATTTTTTGTAATTTATATATAGTGGTGGACAGGCCCTCAATTTATGGGGTTATGGGAGAACTATTGAAGAAATAATGTTAATTGTTTTTCACTGCAGGAATTTTCTGCTACCTTCGGCTCCGCCTGCACTGAGCCGTTTTGTTTATCGAGCAGAAGGTAGCAGAAGATTCCGGCCCACTGCGCATGCGCGAAAAAGACGACCAGGCGCAGTAGCGCCGAGTCAGTTAACAATAAAGGTTAACAAAATGCAAATATCTAGACTTCTTCAGCACCTCTGTGACGTTTACTTGACAGTATTATGTCTATATTGTGGAAGATAGTTTTACATTACGTCTAGCTTGAAGTGCTGACTAATATAACATTTTAAATCTTTATTTCATTTCCTTAAAACTATCTTCCACAATATAGACATAATACTGTCAAGTAAACGTCGTCTTTTTCGCGCATGCGCAGTGGGCCGGAATCTTCTGCTACCTTCTGCTCGCTAAACAAGATGGCTCGGCGCAGGCGCAGTAGGAGCCGAAGGTAGCAGAAAATTCCGGCCCACTGCGCATGCACAAAGCCGGAATTTTCTGCTACCTTTGGTTGTCTTGTTCGCGCATGCATAGTGGCCCGGAATTTTCTGCTACCTTCGGCGCGTTCACGCTACGGGTGAATCCTCCGCGCCTGCGCCGACAAACCCCCGGCAGAGCCAATGAGGAGCCGAGGTGAGAGACACACCTCCCACGTCACTACCGGAAGTGGCGTGGGTAGCAAAAAATTCCGGGTAGCAGAAAATTCCGGAACACCGGCTTCCTCACTGCGACGTAGTCGGCGCAGGCGCAGTGAGAAATCCGGCACCAGGAGCGCATCTTTCACTCACTGTGCCGAAGACAGAACTGTTATATAGTGCTGACATTAGCGCATCACTAATGTCAGTCAGCTACAGAACGGTATGTCTGGTGGTAGAAGCCCTTAAAAGAAACCAGCCCTGTACAGAGCAGTCTCCATACCATGGAGCACATCCAGTAGGTCTCCATACAGAGCAGTTTATGTAGGGTACTGGCGCTATTTAATCAGTGTTAGCTCTAGTTTTAGGCTACTGTTTAGCCAAACTAGTGTTAGGCCACCTGCACACCTTGCGTATTTGTATTAGTGTATTAATACACTATAGTGTATTACTGTAGTCCAGCGGCGGCATGAAGCGCACGGCGTCATAGCAACCAATGACGCCGTGCGCTCCTGCTCTCAACAGGATGCCAGGCCGTGTTACCACGGAGCGCTCTCGGCGGCGGAACACGGCCGTGTGCATTCAGCCTAAACCAAATGAAAAAAACGCACATACATCAAACTATTTCTTGTGTTTTTGGTGCATATTTTATGTGTTTTTGTTGCAGATTTTCCCTTTATGATAACAACCCCATTGAAGTTTACTAAGAAAACCACTCTACCTAAGGTGTGGAATCGCACAAACAAATGACATGCTACAGATTTGAAAAATGTGCACAGCAGGTCAATATCCACATGTAAAAAAATATGCAAAATGTACATGAGGTTTGGCAAATCTCATTCACTTTACTGGTATTGTATTATGCTGTGTCTTTTTCTGCAGAAAAATCAGCGCGGAAGAAAACGTGTATAATCTACATCATGTGCAGGTACCCTAAAGGGGCTTGACCCATATTGCTAGGTTATGCCACCAATGTCAGATAGGTGAAGGTCCCACCTCTGGGATCCGCACCTCTACAGACGCGGCCTCCAAAGGGAAGGAGAGAGCACCGCACATGCACAGCTTGCTCTCCATTTACTTCTAAGGGAGTTCCGAAAATTGTAGATTGACTATTTCCGGAACTCCTGCAGAAGTGAATGGAGAGTGCAACGCGCAAGCATGGCCGTCTTTCCATTCTCCTCTATTTTCAGCACTCTTACAGAAATGAATGGAGGGCAGCTATGCTTGCGTCGTGCAACCTCGTTCACTTTGGGGGCCCCATTCTGGAAATAGGTGTGGAGCACAGAGGTGAAATTGCTGACATATCCATAGGCCTAGCCGGATACTGCCGTTCACCATGGTCAACATTGACTATAATGGGATCTAGTTCCTTTCCAGCAATCTATAGTTAGTTGTCACAGCCAAGGCTACTGCCTAACCCCAGCCTGAAGCCTCATTCACATGTCAGTGATTGTGAGTAGTGTTGAGCAAACTTGCGATTTGCAAGTTCAGCGTTCGGGTTATCTAAATATTCGGTAATGGATTCCGTTACCACGGACCACAACGGAATTCTATGACGGCATGCACCACAGAAGCCCTTTTTTACAAAAACGGCTGCAGGGACAAATGTCAGAAACATACTGTTATGTAGTGCTGACATTAGCGCATGGCTATATCAGTCAGCTACATAACGGTATGTCTGGTGGTAGAAACCCTTTAAGGAGAGCCAGTAACCTGCCTAAGCTGCATCCAAGGCATGGTACTCATACAGCCAGTATCCGACTCCTTACTGACGAGGGTCATGCACCCATGGCCGGTGCAAGGATTTTTGCCAAAACAAGTGAAGCTACATTTTGGCGCCCCCCCCCCTCACAGCTCACCTGGCCCTGGTCCCATCTGCAGCAGCTGGCTTCTCCTCTGTGTGGTCCTGGTATCTTCTCTCTGCTTCAGACAATCGCTGGTTTGAGGACCGTATTTTTTGCCTTCTAAGACACACCTAGGTTTTAGAGGAGGATAATAAGAAAAAAATATTTTCCATTGCACCTCAGGTCAGACCAGCAATCAGACCCCCAATGTTAATCAGACCTCAGCTCACAGCCCCAATCAGACCCCCAATGTTAATCAGACCTCAGATCAGACCCCCATGTCAGAAATCAACCCCCATCCATCAGCCCCCCATGTCAGCCATCATGCCGCCATATCAGCCATTAGCCCCCCCATGTCAGCCATCAGCCCCCATCCATCATGCCCCCATGTCAGCCATCAGCACCTCATGTCACATTTCTCCCCCTCCATGTCACATTTTTCCGCCCTCCCCCAGGTTGCGCCCTAAGGCAGCCACTTGGTCTGCCTTATGGTAGCACCGGCCCTGCATGCACCTTGAAATACCTTTCTATGGATGGATATTTGGGATGGCTATTTTCCCTTGTCATGTCCCAAGCCTTGTTAAAAAGTCAGGTTTTGAGTTATAGGGAGCTACTTCCACAAGATGGCGCTAGTGAGATGGTTCTCTTTCCTCTCTAATGGCAGTAACACACCGACTATCGAGCGGTATAAAATCTGTCTGTATGTCACACCCCACCCCTATAACATTGGAAAGGGCACCAGAATAGTGCTGCAATATAGCGCTCCTAAAATGTCAATTTCATGCCATTAAGGGAGATTTTGAATTCTCTCATCTAATATTCACAATTTTCTGGTAGGAAAAGTAATAAGATTTATTCTTCACTAAAGCTCTTGACCACTCTGGAAGTCCTGGAGCATGTAAATGATATGAAGTATGTATAGGTCATATGTGCGGTTGGAAAGCTGTTTCAAAGACTTACACCTGTTTGTTTTTTAACCTTTCTATCCGCACAGGTTCTGTCTGACACATAGGGTTGATTATTGTCTTGATTCATGGCTGCCCTCACATGGCCATGAATGGAACATGTATTGCAAATGAATTTGAGAAATAAGATTTTTGACATTTTCATAGTCTCTGGCTGGAATAACTTTTTTAATGTAGGTGAGAGGAAGAATTTATATGCTCAGAAAGTCGTACACGGTAGTGTCAATGAATGCTTTATAACAAGTAAGGCTACTTTCACACTAGCGTTTTTATTTTCCAGCATAGAGTTATAGAGTTCCGTCCTAGGGGCTCTATACCGTAAATGAACTGATCAGTTTTATCCCCATGCATTCTGAATGGAGAGCAATCCGCTCAGGATGCATCAGGATGTCTTCAGTTCAGTCTTTTTGACTTTCAGGACGGAGATAATACTGCAGCATGCTGCGGTTTTATCTCCGGCCATAAAGACTGAATACTTGCCTGAATGCCGGATCCGGCATTTTTTTCCATAGGAATGTATTCGTGCCGGATCCAACATTCAAAATACCGGATCAGTTTCTTTGGATGACAAACGGAGAGACGGATCCGTTCTTGCAATGCATTTGAAAGTACCCTAATAACTAAACACCATGTATTTAGGTCATGCAACACAAAAAATATGTGTGACTTGTCTACAACTTCTTGTGATTTAGCTGTAAAAACACGGTCAAGTTGCAGGCAAGTGGCGTGTCACAAGTTACGTTACGTTACATTGAATCCTGTGGAGTAAAAGTCACAGAAGACATGCAACACAGAATCCAGAATGCCTGGATTTTTTGCGATTGACGCGTCGCAACACCAGATGAAATGTCGTACAACATGACGCCGTGTAGACATATCCTAATTCTGTTGCAAGTTTAGATTTTGTTACTATGTTGGTTACAAGCTAGTGTGGCATGGTGACTGGTAAAGTACTGGACAGGGTGTATATCTCACCCAGAATGCTCAGATGGGCAAGGTAAAAGCATCCAGGAAAGCTGGGTGGTTTCAGCAAAATGTAGTTTGCAGAGGCATTTTTCTTTAGTGTGTTATGACCCTGGATTTTTATGGTATGGCATATTGGTGTTGGTAGTGAGACGTGCCATTCCCTCCCCACTCCAGTACAATTTCCCCTAGCATGAAGCAAACCCAGATGTAGATGCTGGGCTCATTAATGTGGGGATAATTACAGTGCCGAAAGACAAATTCAGTGTCAGTGCCTGGAGCTGTATGAGGATAGCCTGATCCCCCTGTTTGTATCGATGTACCTAGGTGAGGCAAACTTCTATATATTTAGTGCCCAAATGGGTGAGGTATTTTGTTTATGTTCTTTCATGCCACTGTGTCAGTTTGGACCAAAATAAAGCATTGCCACGGAATCCAGTGAAATCTGTCATCACAGACCCCGCTAGTATTATATGTATGCAGTGCACTGCCTCGACTGTTCATGGAAGATTTTTAGTAATATATATCCTGTATATAATTTTTATCCTGGTCTCCTACAATCCTTTCCATTCCCAACACATTTCTAAAAATGTAAGGCCGGACACAGGCATACAATAGCTGTCACCTGACTCCACCATAAACATGAACCAACTGTGCGTGTTTATTTCAGTCATAAAAAGTAAATGGCCATTGTACAGAATGGCATCCCTCGGATGGCCTTTAACCACCTAACAGTTTTGCCCATGCTCTGCTCGAGCTATGAGAAAAGCACTTAATGGCTGAGCACGAGCAGAACTCGGGCATCAGGGTAAGGGGTGGGGGGGCTGGTTTAGCAGCTCATATCTTGGGATTGGTAGCAGCTAGAAATATAGGCCTTGTTTGAGTGCTGGCATTCCACAGCATTTTTGTCACTGCCTGCCCTGTGAGAGATCTGAGAAGATCGGATAGACTTGCAGCACATGAGTCTATCTGACAGGTCTTTCTGTGTTTCCCTTCTGTTTGTTGTTGTGGGCTGGATCCCACCTCTCCACAGGTTCTGCTCGTTAGCTGTTTAAGAGGCTCTATTTAAGTCCCCCTCTTACTGCTGACTTCGTGGTTAATATTTTCCTTCTGGAGTTCTATACTGGTTGTTTGTGGATCCTCTACTTCCCGCTCATCTCAAGCTAAGTCCTCCTGTTTTCTCCTTTTGTGCGTGTGTTGCTGCTAGGTGTCAGGGAGACGCTGGTCCCTTCATGGTGGAAGGTACTAGCCGTCTTATTCCCCGCTCCCTAAGTTAGGGTTTGCTTCAGTGTCAGCAGGGCTTAGGTTCCAGCGTATGAGTTCGTTCACCATCAGGACTTGCTCATATTGTCAGCAGTCAGGGAGAGGCTCAGGGATTGTTAGGAGGTTACCATTCCCTCCTCCCTAGCTTTGGGGCCTAGTCTGTTTACCTGTTGTTTGTTTTCTTGGTGTTCCTCTTATCTCCACTTGCCATGACAATTTAATGCACCACATTCGGATATATAGCTGTTAGAAACTGAGCTGGGAGTGAAATATGTGAAACAAGCTTTTACTTTTACTTTCAGCTGCATTCATTGTGATCCCGATCTCTAATAGCTATATCTTCCGATGTAGTGGAGATAATGCTGTGATTCGGGTATTAGTTGGTGAGCTAATAGGCTGCAGGAGAAAAGAAAAAATATATAAAAAAATATATAAATTTGGCATTATCATATTTATTCTGTGGGTCAGTACAAAGTTGTCACTTTATTTATACTACACAGTGAATGCCATAAATAAATTTAACCCAAAAATTATTTTTTATCTTTCCCCCAAAAAATAAAATAAAAAGTTATATAATATATGTAACCCAAAATGAATCCGAAAAAAAACCCTACAACTCCTGCAAAATAAAAAAAAATTTTAGAATAAAAATAAAAAAGTTATTACAGCTGGACCAGAGGCGGAAAATGTTACTAGTCCTTAAAGGGCATCTGTCAGCAGATTTGTCCCTATGACACTGGCTGACCTGATATATGTGCGCTTGGCAGCTGAAGGCATCTGTGTTGGTCTCATGTTCATATGTGTCCACATTGCTAAGAAAAATTATGTCTGCAAATGCCGCCCTCTGCAGTTGGATTGACAGGGCCAGGTGTGATGATGTTTTCACTGCCTGGTCCTGTCAATCAAATGGCAGAGGGTGCAGCAGTTGCAGAGAGAGCTGAGCTTCTAGGTGTAACATTGCTACCAGAGGCTCATTTGCATATATTAAAGCATCATTTTTTGCATATTAATATGGGACCAACACAGTTGCCTTCAGCTGCCAGGCGAACATGTAACAGGTGCACATACAGCAATTAAATGTCACTAAGGGGTTAAAAATAGAATTGTGTCCCCTAAGGCTAGTTTCACATCTCCGCCATTGTGATCTGGCCACCAATTCTGTCAGAAAATGGCGGAAATCTTCCAGACACAAAACCGCAGTGGTTTCTGTCCAGCCAATTCTCTGCATTTCTGCTAGGTAGCGGCTGGATCTCCATCGGACTCCATTATTGTTAATGGGACCGGTGGGCATTCCGGTTGCATCTGGCAGAGCCGAATCTGGAACAGCCTGCAGGAATTTCTGTTGCAAATGTGAAACTAGCCTAAGGCCTCGTTCACATCCCCGTTTCTCCTTTCTGTTCTCCAGCTCTGTTGAGGAGCAGGAGAACGGAAAGGACGGATTCTGCAGATAACTGAGACCTAACTGAGCGTAACGGAGCCTAAAGACCCCATAGACTATAATGGAGTCCGTTCAGTGTCCGCTTAGAACATGATTTTTGAGCGGAGACGAAAGTCCCCCACCCCCCACATAAACTTGTGGCAGAATTGCATTTATTTTCTAATTTCACTCCATTTGGATTTTTTTTCCAGCATCATATGCAATATTAAATAGTGCTATTGGAAAATACAACTTGTCCTGCAAAAAATAAGCCCTCATAAGGCTATGTAAACTGAAAAATAAAAAGTTATGGCTCTGGGAAGGCGGGGAGTAAAAATTAAAATGCAAAAAACAGAATAGCGCAAGGTCCTCTAGGGGTTAAGTAAATGCAGCCCATGATGCTAATGTGATAAAGAAAGAACTGCTGTCAAAAATGAACTTGAACTAATGCCTCTTGTACATCGTCTTATTACCTTTTGGGAGACACCTATGTAATTTCCCATCAAAAAATTACTTGCTGGTTGAATAAAAGTAACTTTAAGTCAAAATTTGCCAGGGGTATGAATAATTATGGGCAGCACTGTAAGTGATTCTCTTGCTAGCAATCTGCAGAAAATCCTGTCTACATTCTATGGGGTCTTTAAGCAACCTAGCCATAACATATCTGTCGCGCCCGCTTCTTCTCTTCTGCAACTTCGCCAGGGCAGTCTCATTGTTGGGCAGTATGCCATCCAGTTCCACTCATTAACTTCTGAACTGGCCGGGAACAATAAAGGTTTAGTGGCGGCCTTCTGGGACGGTTTTTCTGGTCAAATTAAAGATGAATTAGCAGGTTGTGATATTCCATTCACTCTAGATAACCTGCTTTCTCTGGCTACTCGCATCGACCTCTGATTCAGGTTATGCATCCTCAAGACGGGAAACTGCAGCACCTAGGGTTGATCTGAGAGACGACTCTGGGTGAAGACAATTTCTTTCCGAAATTGTCTCTAGCTGTGTTACTGATGTGTGGTGAGATGTAGTTTACTGTGATGGCCTTTCTGGAATCTAGCTCAGTAGGAAACTTCTTGCACCTGGCCTCACTAACCTATTACTTAGTCGTGACATCTATCAATGGGTTGGCATTCCCAGAGCCACCTGGTATATTACCAAGCCTATGGAGTCAGAATTCTTCACACAAAGATTTATTTCTACATCCTGCCAGTGTCTACCAAACCTCTCCTACTGGGACCACTGTGGCTCCATCTGCAGTGTCCTATCATTCCCTGGAATACAGGGCAGATTCTGGAGATGATGCTAATTGCCATTTCCATTGCTTGACTGCTGTATGTCCGCCTAAAGATCCCCAGAGCTTACTGGGTTTACCTTCCTCCTATGCATCCTAAATGGATGACTTTAACAAAAAGGAGGTGCCACCACATCGGCCATACAGCTGGATGTAGCTTTGCCAGTGCTTTACTCACTGCTCCCTGGTCCCCCTCTCTGGGAACCCGCACTGCACTGTCTCCTCCTTACATTGTACAGTGTCAGAACGTAGGCAACACTATGACCTGGCACTGTGCAACATCAGGTCACAGGCAGCGTGGGCTCCAGTTGCAAGAATGAAGTGAAGCGGGATCAATAGTGGCACCTTGAGCAGATGAGGAGAGTTGAGTAATATTTTTTATATTTTTGTCTGGTCTGAGGTCTGCATTAAGGGAATTTGGGGGTGGCAACATATTGTCTCTCTCAAGTATAATCGAGAGGCCATCTAGGGCACAAAAGGGCGCTAGTCAGTTAAGCCTTGATTCTAGTGCCCACAGGATTTCAGCAAATATAGAAAAATAATGTGTACATATGTTTTACACGCTTCATACTGAGAAGAGCTCATATAGAGCTCTTTACATATTTAACTAAGTCAATAAACCTCAAAGTAAAAAATTATATTCACTACTGTTTGCCTCTTATTATAGGGGGCGATGTGTACTGGTATAACTGAGGAGTTGTGTACTTGTATAACTGGGACGATGTGTACTGGTATAACTGGAGATTATAAATTAGAATTTTGGGTCTGATCTGGGGTTTGTATAAAGTTGTGGGCTGATTTGGGCTCTGTATAAATTTGGGGGCTGATCTGAAGTCTGTATTCATTTTAGATGATCTAGAGGTCTTTATTAATTTTGAGGTCTAGAGGTCTCTTAATTTTGGGGTCTCGTCTAGAGGTCTGTGTTAAATTTGTGAACTGTATTAATTTTGATGTCTCTCTGGTCGATTTTGGGGTCTAGTCTGCAGGTCTATTAATTTTGGGGGTTTGTCTAGGGAGCTGTATTAATTTTGGCTTCTCTCTGGGGGTTTTACATTTGCCTAGTCTGTCTAGGGTACCAAAATACCTTTTTTATTTTTTAACCCTAACCCCCTTCCCTGCCATTTAGCAAATTTTAGTTAACCTCTGACGACCTCTTAAGGCTGAATTAGGTTTTTCTATTTTTTTTTTTTTGTTCCCCTTAACCCCTTAAGGACACAGCCCTATTTCACCTTAAGGACCAGGCCATTTTTTGCAAATCTGACCACTGTCACTTTAAGTGCTGATAACTTTAAAACGCTTTGACTTACCCAGGCTGTTCTGAGATTGTTTTTTCGTCGCATATTGTACTTCATGACACTGCTAAAATTGGGTCAAAAAAGTTAATTTTTTTGCATAAATAAATACCATATTTACCAAAAATTTTGAAAAATTTGCAAATTTCAAAGTTTCAGTTTCTCTACTTCTGCAATACATAGTAATACCCCCAAAAATTGTGATGACTTTACATTCCCCATATGTCTACTTCATGTTTGTAGCATTTTGGGAATGATATTTTATTTTTTGGGGATGTTACAAGGCTTAGAAGTTTAGAAGCAAATTTTGAAATTTTCGGAAATCTTCAAAATCCCACTTTTTATGGACCAGTTCAGGTTTGAAGTCACTTTGTGAGGCTTACATAATAGAAACCACCCAAAAATGACCCCATTCTAGAAACTACACCCCTCAAGGTATTCAAAACTGTTTTTACAAACTTTGTTAACCCTTTAGGTCTTCCACAACACTTCATGGCAAATGGACATACATTTTTAGAATTTAGATTTTTTGGAAAATTTTCCAATATAATCAATTTTTTCCTGGAAAAAAACAAGGGTTAACTGCCAAACAAAACTCAAAATGGGTTGCCCTGATTCTGTAGTTTGCAGAAACACCCCATATGTGGTCGTAAACTACTGTTTGGCCGAACGGGAGGACATAGAAGGAGGGGAACACCATATGGGTTTTGGAAGGCAGATTTGGCAGGACTGGTTTTGTTTATACCATGTCCCATTTGAAGCCCCCTGTTGCACCCCTAGAATAGAAATTTCAAAAAAGTGACTCCATCTAAGAAAGTACACCCCTCAAGGTATTCAAAACTGGGTTTACAAACTTTGTTAACCCTTTAGGTGTTCCACAAGAGTTATTGGCAGATGGAGAAACAATTTAGAAATTTCTATTTTTTGGAAAATTTTCCAATATAATCAATTTTTTCCAGGAGTAAAACAAGGGTTAACTGCCAAACAAAACTCAAAATGGGTTGCCCTGATTCTGTAGTTTGCAAAAACACCCCATATGTGGTCGTAAACTACTGTTTGGCCGAACGGGAGGACATAGAAGGAGGGGAACACCATATGGGTTTTGGAAGGCAGATTTGGCAGGACTGGTTTTGTTTATACCATGTCCCATTTGAAGCCCCCTGTTGCACCCCTAGAATAGAAATTTCAAAAAAGTGACTCCATCTAAGAAAGTACACCCCTCAAGGTATTCAAAACTGGGTTTACAAACTTTGTTAACCCTTTAGGTGTTCCACAAGAGTTATTGGCAGATGGAGAAACAATTTAGAAATTTCTATTTTTTGGAAAATTTTCCAATATAATAAATTTTTTCCAGGAGTAAAACAAGGGTTAACTGCCAAACAAAACTCAAAATGGGTTGCCCTGATTCTGTAGTTTGCAAAAACACCCCATATGTGGTCGTAAACTACTGTTTGGCCGAACGGGAGGACATAGAAGGAGGGGAACACCATATGGGTTTTGGAAGGCAGATTTTGCAGGACTGGTTTTGTTTATACCATGTCCCATTTGAAGCCCCCTGTTGTACCCCTAGAATAAAAATTTCAAAAAAAGTGACTCCATCTAAGAAAGTACACCCCTCAAGGTATTCAAAACTGGGTTTACAAACTTTGTTAACCCTTTAGGTGTTCCACAAGAGTTAATGGCAGATGGAGAAACAATTTAGAAATTTCTATTTTTTGGAAAATTTTCCATTTTAACCCATTTTTTCCAGCAATAAAGTAAGGGTTAACAGCCAAACAAAACTCAATATGGGTTGCCCTGATTCTGTAGTTTGCAAAAACACCCCATATGTGGTCGTAAACTACTGTTTGGCCAAACGGGAGCACGTAGAAAGAGGGGAACGCCATATGGGTTTTGGAAGGCAGATTTTGCAGGACTGGTTTTGTTTATACCATGTCCCATTTGAAGCCCCCTGTTGCACCCCTAGAATAGAAATTTCAAAAAAGTGACTCCATCTAAGAAAGTACACCCCTCAAGGTATTCAAAACTGGGTTTACAAACTTTGTTAACCCTTTAGGTGTTCCACAAGAGTTAATGGCAGATGGAGAAACAATTTAGAAATTTCTATTTTTTGGAAAATTTTCCATTTTAACCCTTACTTTATTACTGAAAAAAATGGGTTAACAGCCAAACAAAACTCAAAATGGGTTGCCCTGATTCTGTAGTTTGCAGAAACACCCCAAATGTGGTCGTAAACTACTATTTGGCTAAACGGCAGGACATAGAAGAAGGGGAACGCCATACGGTTTTTGGAAGGCAGATTTTGCTGGACTGGTTTATTTACACCATGTACCCTTTCAAGCCCCCTGATGCACCCCTAGAGTAGAAACTCCATAAAAGTGACCCCATCTAGGAAACTACGGGATAAGGTGGTTGTTGATTTGGTACTATTTTAGGGGTAAATATGATTTTTGGTTGCTCTATATTACACTTTTTTGAGGCAAGGTAACAAAAAAATTAAATTCTAAAATTTTTCTACATTTGCTATTTAGTTTTGTGGAACACCTAAAGGGTTAACAAAGTTTATAAAGTAACTTTTGAATACCTTGAGGGGTGTAGTTTCTTAGATGGGGTCACTTTTTTGGAGTTTCTAGTCTAGGCTACATCAGGGGGGGCTTCTAATGGGACGTGGTGTCAAAAAAAAAAACTGTCCATCAAAATCTGCCTTCCAGAAACCATATGGAGTTCCCTTCGTTCTATGCCCTGCCGTGCGGCTATATAGCCATTTACGACCACATATGGGGTGTTTCTGCAAACTACAGAATCAGGGCCATAAATATTGAGTTTTTTTTGGCTGTTAACCCTTGCTTTATTACTGGAAAAAAAGGATTCAAATGGAAATTTTGCCCAAAAATGGGTGTTTTGGCACCGTTTTTATTTTATATTTTTAACACCGTTCATCCGAGGGGTTTGGTCAAATGTTATTTTTATAGCGACGACTTTTACGCACGCGACGATGCCCAATATGTATGGCTCTCAGACTTTGGAGACACTAAGCAGGCATCCTAAAACTGCGGCCCTCCAGATGTTGTAAAACTACAATTCCCACCATGCCCTGCTGATGGCTGTAGGTTGTCTGGGCATGCTGGGAGTTATAGTTTTACAACATCTGGAGGGCCGCAGTTTGAGGATGCCTGCACTAAAACTAATATTTTTTTGGGGAAAAAAAATTGTTTCTGTGTCTCCAAAGTCTGAGAGCCATAGTGTTTTATGTTCTCTAGGGGACTGTTGGAGATTATAAAAATTTAGTACTCCATGGAAGTGTGATACTCCCTGAAGCAATCGATAATGCAGAGGCCCGGATGATCGGGGCAAGTGTCACACTGAGTAGTGGTGTCCTTCCGTATCCCCCTCTTGTGACACACTCTGCATCTTTTTTGGGTTCGTCCCTTCTTTCCAGTATGGGGGACCACACCTGGAAAGTGTTGGCCAGGGACGATCCGGGCGCCTCCAGTTCCCGAGGTACTCCGGCCTGCTCTTTCCCGGTCCGAAAAGATCAGGTCTTTGAGGACTGCCTCATAGAATTGGAGGAATGTCCCTGTGCTGCCAGCGCTTCGGGATAGTACAAAAGAGTTGTACATGGCAACCTGCACCATGTAGACCGCAACTTTTTTGTACCATGCCCGGGTTTTGCGCATGGCATTATATGGCTTGAGGACTTGATCAGAGAGATCAACTCCTCCCATATACCGATTGTAGGCGACGATACAATCGGGCTTGAGGACCGTTGCCGTGGTACCTCGCACAGAGACTGGGGTGGTGCTGTTACCGTGGATTGTGGACAGCATAAGGACATCCCTCTTGTCCTTATACCTGACCAGCAACAGGTTTCCACTGGTAAGTGCACGGGTCTCACCCCTGGGGATAGGTACCTGGAGGGGGTGGGCAGGGAGGCCGCGTTGATTTTTCCGCACGGTCCCACAAGCGAACGTGGATCTGGCGGCAAGGGACCTGAACAAGGGAATGCTGGTATAAAAGTTGTCCACGTACAAGTGGTAACCCTTATCCAGCAGTGGGTACATAAGGTCCCACACGAGTTTCCCGGTAACACCCAGAGTGGGGGGACATTCTGGTGGTTGAATCCGGGAATCTCGCCCCTCGTACACACTAAATTTATAAGTGTACCCTGAGGTACTCTCACAAATTTTGTATAGCTTCACGCCATACCTCGCCCGCTTTGTGGGAATGTATTGGCGGAAACTGAGTCTCCCCTTGAACGCAACGAGAGACTCATCAACCGCGACCTCCCTTCCAGGTACGTAGGCCTGCTGAAATGTGGCCCCAAAGTGATCGATGACCGGCCGTATCTTGTACAGCCGGTCATAGGCAGGATCACTTCGGGGGGGACATGCTGCATTATCGGAATAATGCAGACATTTCCGGATGGCCTCAAACCGGGAGCGTGTCATGGCCGTACTGTACAGTGGGGTCTGGTATAGGACGTCCCCACTCCAGTACAGCCTGACACTGGGTTTTTGCACTAGACCCATATGCAGCACGAGGCCCCAAAATGTCCTCATCTCGGCTGCACTGACCGGCGTCCAGCCACCGGGTCTAGCCAAAAATGAGCCCGGGTTTTGAGCGACGAACTGTTGGGCGTACAGATTCGTCTGCTCCACCATCAGATTCACCAGTGGGTTACTGAAAAAAAAACTAAAAAAGTCTATTTCAGTAAACCCCACTGTGGGAATCTGGATTCCAGGATTGCCAGCGAAATCCGGAATCTCAGGCTCAAAGTCCACTGGGGGACACCAGCTAAGTTCATCGGCAGGGGGCTCCGGTGAACTTATTTGGTGGGCCGGGAAACCAGTACGAACCCCAGGGCGGCTCGTACTAGGGTGGGCCACAGGATCCCTAGCATGTGTGGCCCCTGGCTCCGCCTGGCGGCGTCTCCGCTGCCTTGGTGGCTCATCGTCATCCGATGATGATGAGGAGGATGCGGATGACAAAAGGAACGTGGGGTCATCCTCATCCTCACTGGGGCTCTCAGAGTCGGAGGCAATCTGGGCATATGCCTCCTCGGCCGAGAACACCCGGCGGGCCATGGGTGTGTGTGTGTGCGTGTGTATGTGCGTGCGTGTAAACCTTTATTCTATGTGCGTGTGTGTGGGGGCACGGGTGTTCACGTACTAAAAGTCCAGGCAAAAAAAATGGGCAAGTGTTAGAAAAAAAAAAAAAAAAAGTTCAAACTTGCTGATCAGCGGTTCAACGCTGATCAGCGGTCGGTGGGGTGGTGGGGCGGTGGGGCGGGCGATGCGCTAACAGTGGACGGACGCTAAAAAGTGCCGGCCAGTCAGCGCACGCAGAAAAAAAAAAGTGGTGGTGGGGGGGTCTGGTGGGGGGGGGGGGGGCTGGTGGTGAGGGGGGGGCTGGTGGTGGGGGGGATGCGGGGGGGGCAAGTGGCAGGGGGGTCTGGGGTCTGGTAGCTGAAAAAAAAAAGTTTGGAATAAATGTGATTTTTTTTTTTTTTTTTTTTTTTTTCTAACTTTTCCCTTCTATCCCTGCCTAAAGGTGCCTCTCCCTCACTGACCCTAACCTACCTGGGTGGCGATGGGTGCAGGAGGGTGATGGATGGCGATTAGGGGGACACAGGAGCTGGTGCTGGACGATGCTGCCGGGTGCTCGTGCAGAACAGGAAGAGGAGGGGAGAGAGGAGCGCAGGAAGTTTGAATCTCGCGCCTCTCTCCCCTGCACCAATCAGCACCCTGGACAGCGGCGTTCAGCACCAGGGCCAGCTCCGCCTCTGCAAATCCTCGGACTGCGATTGGTGGTGTAAAATTACGCCACCGATCGCAGTCTTTTTCCGGTTCATCGGGTCACAGGACACCCGAATGGACCGGAAACGCAGAAAACCGCAGGTCTGAATTGACCTGCGGTTTTCTGCGATCGTCGATGCGGGGGGGTCAAATGACCCCCCCCTGCATTGTTACAGGATGCCGGCTGAATGATTTCAGCCGGCATCCCGTTCCGATTAACCCCCGCGGCGCCGGCATCGCTATTTAAAGCCATGACGTACCGGTACGTCATGTGTCCTTAAGGACTCGGGAAACATGCCGTACCGGTACGTCATGTGTCCTTAAGGGGTTAAAGGGCTTCTGTCACCCCACTAAACTGATTTTTTTTTTTTTGTGTACTTATAATCCCTATCCTGCGATATTGCTATACCTTATGTTATTAATAATTTTCGTTCAGTAGATTTAGCAAAAAACTTACTTTTATGATATGCTAATTAGCTTTCTACCAGCAAGTAGGGCGTCTACTTGCTGGTAGCAGCCGCAGAAAACCGCCCCCTCCTCTTGTTGATTGACAGGGCCAGCCGCGATCTCCTCCTCCGGCTGGCCCTGTCAGCATTTCAAAAATTGCGCGCCTGTGTTGATTCGGCGCAGGCGCTCTGAGATAAGGAGGCTCGCCTCCTCAGCACTCCCTCAGTGCGCCTGCGCCAATGACATCACCGAAAGAGAAGACGTCATCGGTGCAGGCACACTGAGGGAGTGCTGAGGAGCCGAGCCTCCTTATCTCAGACCGCCTGTGCCGAATCAACACAGGCACGCGATTTTTGAAATGCTGACAGGGCCAGCCGGAGGAGGAGATCGCGGCTGGCCCTGTCAATTAACAAGAGGAGGGGTTCTGTGGCTGCTACCAGCAAGTAGACGCCCTACTTGCTGTTAGAAAGGTAATTAGCATATCATAAAAGTACGTTTTAAAAAAAAAATCTACTGAACGAAAATTATTAATAACATAAGGTACAGCAATATCGCAGGATAGGGATTATAAGTACACACAAAAAGAAATATCAGTTTAGTGGGGTGACAGAAGCCCTTTAAGGAAATTTTTTGCAAATCTGATCAGTGTCACTTTAAGTGCTGATAACTTTAAAACGCTTTGACTTATCCAGGCCATTCTGAGATTGTTTTTTCGTCACATTTTGTACTTAATGACACTGGTAAAATGAAGATAATTTAATTAAATTTTTTATTTATAAAAATATACCAAATTTACCAGAAATTTGTAAAAAAAAATTGCAAATTTCCAAGTTTCAATTTCTCTACTTCTATAATACATAGTAATACCTCCAAAAATAGTTATTACTTTACATTCCCCATATGTCTACTTCATGTTTGGATCAATTTGGGAATGATATTTTATTTTTGGGGGATGTTACAAGGCTTAGAAGTTTAGAAGAAAATCTTCCAAAAAACCACCCCATTCTAGAAACTACACCCCTCAAGGTATTCAAAACTGATTTTACAAACGTCGTTAACCCTTTAGGTGTTCCACAAGAGTTAATGGCAAATGGTGATCAAATTTCAGAATTTAGATTTTTTGGCAAATTTTCCATTTTAATAAATTTTTCCAGTAACAAAGCAAGGGTTAACAGCCAAACAAAATGCTATATTTATTGCCTCAATTCTGTAGTTTGCAGAAACACCCCATATGTGGCGGTAAACTACTGTACTGGCACTCAGTAGGGCGTAGAGGGAAAGGTGCGCCGTATGGTTTTTGGAAGGCAGATTTTGCTGGACTGGTTTATTTACACCATGTCCCATTTGAAGCCCCCCCTGATGCACCCCTAAAGTACAAACTCCATAAAAGTGACCCCATCTAAGAAACTATACCCCTCAAGGTATTCAAAACTGATTTTGCTAACTTTGTTAACCCTTTAGGTGTTGCACAAGAGTTATTGGCAAATGGAGATGAAATTTGAGAATTTAAATTTTTGGGCAAATTTTCAATTTTAATCAATTTTTTCCAGTAACAAAGCAAGGGTTAACAGCCAAACAAAATGCTATATTTATTGCCCCAATTCTGTAGTTTGCAGAAACACCCCATATGTGGCTGCAAACTACTGTACGGGCACACAGTAGGGAGTAGAGGGAAAGGTGCGCCGTATGGTTTTTGGAAGGCAGATTTTGCTGGACTGGTTTTTTTGACACCATGTCCCATTTGAAGCCCCCCTGATGCACCCCTAGAGTAGAAACTCCATAAAAGTGACCCCATCTAAGAAACTACACCCCTCAAGGTATTAAAAACTGATTTTTACAAACTTTGTTAACTCTTTAGGTGTTGCACAAGATTTAATGGAAAATACTGTAGAGATACAATTTCAAAATTTCACTTTTTTGGCAGATTTTCCATTTTAATATTTTTTTTCCAGTTACAAAGCAAGGGTTAACAGCCAAACAAAACTCATTATTTATGGCTCTGATTCTGTAGTTTACCGAAACACCCCATATGTGGTCGTAAACCACTGTACGGGCACACGGCAGGGCGCAGAAGGAAAGGAATGCCATACGGTTTTTGTAAGGCAGATTTTTCTTGACAGTTTTTTTGGACACCATGTCCCATTTGAAGCCCCCCTGATGCACCCCTAGATGGGGTAGCAGTTTTGTTGGTACTAGTTTAGGGTACATATGATTTTTGGTTGCTCTATATTGCACTTTTTGTGAGGCAAGGTAACATAAGAAATAGCTTTTTTGGCACCGTTTTTTTTTTGTTATTTACAACATTCATCTGACAGGTTAGATCATGTGGTATTTTTATAGAGCAGGTTGTCACGGATGCGGTGATACCTAATATGTATACAATTTATTTATTTTTGTAAGTTTTACACAATGATTTCATTTTTTAAACAAAAAAAATCATGTTTCAGTGTCTCCATAGTCTGAGAGCCATAGTTTTTTCAGTTTTTGGGCGATTATCTTAGGTAGGTCTCATGAGATGACGGTTTGATTGGCACTATTTTGGGGTGCATATGACTTTTTGATCGCTTGCTATTACACTTTTTGTGACGTAAGATGAAAAAATTTTTACACCATTTTTATTTTTATTTTTTTACGTTGTTTATCTGAGGGGTTAGGTCATGAGGGGTTAGGTCATGTGATATTGTTATAGAAACGGTCGATATGGACGCGGCGATACCTAATATGTATACTTTTTTATTTATTTATGTAAGTTTTACACAATGATTTCATTTTTGAAAAAATAATGTTTTAGTGTTTCCATAGTCTGAGAGCCATAGTTTTTTCAGTTTTTGGGCGATTATCTTGGGTAGGGTATGATTTTTGCGGAATGAGATGACTGTTTGATTGGTACTATTTTGGCGTACATGCGACTTTTTTTATCACTTTTATTACCTTTTTTGGGAAGTAAGGTAGGCAAAATTTCAATTTCCTCATAGTTTTAATTTTTTTTATGGCGTTTTTATGGCGTTCACCGTGCGGGGAAAGTAACATGACCGTTTTATAGATCAGGTCGTTATGGACGCGCGATACCTAACGTGTAGTGTATTTATTTTATTTTTTATTCAGTGATAAGTGTTTTTTTATCCTTACTTTTTTCACTTTTTTTTACATTTTTTTGACCTAACCCACTTGGTTCTTGAAGATCCAGTGAGTCTGATGTCTTTATAAAACAGTACAGTACACTATATAGTGTACTGTACTGTATTTTACTTACACTTTGTCTGAACAGATCTATGCCTTTAGCACAGATCTGTTCAGCACCATGGACAGATGTCAGCCGTTTATACCAGAGTGTTAGCAATGTGCTGACACTCTGGTATACCCACTGGACACCAATGAATATTCAAGAGGAGGCGGGCGGGGGATCGCCTCCCGCACCGCCTGTAACCCCCCCTGCACCACCCGCCGGCATAAAATCACTCAGGGGTGCAGGGGGGTGATAAAAACGTTATTTTGGGCATTTTAACATTTCTGATCCCCGCAGTCAGGGACCGCGGGGATCAAAAACTGCAGAAAGGGCTGCATACCACAGGTCTGAATTGACCTGCGGTTTGCTGCGATCACCGATACGGGGGGGTCATATGACCCCCCCGGTGTTGTGACAGGATGCCCGTTGATGATTTCAGCGGGCATCCTGTTCCGATTAACCCCTGCAGGGCCGCAATCTCGTTTTAAACTCATGACGCACCAGTACGTCATGGGTCCTTAAGGACTCAGAAAACATGTGTTCTAAGTCAGTGTTTCCCAACCAGTGTGCCTCCAGCTGTTGCAAAACTACAACTCCCAGCATGCCTGGACAGCATTTGGCTGTGCGGGCATGCTGGGAGTTGTAGTTTTGTAACAGCTGGAGGCACACTGGTTGGGAAACACTGTTCTAAGGGGTTAAAATGCCCCTTCCAGGCGTGAGCTCTAAGTGTATAGCAATTATGAAAACTATTACAAACATGTGCTTTTTTAGTTTCTTCCACTTGCGGTGCATTTGTCAAAAGTCGTATACGATCTCTGTCACAGGGTGTACAACTGCAACTAGGCCCAGAGGGGAAGGGGGCTTTTTCAGATCTCCAGACACTTGAACTGTATCCTCTTTGGTTACTTTAGACCTTTGACATACTACTATTACTATAGGTACCTTGACAAAAATGATAGTTCTTCCCCAGCATCTGTATTTAAAGAGGGCCTTTCATGGGTCCAGACTTTATAAACTAACTATCAGGGTATCTAGGGAATATAGAGGGGATCTAATAGCGCAGCTGCTAGAATCATAACACCAGAGGAGAGAAGCTGAGCAGACATTCACTCCACTAAGAGCTGTGTTTTATGGAAGCAGAGAGGCCAAAATAGGTATTTAGAACAGTTATAATGTTCCTATTGTTAGTATTGTGATTAGAACTGTATACTGAACCAGTTATTTATGTTTACTTACAGTTCCACCATACAAATTACAACCATACAATCCAAACAAATTGCATACAAATGCGAACTGCTCTTACCAGATCATAAGCAATTGTATAGAGCAAACTGCAAACCAAGTAGAGCAAGTGAACTATTGGTTAACCTCAGATATACCTCTCAGAGAGATCATAAAGTGCTTAAATAACTTAAAGTGAGAGTATAGATACTCAAGAGAGAAATATATCCATCATGTTATGTTGAATGACAAGATTGAACAGTTGAACCACCATCTTATGCATGCCGCCATTTTATAAATCTTTATTTAACACGTGTTAAGTACATGGACTATCTGCTGCGGAAGCGGCAGTGTTATGTATGAAGAAAAGTTGAAGTTAAGAAGTTATTTGAAGCATTTTGTGTGCTCTTTAAACCTACTGTTTCCATAGAACGGCACTAGAGGAATTACAGAGTAATAGACAGTTTGGTTAGGCTAAAAGGTCAGAGATATTAAAATTCTTCTAATGCCACAGCGCAAAAGGCACTTCATAGTGCTGCGCCTGCCACAGTGAGATGAATTTGCTATATTTTTATTTTTTTCTCAGCTGCACAGTTATCACAGATAGAGTGTAATGATATGTTTGTAGAATGAAGACGAAGTGTTTTTCATTTAATTTAATCATTAACGCACTTCAATCACAAGTTTTGTTGAGGAAAGAGTTTGCTACGTCTTGCACAGGTAGGATGCTGCAAAAGGTTTGGGGGATACATGTTTTTTTCATGTTTACTCCCTTCTGGAATAAGTCTCGTTTTCCTGAGGACTTACCACAAGCCGAGTGATTTTGGCATGGAGTTTTATTTATCTCACAGTGATTCAAAAACGACAAGCCTAAGTCTTTTAAGCAGATGAAATGAGAGTATGGTGCAGATGATAAGGCCTTCCAATTGTACTTACAGGTACAATATGCTCTTAGAGTACAGCTTAATGCTCTGGTTTTCAAATTAGAACATCATGGGTTATTTAAGGGTCTTACTCAGCTCTAAAACTAGGAAAAAACTACTAGCTAAATTATACTCTCAGCTGAGTGAGATAAATATATTTTAAAAAGCTGAGTATTATATAGAGCTATTGTTATGCAAGCGGGTGTGGACCCACTGCGCCACTGACTGGCTTTACTCTGGAGGGGCGTGACTAAGAAACTACCTGGTCTTCACTAGAGCTTCCGATGGTGAGGATAGGCGTGGGCCATTAGTGTAGTTTCCAGGTGCCACTCCAGAGCAGTCCCCAAGTCAGTGGCAGCTGACCAGGGGGTCAGAGATACCGGTGCAAGCACCGAGGGGAAGTACGTGGTCAGGGCAGGCAGAGATCTAGCAAGGTCCGTAAACAAAGTCCGAGGTCAGAGGCAGGCGGCAAGCAAGCAAGGCCAGTAAACTAAGTCAGAGGCAGGCGGCAAACAGGCAAAATACGATAATTCCAAAAGCAGGGTCTGTTTCACAGCAAAGCAGAACTTGAAAAACACCTTCACACTTGGAAGTAGGCAAGCTAGTGACCATGAGTTGCTCTGGTAGGAAGCACCTTTGAATACTTCCTGCAATCAAGCCATAGGCTGGTGAGGCAGAGGGCGTGTACGTGCTGCCTCACAAGTGAGGAGAGACACACCCATACAAGCCCTAACAACAGTGCAGGTCTCCAGCTGGAAGTAATCTCTGGCATGGAGCACAGATGCAACAGGTAAGCTTCCTGCTGCCCGTGCCTGTCAGCACGGCGCATGGCAGCAGGAGGGAAAGAGGGAGCCCGTGCCCGCGGGTAGAGGCAGCAGCGTGGCATGGACCGCTGGGCTAACAGCTATGATGAAAAATGTCTGTCTTATTATATCAGGAGTTATGGACAAATGCTTTGAAATTGATTTACCAAAAGTGTTTTCTAGCACTTCTTTTAGAGTTTCACATTATATAATGTATACTACACAGGTTAAATAGATTTGATCTAATGAAGGAAAAGTCTGCCCTAGGTGTAAGATTGTTAATACAGATCTGGTTCATATGATTTGACGGTGTCCCAAGCTTCATGTTTATTGGTCTGGCATTATTCTGACGATAAGAATTTTCATATTGCAATTCCTTTTGACCCGATAAACATCATAGTTGCTAATAACAACGGCATAATTGCGAAATAAGACAACGTTCTTATGAAAGCTGTATATGTTGCGAAGAGAAAAATCACCAAAAAATTGGAAAAATAATCTGTCTTTTG
Source organism: Bufo gargarizans (assembly GCF_014858855.1). Classification (NCBI taxonomy): domain Eukaryota; kingdom Metazoa; phylum Chordata; class Amphibia; order Anura; family Bufonidae; genus Bufo; species Bufo gargarizans. Next base: position 619,430,544 of record NC_058080.1, read on the forward strand.
AGGCTTGGCGCACTGCAATGAACCTACTCTGTATCTCTGAGCAGGTGTACTATGAGAACCATGGGGGATCATCAACGTTTCACTTACTTTTGATTAAGTGGATGGAGACTTCTTTTGAATTTACTTGGCCTCCTCTCCAGGTGTCGGCGGAGGGGTCGTGTAAATGGGATTGAGGATATATTTTTTTTTATTGAATTGGCATTGTACTACTGATTTTGCTTGTTTTTGTTTTGGCATGTATGGTCTTTATTTAATATCATGATATTATGATACTATATTGTCTATATTTGTTTCTACATTATAACATGATGTTTATTTATTGTTTTATTTTATTATTTTATGTTCTAAACATTATATAAGATCTGATAACAAAGTATAAATATGGTGATACAGAGAGAGCGGGTATATCGCAACATGTGTATATGAAACAAGCGGTAACCCATAGTCCGGTCCAAGTTTTACTAATGACATCGGCTCTATATAAAAAATAAATTTGTCCCTCATCCCACATTATAGCTTTACCACTGAGGAAGAAACTGTTTGCGTTTCAAAACGCATCTGTTAAAAACGCACAAGAAGTAAGCTGCGGTATTTGAAAGACAGATCTTCATTGCCTGCCAGAAGAAGAAGCATATGTACCTTGCGAATTAGATAAGCAGCAGAATCTGGCGTCCCAAGGCCTATAACACGCATGCGCTAACCAAAGTGCCCGCACAAGCGCGGGGACGGACTGCAAGTCTTAGCAATCCCAGAGCAGTAGAGGGGAAATCAAGCAGTATATACGGACAAAGCCACGTATGTACCAACTTATACATTGGCAGTAGCAGACCGTGTGATAAGGCAGGCACACCAAGGTACCGGTAAGAATTGCGAGAGCACATTATACCCTGTTGAACTATATAATAAGTATGCCCCATACCAGTCCTAACAGACAAGCGTACCACGGAAATGTAAGGAGATCGAACTTTCAATACTAACCTGAAACTGTATTAGTAGCACGCTACATACGAACATAAAATATAGAAAGATACTTAACCGCAGCATGTGAATTGAGTTTAACCCCTTAGTGACCATGCACATTTTATTTTATTTTTTTAAATCGCATTCTAAGAGCTGTAACTTTTTTGTTTTTTCATCAATGAACTTGTATGAGGTCTTATTTTTTGCAGGGCAAGTTCTAGTTTTTAATGCACCATGGGAACATGTAATGATTGATTAAAGCAGCTGTTTAGCTAAAAAAAAAACTTTGTTTGCGTCAGTAAAAAAGGCGAATTAGTGGTCACTAAGGGGTTAAGTTCCAAAGTTTGCGTGAGCTCTGCAATTAGAACTGTAAGAGGGACTGTGACTATAATGAATTATAAATCCTAATATATCACAATATTTTTTTTTACATTTTTATGTTTCTTTTTTTCTATATGAATTGTATCTTTTATATTTTTTTAGAATTTTTCTGTATATATTCTGTTTGCATATGAAATGTATAGGGAATTTTTTTTATATTAATTACTTAAGAGCCGGCCATTGGTTGAATTACACATTGTCACGGCTACATGGTTGTAGCAGGCCGTGCTCTATTCTGGTGAGCTCTCCATATATAATGTATGCAAAAAAAAAATCTTTCTCTAACCTCATTAACCTGTTGGGGACATACCCATATTTTTCGCCCCCTATTAAACGCACGAAGACGCACAAAGTTTTTGAGGGGGAAAATAAGAAAAAATATTTTTTGAACCAAAAGGTGTGCTTTTGGTGGGTTTGAACTAATGGCGGTCTGTGCATCACACTATTATGGGGGATTTGTGGATGGCACTGTTATGGGGGGGAGCTGTGGATGGCATTATGATGGTGGGTGGTCATTGGATGGCATTATGATGGTGGGGGGGATCTGTGGATGGCATTATGATGGTGGGGGGATGTGTGGATGGCATTATGATGGTGGGGGGATCTGTGGATGGCATTATGATGGTGGGGGAGATCTGTGGATGGCATTATGATGGTGGGGGGATCTGTGGATGGCATTATGATGGGGGGGATCTGTGGATGGCACTGTTATGGGGTAGTGGATTTATGGATGACACTGCTATATGTGTCATCCACAGATCCCCCATAACAGTCCCATCCACAAATCCCCCCCCCCCCATCATAATGCCATCCACAGACCCCCCCCCCCATCATTATCCCATCCACAGATCCCCAAGGAGGGTCTGTAGTAGACGGGCAGAGCGGCGGGGCCGAGCAGGCACTGTACTCTGGCCCGCTGCTCAGTATGTACTGTATACCTAGTAGGGCTGCACGATATGGGAATTTTGTGTGATTGCGATTAGGGCCCTAAAAATTGCGATAACGATATGCGATGCAATATTTTAAAGGAATTGTGCTAGAGGTCTATTTGCTTGGATTTTCCCATATGAGCCGCTGACGCGGCTGGGTATGACATAGTTATGGGGGATCTGTGGATGACGCTGAGTTGTGGGGGATCTGTGGAGGGTGCTGTTATATGGGGGATCTGTGGAGGGTGCTGTTATATGGGGGATCTGTGGAGGACGCTGAGTTGTGGGGGATCTGTGGAGGGTGCTGTTATATGGGGGATCTGTGGAGGACGCTGTTATATGGGGGATCTGTGGAGGATGCTGTTATATGGGGGATCTGTGGAGGACGCTGAGTTGTGGGGGATCTGTGGAGGGTGCTGTTATATGGGGGATCTGTGGAGGACGCTGTTATATGGGGGATCTGTGGAGGACGCTGTTATATGGGGGATCTGTGGAGGGTGCTGTTATATGGGGGATCTGTGGAGGGTGCTGTTATATGGGGGATCTGTGGAGGGTGCTGTTATATGGGGGATCTGTGGAGGGTGCTGTTATATGGGGGATCTGTGGAGGGTGCTGTTATATGGGGGATCTGTGGAGGACGCTGTGTTGTGGGGGATCTGTGGAGGGTGCTGTTATATGGGGGATCTGTGGAGGACGCTGTTATATGGGGGATCTGTGGAGGACGCTGTTATATGGGGGATCTGTGGAGGACGCTGTTATATGGGGGATCAGTGGAGGACGCTGTTATATGGGGGATCAGTGGAGGACGCTGTTATATGGGGGATCAGTGGAGGACGCTGTTAAATGGGGGATCTGTGGAGGACGCTGTTATAGGGGGGATCTGTGGAGGACGCTGTTATATGGGGGATCTGTGGAGGGCGCTGTTATATGGGGGATCAGTGGAGGATGCTGTTATATGGGGGCTCTGTGGAGGACGCTGTTATATGGGGGATCTGTGGAGGGCGCTGTTATATGGGGGATCTGTGGAGGACGCTGTTATATGGGGGATCAGTGGAGGACGCTGTTATATGGGGGATCTGTGGAGGGCGCTGTTATATGGGGGATCTGTGGAGGACGCTGTTATATGGGGGATCTGTGGAGGACGCTGTTATATGGGGGATCTGTGGAGGGTGCTGTTATATGGGGGATCTGTGGAGGACGCTGTTATATGGGGGATCTGTGGAGGGTGCTGTTATATGGGGGATCTGTGGAGGACGCTGTTATATGGGGGACCTGTGGATGGCACTGTTATAGGGGATGTGTGGAGGACACATAGGGCCATGAGGGGGGCCAGCTTAAGACATATAGCATCTTATGCTGGTCCTCCTCATGTGTCCTAAACTGGGCACATAACTGCCTTTTGCATGTAAAGTGTTTTACTAGTGTGTGTGGGTGAAACAATCTCTCTCTTAACAGGTCCGGCCTCTGTACTCACTATGAATGCAATGCACTGCAGCGAGCGGCAGCGAGGTGGCCGGCCGGCGCATGACTGACGTCACTTAGTAACGCTCCTGCATTGCATTCATGTGTTCCCCCAAATAAAGTAAAAAATAAATTGGTAAAAAATTGGGTATCACCATATTAGGTATATGGACATATTAGGGTATCGGACATATTACGTATCGCCGCGTCCATAACGACCGTCTCTATAAACATATCACATGACCTAACCCCTCAGATGAACACCGTAAAAAATTAAAAATAAAAACTGTGCTAAATAAACAATTTTTTTGTCACCTTACATCACAAAAAGTACCACAGCAAGCGATCAAAAAGGCGTATGCCCACAAAAATAGTACCAGTCACCTCATCCCGCAAAAAATGAGCCTCTACCTAAGACAATCGCCCAAAAAATAAAAAACTATGGCTCAGAATATGAAGACACTAAAACATAATTTTTTTGTTTTAACCTCTTAAGGACATAGGGCGTACAGGTACGCCCTTGTGCCCTGGTACTTAAGGACACAGGGCGTACATGTACGCCCTGTGCATTTTCGATCACCGCCGCACGGCGGGCGGTGATCGGAACCCCGTGCCTGCTCAAATCATTGAGCAGGCACTTGGAGCAAATGCGCCGGGGGGTCCGGTGACCCCCCCATGTATGCGATCGCAGAAAACCGCAGGTCAATTCAGACCTGCGGTTTTCTGCGTTTCCGGGTTATTCGGGTCTCTGAAGTCCCGATAACCCGGAACAGGATGGTGATGGTGGTGTGATTTCACCCCACCAATCACCATCCAGTGATCCTGAGTGGTGATGGTGACATCACCACTCAGGATCGCTTTCTGATTGGTCTGTGGGCGGTCCGGCGGCAGATTCAAAAGAGGCAGGCGCTCCTCTCCTCCTCCTTTTGTGTTCCGGAGCCGGAGGAGAGAGGAGCTGCCTGCACGTGTCTGCTGCCACCGCTGCCTGCACCCGATCTGTGCCCCCCAGGACCCGATCTCTGCCCCCAGCACCCCATCAGGTACATAGGGACAGCTAGGGAAAGTTTGGTTTAGGCAGGGAAAAAAAAGGAAAAGTTAGTTTCTGAACTTTTCTGAACTTTGATTGCATCACCCTAAGTTAGGGTGTCTGGGGTCCACAGCACAGCTGTGTGACCCTAGACCCCCCAGGGGTGCTGCCACTTGCCCCCCCCACCCCCTGCCCCCCCCCCCACCTTTTTTGGGGTGCATATTTTTTTTTTCGTGTACGCTGACTGTGGCCGGCACTTAGTGTCCGGCCACTGTTAGCGCATCGCACACCCCACCGCTGATCAACTTCGGACGGTTGATCAGCGGCTTTGAATTTTTTTCCCCACATTTTTTGCCCTTTTTTTAGTTAGTTTATTTTATTTTTTTTCTGTTAGTTTTAGGGTGAGTTCGTGAACACCCGTGCCCCCACACACACGCACACAAAATAAAGAGTTACACACACGCACATATACACGCAGACACACACTCCCCTATGGCCCGCCGGACGTTCTCGGCCGAGGAGGCATACGCCCAGATTGCCTCCGACTCCGAGAGTCCCAGTGAGGATGAGGATGACCCCACATTCCTGTTGTCATCCGCATCCTCCTCATCATCTAGCGATGATGATGAGCCCCCAAGGCGGCGGAGACGCCGCCAGGCGGAGCAAGGGGACCGCCATGTTAGGGACCCTGTGGCCCACACTAGTACGAGCAGCTCTGGGGCTCGTACTGGTTTCCCGGCCCACCAGTTAAATCCACCGGAGCCCCCTGCCGGTGAACTTGTCTGGTGTAGCCCAGAGCGATACGAGCCTGTGATTCCTGATTTTGTAGGCCAATCAGGAATCCAGATTTCCACAGTGGGCTACACTGAATATGACTTTTTTTGTCATTTTTTCAGTGACCCACTGGTAAATCTGATGGTGGAGCAGACGAATCTGTACGCCCAACAGTTCGTCGCTCAACACCCGGGCTCCTTTTTGGCCAGGCCCGGTGGCTGGACGCCGGTCAGTGCAGCCGAAATGAGGACATTTTGGGGCCTCGTGCTGCATATGGGCCTGGTCAAAAAACCCAGTGTCAGGCTGTACTGGAGTGGGGACGTCCTATACCAGGCCCCACTTTACAGTACAGCCATGACACGCTCCCGGTTTGAGGCCATCCGGAAATGTCTGCATTATTCCGATAATGCAGCATGTCCCCCCCGAGGTGATCCTGCCCATGACCGTCTGTATAAGATACGGCCGGTCATCGATCACTTTGGGGCCAAATTCATGGAGGCCTATGTACCTGGAAGGGAGGTCGCGGTTGATGAGTCTCTCATTGCGTTCAAGGGGAGACTCATTTTCCGCCAGTATGTGCCCTCCAAGCGGGCGAGGTATGGCGTGAAGCTATACAAAATTTGTGAGAGTACCTCAGGGTACACTTACAAATTTCGTGTATACGAGGGGCGAGATTCCCGGATTCAACCCCCAGAATGTCCCCCCACTCTGGGTGTTACCGGGAAACTTGTGTGGGACCTTATGTTCCCACTGCTGGATAAGGGTTACCACCTTTACGTGGATAACTTTTATACCAGTATCCCCTTGTTCCAGTCCCTTGCCGCCAGATCCACGTCCGCTTGTGGGACCGTGCGGAAAAATCAACGTGGCCTCCCTGCCCACCCCCTCCAGGTACCTATCCCCAGGGGTGAGACCCGTGCCCTTACCACTGGAAACCTGTTGCTGGTCAGGTATAAGGACAAGAGGGATGTCCTTATGCTGTCCACAATTCATGGTAACGGCATCACCCCTGTCCCTGTGCGAGGTACCGCGGCAACGGTCCTCAAGCCCGATTGTATCGTCGCTTACAATCGGTATATGGGAGGAGTTGATCTCTCTGATCAAGTCCTCAAGCCATATAACGCCATGCGCAAAACCCGGGCATGGTACAAAAAAGTTGCGGTCTACTTGGTGCAGGTTGCCATGTACAACTCTTTTGTACTATCCCGAAGCGATGGCAGCACAGGGACATTCCTCCAGTTCTATGAGACAGTCCTCAAGGCCCTGATCTTTTCGGACCGGGAAAGAGCAGGCCGGAGTACCTCGGGAACTGTAGGTGCCCGGATCGTCCCTGGCCAACACTTTCCAGGTGTGGTCCCCCATACTGGAAAGAAGGGACGAACCCAAAAAAAGTGCAGAGTGTGTCGCAGGAGGGGGATACGGAAGGACCCGACTACTCAGTGCGACACTTGCCCCGATCATCCGGGCCTCTGCATTGACGGTTGCTTCAGGGAGTATCACACTTCCATGGAGTACTAAATTTATATCCCAATTTAGCACTGACATCGGATAAAAAAAAACTGGTTCTCAGACTTGAGACACCCAAAAAAACTAAAATAATTTATTAAAAGTAGACATATTAGGTATCGCCGCGTCGGTAATAATCTCCTCTATAAAACTACCCCATGACCTAACCCCCCAGATTAACACGGTCAAGGGAAAAAAAAAAAAAAGGTGCAAAAAAAGTTTTTTTTTTGTCACCTTACATAATAAAAAGTTTAATAGCAAGCGATCAAAAAGTCATATAGCCCCCAAAAAAGTGCCAATAAAACCGTATGCTCATCCCACAAAAAATGAGCCCCCACATGAGATAATTGGATAAAAAAAAAAAAATATGACCCTTAGACTTTAGAGATACCCAAAAAAAGATTTGTATCAAAAAAGATAATATAGTCAAAAACTTATTAGGTATTGCCGCGTCCGTAAGAATCTCCTCTATAAAAATATCCCATTACCTAACCCCCCAGATTAACACAGTTTTTTTTCGGTAACAAAACAAGGGTTAACAACCAAACAAAACTTAATATTTATTACCCTGATACTGCAGTTTACAGAAACACCACATTTGTGGTCGTAAACTGCTGTATCAGTAAAAGGGAGGCCGCAAAAGGAAAAGGACCGACATGGTTTCTGGAAGGCCGATTTTGATGGCCTTTTTTTATTGACACCATGTCCCTTTTGAAGCCCCCCTGATGCACCCTAGAGTAAAAACTCCCCAAAACTGACCCCATCTAAGAAATTACACCCCTCAAGGTATTCAAAACTGATTATACAAACTTCATTAACCCTTTAGGTGTTCCTCAACAGTTAATGGCAAATGGAGATGAAATTTCAGAATTTAAATTTTTGGTAACCTTGCGTCACAAAAATGTAATATAGAGCAACCAAAAATCATATTTACCCTAAAAATAGTCCCCAAAAAAATGCCACCTTATCCCGTAGTTTCCAAAATGGGGTCACTTTTTAGGGAGTTTCTACTCCAGGGGTGCATCAGAGGGGTTGAAACAGGACACGGTGTAAATAAACCGGTCCATAAAAATCAGCCCCCAAAAACCAAACGGCGCACCTTTCACTCTACGCCCCGCTGTGTGGCCGTACAGTAGTTTACGGCCACACATTGGGTGTTTATGTAAACGGCAGAGTCAGGGCAAAAAAGATACAGTCTTGTTTGGCTGTTAACCCTTGCTTTGTTAGTGGAAAAAAGGGGTTAAAATGGAAAATTAGACAAAAAAATGAAATTCTCAAATTTCATCCCCATTTGCCAATAACTCTTGTGCAACACCTAAAGGGTTAACGACGTATGTAAAATCAGTTTTGAATACCTTGAGGGGTGTAGTTTCTTAGATGGGGTCACTTTTAGGGAGTTTCTACTCTAGGGGTGCATCAGGGGGCTTCAAATGGGACATGGTGTAAATAAACCAGTCCATAAAAATTAAACCTCCAAAAACCAAACGGCGCACCTTTCCCTCTACGCCCCGCTGTGTGGCCGTACAGTAGTTTACGGCCACATATTGGGTGTTTCTGTAAACGGCAGAGTCAGGGCAATAATGATACAGTCTTGTTTGACTGTTAACCCTTGCTTTGTTAGTGGACAAAAATGGGTTAAAATGGAAAATTAGACAAAAAAATGAAATTCTCAAATTTCATCCCCATTTGCCAATAACTCTTGTGCAACACCTAAAGGGTTAACGACGTATGTAAAATCAGTTTTGAATACCTTGAGGGGTGTAGTTTCTTAGATGGGGTCACTTTTAGGGAGTTTCTACTCTAGGGGTGCATCAGGGGGCTTCAAATGGGACATGGTGTAAATAAACCAGTCCATAAAAATCAAACCTCCAAAAACCAAACGGCGCACCTTTCCCTCTACGCCCCGCTGTGTGGCCGTACAGTAGTTTACGGCCACATATTGGGTGTTTCTGTAAACGGCAGAGTCAGGGCAATAAAGATACAGTCTTGTTTGACTGTTAACCCTTGCTTTGTTAGTGGAAAAAATGGGTTAAAATGGAAAATTAGACAAAAAAATGAAATTCTCAAATTTCATCCCTATTTGCCAATAACTCTTGTGCAACACCTAAAGGGTTAACGACGTATGTAAAATCAGTTTTGAATACCTTGAGGGGTGTAGTTTCTTAGATGGGGTCACTTTTAGGGAGTTTCTACTCTAGGGGTGCATCAGGGGTCTTCAAATGGGACATGGTGTAAATAAACCAGTCCATAAAAATCTGCCCTCCAAAAACCAAACGGCGCACCTTTCCCTCTACGCCCCGCTGTGTGGCCGTACAGTAGTTTACGGCCACATATTGGGTGTTTCTGTAAACGGCAGAGTCAGGGCAATAAAGATACAGTCTTGTTTGGCTGTGAACCCTTGCTTTGTTAGTGGAAAAAATGGGTTAAAATGGAAAATTAGACAAAAAAATGAAATTCTCAAATTTCATCCCCATTTGCCAATAACTCTTGTGCAACACCTAAAGGGTTAACGACGTATGTAAAATCAGTTTTGAATACCTTGAGGGGTGTAGTTTCTTAGATGGGGTCACTTTTAGGGAGTTTCTACTCTAGGGGTGCATCAGGGGGCTTCAAATGGGACATAGTGTAAATAAACCAGTCCATAAAAATCAGCCCTCCAAAAACCAAACGGCGCACCTTTCCCTCTACGCCCCGCTGTGTGGCCGTACAGTAGTTTACGGCCACATATTGGGTGTTTCTGTAAACGGCAGAGTCAGGGCAATAAAGATACAGTCTTGTTTGGCTGTTAACCCTTGCTTTGTTAGTGGAAAAAATGGGTTAAAATGGAAAATTAGACAAAAAAATGAAATTCTCAAATTTCATCCCCATCTGCCAATAACTCTTGTGCAACACCTAAAGGGTTAACAACGTATGTAAAATCAGTTTTGAATACCTTGAGGGGTGTAGTTTCTTAGATGGGGTCATTTTTGGGTGGTTTCTATTATGTAAGCCTCGCAAAGTGACTTCAGACCTGAACTGGTCCCTAAAAATGTAGTTTTTGTAAATTGCTGAAAAAAATTTCAAGATTTGCTTCTAAACTTCTAAGCCTTATAACATCCCCAAAAAATAAAATATCATTCCCAAAATAATTCAAACATAAAGTAGACATATGGGGAATGTAAAGTCATCACAATTTTTGGGGGTATTACTATGTATTACAGAAGTAGAGAAACTGAAAGTTTGAAATTTGCTAATTTTTCCCAAAATTTGTTAAATTAGGTATTTTTTGGTGCAAAAAAAAATATTTTTTTGACTTTATTTCACCAGTGTCATGAAGTACAATATGTGACGAAAAAACAATCTCAGAACGGCCTGGATAAGTCAAAGCGTTTTAAAGTTATCAGCACTTAAAGTGACACTGGTCAGATTTGCAAAAAATGGCCTGGTCCTAAGGTGTAAAAAGGCTGTGTCCTTAAGGGGTTAAAAAAGCTTTTTGTGTAAAACTTAAGTAAATAAAAAAAAGTATACATATTAGGTATCGCCGCGTCCGTAATAACCTGCTCTATAAAAATATCACATGACCGATCCTCTCAGGTGACCACTGTAAATAAAAAAAAAGTGTAAAAAAAGCAATTTTGTTGTCACCTTACATCACAAAAAGTGTAATAGCAAGCGATCAAAAAGTCATACGCACCCCAAAATAGTGCCAATCAAACCGTCATCTCATCCCGCAAAAATCCTACCCTACCCAAGATAATCGCCCAAAAACTGGAAAAACTATGGCTCTCAGACTATGGAGACACTAAAACATGATTTTTTTATTTAAAAAATGAAATCATTGTGTAATACTGGGTATCCCTTCATCCGTGACAACTTGCTCTATAAAAATGCCACATGATCTAACCTGCCAGATGAATGTTGTAAATAACAAAAAATAAAAACGGTGCCAAAACAGCTATTTCTTGTTACCTTGCCTCACAAAAAGTGTAATATAGAGCAACCAAAAATCATATGTACCCTAAACTAGTACCAACAAAACTGCCACCCTATCCCGTAGTTTCTAAAATGGGGTCACTTTTTTGGAGTTTCTACTCTAGGGGTGCAACAGGGGGGCTTCAAATGGGACATGGTGTCAAAAAACCAGTCCAGCAAAATCTGCCTTCCAAAAACCGTATGGTGTTCCTTTCCTTCTGTGCCCTGCCGTGTGCCCGTACAGCAGTTTATGACCACATATGGGGTGTTTCTGTAAAGTACAGAATCAGGGCCATAAATATTGAGTTTTGTTTGGCTGTTAACGCTTTCTTTGTAACTGGATTTTTTTTATTAAAATGGAAAATCTGCCAAAATTTGAAATTTTGAAACTGTATCTCTATTTTCCATTAATTCTTGTGGAATACCTAGAGGGTTAACGACGTTTGTAAAATCAGTTTTGAATACCTTGAGGGGTGTAGTTTCTAAAATGGTGTCACTTTTTGGAGTTTTTACTCTAGGGGTGCATCAGGGGGGCTTCAAATGGGACATGGTGTAAAAAAATCTAAATCTGCCTTCCAAAAACCCTATGGCATTCCTTTCCTTCTGTGCCCTGCCGTGTGCCTGAACAGCAGTTTACGACCACATATGGGGTGTTTCTGTAAACTACAGAATCAGGGCCATAAATATTGAGTTTTGTTGGGCTGTTAACCCTTGCTTTGCAACTGGAAAAAAAATATTTAAATTGTATCTCTATTTTCCATTAATTATTGTGGAACACCTAAAGGGTTAACAAAGTTAGTAAAATCAGTTTTGAATACCTTAAGGGGTGTAGTTTCTAGAATGGGGTCATTTTTGGGTGGTTTCTATTATGTAAGCCTCACAAAGTGACTTCAGACCTGAACTGGTCCTTAAAAAGTGGGTTTTTGAAAATTTCTAAAATATTACAAGATTTGCTTCTAAACTTCTAAGCCTTGTAACATCCCCAAAAAATAAAATGTAATTCCCAAAATGATCCAAACATGAAGTAGACATATGGGGAATGTAAAGTAATAACTATTTTTGGAGGTATTACTATGTATTATAGAAGTAGAGAAATTGAAACTTTTGGGTAAATTTTTTATTTTTTTATAAATAAAAATGAATTTTTGTGACTCCATGAAGTACAATATGTGATGAAAAAACAGTCTCAGAATGGCCTGGATAAGTCAAAGCGTTTTAAAGTTAGCACCACATAAAGTGACATTGGTCAGATTTGCAAAAAATGGCCTGGTCCTTAAGGTGAAAATGAGCCCGGTCCCTAAGGGGTTAAAGCTGTTGTTCAGCCTTTACTAAAGTCTCTTTAAATGGGCCCAGAATCTGCCAGATAATCTCTAATGAGTGTTCATAGAAACGCTAGTTAGCGATTATCTGGCAGTGTAAAGGTTCCGCCGATTGCCCGATGAACAAGTAAAATGCTTGTTCCTCAGGTAATTGGATTGTTTGTGTAAGCACATAAACCGTTGTTTGCTGGCTTCAGATCGTGCTGTCTAAATATGCTCTGCTGCCAGCAAACAAGGATTAAGTATGGGGACGATGGATGGCATGAGCGATCGCTCTTTCCCATACTGTGAAGGATATCACTGTATGTAATAGCAGTGGTCTCCTCCACTAACGAGCAGGTGATTGCCAAAAAGGAATGCTTGCCTGCTAAATTGTCCCGTCTAAAGGGACCTTAAGTGATGTTCTAGCTTCAGGATAGGCCATTACTAGCTGATTGCTGGGGTCGGATAACCCACATGCAACGACTGGGCCACAGGGGCAACACGTGAGTTACGGTGGGCCGATGGGGGTAGTAGTTCATTTACTCACGGTTAGCAGAGCCTCCCTAGGTCGGCAGTGCAGTGGAGGGAAGGACAGCACTAAATCGTCTGGGACACTCTCTATTGCAGGGAACACCAGCCAGATGGAAGTTGAGGTGCCCTTGATGGTGTAGGTGTTTAGGGTGCTTTGGTGGCTGGGCCCCTGTGTTTCTGACGCCAGCACCGTAAGGTGCAAATATTGAGGGTAGTAGAAAGGATGAGGTACAGTTGGTACAGTTCATTTATATATCAAAGGCAATATTAATTTAGCTGGGATCCTTATAACAGGTCTGGCAAATGTCAGTTGAGGAGTTCTCTTAATGCTGTTACTTTACAGGCAAGAGAAAAGTTCTCTACTTAGATAGTCCTACTTTAAGTCGAATCTCTAGCACTTAGGTACTGAATATAATGGTTTCCTTACTTTTTTTTTTTAAATAGACTTTTATTCAGGAAAAGTACAAGTAAGCTGTAGTCAAAACCATTACTGGTCAAAATAGCCATTACATCAATCATTTCAATTACAGCATGTGAAAAAACATGTCAGAATGATAAGTACTTTCCCCAATTTTTCCCTTTTTTCTTCTCTAGGTCACTAACATCTGCATGTCGCAATAGGATCGGTATTGTCTGTAGAGGGTACATTAGCTTTGCCGCCCCCATCATCTTGATCAGCTGACAACGACCCATTAAGGAGGTTTCCTTACTTTTATATTGAGCAATGCAATAAGGGCGTTCTCCCTCGTGGCAGGCAAACTCTCCACTACATTATTTGATGCAGGATGCTCTTCTGAAATATTCAGGTCCACTATGTCCCAGAAGGCGTTTAGTGGAAAAGGACAATTCTGCGCACTAATTATCCAGTTGTGTCCAGGTACCTTTATGTTTCTCCTGGTAACTTGTGCTGGTGAAGTCCCTTGGCTAGACTCAGCTCTAATCTTCACTAGACTTGCTTTATATTCATACTAAGACTTACTTGTCTTGTGCTAGGCTGCAGTAAACTCTTGGTTTGTCCTCTCCAGGCTAGATCAGGACCTACAGGAAAAAAAAGGCAGTTACATTTTGGACTGAGCCTGCTTTTCTCCTCCATACACTTCCTTCTCCTCTCTCATTACAACTACTTCCTCTCTAAGCTAGCACACCCCTGGCTATATATATGTTTTGTGGCGCCCGCACTACCTAGGGTCGAATAAATGCAATGACAATGCCAGCCTGATATTAGGAAATACAATACATTAACTACATTAAATATGACAGCAGCAAAGTTTAAAGTGCTCACTGTGGGGTTTCGCTTTAGTAGATAGGGTAAGCGGACGCAGTACAGAGGCAAAAGACAAGTTCTTACTGCAAAACTTCAGTATTTATTCACACTTGAGGCAAATGCACAAAACAATGTGTTACTTTGCAGTCTTGGTGTTTACTTCACACACAATGGAAAGTACATCTTGGTGTTACTTCACACAAATTGGAAAGTTCATATAAGACAAGTCACCTTGATGTCAGTTCTGCCTCCAGCAGTCCACGGCAGGCTTTAGGGGGCCTGTATCCTCAGTGGGTCTCAGCCCTCCAACCTGGCACCAAGCCTCAGATCCTAACACAGAGATACTGCTGCTGAGCCCAGCTACCTATTTAACCGCCTCCGGACCGCCTAACGCAGGAGGCGGTTGATTCATTCCTCATAGACGCATCCGTGCGTCATCTCGCGAGACGCGAGATAACGCACACAGCCGGCCCGAGCAATCGTATTGCGGGCCGGCAAAAGTTCAAGGAGTATTTCGTCACCAGCCTGCCAGCCAATGATCATCGCTGGAAGGCTGGTGATTTTCAAAAAACCGAATCAGAAGCCATATAACACCTTATATTTATAAATATAAGGTGTTAAATGGCTTGTGTGCTCCTCTGCTGGTCCTTTTCGTCGGTTGGTCCCAGCAGAGGAGCACACATTACTGTAAGTACACACCAAACACTACACTTAGCCCCAGATCACCCCAATTAACCCCTTGATCACCCCTGTCAATCACTAGTGAAAGGGAAAAAAGTGATCAGGGTAAACTGTCAAATTTTTTCCCCACTAGTATTGACGGTTAGGTTTTAGGATAGTTTACGCCCCTTTGTTAGGTAGTTAGCGTCGGTTAGCGCCCAGCCCACCGCACCGCAGTCACTGATTCGCTGATTAGCGTATGGCTAATCAGCATTGGTACTTTTATAGTATCTGTAAGTGATCAGAACTGATCACAGTCAGATCTACAATAGTATTAGTGTCACCTTAGCTCGCCCTTCACCCAAAACGCAGTGTTTGCCCGATCAGGCCAAATTTTTTTTTTTGGATCACTGCACAATCACTTTACAAGCACTGCGGCGATAAAAAAAAAAAATCAGTTTTAATATTTTTTATCAATCGCAGCGGCTTCTGGTACTTCGCTAGCCTCCCATTTGTAAGAAAGGCTTGCTTTTTTTCTTGGGTAGTCTCAGGGAATACCCCCTAAATTTAGTTGACCAAATGGCAAATAAGGAGTATTCTTCTGAAGAGGCCTACAGGCTTCTGACCCAGTCGGATGAGGAATGGGAACCCTCATCTGACGAATCCAGCGGGTTAGAATATGAACCTGTAGAAAGCAGTGGCAGTCTGACCCAAAGTTCGGACGATGAGGTTGAGGTCCCTGATACCACCAGGCGTACCCGGCCCCGTGTCGCTAGACCACAGGTTGCGCAGGATCCGCTTCAAGGGCAGCAGAGTGGGGCTGGTGCTGTCGGATTACGTGGTGAGGCATACACCAGCAGCGCAGCCCATCCTGGACCTAGTGCCAGCACTGCCGTACAACATGGTGAAGTGGCGAGCACCAGAAAGCAGTTGAAGCTGGTACGGTGGCACGTGCAATAGTTACCCCGTCGCAGCCACCGCACAGACAGGCCCCTAGAGTCCCTGAGGTGCTGGCAAATCCTGATTGGCAGCCCCCAACTTCAGCCGCACCAGTAGTTCCCCCTTTCACCGCCCAGTCTGGATTTCGGGTTGAGACAGCTCGTTTTTTTGAGCTGTTCTTGACTGCGGAGCTCTTGGACATAGTCGTGGCAGAAACAAATTGGTATGCCACTCAATTTATAGCCGCCAACCCGGGAAGCTTTTATGCCCAGTCTTTCCGGTGGAAACCCGTCAAAGTTTCCGAAATTAAAACTTTTCTGGGCCTTCTCCTCAACATGGGCCTAACAAAAAAGCATGAATTGCGGTCATATTGGTCCATGAACCCAATTCATCACATGCCCATGTTCTCTGCTGCCATGTCCAGGACACAATATGAGACCATCCTGCGTTTCCTGCACTTTAGTGACAACAGCACCTCTCGTCCCAGAGGCCATCCAGCTTTTGACCGGCTCCACAAAATTCGGCCCCTCATAGACCACTTTAACATCAAATTTGCAGATTTGTATACCCCGAGCAAAACATCTGCATAGACGAGTCCCTTATACATTTTACCGGGCGCCTTGGCTTCAAACAATACATCCCAAGCAAGCGCGCCCGGTATGGGGTCAAATTGTATAAGCCCTGTGAAAGGGCCACAGGCTATACGCACAAATTTCGTGTCTATGAGGGTAAAGATCAGACCCTGGAGGCGGTC
Source organism: Bufo gargarizans (assembly GCF_014858855.1). Lineage (NCBI taxonomy): Eukaryota > Metazoa > Chordata > Amphibia > Anura > Bufonidae > Bufo > Bufo gargarizans. Next base: position 619,446,982 of record NC_058080.1, read on the forward strand.
GGTTGCCCTGACTACCTGGGGAGCAGTGGGAAGACGGTCTGGGACTTAGTGTCACCCTTATTTGGCAAGGGGTACCATCTTTGTGTGGACAATTTTTACACAAGTGTGCCCCTCTTCAGGCATTTGTTTTTAGAACAGATTGGCTGCTGTGGCACCGCGCGACCTAGTCGCCGGGGCTTTCCCCAACGGCTCATTACCACCCATCTTGCAAGGGGGGAGAGGGCTGCCTTGTGTAAAGAAGAACTGCTCGCGGTGAAATGGAGAGACAAGCGTGACGTTTACATGCTCTCCTCCATTCACGCAGACACGACAATACAAATTGAACGAGCAACCAGTGTCATTGAAAAGCCCCTCTCGGTCCACGAATATAATTTGCTCATGGGAGGGGTGGACTTCAATGACCATATGTTGGCTCCTTATTTAGTGTCCCGCCGCACCAGACGCTGGTATTAGAAGGTGTCTGTATAGTTAATTTAAATGGCTATGTACAATAGTTTTGTTCTCTACAGTAAGGCTGGGAGAACAGGACCCTTTCTCAAATTTCAGGAAGAGATCATCGAGAACCTCCTGTATCCAGGAGGTTCCGTGGCCCCATCCACCAGTGTAGTGAGCCGTCTACACGAGCGACATTTCCCCAATGTCGTTTCTGGTACCTCAACCCAAGCGCCACCCCGAAAAAGATGTTGTGTCTGTAGCAGGAGTGGAATAAGGCGTGACACCCGCTATTTCTGTCCTGACTGCCCTAACCACCCTGCCCTATGCTTAGGGGAGTGTTTCCAGAAGTACCACACACAGGTACACTATTAGCATAGGGATCACATCTCACCAGGACAGGTACACAGGGTTATTAGGGCACATTCACACACAGCTGCTGCAAACCTCTCCTTTCACCTGGGACAAAGTGCATAATATACTTCGCCACATCTCTGGGCGATTTGTGCTTTGCACATTGTCCAATGGGGAAGGAGAGGTTTGTCCTATAAAAAGGTAAAAAAAGCAAAACAAAAAAAAATCACCTGTAAGCAAAAAAGTTAATGTTCTGTTCCAAAAGTTCAAAAAAGATTATAAAAGTTAATGTTCTGTTCAAATGTTATTATAAAGTTCATGTTAATAAATTGATTGCGTTGCGGCCTGTTTTCTTATTTAATTTTTTTTACCTTCTAGGTGGACCAACCGATGAACCAGCTGCAGCACTGATGTGCATTCTGACAGAAGCATTGCGCTGCTGTCCGATTACACAAAAGTCGGTGTATGCGGCGCTGCAGGATGAGATTTCTCCTCTGCAGTAAAAAAGATATGTATGCCGAGGCTTATGAGCTGAGGGGCAGTGTTTACATGCTTTGACAAATACTTTGTATATATAAAAAAAAAAACAAAAAAAAAACCCTGGCAATGATTTACTCATCCACATCGATTGATGTGAATGGAGAAATCGGGTTTGCCAGGGCATACAAGCTGAGTGGGTATGGATGTTCGGCTGAGCTCCTATGTCCTGGCAGATGCCTTTCCCCTCCTTTTTTTTTTTTGGGCAGAGATTTTTTCATCAACATTGATCGGTGCGAATGAAGAAATCTGTGCCGTTCATTTTTTCTTTCAGCCCAGAGGATGAACGGAAGAAATCTCATTACCCGTATGCTCAATATAAGGAGAATAGCAGAAACTCCTAATGCTGACCATACATGTAATGATTGCGGAGACCCTCAAATGCCAGGGCAGTACAAATACCCCACAAATGACCCCATTTTGGAAAGAAGACACCCTAAGGTATTCGCTAATGGGCATTTTGAGTTCATAGAAGTTTTTATTTTTTGTCACAAGTTAGCGGAAAATGATGTTTTTTTTTTTTTTTTTTTCATACAAAGTCTCATATTCCACTAACTTGTGACAAAAAATAAATGCCCATCACTCACTATGCCCATCACGAAATACCTTGGGGTGTCTTTCCAAAATGGGGTCACATGTGGGGTATTTATACTGCCCTGGCATTTTAGGGGCCCTAAAGCGTGAGAAGAAGTCTGGAATCCAAATGTCTAAAAATGCCCTCCTAAAAGGAATTTGTGCCCCTTTGCGCACCTAGGCTGCAAAAAAGTGTCACACTTGTGGTATCGCCGTACTCAGAAGAAGTTGGGCAATGTGTTTTGGGGTGTCTTTTTACATATACCCATGCTGGGTGAGCGAAATAACTCTCTAAAATAACAACTTTGTATAAAAAAATGGGAAAAGTTGACTTTTAGAGAGATATTTCTCTCACCCAGCATGGGTATATGTAAAATTACACCCCAAAACACGTTGCCCTACTTCTTCTGAGTATGGCAATACCACATGTGTGACACTTTTTTGCAGCCTAAGTGGGCAAAGGGGCACAAAGGATTTCACAGGGAATTTTTTACACATTTGGATTTCAAACTACTTCTCACGCATTAGGGCCCCTAAGATGCAAAGGCAGTATAACTACCCCTCAAGTGACCCCATTTTGAAAAGAAGACACCCAAATGTATTTCGTGAGGGGCATGGAAGTTTTTATTTTTTGTCACAAGTTAGTGGAATATGAGAATTTGTAAGAAAAAAATAAAATAAAAAATCATCATTTTCCGCTAACTTGTGACAAAAATTAAAAGCTTCTATAAACTCACTATGCCCATCAGCTAATAGCTTAGGGTGTCTACTTTCCGAAATGGGGTCATTTGTGGGGTGTTTCTACTGTCTGTGGATTGTAGAACCTCAGGAAACATAACAGGTGCTCAGAAAGTCAGAGCTGCTTCAAAATGCGGAAATTCACATTTTTGTACCATAGTTTGTAAACGCTCTAACTTTTGCGCAAACCAATAAATATACACTTATTGCATTTTTTTTATCAAAGACATGTAGAACAAGAAATTTAGAGAAAATTTATATAGAAATGTAGTTTTATTTGAAAAATTTTACAACTGAAAGTGAAAAATGTCATTTATTCACAAAATAAATATTTTGATTAATAACAAAAAAAGTAAAAATGTCAGCAGCAATGAAATACCACCAAATGAAAGCTCTATTAGTGAGAAGAAAAGGAGGTAAAATTCATTTGGGTGGTAAGTTGTATGACCGAGCAACAAACCGTGAAAGTAGTGTAGTGCAGAATTGTAAAAAGTGCTCTGGTCATTAAGGGGGTTTAAGCTAGGGGAGCTGAGGTGGTTAAGAAACGGCCAGGTGCTGCCAAAAACCCAGATCGGCAATTAAAATCTAGTCCGGTATTTGACCTCATCTGGCTGCAAATCAGCCCAGCAGCACACGCTGGGAGGAAAATACCTGTTTTCCCAGACCATTCCCCTCACTGTGTCACACCACATATAGCACATAGTGGGACACTGAACACACCCCAACTGACTTCAATGGGAGTAGCACTGTAGTAATAAGCTTCCTCCACTACAAGGTTGACAGAGTTGTGTAGTTCCAGCGCTGACTTCCAGCAATGGTGCTACACCCAAACAGTTGATTGGTGAGAGTGTCGAATTCCTGCTGATCAGCTAGCGATAAATTAAATTAACATAATTATCATTGCAATTGTCATCACTTGTCTGATAGCAATGTACAGTCACTGACAGGGTTATATGACTTGTTCGTTCCAAGACTTCAAATAGTGTTTTTTTAAATGCCGAAAATTTGTTGTGTAATTCATCTAAATGTAATGCTTACTGCAAGGAAAATATTTGTGAAGTTACATTTTCTTCTGACAAGCTTATCTTGAAATGGCACATGCAGCTGCCACCAGGCAGAGAATATTATGCTGTAATTACTGTATTTAAGTCCTCGGCTTTTACTGCTGCAGCAGGATTCCTGATGTGGAATATTGGATTAAATTCAAATAATGTCAGGCTGCTACTAATCACGGTACAGTGTAAAAACAGAGCAGAATTAACAGACATCATCTGGTTTGACTTTGGGCTAATACTAAGGGCGTTATTCTGGCAGTCCCCTGGTATTTACCCTTTAACCCCTATGCAGGAATCTGGACTTTACTGCGGGGGAGCCACCAGGCCGTTACCTCCTGTAGTAGACCCAGTGTAGTTGACAGCTGACCCACAGAGGTCAGAGACACTGCTGAAAAGCACTGTAGGATCAGGAAAAACTTGCTGTCAGTAACAGGCCAAGGTTGGAGCAGGCAGAGTTCATATGAATCTAAGAAAGAATCCAGAGGTCAGAGAAGACAGCAGCAGATCAGTGCGGAGATCAGGCATGGGTCAGGTGGCAAAGGATCAGAATCCAGGAATCAGGCAGAAATCTGTACACAGGCAGACAAACAGATTATAACACCATGGCAGGATCTAGCAATCTAGTAAATCAATTGCTCAGGTAGAGAATAAGACAAACAGCAGGGTATATGTAGCAGAAGCTGATTAGCACATTGGAAATAGCCTTGCAGCAGCACACAGAACAAAATTAGGGTTTAATCCTTGAAGCACTGCAGAATGAGGTAAGGATCAATGAACAATATCCCTAAAAGACACACAAGACACTTGTTCCTTGCCTGTTGCAAGAGCGCTGGAACTGCAACAGACAAATGGTGAGTAAGGTGGTACCCCTGCCCACCTAAACTAGTAGGGCAGCGGCAGACATGAGGTTACATTCACATAGAAAAACACCTGTGGTGAGAAAAACATTGGCAAATTAGAAGATAATTTACCTCTAAGAACAGGTCATTTTTTGGCGCAACCATGTACATACCGAATACATCTGATCTTGAACATAGCTTTCTGCATTTTCAAAGTGCCGCTTTTTTAAGTGCATTGGAGATATTCAGGAGACTAACTTAGACCAACTTAGAGCTTTTCCACTGTAGCAGAACTTCAGCTGGGTTCAGTGGCGGATCCAGGGGGGGCAACGGGGCAATTTCCTCCCGCGAGCTAGCGGCGGGGCACAGGGAGATGAGCGCTTCCATTGAGGAAGCGCTCATCTCCAGTGATATGTATCACTGTTCTCAGGACAGCGATACAGATGGCTATGCTGCGGCTGGGGAAGGAGAGGTGTGTCCCTTTCCTTTCCTCTGATAGGCTGCAGGCACTAGGCCGGCAGCCTATCAGAAGCTGGCGCAGGTGGCGCGATGACGTCATCGCGCCGCCTGAGCCATACAGCGCGGGACACAGGCCGGAAGAGGCATCGCTGACATGGAAGTAAGTAGGTGTTTTTTTTATATATACAATACTTATAGGGCTGTTAATACTGGCACAGGGGGGCTTTTGATATTGGCACAGGGCTGTTGATATTGGCACAGGGGGGCTGTTGATATTGGCACAGGGGGGCTGTTAAAATTGGCACAGGGGGCTGTTGATACTGACACAGGGGGGCTGTTGATACTGGCACAGGGGGGCTGTTGATACTGGCACAGGGGGGCTGTTGATACTGGCACAGGGGGCTGTTGATACTGGCACAGGGGGCTGTTGATACTGGCACAGGGGGCTGTTATTGATACTGGCACAGGGGAGCTGTTATTGATACTGGCACAGGGGGGCTGTTGATACTGGCCCCGGGGGGGCTGTTATTGATACTGGCACATGGGGGGCTTTTAATACTGGCACATGATTAGGGGCACTATAGGGGCATCTACTGAGGCCACAAAGAAGGGGTATTTTATATGGGCGCTCTGTACAGTACAATTTTATACTAGGACACATTATGGTGGGTACTATGGGGAAGGGGGGAGAGGAGTACTATGGGGTCATCTACGGGGGCACTAAGAAGGGGTATTTTATACTTGCAAATTATGGGGGACACTGAGGGCATCTACTGGAGAATTTTATACTGGTACATTATGGGGGGCACTAGGAGGAAGGAGGGTGTGGAGCACTAGGGTGGCATTTACTGGGGGCACTATATAAGGGTATTTATACTGGCACATTATGGGGACATTAGCTCAACTGGTGGCATTACAAGGGGGTATTTTTTGCAATGTCACATTACAAGGAGAATTATTTCTATTGGGGGGGACATTATGGTGGGCTTTATTACTCCCCCATGGTATGACCCCCTAGTAGCAGCACCAGCCTCTCCCTGCTCTGCTGTCCCTCTGCTCCTTCTATAAATCCTTATTAGGAAATCTTTCTCATTAGGATAAAACACAACATCAGCTCCGCCGAGCCCCCGGCCAAAGTGTGGAAGTGGTGTCCGAGATCCCCAAGGGCCAAGCCAAGTAACTGTAAGTTTTCATGTGAAATATGTTTGTTATACACATATAGCCTACACTGTGCGACACAATATACAGTATACCGCTACACTGTGCGACACAATATACAGTATACCGCTACACTGTGCCCCACAATATACAGTATACCTCTACACTGTGCCACACAATATACAGTATACCTCTACACTGTGTAGTCTGTTCTATAAGTACCATTGTTTTGTGGTGGCGGACAGAAAATAATCTGAAAGTGCCCCTCCCGAGACCAGGCTCTGGATCCGCCACTGGCTGGGTTTCTGGTGGATACTCAGACACTGCTTCCAAAAAGGTAAGGAATTTGTTAGACAGGTTCTCACTATTGTCTGATTGCAAATGAGCATAGGTGATTAAGGTGTTAAATTTGTTGTTGGGGAGGAGCTTTTGTGGGAGTGTGTGTATATATAGCCACATAGTATTAGCTTGCCTAATTATAGCTTGCTGCATTTTCCAAGTGCTGCTTTTATAAGTGCATTGGAGATATTCAGGAGACACTTAGGAGGTAATCTGGAGGTGGATACAATCTAAAAAGTAAGATTTGTTTGTTTAAAATCTTTCCCCTTATTTAAAATGGCAGACCTGGTTCTGTGCAGAAATTGTGCTTTTATTTCAGGTTCCACTCTTCGGAGGTTTGGATACTGTCTGATCTGTAGACAGCTCTCCATAATGCAGCAGGAAATTGCATTTTTGAAATCTGGGATTTGTAAATTAACTGTTAAACAAACTCAGGCTGGGAATGTTGCAATGCCACTGCCACAGAGGCCCCCTAGAAATGGAAGATTGGTTACTGCAGGTTCTGGTAGACTGAGAGTTGTGGATAGAAGACAAGTCCCACAGTCTGTGGCTCTCCATAATTCATTTGCAGCACTTTCAGAGCACAAGAGAAACATGGAGGATGGCTCCGGCACAGTGGGTGAGGAACAATCATCTCCCATGCCTAAAGTATGCAAGACTGCAGCCAAAGACAAAAAGGAGAAGGTGAGGACTGATAGTAAGCAGCGGTTGGTGGGCGATTCTATCATAGGAGGTGTAAAGTTTGAGGAAAATGGTTTTGTGAGATGTCTCCCTGGTGCTACCGCTAGCAGGGATAGACGACGTATCCTTAATATTGTTAGGCAAGCAAAGCAGGAAAGGGAGGTGGATGTTATTGTCCATCTTGGGACAAATGATCTGGCTTACAATGAGGTTTCAAAGGTGAAGGAAGCTTTTCACACACTTGGAACTTGGAAAACTTCATTCTCTGCAGTTTTGCCTGTGCATAACCTTCAGCATGACAGGAAGATGCGCATTAAGGAATTCAATGTATGGCTTGGTGAATGGTGTCTGAACCAAGGGTTTGGCGTTGTGTTTCATGTTAGCTCTCATTGGAATGGAAAAGAACTGTACAAGAAAGATGGTTTGCATCTTTCTCTCAAGGGAACGAATGTCCTCAGTGAACTGTTCCAAGTATTTGCTAAGGAGTATTTAAACTAGCAAAGGGGGGCAAAAGGGTGATAATCCAGCAAGTCCGACTGCTCCCCGAAACAATGCCAGAAGATGCCAGTAGCACAGAGGTTAAGAAATTACAAGCTCAGAGTCTTGTCTACAAATGCTCGCAGTTTAGGGAATAAGATCAATGAACTTGAGTCTATAGTGGCATCTGAGAATATAGATTTAGTGGCTGTTACTGAGACATGGTTCAATGGGAGTAATGACTGGGATATAACAATACCAGAGTTCTCTCTATATAGGAAAGACAGACAAGGCAAGAAAGGGGGAGGGGTGGCCCTGTATGTGAAAGATAGCATAAAATCAAATTTAATACAAGTTAGCGAGACCAATTTAGAGTCAGTTTGGGTTACCTTGCAGCTTGCCAATCATAAGGTAACTCGTGTAGGTGTGATATATAGACCACCTAGCCAAGTCAAAGAATTAGATGATCTACTAGTTGAGGAAATAGCTAAAATGACATTGAAAGGGGAAGTTATCATTATGGGAGACTTTAATCTTCCTGATGTAAACTGGAAAACCAAAATAGCTAGTTCTGCCAGGAGTACAGATATTCTAAATTCCCTACTGGGATTATCTCTACAGCAAGTAGTTGAGGAGCCAACCCAGAAGGAGCCCATTTTAGATTTAGTATTCACAAATGGGAATTTGGTATCTGATATTACTGTAGGGGAAAGCTTGGGATATAGTGATCACCAGTCAGTGTGGTTTACTATAAGTACAGTGACTGAGTCACACCACACAAAAACAAAAGTTTTAGATTTTAGAAAAACTGACTTTTCTAAAATTAGATTAGTGGTATACGAGTCCCTATCAGATTGGTACAGTTTCAATGGAGTCCAGGAGAAATGGGACTACTTAAACGTGGCACTATTGAAGGCAACAGATAATTGCATTAGGCTTGTCAGTAAAAGCAAAAGAAGGAAGAGACCACTGTGGTACTCAGCAGAAGTGAAGTGGCCAAAAAACTAAAAGATAGCATTTAGTAAACGAGGATGACAGGCAAATTTATAAGATTAGGCAGAGAGAGGCCAAACAAGTTATAAGAGTGTCACGGATGGTGTTGCAGAAAACTAGAAGACACAAATAAAGATCCGACTGACTTGATCCCAAACTAAGGAACATAAGGGTGAGCCCTATAAAAGCCCTAGAGCTCTCCCTGACTGCTCAGCCCATGCAAAGATCTTTATGATAGATAAATGCATGCCCTCGTACCTAGACTGTGTGACACCTGAAAACCCTATAATAGTGAGGGGACACGACCACCGGCTCCCTACACTTAATACGGAGGGAGTCAGGGTCACCTAGGATCAAGCCAACAGGAAAACACAGAGGAACAGACAAATAAAGGAACAGACTTATCTGAGGTACCAGCAGTTGCATCATCTAGCAGTGAGCACAATCCAGGAAGTTGTATAAACCGCAAAGTGATGCAGTATGGGAGGGGATATAAAGGGATGCAATCAGTGCAACTAGATGACAGCTGAGAGAAGGAAACGAGATGACAAAACGGAACCAAAACAAAAGAACCTCAAGCAAGAGGTACTGAAGAACGTCTGTCAGAGCTTCTCATAGATCTGGCGGTGACAAAGAGCTTCTAAAGCACAGGCAGAAGAGAAATTAGCTCAGTCAGTGAAAAAAGGCGGTAAGACATTCTTCAGATACATAAATGAAAAAAGGAAACTAAAACAAGGAATTCAATTGAAAACAAAAGAAGGAAGGTACAGTACAGACCAAAAGTTTGGACACACCTTCTCATTCAAAGAGTTTTCTTTATTTTCATAACTATGAAAATTGTAGATTCACACTGAAGGCACCAAAACTATAAATTAACACGTGGAATTATATACATAACAAAAAAGTGTGAAACAACAGAAAATATGTCATATTCTAGGTTCTTCAAAGTAGACACCTTTTGCTTTGATTACTGCTTTGCACACTCTTGGCATTCTCTTGATGAGCTTCAAGAGGTAGTCACCTGAAATGGTTTTCACTTCACAGGTGTGCCCTGTCAGGTTTAATAAGTGGGATTTCTTGCCTTGCGTTGTGGAGAAGTCAGGTGGATACACAGCTGATAGTCCTACTGAATAGACTGTTAGAATTTGTATTATGGCAAGAAAAAAGCAGCTAAGTAAAGAAAAACGAGTGGCCATCATTACTTTAAGAAATGAAGGTCAGTCAGTCCGAAAAATTGGGAAAACTTTGAAAGTGTCCCCAAGTGCAGTCACAAAATCCATCAAGCACTACAAAGAAACTGGCTCACATGCGGACCGCCCCAGGAAAGGAAGACCAAGAGTCACCTCTGCTGCGAAGGAAAAGTTTATTCGAGTCACCAGCCTCAGAAATCGCAGGTTAACAGCAGCTCAGATTAGAGACCAGGTCAATGCCACACAGAGTTCTAGCAGCAGACACATCTCTAGAACAACTGTTAAGAGGAGACTGTGTGAATCAGGCCTTCATGGTAGAATATCTGCTAGGAAACCACTGCTAAGGACAGGCAACAAGCAGAAGAGACTTGTTTTGGCTAAAGAACACAAGGAATGGACATTAGACCTGTGGAAATCTGTGCTTTGGTCTGATGAGTCCAAATTTGAGATCTTTGGTTCCAACCACCGTGTCTTTGTGCGACGCAGAAAAGGTGAACGGATGGACTCTACATGCCTGGTTCCCACCGTGAAGCATGGAGGAGGAGGTTTGATGGTGTGGGGGTGCTTTGCCGGTGACACTGTTGGGGATTTATTCAAAATTGAAGGCATACTGAACCAGCATGGCTACCACAGCATCTTGCAGTGGCATGCTATTCCATCCAGTTTGCGTTTAGTTGGACCATCATTTATTTTTCAACAGGACAATGACCCCAACCACACCTCCAGGCTGTGTAAGGGCTATTTGACCATGAAGGAGAGTGATGGGGTGCTGTGCCAGATGACCTGGCCTCCACAGTCACCAGACCTGAACCCAATTGAGATGTTTGGGGCGAGCTGGACTGCAGAGTGAAGGCAAAAGGGCCAACAAGTGCTAAGCATCTCTGGGAACTCCTTCAAGACTGTTGGAAGACCATTTCAGGTGACTACCTCTTGAAGCTCATCAAGAGAATGCCAAGAGTGTGCAAAGCAGTAATCAAAGCAAAAGGTGGCTATTTTGAAGACCCTAGAATATGACATATTTTCAGTTGTTTCACACTTTTTTGTTATGTATATAATTCCACATGTGTTAATTCATAGTTTTGATGCCTTCAGTGTGAATCTACAATTTTCATAGTCATGAAAATAAAGAAAACTCTTTGAATGAGAAGGTGTGTCCAAACTTTTGGTCTGTACTGTATATGGAAGAAGATAAAGAACTAGCTGACTGCCTCAACGAATACTTCTGTTCAGTTTTTACAAAGGAAAATGAAGGAAAAGGACCTCAGTTAGGAAGGAAGACTAATGAATCTTTTGATGCATGTATCTTTAAAGAGGAAGAGGTTCTAAGTCATCTGTCTAAAATTAATACAAATAAGTCAAAGGGGCCTGATGGGATACACCCAAAGCTATTAAAAGAGCTTAGCAGTGAACTAGCAAAACCATTAACAGATTTATTTAACCAATCACTGGTAACAGGAGTCGCCCCAGAAGATTGGAAATTAGCAAATGTTGCGTCCATTCACAAGAAAGGTAGTAGGGAAGAATCGGGCAACCATAGGCCAGTAAGCCTGACATCAATAGTGGGGAAATTAATGGAAACCATACTTAAAGGGAACCTGTCACCAGTTTTATGGTGTCCTAACTAAGGGCAAAATAAAAAAGTGACTGATTCTCATAGCAAAATGCTGGGTCACTTTCTTTAATTGACCCAGTCAATCTACCAACATCTTGTATTGAAAATCTCCAGCTGATAATGACGAGTCATGAAAATTTATGAGCTCCTGACTCTCCCCGCCTACCTGCTGCTGATTGACAGTTATTTTCCATATGAATCAGCAGCAGGTGGGCAGGGCAGGGCAGTGGCTATAGCTCTGAATTAAATAAACGCTGGACTCAATGACATCACGCTGGACTCAAATCAGCTCATTAGCATGTGGCATATGGCATCTTTGTGTGTATATTATGAGATAACCATCTGTCACACCAGTAAGTGAATACATCTAAGGCACTTTTTTGTAGTTAATGATTGTATATAATTAGTTAGATTATAATCAAATATCCACATGACAGGTTCACTTTAAGGAGAGGATTGTGGAACATCTAAAATCTCATGGATTGAAAGATGAAAAACAGCGTGGGTTTACTTCAGGGAGATCATGTCAAACTAATCTTATAGATTTTTTTTGATTGGGTCACTAAAATAATAGTTGTCGGAGGTGCAGTAGACATCGCTTATTTAGACTTTAGTAAGGCTTTTGATACTGTCCCATATAGAAGGTCTTTGGGCTTGGACTCCCATATTGTTGAATGGATTAGGCAGTGGCTGAGGGACAGACAACAGAGGGTTGTAGTCAATGGATTATATTCAGACCATGGTCTTGTTACCAGTGGGGTACCTAAGGGATCTTTTCTGGGACCCATATTGTTTAATATCTTTATCAGCGAAATTGCAAAAGGCCTCCATGGTAAGGTGTTTTTTTTTTTTTTTTGCTGATGACACAAAGATTTGTAACAGGGTTGATGTTTCTGGAGGGATACACCAAATGGAAAAGGATTTAGGAAAACTAGAGGAATGGTCAAAAATCTGGCAACTAAAATATAATGTTGATAAGTGCAAGATAATGCACCTGGGGCATAATATAAAATCAGTGATACCGCCCTAACCTCAGTATCTGAGGAAAGGGATTTAGGGGTCATTAATTCAGAAGACTTAAAAGGTAGGCAGACAATGTCATAGAGCAGCAGAAAAAGCTAGAAGAATGCTTGGGTGTATAGGGAGAGGCATTACCAGTAGAAAGAGGGAGGTGCTCATGCCGCTCTACAGAGCACTAGTGAGACCTCATTTGGAGTATTGTGCGCAGTACTGGAGACCATATCTCCAGAAGGATATTTATACTTTGGAGAGAGTTCAGAGAAGAGCTACTAAACTAGTACATGGATTGCAGGATAAAACTTACCAGGAAAGATTAAAGGACCTTAACATGTATAGCTTGGAAGAAAGACGAGACAGAGGGGATATGATAGAAACTTTTAAATACATAAAGGGAATCAACAAGGTAAAAAAAGGAGAGAATATTTAAAAGAAGAAAAACTGCTACAAGAGGACATAGTATTAAATTAGAGGGGCAAAGGTTTAAAAGTAATATCAGGAAGTATTACTTTACTGAGAGAGTAGTGGATGCATGGAATAACCTTCCTGCAGAAGTGGTAGCTGCAAATACAGTGGAGGAGTTTAGGCATGCATGAAATAGGCATAAGGCCATCCTTCATATAAGATAGGGCCAGGGGCTATCCATAGTATTCAGTATATTGGGCAGACTAGATGGGCCAAATGGTTCTTATCTGCCGACACATTCTATGTTTCTAACATGTATTATGCTGTATAAAATGGTTGTTATATGCAGTGGAATATGTTCAATTTTTTCCGGTATGAACTTAAGGCAGGGGCTGACTGGCAACTTTTGGCCCAGGGGGCAAGTAACACCCAGAGGCCCACTGAGCCCCCCCCCCCCCCCACTTTCGTCAGCCATGTAAATTAGAACACAGTAAAACAAAATAAACTAGGCATGCTCCGATATATCGGCCGCCGAAACACATCAGCCGAAAATTGCATTTTTGGTATAATGCCGAAAGTGTCATTTTCTGGCTGATACAGTGTTGCATCCGTGTATTCTTTCCTCCCCGCTGGGCGCTGCTCTGTGTCCCCCCCATGACACTTGATGACTTTTGCAGGAGAAACTGTATATTGTGTGGCACAGTGTAGGCTATATGTGTATAACATAAACATATTTCATTTGAAAACTTACAGTTACTTGACCCTTGGGGATCTCGGACGCCACTTCCACACTTTGGCCGGGGGCTCGGCGGAGCTGATGTTGTGTTTTATCCTAATGAGAAAGATTTCATAATAAGGATTTGGAGAAGGGGCAGAGGGATAGCAGAGCAGGGAGAGGCTGGTGCTGCTACTAGGGGGTCATACCATGGGGGAGTAATAAAGCCCACCATAATGCCCCACCCCCCCAGTAGAAATAATTCTCCTTATAATAGACAGTGCACAAAATACCCCCTTGTAATATCCCCAGTTGAGCTAATGTCCCCATAGTGCCCCCTATAATGTGCCAGTAGCCAGATAGGGCCCCCCTATAATGTGCCAGTAGCCAGATAGGGCCCCCCTATATGTGCCAGTAGCCATAGGCCCCCCCCACTATAATGTGCCAGTAGCCATAGGCCCCCCCACTATACTGTGCCAGTAGCCAGATAGGGCCCCCCTATACTGTGCCAGTAGCCAGATAGGGCCCCCTATAATGTGAAAGTAGCCATAGGCCCCCCCACTATAATGTGCCAGTAGTCAGATAGGGCCCCCCTATAATGTGCCAGTAGCCATAGGCCCCCCACTAATGTGCCAGTAGCCAGATAGGGCCACCCCACTAATGTGCCAGGAGTAGCCAGATAGGGGGCCCCCCTATAATGTGCCAGGAGTAGCCAGATAGGGGGCCCCCCTATAATGTGCCAGGAGTAGCCAGATAGTGCCCCCCTGCCCCCCACCCCACTATAAACTGCCAGCCCAGTAGCCAGATAGGGGGCCCCCCTATAATGTGCCAGGAGTAGCCAGATACTGCCCCCCTGCCCCCCACCCTCCTCATAAACTGCCAGCCCAGTAGCCAGATAGGGGGCCCCCCTATAATGTGCCAGGAGTAGCCAGATACTGCCCCCCTGCCCCCCACCCCCCTCATAAACTGCCAGCCCAGTAGCCAGATAGGGGGCCCCCCTATAATGTGCCAGGAGTAGCCAGATACTGCCCCCCACCCCCCTCAGAAAGTGCCAGCCCAGTAGCCAGATAGGGACAGAAATAAAGAAAAAATAAATAAATAGTCAGTCAGACTTATACTTACCTCCCTGCTTCTCTGGAATACTCCGGTCCCGCCTCCAGCCAGCACAGATGTAATTACTTTACGGCCGAGCAGCGGCTCAGTCAGGCCGCCGGACCGGCGCAGGCGGCGCGATTATGTCATCGCGCCGCTGACGTCATCGCGCCGCCTGCGCCTGTCCGGCGGCCTCTCTGATAGGCTGCCGGCAACACGCCTCCCCTGCTCCCCGTCTCCCTGGATTAAAGTTGTACATTATTCCGGCCCGGCCCGGCCCGGCTGGCCAGCCGGGACAGCAAGCTAGAGAGGCCCGGGGGGCAATTGCCCCCCTGCCCCCCGGCCCAGTCCGCCCCTGACTTAAGGGCTCATGAACATGAATGTATTTTCTTTCCGTGTCAGTTCAATTTTTTTTGAGGACATATGCGGAACCATTAATTTAAATGGTTCCGCAAAAAAAAAAAAAGAAGGTACTCCGTATGCATTCCGTTTCCATATGTCCGTATTTCCGTTCCGCAAAAAAATATAACATGTCCTATTATTATCCGCATTACAGACAAGAAAAGTACTGTTCTATTAGAGGCCAGCTGTTCCGTTCCGCAAAATACGGAATGCACACGGACACCATCTATATTTTTTGCGGTTCCGTTTTTTTCAGACCGCAAAACACATGCGGTCGTGTGCATAAGCCCTAATTCCCATTGATTTCCTCTGGCACTTAAAGGTGTAATCCATTTGTAACAAGATAGGGGACAGCGGGGATCCTGACCAATCATGAGAACAGGGACCCCATGAAATAGAGTGGCATGCTCTCCATTTATCTCTATGGGACTGCTTGAAATAACCAAGCACTTGTACTCGGCTGTCTTTAGTGCTGCAAATATGTTGTCATCCATTCCATAAGCAATAGAAAATAAATGCTCTATAGGCTAGCAGGCAATGTTTTAAGCAGTATGCAACAAAATCTGCACAATACTAAACTATATACTGTAGATAATCAGAGAAATGAGGAAAGAGCTTTTAGAAATGTATGCTCATCTGGTATTTGCTAAAGATTTTGATAAGATGGTTCATATCCCTGTAGGCACTTGCATTCGTTATGGACTAATTTGTCTGCTGCTTGGATTAAAATCTGACATTTAAAGCAGATGCAGAGTGTCATAGGGGCTTTGTTTCAGATCAGACAGCAGAGCTAATAAAAGTTACAGAATCAGTCAAGGGGCTTTGTGTAAGGTAGCATAGTGTGCTGAAGACATCTGTGCACAGCCTGAACTATAAAGTCTTGAACATTTAGCCTGGAAACTTTAGATCTTTTGAAATTTCTAGTTTTCCTTTATGCTGTTATGTTTTTTCCTACATATATATTGTCAGGGATTGCTCTATCAAGCAGGGCGGCGGTGACAGATTCGTGTCCAGACAACAGGATCCGGTATTTATTATTTTCACATTTTTAAAGGTCTGCGCATGCACTAATACATTTCAGTGGGAATTATTGCCGGATCCAGCATTTCGGCAAGTGTTCTGGAATTTTCTGCCGCATTTTTTCCCGCCAAATACCGTGAAAGTGACTGAACTGAAGACATCCTGATGCATACTGAACGGAATGCTTTCCATTCAGAATGCTTTAGGATAAAACATTTTTTTTTTTCCGGTATTGAGCCCCTAGGACGGAACTCAATACCGGAAAACTTTAACGCTAGTGTGAAAGTAGCCTAATACAGGTCAGTATCTGGCTCACCTATTAAACCCAGGTCACACAGGGCATCAGGCTTTTCTTTAGTCAGGACGGCAGCCAGCCTCCCGGACTTATGTCCAGACATCACTTTCCCCAAACTGACAGCATGGGACAGGTTTTTATTTCCCCTTAACAATCCCAGATGACACACCTGGAGATCCCTCAGGCTTAGGGGAAAACAGGCCCTGGAATGGGGTGGACTGGGGAGGTCCCACTACCAAGCCTACCTTCCCCAGTCCAATAAAATCCAGCCCATGAACTACTAAAGAAAATAGCTTCACCCTCACCCTTACTTACCTCACCCAGTTGAGGAAGCTGGGTGAGGTATTACCATATATTCTTCTGTTCATATTACCACAATAGGGGTTAGCGAGTTGATGTTCCTGGAGGGATACACCAAATGGAAAAGGATTTAGGAAAACTAGAGGAATGGTCAAAAATCTGGCAACTAAAATTTAAGTGCAAGATAATGCACCTGGGGCGTAAAAACCCAAGAGCAGAATCTAAAATCAGTGATACAGTCCTAACCTCAGTATCTGAGGAAAGGGATTTAGGGGTTATTATTTCAGAAGACTTAAAGGTAGGCAGACAATGTCATAGAGCAGCAGGAAATGCTAGCAGAATGCTTGGGTGTATAGCAAGAGGAATTACCAGTAGAAAGAGGGAGGTGCTCATGCCGCTCTACAGAGCACTAGTGAGACCTCATTTGGAGTATTGTGCGCAGTACTGGAGACCATATCTCCAGAAGGATATTGATACTTTGGAGAGAGTTCAGAGAAGAGCTACTAAACTAGTACATGGATTGCAGGATAAAACTTACCAGGAAAGATTAAAGGACCTTAACATGTATAGCTTGGAAGAAAGACAGAGGGGATATGATAAAAACTTTTAAATACATAAAGGGAATCAACAAGGTAAAAGAGGAGAAAATATATTTAAAAAAAAGAAAAGCTGCTACAAGAGGACATAGTTTTAAATTAGAGGGGCAAAGGTTTAAAAGTAATATCAGGAAGTATTACTTTACTGAGAGGGTAGTGGATGCATGGAATAACCTTCCTGCAGAAGGTAGCAATACAGGTAGCAATACAGTGAAGGAGTTTAAGCATGCATGGGATAGGCATAAGGCCATCCTTCATATAAGATAGGGCCAAAGCTATTCATAGTATTTAGTATATTGGGCAGACTAGATGGGCCAAATGGCTCTTATCTGCCGACACATTCTATGTTTTTATATATACACTCACCTAAAGAATTATTAGGAACACCTGTTCTATTTCTCATTAATGCGATTATCTAGTCAACCAATCACATGACAGTTGCTTCAATGCATGTAGGGTTGTGGTCCTGGTAAAGACAATCTCCTGAACTCCAAACTGAATGTCAGAATGGGAAAGAAAGGTGATTTAAGCAATTTTGAGCGTGGCATGGTTGTTGTTGCCAGACGGGCCGGTCTGAGTATTTCACAATCTGCTCAGTTACTGGGATTTTCACGCACAACCATTTCTAGGGTTTACAAAGAATGGTGTGAAAAGGGAAAAACATCCAGTATGCGGCAGTCCTGTGGGCGAAAATGCCTTGTTGATGCTAGAGGTCAGAGGAGAATGGGCCGACTGATTCAAGCTGATAGAAGAGCAACGTTGACTGAAATAACCACTCGTTACAACCGAGGCATGCAGCAAAGCATTTGTGAAGCCACAACACGCACAACCTTGAGGCGGATGGGCTACAACAACAGAAGTCCCCACCTGGTACCACTCATCTCCACTACAAATAGGAAAAAGAGGATACAATTTGCACGAGCTCACCAAAATTGGACTGTTGAAGACTGGGAAAATGTTGCCTGGTCTGATGAGTCGCCTGGTCTGATGAGTCTCGATTTCTGTTGAGACATTTAAATGGTAGAGTCCGAATTTGGCGTAAACAGAATGAGAACATGTATCCATCATGCCTTGTTACCACTGTGCAGGCTGGTGGTGGTGGTGTAATGGTGTGGGGGATGTTTTCTGGGCACACTTTAGGCCCCTTAGTGCCAATTGGCCATCGTTTAAATGCCACGGGCTACCTGAGCAGTTCTGAAGACAAAAGGGGGTCCAATACCGTATTAGTATGGTGTTCCTAATAATTCTTTAGGTGAGTGTGTGTATATATATATATATATATATATATATATATATATATATTATATAACAGCTGGGTTTAGAAGCATTTGAACAGTGACAAAATATGCATAATTTGGCTACCACTATGGAATTATACATTTTGAGGATAAATTCAAGTGGTTTAACTGAAATATTGCATCAACCAATTAGGAATTGCAGTCATTGTTATATAATAGTACATCTCAATAAATTAGAATATCATTAAAAAGTTAATTTATTACAGTAATTCAAAAAAGTTAAACATATAAATGTTATATATTAAATAGATTCATTACACACAGGGATTTATTTCAAGCATTTATTTCTTTTTTAATGTTGATGGTTATGGTTTAGAACTTATGAAAACCCAAAAGTTAGTATCTCACAAGATTAGAGAAATGATGAGAGATCTTTAATACAGAAATGTTGGCCTACTGGGAAGTATGTCCAGTATATGCACTCAATAATCCTATTGCATGAATTTTGCAGTGCAGCGTGGCATGGAGGCGATCAAACTGTGGCACTGCTGAGGTGTTATGGAAGCCCAGGTTGCTTTGAAAGTGGCTTTCAGTTCGACTGCATTGTTGGGTCCGGTGTCTCTAATCTTTTTCTTGACAATAGTCCATAGATTCTCTATGGGGTAACGGGTTTAGGACAGGCAAGTTTTCTGGCCAATCAAACACAGTGATACTGTGGTTATTAAACCAGGTATTTGTACTTTTGGCAGTGTGGGCAGGTGCCAAGTCCCGTTGGAAAATGAAATCAGCACCTCCATAAAGCTTGTAAGCAGAGGGAGGCATGAGGTGCTCAAAAATTTCCTGGTAGATGGCTGCGCTGACTTTGGACTTGATATAACACAGTGGACCAATGCCAGCAGATGCCAGGGCTCCTCAAACCATCACTGACTAGGAACTTCACACTGGACTTCAAGTACCTTGGATTGTGTGCCTCTCCACTCTTCCTCCAGACTCTGGGACCTTGATTTCCAAATAAAATGCAAAATTTGCTTTCATTTGAAAACAGCACTTTGGACTACTGAGATACAGTATAGTCCTTTTTCTCCTTAGCCCAGGTAAGAAGCTTCTGACGTTGTTTTTGGGTCATGAGTAGCTTGACATAAGGAATGTGACAGTTATAGCCCATGTCCTGTATACATCTGTGTGTGGTGGCTCTTGAAGCACTGACTCCAGCCACAGTCCACTACTTGTGAATCTCCCCTAAATTCTTAAATGGTCCTTTCTTGGCAATCATTTCAAGGATGCAGTTATACCTGCTGCTTGTCCACCTTTCCACCTTTCTCTATCACACTTTTTTCTTCCACTCAACTTTCCATGAATGGATACAGCACACTGCAAACAGCCAGCTTCGTTAGCAATGTCCTTTTGTGGCTTCAGGGCCCTTTATACCATGCCATTGAACAGATCATCTCTAATCAGTGTTACTAGATAAATGCACCGCCGATTACCCGATAAATGAGCAAAACACTTGTTCATCTGGTAATTGAATATTTTGTGCAGCACAAAAGATCATCGTTTCACAGTGGCAGATCGTGCTGTGTAAACACAAGCTGCTGCTGGGAAACAACAAGTTGTTATGGGGAAGACTGATGGCATTAGAGATCGCTCCTCCCCATACTCTGGAGGAGATCGGTGCATGTAAATGCACCAGTCTTCTCCGCTAGCGATCAGCAGATTGTCGGGAAGGAAGCAATCTGCTAGATCGTCATCCCGTGTAAAGGGACCATTACCCTTTTTATTGAGAGTGTCAATGACTGTCTTCTGGACAACTGTCAAGTCATCAGTCTTCTGCATGATTGTGTAGCCTACTGAACCAGACTGAGGGACCATTTAAAGGCTTAGGTAACGTTTGTAAGTGTTTTGTGTTGATTAGCTGATTAGAGTGTGACCATGGGGGAGATATATCAAGGTTGGGGCATCTCCCTGCACTGGCGTGAGATGCACCTAATTAACAAATCAGGAGCATCTCTGCCCTGCCATATGCCAGAAACTGAAATCTATGCCAGCTACAGGTGGCGTAGAGTTCAGCTATAATTTCCACCACTTTCTGGCAAAAGTTATAGTAAATGTAGTGGACGGTGCAAAGCCACGCCCCTTCTGCTAAGCCACACCTTTTTTCCAGAAAAGCTCAAAAAGTCACAAATTATGGTGCACACATGGCATGAGCTTAACAAAAATCACTCCACGAGTCTATCATTTCTTTTTAAATAATTCTGTTTTTATTGAATAAGAGAACAGAAATACAGGCATTTTGTGCACAATGTAGCACATAGAAAAACTCTGATTAACATCAGAAATGCAATATAGTAGTCCAGGAGGGTAGGTCAATTATCCATTCAAAGACATAAATATGCATGCACTAAAGTACCTACATGTAATCTGCAATAGGTGCATCAAAAGCAAAAGGAAACTAGAAATCAATAAAGATAGAAGAAGTCTGTCTTCTATAGGGCAGTGCGCTATGACCACAGTCTAGGCGGAAGGCTTGTCTGGTGTTTTCCCCCCATCACCAGAGACGTACTTTAACCAAGGACTTCACAGGCATTCAAAGGCTTCATGTGTATGTGTTTGCCAACTAGTCATCTCCTCCGGACAACAGATTTGGTTAATTTTCGCCACCCACAAAGGGATGAAGGGTGGTTTCTGTAGCCATAGTAGAGGGATAAGATGATTAGCACCCACCAAGAGGTAGGTGATGAGATTATTCCTAGAAGGATGGAACTAACCAGTCGGCAAACACAACGTTACCAACCCCAATGAAACTGTAAATGTAGGCTCACAGATAGTTCTAATGAGGGATTCCGCCTCCCGCCAGTAAGTGGTGATGAGAGTGCAGACCCACCTCCAGCATGTCTTAGTGTCTGAGAAGCCCAACCGATATAACAGCTCAGGTGTCTTGTACCACAGAGACAGAAGCTTGTAGTGATTCTCTTGAAGCTTAAAGGGGTTGTGTCACTTCAACAAGTAGCATGTATCATGTAGAAAAAGTTAATACAAGCCACTTACTAATGTATTGTTATCCATATTGCTTCCTTTGCTGGCTAAATTCAGTTTTCCATCACTTTATGCACTGGTCATTTCCATGGTTACGACCACCCTGCAATCCAGCAACAGTGGTCGTGCTTGCACACTATAGGAAAAAGTGCCAGCCTCTCTGTTGGCTGGGACCGTGTTAGCTCACATAGGCTGGTGCTTTTTTCTATAATGTGCAAGCACGGCCACCGCTGATGGATTGCAGGGTGGCCGTGACCATGGAAACAAGCAGTGTATAATGTGATGGAAAAATAAATCCAGCCAGCAAAGGAAGCAATATGGACAATCACAATACATTAGTAAGTGACTTGTATTAACTTTCTGTACATAATAAATGGCATTTGCTGAAGTGACATTATCCACATTACTTAAGCCTCACTTTTCCAACACCATCCCATCTTTTTCCAATCTATACGCAAACTCTCCAATCTTGTCCTAGATGGTAATAATGCTCCCCTTTAGGCATCAAACAGTAACCCACATAGTAACAGTGCTCCTACACCACTGTAATGCCTCAGTTTGTGCCCCCATGATAGTCTTCTTGTGCCCCCTTATGGTAATATCTGTAATTTCTTTTGTCTACCACCATTAATAGTGCTCCCTTTGCACCAATGAAGTAGAAAAAAGTAAAGAAAAAATAAACCTGAAACTTGAAAGGATGAACATCTGGGTTCTCCACCACTGCCTGTTGTCCATGGCAGGTGGCACGATGCAGCACAGGTGGCATTGTTGCAGTGCCTAAGCCAGGACCCTGACATCCTCTTCATGCTCCCCAACCTCCCACAGGAGAAAGTGGCAGGACAGGGAGACAGTGGCTCTCTGCTATCCCTAGGGCCTTGTACACATTTCCGTTTTTTACTGGCGTGTGCTGTCCGCATTTGCTGCATACATCACACGTACCCATTGATTTAAATGTGTCAGTTCACATTTCAGTATTTTTTTACTGAGCGTGGGCCAGTAAAAAAAATCACGGGGACATGCACTACTTTGATCTGTGATGTGGACCATGCATGCCCATTGTAGTCTATGGGTCTGTGAAAATCATTGACATCCGTGTTTGGTCCGGGTTGCATCTGTTTTTCACTGAAGACTAATAGGAAATTCTTTGGAAATTAATTTTCAGCTGAGCAACTTCAGTGAATTATGGATGACACACGTATGGTAAAAAACGGACACACGGACCAACTACGGATCCTTCACGGATGAAACACGTACGCTTATGAAATGGGTCCGCATCCGTGATGAAGGGTGCACACGGCCGGCGGCCGTGGATTGCCGACCCGCCGTTTGCGGGCCGCCATACGGCCACAGCCGCCCATCGGCCATGTGCATGAGGCCATATTCTGGGTTTTTCACGCAGCTCTGACCCCATAGAAGTGAATGAGGCTTCAGTGAAAAACATGTGGTAATCAGGATGCAGTCCGTGTGCGATGCGTTGTTCACTCATGGTTGCTAGGAGATGTTGTTTGTAAACCTTCAGTTTTTTTTCACGCACGCGGAAAAACTGAAACACTGAACGATTATTCAGACGAAACTGACTGAACCTGCTTGCGAAATGGTGGGAGTTTCACTGAACGCAGGCTGAACGCAGGCTGAGCTAATCCATATCGTTGGTGTGAAAGAGGCCTTAAAATGACTTATAAATATGTTAGCTCGTCCAATGTCTGTAATTCCTAAACGTTAATGTAATATTTTTGTTCTGCCTGTTAATTTACGGATTTTCCATATTGATGATCCGCTGGGTGTTCGCTATCTCGGCGTCTGTCTTTGGTACAGAATCTCTCTGAGGATCCGTTAGAACACTTCTCTTCCTCAGCTATCTGGTAATGACTACATGTAGCAGTGTGTGGAGATCACCTGCCGATTAATAATTTATGAATTGCTCTGCGGCGTCTGACATATCAGAGGGAAGCGGCTCCATAACTACCTGTCAGGGTGTACTGTTAGACTGGCGCTGATACACGGGCGCTTGATGGGGTTTTTTTTTATCATAAGAACAAAGTCACTTCCATTACACAGACTTTTAATTTTTATATGCAGCATTTTTCTCTGAGGGAAAACAAATCCCAAAACTTTTTCATATTTCGGAGAAAGTCAATTATTTAAAACCAAAACAAAAAAAAATCAGTACTGCCAGTGACTCACATGGGTATTATGAGTGCGTGTATGTCAGTGTATTCCTATTGAAGTCTGGATAAAAAAGTGTTTGTGTGAAGCCGCAGCCTATGGCCGATTTCAGACGGGCGTTTTCGGTCCGGGAATCACGCTCTGTGTGACTGCCACATTTCCCAGACTGATCGCTGCTCCTCTGAGTTCCTGCCTGTCAGCGGGCCTGCTGTACTGTGCTCTTGGCCTTACGTTGGCAGTTAAGACGTGATCGGGACACAATTCACAGCATCTTAAAAAGTAACTAAACCTTTGAGTGAAATTTTTATATGTTGTCCCTAATGCCCTAAAAACCTTTTTCCAATATACTTTATTTATTAACTTTTCCTACCTAAAGTGCACCATTCCCTGTGCGCTTAAAACTGAGTTCTCTGTACACCGCTGACAGCTCAGCAGTGTACAGAGTACGGACTGCGAAATGTATGAATGGGGCTGCAGCAGCGCAGGGAGTTCAGGCAGGAGCACGCATTGCTGCTCCTGCCGTGCCCCCCAGGAGGATTCCTAACCATGTACTATGCCAGGATTAGCTGAGCCAAATTTGGCACACAGGTACCCAGGAAGGTTTTAGACCGGGTCTCAGCTCTCTAGGGCG
This sequence comes from Bufo gargarizans, assembly GCF_014858855.1. Classification (NCBI taxonomy): domain Eukaryota; kingdom Metazoa; phylum Chordata; class Amphibia; order Anura; family Bufonidae; genus Bufo; species Bufo gargarizans. The sequence continues at coordinate 619,471,329 of NC_058080.1, forward strand.
TACCGTTCCTGAGATATTCCTAAAAAATGACCTACATTAGCCAATAGAAGCCTGCATGTCTTTCACTTCATATCCCAACTGCCATGCACACAGTCATATGTCCCTTATCAGCCAATAGAAGCTCGTCTGCTCTTAGTCTCCACATACACACAGTTTTACTCAAGGTTTCCATAACAACCCAGCAATTTTTCTTCACTGCTGTAGGTCAGCTTTAGGCTAGGGCTACACGACAACAATAAGTCGCACGACGCATAGGGTGCAGCTACACTGCTATATTCATCCATCTTGGATGGATTTTTTGCGACTGTCGTGTCGCAGTCGTAGCATGTCGCAGTGCGACACCATAGCCTGTCATTATAAAAATTGTTGTGTGACATTGGTACAACAAAATTTTGCATGGCACATGTAGCCCTAGCCTTAAAGGGGCAGGGGCCACTATTAAAAGGGCAGCTGTTGTGGAGGTCACTGGTAAAGGGGCTGGCACTGTGAATTCACTGTGGATGTTACTGTTAAGGGGGCAGACCGCTGTGGAGGTCACTGTTAAAGGGGCAAGAACTGTGGAGGTCACTGTTAAAGGGGCAAGAACTGTGGAGGTCACTGTTAAGGGGGCAGGGGCCACTAATAAAGGGGCAGCTGCTGTGGAGGTCACTGTTAAGTCATCAGAGTACTGCGAGGTCACTGTTAAGGGGGCAGGGAACAGTGGAGGTCACAGATAAGGTAACGGTCCCCTAAGGAGGTCAGTGTTAAGGGACGGGGTGCTGTATAGGTCACTGTTAAGGGGGCTGGCCCCTGAGGAGGTCAATGTCAAGGGAGTGGGGTGCTGTGAAACTGTTAACCCCTTAAGGACCAGGCTCATTTTCACCTTAAGGACCAGGCCATTTTTTGCAAATCTGACCAGTGTCACTTTAAGTGCTGATAACTTTCAAACGCTTTTACTTATACAGGCCATTCTGAGATTGTTTTTTCGTCACATATTGTACTTCATGACACTGGTAAAATAAAGTCCAAAAAATAATTTTTTTTTGCATAATAAAATACATAATTTACCAAAAATTTGGAAAAATTAGCAAATTTCAAAGTTTCAGTTTCTCTACTTCTGTAATACATAGTAATACCCCCAAAAATTGTGATGACTTAACATTCCCCATATGTCTACTTCATGTTTGAATTATTTTGGGAATTATATTTTATTTTTTGGGGATGTTACAAGGCTTAGAAGTTTAGAAGCAAATCTTGAAATTTTTCATAAATTTACAAAAACCCAATTTTTAGGGACCACTACAGCTCTGAAGTCACTTTGCGAGGCTTACATAATAGAAACCGCCCATTCTATAAACTACACCCCTCAAGGTATTCAAAACTGATTTTACAAACTCTGTTAACCCTTTAGGTGTTGCACAAGAGTTATTGGCAAATGGGGATGAAATTTGAGAATTTCATTTTTTTGCCTAATTTTCCATTTTAACCCATTTTTTCCACTAACAAAGCAAGAGTTAACAGCCAAACAAGACTGTATCTTTATTGCCCTGACTCTGCTGTTTACAGAAACACCCCATATGTGGCCATAAACTACTGTACGGCCACACAGCGGGGCGTAGAGTGAAAGGTGCGCCGTTTGGTTTTTGGAAGCCAGATTTTGCTGGATAGTTTTTTTGACACCATGTCCCTTTTGAAGCCCCCTGATGCACCCCTAGAGTAGAAACTCCATAAAAGTGACCCCATCTAAGAAACTACACCCCTCAAGGTATTCAAAACTGATTTTACAAACTTTGTTAACCCTTTAGGTGTTGCACAAGAGTTATTGGCAAATGAGGATAAAATTTGCGAATTTCATTTTTTTGCCTAATTTTCCATTTTAACCCATTTTTTCCACTAACAAAGCAAGGGTTAACAGCCAAACAAGACTGTATCTTTATTGCCCTGACTCTGCCGTTTACAGAAACACCCAATATGTGGCCGTAAACTACTGTACGGCCACACAGCGGGGCGTAGAGTGAAAGGTACGCCGTATGGTTTTTGGAAGCCAGATTTTGCTGGACAGTTTTTTTGACACCATGTCCCATTTGAAGCCCCCTGATGCACCCCTAGAGTAGAAACTCCATAAAAGTGACCCCATCTAAGAAACTACACCCCTCAAAGTATTGAAAACTGATTTTACAAACTTTGTTAACCCTTTAGGTGTTGCACAAGATTTAATGGAAAATAGAGATACAATTTCAAAATTTCACTTTTTTGGCAGATTTTCCATTTTAATATTTGTTTTCCAGTTACAAAGCAAGGGTTAACAGCCAAACAAAACTCATTATTTATGGCGCTGATTCTGTAGTTTACAGAAACACCCCATATGTGGTTGTAAACCGCTGTACGGGCACACGGCAGGGCGCAGAAGGAAAGGAATGCTATACGGTTTTTGGAAGGCAGATTTTGCTGGACTGGTTTTTTGACACCATGTCCCATTTGAAGCCCCCCTGATGCACCCCTAGAGTAGAAACTCCAAAAAAGTGACCCCATTTTAGAAAGTACGGAATAGGGTGGCAGTATTGTTGGTACTAGTTCAGGGTACATATGATTTTTGGTTGCTCTATATTACACTTTTTGTGCGGCAAGGTAACAAGAAATAGCTTTTTTGGCACGTTTTTTTTTTGTTATTTACAACATTCATCTGACAGGTTAGATCACGTGGTAATTTTATAGAGCAGATTGTCATGGACGCAGCGATACCTAATATGTATACAATTTTTTTTATTTATGTAAGTTTTATACAATAACTTCATTTTTAAAACCAAAAAATTGTTTAGTGTCTCCATAGTCTGAGAGCCATAGTTTTTTCAGTTTTTGGGCGATTATCTTGAGTAGGGTCTAATTTTTTGCGGGATGAGATGACAGTTTGATTGGCACTATTTTGGGGTGCATATGACTTTTTGATCGCTTGCTATTACACTTTTTGTGACGTAAGATGGCAAAAAATTGCTTTTTTTACACAGTTTTTTTATTTTTTTTTCTTACGGTGGTCATCTGAGGGGTTAGGTCATGTGATATTTATATAGAGCCGGTCGATACGGACGCGGCAATACCTAATATGTATACTTTATTTTTATTTATGTAAGTTTTACACAATGATTTTATTTTTGAAACAAAAAAATGATGTTTTAGTGTTTCCATAGTCTAAGAGCCATAGTTTTTTCAGTTTTGAGGCGATTATCTTGAGTAGGGTCTCATTTTTTGCGGGATGAGATGACGGTTTGATTGGTACTATTTTGGCGTACATGCGACTTTTTTGATCACTTTTATTACCTTTTTTGGGAAGTAAGGTGGGCAAAATTAAAATTTTCTCATAGTTTTTATTTTTTTATTTTTATGGCGTTTACTGTGCGGGGAAAGTAACATGACCGTTTTATAGATCAGGTCGTTACGGACGCGGCGATACCTAATATGTGTAGTTTATTTTATTTTTTTAATTTTTATTCAGTGATAAATGTTAGTTTTTTTTATCTTAACTTTTTTCACTTATTTTTTTAATTTTTTGACCCAGACCCACTTGGTTCTTGAATATCCAGTGGGTCTGATGTCTGTAAAATACAGTACTGAACCTATATAGGTTTCTGTACTGTATTTTACTTACACTGAACAGATCTATGCTTTCAGCACAGATCTGTTCAGCACCATGGACAGCAGGACGCCTGAGCAGGCGTCCTGTTGCCATGGGAACCTTCCCCGTCTGCCACAACTTCGCAGACGGGGAAGGGTGAGGACGGGGCTTCGGGGGGCTGTCTGGGGGCTCTCTCCCTCTCCCATCGGGGGGCTGCAAAGGCACAGCAGCCCCCCGATCGGAGAGGGAGCTCCCTCTTACTGTTAACCTTTTCCATACAGCGGTCCGTACGGACCGCTGTATGGAAAGGGTTAAACGGCTGACATCGCATCAACGATGTCAGCCGTTTAAACCAGGGTGCCAGCAATGTGCTGGCACCCTGGTATACCCACTGTACACCAACGATTATGCAATGGGAGGCGGGCGGGGGATCGCGATCCCGTCTGCCGCACCGCCCGCCTCCCGCAACGCCCCCACCGCCTGCGACACCCCCCTGCACCACCCGCCGCCATCAAATCGTGCAGGGGTGCAGGGGGGGTACACAATACGTTCACAGTTGTGGTTGGACATCCGGTAGCCTGCTCCCGCATAAATGCTGGCTGTTGGCCAGACAAAAAAAACATCAATAGGCATCAGGCGGTGCACGGGAGTATCTGGCGGTACACTTGGTACCGGATCCGGCATTATTACATTTCAATGTTGTTCCAGAATTTTGTAATTGTTCCAGAATTTTGGCCGGAGAAAATACCCCAGCATGCTGCGGTATTTTCTTCCGCCAAATACTGTAAAAGTGACTGAACTGAAGACATCCTGATGCATACTGAACGGATTGCTTTCCATTCAGAATGCATTAGGGCCAAACTGAGGCGTTTTTTTCCGATATTGAGCCCCTAGGACGGAACTCAATAATGGAAAACTTTAACGCTAGTGTAAAAGTACCCTTACATTGTTTTCAGTGCCAGATCTGTTTTTTCTGTTTTTAGGCGGGGACCTGATAGGTGAGAAGGCAGCCCGATGCCGTGCAGAGGCTGCCCAATGCCTTGCATGGCATCAGGCCTGCCTTCTATGGGTGCCCAGGAGATCCAGCCTCAGGCTTGTCTCCTAGGCAACCTGTTAGTGTATTACTCAGTGTAATACACAAACAGGCAATGCATTATAATACAGATATATTGTAATGCATTGCAGAGGGGATCAGACCCCGCAAAGTTAAAGTCAAAAATAAAGTTAAAAAAAGTAAAAAACTGTGTTTTTAAGAAAAAAAGTTTCAAGTGAAAAAAAAACGCCCCTTTTCCCCTGATTCCCCCGACCGGTTCTATAAATATATCACATAATCCACCTCATCTATTAAACACCATAAAAAAAAATGTGTAAAAAAAAAAAAGCCATTTTTGTCACCTTACATCACGAAAAGTGCAACACCAAGCGATCAAAAAAAGTATGTCCCACAAAATAATACCAATAAAATCGTCACCTCATCCCGCAAAAAATGAGTCCCTACATAAGAAAATCGCTCGAAAAATAAAAAAAACTATAGCTCTCAGAACATGAGACACTAAAACATTTTTTGTGTCAAATATGCTATTATTGTGTTAAAGTGAAATTAAAAAAAAAAGTATACATATTAGATATTGCCATGTCCATAACAACCAGCTCTATAAAAATATCACACTCCTCAGGTGAACACCATAAAAAATAAAAAATAAAAACTGTGTTAAAAAAAGCTATTTTTGTCACCTTACATCACAAACATTGCAACACCTAGCGATCAAAAAGGCGTATGCCCCCAAAAAATTACCAATCAAACTGTCACCTTATCCCGCAAAAAATGATATCTTAACTGAGACAATCGGTCAAAAAATAAAAAAGCTATCACTCTCAGACAATGGAGACACTAAAATATGTTTTTTTTGCTTCAAAACTGCTATTATAGTGTTAAAGTGAAATAAATAAAAAAAGTAGACATATTAGGTATTGCCACGTCCGTAACAACCTGCTCTATAAAAATACCACATGACCTAACCCCTCGGGTGAACACCTTACATCACATAAATTGCAACACCAGGCAATCAAAAAGGCGTATGCCCCCCCAAAATAGTACCAATCAAACTGACAACTCATCCAGCATAAAAGGAGACCCTACCTAGGACAATCGATCAAAAAATAAAAAAGCTATGGCGCTCAGACTATGGACACACTGAAACATCATTTTTTTTTTGTTTCAAAAATGCTATTATTGTTTAAAACTTAAATAAATAAGAAAAAGTATACATATTAGGTATTGCCACGTCCATAATGATCTGCTCTATAAAAATATCACATGACATAACCCCTCAGGTGAACACTGTAAAAAAAAAAACTGTGCCGAAATTACCAATTTTTGGGTCACCTTGCCCCATAAAGTGTAATGAATGATCAAAATATCATATCTACCCAAAAAAGGTACCAATAAAAACATCAACTCTTCCTGCAAAAAACGAGCCCATGCACAAGACGATCGGCAGAAAAATAAAACAAATATGGCTTTCAGAAAATGGAGACACAAAAACATACTTTTTTATTCAAAATGCTTTATTATGTAAAACTGAAACAAACAAAGAAAGTAGACATATTTTATATCATTGCGTCCGTAACAACCTGCTCTATAAAAAATAGCACATGATCTACCCTGTGAGATGAATGTTGTAAAAAATAAAATTATGTGCCAAAACAGCCATTTTTTTGGTTACCTTGCCTCATAAAAAACATAATATAGAGCAATTAAAAATCATATGTGCCCCAAAATAGTACCAATAAAACTGGCACCTTATCCCCCTAGTTTCGAAAATGGGGTCACTTTTTTTGAGTTTCTACTGTAAGGGTGCATCGGGGGGTTAAAATGGAACATGGCATCTAAAACCAGTCCAGCAAAATCTGCCCTCCAACCAAAAACCATATGGCGTTCCTTTTCTTCTGCACCCTGCCATGTCCCCTTACATCAGTTTACAACTAAATGTGGGGTGTTTCTGTAAACCGCAGAATCAGGGTAATAAATATTGAGTTTTGTTTGGCTGTTAACCCTTAATGTGTTAAAGAAAGAAATGGATTAAAATGGAAAATCTGCCAAAGAAGTGACATTTTAAAATGTTATATCTATTTTTTTTTAATTCTTGTGAAACACCTAAAGGGTTAACAAAGTTTGGGAAATCAGTTTTGAGTAGCTTGAGGGATGTAGTTTCTACAATGGGGTCATTTATGGAGGGGTTTCCACTATGTAAGCCTCACAAAGTGACTTCAGACCCGAACTGGTCCTTAAAAAGTGGGTTTTGGAAATTTTCTTAAAAATTTTAAGAATTGCTTCAACAATTCTAAGCCTTCTAACGTCCTAAAAAAAATAAAATGACATTTACAAAATGATACCAACATAAAGTAGACATATGGGGAATGTTAAGTAATAAATATTTTGTGAGGTCTCACTTTCTGTTTTAAAAGCGGAAAAATTGAAATTTTTCATAATTTTTTATAAATTTGTCATTTTTTTTCATAAATAAAGGTGAAATATATTGACTCAGATTTATGACTGTCATGAAGTACAATGTGTCACGAGAAAGTAATCTCAGAATGGCTTGGATAAGTAAAAGTGTTCCAAAGTTATTACCACATAAAGTGAGATTTGTCAGATTTGCAAAAAATTGCCTAGGCAGGAAGGTGAAAATGAAAGGGTTAAAATAACTAAAGAAAGCTTTATTTTCCAGGAAATAAAAAAAATGCACAACACGAACCTATATGTGTCAGGACCCAAATGACGCCCTTCAGACACCTCCTCCCAATGCGCTGTGTGAACCAATTTCGCAATTATAGCTTTCTCATACAGAAATCCATTAGGCGGTTTCCTCTAGTGGGTTGCACTTGCTATGATCTCTCTCAGCCGGCAGGGGGCAGACATCGCACACTTCATAAGAAACCCATGTACGCCGAGCCCACATCCAATCACGAGGGACCAAATGGAAACCCTCGTAAGAGCCAGCCCTCGTCGTGACGTCACGTTTCTTTATTCCATAGATTTGCTGTATAGCCCTGGCAACCCCAGTGTACACGGTGCGGGCGGAGAACATGCGCGGTGCCTGGCGGGGCTGCACAGGGGGCGCTCCATCCGTCCGCACGCCGCTGTGACTGACGGGACACCTGCTCCTCTTTCGGCCCGGGCACGGTCCCGGCTGCCCCCGTGCAGTGATGGGCTGCTTCTGCGCCGTCCCGGAGGAATTCTATTGTGAAGTTTTGTTACTGGATGAGGCTAAGTTGTCACTGACCACCCAGCAGCAGGGGGTGAAGGTAAGTGTGCGCCCGCTGTCACCGCTGACAAGTTGTGGCAGAGCAGACAATGGCCGTGCACGCCCAGGGCACTCCGCGAAAAGTTGCTTCTGCTGCACGGTGGGATCACGGAGGAGTTGTGGATTATTGCTGCGGCTGCTTCAATTGTCGCTAGTAAATGGCGCACACATAATGCCTGGATGGTGTCATGTCGGGGTCTGGCAGGCTGGCTGCTTTGTTCAGGGTGCGCGATTCTTCCCTGTATGTGTGGGGTGGCACTGCTGGAGGGGGCACAGTGTCACCTCTGGTGGTCTCTTCCCAGGCAATGTGATGGAGTGAAGAATTGGCTATGTGCAGGTCCAGAGGCTTGTGGCACCTCACATGATTGTGTGTGGGAAGAAGTGGAGATCTGGGACCACCGCTGATGTCCAGAAGGAGATCCTTCGCTGGCCATACATGTGAAGAATTAGCTATGTGCAGGTCCAGAGGTAGATACCAGTGAGGCAGGAGGCTTGTGGCGCCTCACATGATTGTGTGTGGGAAGAAGTGCAGATCTGGGACCACCGCTGATGTCCAGAAGGAGATCCTTCGCTGGCCATACATGTGAAGAATTAGCTATGTGCAGGTCCAGAGGTAGATACCAGTGAGGCAGGAGGCTTGTGGCGCCTCACATGATTGTGTGTGGGAAGAAGTGCAGATCTGGGACCACCGCTGATGTCCAGAAGGAGATCCTTCGCTGGCCATACATGTGAAGAATTAGCTATGTGCAGGTCCAGAGGTAGATACCAGTGAGGCAGGAGGCTTGTGGCGCCTCACATGATTGTGTGTGGGAAGAAGTGCAGATCTGGGACCACCGCTGATGTCCAGAAGGAGATCCTTCGCTGGCCATACATGTGAAGAATTGAGGATGACCATTCAAAGCGACCACTTTCCACGGAGGGGTCATACATGGGGGGAAAAAAAATAGACCTCTCACAATGCAAATTATTGTTCCCATCATTGGTATCATAGGAAATATTACGTCAGTGTCAGCGGATGTGGAAGAATGGTGGCCGTTAGGTCATGGCGGATATGTCCCCTCCCCTGACATGTCTGATTTACAAGCTACCTATATTCCCCATGTGATACCAACTCTGGAGCATCTATTCTTATGACTCTGTGTTGCACCATTCCTTTATTATTCCTCTATGAAGTTTGCAGCAGAGGTCCAGATGGGTGTTACCAGACACCCCGTCCCTGCACAGTCTGCCACTGACAGCACTGATTGGATAGTGTCAGACTGTGCAGGGACACCCCCGTCAACTGGTAACGCCCTTCTGGACCTTCATAGAAAACTGCAAGCATCGCCTTCATAACTTCTAGCAGGAATAATAGAAGAATGACACATCCTAGCCATAAGAATTGCTATTACATGGGGAATGCAAGTGGTTATTAAAGCAGATATTTCAGGAGAGGTGACAGGTCCTCCTTTTATACCTTGTTACTGTCCTGCTGTCAGTTATTAAGGTAATATTGCCGAAAATGGGTCAGATTTTTAAAGGTGCCTCAGTAGGCAGTCTTTTGGAGAGAGACGTACCAAAGTGCAGACCTCTTAATAAATTTGGCACATCTTTGGACCGTTCCTTTCCCCAAAACCCTTTGTGCTCCGTTACACGGTGTAACCCCATTTTTTTTGAAAACTGCCATAAAACAGTAAAAAGTTGTCAATTTTGGGGTAAAAAGAGCTTGTGTAAAAAAATTGCTACTTTTGTATGCCAGAGAACTGACGTTTTAGCCTATGACAAATTACCCCTAGTGAGCCTAATGCGGGGAGCTTCATTGAGGGTTAGAACCCCTATGGTCCTAATGTGGGCCCTATAGATTTACCTTACCTGCAGAGAAGGTCCAGATGGGTGTTACCAGTTGAGGATGTGTCCATGCACGGTCTGACGTTATCCAATCAGAACAGCTAGTGTCAGACTGTGCAGGGGCACACCCCAGTTGGTAACACCCAGATGGAGCATTTATAACTTCTAGCAGGAATAATACAGGAATGGCACATTCATAAGAGTAGATGCTCCAGAATTGTTATTTCATGGAGAATGCATGTAGTGACTAAACAGACATGTCAGGAGAGGTTAGAGCTCCTCTTTAATCCAGGGACTGCAGGGTCAGGGCATGTTTTCAGTGGTGCCATTGAAATCAGTGGGGGCTGTGAATTCCAGTCTTCGCTCCTTCATGTTGTACTCTCATATGGAGCACATAACAATTGGGACATTATGATGCTGATTGACATCTGGGGTGGGACAAGGGCCTAATCCACGTGGCTGGATATGGATGACATGGTTGCATGGTTTTTGCAGGAGCATCAACCTCCAAGGGTTGGACATTGTGTTTCATGGTCCTAATGGTCCCACATCGGTAGTGAGAACAGAGTGAAATACATTTGTGGCATATGAAATGCACCAAAGTTGCACAACAGGTGTGATACTCTGCGGCTGGACTTCATGTGATTCCCATTAAAGAGGACCAGTCCCCTCTCCTGACATGTCTGTTTTAGTAACTACGGTACTTGCATTCCCCATGTCATAAGAAATTCTGGGGCACCTTGTCATATCGTTCCTTTCCTTTATTATTCCTCCTAAAAAATTATAAATAAAGGTCCAACTGGGTGTCACCAGTTTGGGAGTATGCCCATGTACAGCCTGAAATGCACTACAATAATTGGACAGTGTCAGACCGTGCAGCAACACCCAGTTTTTCCGTTTGTGGGCTGTTTTTTTGCGTTCCGTATACGGAACCATTCATTTCCGTTTTTCCATTGCATTGAAAGATAGAACATGTCCTATTATTGCCTGCAAATCACGTTGCATGGCTCCATTGAAGTCAATGGGTCTGCAAAAAAACAAAACGGAACACATACGGAAATGCATCCGTATGTCTTCCGTATCTGTTCTGTTTTTGTGGAACCATCTATTGAAAATTTTATGCCCAGCCCAATTTTTTCTATGTAATTACTGTATCTGCCATACGGAAAAACGGAAACAAATACGGAACAACGGATCTGTGAAAAACGGACCGCAAAACACTGAAAAAGCCATACGGTCGCGTGAAAGACGCCTAATTGTTATCACTTGATGATGCTAGAATTGACTAAGGCCTCTTTCACACTACCGTTTTTTTAAATTTAATTTAGTTTTTTTGTGTTCCGTACACGGTCCGTATACAGAACCATTCATTTCAATGGTTCTGAAAAAAGCCCGAAATGTACTCCGTATGCGTTCCATTGAAAGATAGGACATGTTCTATTATTGCCCGCAAATCACGTTCTGTGGCTCCATTCAAGTCAATGGGTCCGCAAAAAAAAAACGGAACACATACGGAAATGCATCCGTATGTCTTCTGTATCCGTTCCGTTTTTGCAGAACCATCTATTGAAAATGTTATGCCCAGCCCAATTTTTTCTATGTAATTACTGTATATGCCATATGGAAACACAACGGAAACAAAAAAACGGAACAACGGATCAGTGAAAAACGGACCGCAAAACACTGAAATAGCCATACGGTCGAATGAAAGAGGCCTAAAACAGACATGTCAGTAGGTGACAGGTCGTCTAGTAATACCTGAAAGAGTAAGTACCGACACTGTACCCGGGTGCCCCGCGCTGCCCGTTCCTGCTGTATACGTGGTGTGATCTGTAATACATGAGGCTGACTTGTAATCCATGAAACTAGTGTCTTAATCCCTGGCAGCAGGTGACACTATTGTTGGCATCGGGAGCTCGGGAACCCTGCTCTTACCCTTTGGCACGGATCTGGGGTGAGATGTCATTTCCACATGAGTCCCAGACATTAGATGGCGCCTCCCCGCTCTCTCCATACTTATATACTTGGTTGGGAGTTGTTTGACGAGTATGTGTCAGAGAATGGAGATCACCCGGAGGGCAGACGGGCGTCTCTGTACGTGCAGAGGAGGTTACAGCAGGGTGTAATAGACGCACTGTGCAAGCGCTCATCTTCTCTGGAGGCTCCTGGTCTCCATTGTCATGTAACATTACCAGATTCTGGGTTCGGGCTCATGCACACGACCGTATGTGTTTTGTGGACATGGATCCCGGCCGTGTGCATGCCGCCAACTCCTAGAGAAATGTCTTAGGCTACTTTCACACTAGCGGTTTCACAAATATGTCAGGAGAAAAGGGTCTTTTAGGCCATCCAAAATCTCTATGGGCACCTTAGGCTACTTTTACACTAGCGTCCGTTACTGATGATACAACCACCTGCATTCGTTATGAACGGATCCGGTTGTATTATCTTTACCATAGCCAAGATGGATCCGTCATGAACTCCATTGCAAGTCAATGGGGGACAGATTGTGTCAGAGAAAACGGATCCGTCCCCATTGACTTGCACTGTGGGTCAGGATGGAAAGCAAACCGCAGCATGCTGCTCTCCGGTATCAGAACGGAAGGCATTTTGGAGCATTCCATTCTGTTCAGTTACGTTTTGTCCCCATTGACATTGAATGGGAACAAAACTGAAACGTTTTTTTTCTGGTATTGAGACCCTATGATGACTGAGTTCATGACTGATCCGTCATTGCTATATTAAAGATAATACAACCGGATTCTTTCATAATGGATGCAGATGGTTGTATTATGAGTAGGGCTGTAATGATTAATCAACGTTATCGAATAATCGCATGATTCGTTGCTATGTGGGCGGTCAGGCACTATGCCTGTGGGTCCTTGAACTTTTACTCAGTGCATAAGATGCTATATTGTGCCATCCACATATTCCCCCCTCCCCATAACAGTGCACCGAACCCCCCCCTCCCCATAACAGTGCACCGAACCCCCCTCTCCCCATAACAGTGCACCGAACCCCCCTCTCCCCATAACAGTGCACAGATCCCTCCCTTCCCCATAACAGTGCACAGATCCCCCCCTTCCCCATAACAGTGCACAGATCCCCCCCCTTCCCCATAACAGTGCACAGATCCCCCCCCTTCCCCATAACAGTGCACAGATCCCCCCCCTTCCCCATAACAGTGCACAGATCCCCCCCCTTCCCCATAACAGTGCACAGATCCCCCCCTTCCCCATAACAGTGCACAGATCCCCCCCCTTCCCCATAACAGTGCACAGATCCCCCCCCTTCCCCATAACAGTGCACAGATCCCCCCCCCTTCCCCATAACGGTGCCATCCACAGATCCCCCTCCCCCTCCCCATAACGGTGCCATCCACAGATCCCCCTCCCCATAACAGCGCCATCCACAATTTGTTTTAATATGGCCTTTGAACATAATTGTTCAAGTAAAATCATATAAACCCCTTTTTTGTGATTTTGGTATTTTTTCCCCCAATTTAATCCATGAAATTATCGACTTTCAAATAATCGTTAGCTGCAGCCCTAATTATGAGTAACGGAAGAGTTTTTGCTGAACCCTGCCGGATCCAGCAAAAACGCTAGTGTGAAAGTAGCCTAAGGTGCCCATAGAGATTTTGGATGGCCTAAAAGACCCTTTTAAGCCATCTTCTCGTGACATATTTGTGCCGAGATGAGGCATGATGGCAGATATCTTTCCAAAAGTTTATTCTAGCTGTGTAGAATATTTCTGGTTGTTGTCGGATGCCGAACAGACCTGCATCTCATTCTTAGAAGTGCATGCTCGGTCATGCCAGAGATCGATTCTTTTACACTTACCTCACACGCTTGTGACACTTGTGTATGTCAGAGTGTGCGAAGGGGTTAATCCCCCCTCGAAATTACAAACTGTACTGTGTGAATGTATTAACACGATCTTAAAGGGGTCTCATTGTGTGACACAAGGCAGTGTATTGCAGCAGAATCCCCCTTCTCATTCTGCCCGCAAGTAAGCGCTCATTCAGACTGCCGTATGCTGTCTGCAAAAAAAACGGATTGCATTCAGTTTTTTTGCTGATCCATAGACTTCAATAGGGCCATGTCCTGATTTTCACTGACAAGTATAGGTCATGTTTAATTTTTTTGTTGAGCCATGCAATGGAAGAAAAGAGCCCCATCAAAATGAATGGGACAGCATCTAATCCGCAAAAAACAGATCCGCATTTTTGCGGACAGCATATGGCCGTCTGAATGAGCCCTAAAGCTAAAGTCCATCAAACATAAGGGTGAAGGACCTCTGTTTTTCTGACAAATTATTTCAGGGGCTTGACATGTTCATACTGACTACGTATTATTTTTTTTCCTTATTAAATTTCTTTTTATTTAGTACCCTGTGAAGGGAGTCTGCCACCAGGAAATGGAATAACAACCCAGACGCAATGCTTTTAGCGCTAACTCAGCTGAATGTAATGATACCTTTCACTTAGGGATCCGTTGCTCCATTCCAAAAAAAAGTACTTTTAATCCATAGGCAAATGAGCAAAGTGCACTGAGGGCGGGCCCGAACCACTCTGTGCACTGGGCCTTGCCCCACCTGCTTCCTCTGCCAGCCCCTCCCTCTCCATCTTAATTGACAGGACCAGGGGAAATGCAGGAACCGGGACCTGTCAATCAAGGAGAGGGAGGGGCTGGCAAAAAAAAAAAAAATACAAATAGGCAAATTGGCTTCCTATAAAATTGACCCTAGTGTGCATCGTGTTTTGGGCGCCTATATGTCAGCCACTGACTTTCCAGGGAGTCTCCTCAGCCTTGCGCTTTGAGTCCCTGTGAGAAAAGCACATTACAAATGTATTTCATTGGTAGAGGAAGCAGGAGGAGCAAGAGTGCACAGAGTGGCCTGGGCCCGCCCTGGGTGCACTTAACTGCTCATTTGCATATAGCTGAAAAGTATTTTTTCAGTAAGTGAAAGGCATCGTTTCGGTCACACTGACTTTCTCCTAATACGAGTTTTAAAGGGAACTTGTCATCAACTTTATGCTGACGTCACTGAGGGCAGCATAAAGTAGTGACAGAAATGCTGATGTCAGCGATGTGTCACTCATCAGCTATAAGTGAGTGGTTGCCGAGGACCAGCATCATAATCACTGCAGCCCAGGCCTCGAGAAGAGTCAAATCCACCTGAGAAGTGTCCTGGTTATTCCTGATCTCCTGCCCACCCGCTGATGACTGAGGCTTCTACCTAGTTTTCTCCCTTTCTCTCCAGGAGAGAACTGCCAATCATCAGCAGATAGATGAGAGAGCAGGAGATTATGGATAACCAGGACTCTTCTCAGGTAGATGTGACTCTTCTCAAGGCCTGGGCTGCAATGATTATGATGCTGGTTCTCGGCAACCACTTACTTTTAGCTCATGATTGACACATTGCTGAAAAAAGCATTGCCATCACTACTTTATACTGCCCTCAGCGAGGTCAGCATAAAGTTGATGACCGGTTCCCTTTAAGTTCCTCTTGTAGCCAAAACCACAACGTGTGCTCCAGGAGGCTAAAAGCGTCTTTCGTTCCAGCAGCAGCTGCCACCTCTGTAAAACGACCCGTCAATCAATGGTGGTTCTGAAATGCGGAAAACACAAATACGGTTTATTTTCCCTGGAAAAAGTTATGATATTGTTGTTCAGAATGAATATATTTTAATCAAAGGGTTAAGGCTCCAAAAAAGTGTTTATTTGTATGGAAATGTGGATCCTGAGAGCGGCTTGTGCGGTAATGTATTCCGATTCTGCGGCTTTAGAAAGCTGCCACCGACTTGTGCCTTGCCAGGAACAAAGGCCTCCACAAATCCAGTCATAAATTAACTAGTCTTAGGCATTACCTTCACAGCGCTAAACTAGATTAGTAATTTCTCCAGGGTTTTTACAGATGAGACCAGCATTGTGTGTCCCACCTGGGACTTTCCATCAACAGCAACTAGGATCCCTCCACCCACTCTTATCAGAAGGTAATTAAACCCGTAATACAGTGTGACAAAGGCTGAAAGCGGTTACGTCCGTGTGGTAGCTTCATGATTGTGCGTCTAATGGTAATCTTTACATAGCTGGAATATATTCTACATCACTGTAAATCAGAGCGAACACAATCAGCTTTACATGGAAGCCCCCTGATAAACATGTAGAGTAGGGGTCTGTTCACAAGAGCTTACAATCTATTAGGAAGGCGGGATGACCCAAGATAAAAGTGCATGTTTTGCAGTGGTCCAGACATCCTACAGCTAGGTGGTACATATATGTGAGCAGTCTCCCAGTTGGTAAGTGTGTATGTACATATGTAAAGTACATTTGGGTACATGGAGAATGGGGGATTCTATTGAATGAAGGGTTGTGATGAATAATGTATGGGGGGGGGGGGGGGGTGTAAAAAGAAAGATTAGGGAATGTGACAACTTAAAACTGTGGATGTTGAGAATTAAAGAGGCCATACACATTCAATAGTTGATGCTGACTGCTGTCTCTCCTGACGCCCTCACAACACCCCCATACAGCCAAACCTGTATGTGTATACAGTAAGTAAAGGGACAAAGCCGCTGCCAGAGACCTCTGGTGGAAGAATGGAGCATGCCCAGACAGCCTACAGCAGGGCATGGTGGGAGTTGTAATTTCACAACAGCTGGAGGGCTGCAGGTTGGGTATCCTTGCATTAGGCTACTTTCACACTTGCGGCGGCAGCAGCGTCCGGCAGCCTGTTCCGTCAGGGGAACAGTCAGCCGGATCTGTGCTGATGCTAGCCCACCGTGCCGCCGGAAGTCTGCTCCGGCCCTATTCACAATAATGGGGGCAGGCCAGAGGTCCAGCCGCAACACGGCAAACAAGCCGAGAGGTGGCAGGACAGAAACCGCAGCATGCTGTAGTTTGTCTGGCCGCCTCTCGGCATGTTTGCCGTGCGGCAGCTGGACCTCCTATTATTGTGAACGGGGCCGGAGCAGTCGTCCGCCGGCATGGTGGGCTAGCATCAGCACGGATTCTGCAGGCTGTTCCCCCGCCGGAACAGGCTGCCGGACCCTGCTGCCGCGAGTGTCGGCCGAACTCTCCCACAATACATTGATGGGTAGAGGGGCCTTTAGATAGTTGCAAGAATATAGTGCAAGGGTACAGTGGTAGACAGAGATTCTGAAGAGATGTAGGGAGATGCAGCACTATGGAGAGCTTGGAAGAAGACAGTGAGAAGTTTAAAGGGGTATTCCAGTTACAAAAAACCCTGTGGAGCTCCCCTGAAATAGGAGTGACTGGTACAAATGCGTGGTTCTGCTCCATACATTTCAGGGAGTTTGAGGCTCACATTCTAATGGTCCATTTACACGTCTGCAAGTGTTCTGCGGATCCGCAAATTGTGGAATGCCTAATCTTGTCCACAATTGCGGACAAAAATAGGACATGTTCTATTTTTTTGCTGAAACGGAAGCACAGATGCGGAAGTGTGGATCCGCAAATGCGGACGCAGACAGCACATTCCGGCCCTATTGAAAATAAATAGGTCTGCACCCGTTCCGCTAAATTGTGCAACGGATGCGGACCGATTTTACGGACATGTGAATGGACCCTTATGGTCAGTCGGGGGCCCAGCAATAAGACCTCCACCAATCTAATGGTTAACCCCATCCGTTTTTTGTAACCGGAATACCCCTTTAAGTTGATTTATAAAGTGAATGCGCAATCAGTGCAGTGACCGGCACAGGGCGTATGTATGTATTTTGCGGAACGGAACAGCTGGCTCCTAATAGAACAGTAATATCCTTGTCCGTAATGCGGACAATAATAGGACCTGTTCTATTTTTTTGCGGAATGGAAATACGGAAACGGAATGCATATGGAGTAACTTCTGTTTTTTGTTTTTTTGCGCACCAATTAAAACGAATGGTTCTGCATAAGGTCTGAAAAAATGAAAACGGAACGGACACGTAAAGAAAATACGTTTGTGTATGTGAGGCCTAAATGTTCGATACTTAACCGGCCCTGGCAAGGTGAAGATGCAGTTCTCACCTCCTCTGCCCTCCTATCATCCTCAGAGCTTGATGGGTATTCTGCCCATCAGTGGCAACGGAATCCTGATTGGACTAAGCAATGCCAGGGGAACAGGGCCAGGTGAAAATTCAGTTGTTTTTTAGTAATTATTTGCAGGCCAATATCTGGAACTTCAGGGGGCTGTGCTTGCACCTCACATGCTCTGAAATGGAAGCGACAGGAACATTTGCACTGTATATAGTTGATGACAACCCCTATGTGCAATTGTGTTATTAAAGGGAAATTGTGTAACTGAAAATGTAATGAGGATCTGCTTTATCATGGACTATTGTGGTCTGCTTCAATAACAGCGGGACGTGGAATGAGGTCACAGGGGAACAGACGTAATAGTCCATGTGAGGAATGGCCACATGCATTAAATTCCTTCCAGTGACTGCCAGAAAGGTGAAAGTTCTTGTGCCTTCACCTCCTCCCCCATGTCCTGCAGATGAGGAGATAACTTTCGCTGCAGGAGGTGGGGGTTGATTTTTCAGTAACAGAACACAATAGCCTGGTTGCATGCCCAGCTAAATCCAAGCCCTGTAATGACAAATAGCGTTTGGTGACATCTAGAAAGCGATGTTTCAGAGAGGACAGAGGTTAGCGCGACCCTCTGGTGTGTCTTTCAATTTTGGTGAAGGATCGAGTAAACTGAGGGTTATATTCTAAAGTGAACTGGCTATACTTACAAAATATGCTGAAATATATTTTTACTTTAATATTAGTGGGGTTGTCCCACGAAAAAAAAAATCAAAATTTCCATAGCATCATCACGACGGCATACAAGGAGATTGACCCCTGACCTCTGTAGGGGCAGGAACAGAGAAAGGTTAAATACCCTCCTCCCACCACCAACACCAGTGTTTCCTGTCCCTACAGAGGACAGGGCAGAGAAAGGTCTCCCTGTATGCAGGGAGATGAAGCTAGGATTCAGCGTGGATACCTTAAGAAATCGCCGGCATCCTGCATGGCGTCCCCCTGCCCTCCCGCGGTCCAGTACTAACGCTGGGCAGGGGTGTGGGGCTCTACCTCGTCCCGATTTTCGGGGCCTGTTCCCCGGCGCAGTCTCCCCTCCGGCATCAGCGGCAGCTGGGTGCGCGCCGGCGCATTGGGCGCATATGTATGACGTCACGCCCGGCGACCCGGAAGTGACGTCAGTGGCGGCAGCATGGAGCCTAATTTAAAAACCAAGGCCTGCTCCGGACAAACGCTCCCAGGATCGGTCCCCCACTGTGCGGTACCCTTACCTTTTGGGAAGAAGCGACCATGTCGGTACCGGAGCGGTCCCCCAGAGCTGAGCCGCCGCCAGCACTGCTAACTGTGAGTCCCCTTCGGGGGTATTTATGATGGGTCAGGGAGTCTGTTGATCCCCCTCTCCCACGATGATATCTGGGGGGGGAGAGGAGGAGGGGGCTCTAGCTCCACGCTCAGTGCAGCTACGGCAGGGCGCAGGCCCCTACATCCACCCGCGCCCCCCCCCCCCCCCGCACCCCCCTCCCTCCTCTTGGTGGGTCATATTCCTTATACTTGCCGTTTCATCTCTTTTAGGCAAAAGAAACCCCGAAAAAGATGGGGAAGTCACTCAAATGTGTCTCCGGCTCTAGTAGACTCCCTGACGGCTACCCCAAAAAATTGTGCAAACCTTGTATCTCAAATATCGTACGGGATGAGGCACCCTCCCTAAAAGAGGAATTAAAAACTATGATTCAGGAGGGGATCCGTTCATCCCTGGCCCACCTGTCCGCTAATCCCCCCGATTTGCCGCAACCAAAGAAAAAGCGGGCTAGATCCCCATCCCCCTCTGATATAGAAGTCGTTGCGGAGGAAAGTGCCCACTCTGTTAAGTCTTGGGAGGAGGGGGAGAGAGTCTCTGACTCAGACGACGATGGACGTAGATATTATTTTTCTACGGAAGAAATATCCGACCTTCTGAAGGCCGTAAGGTCGACCATGGGTGTGGAGGAGGTACAACGTACCCATTCGGTACAAGAGGAGATGTTTGGGGGCCTGAGGGTTAAGAAGACCCGTGTGTTTCCCATCAATGAAAACATTAGGGATATGATCCTTGATGAGTGGACAGACCCAGAAAAACGACTGGGAGTCCCGGCAACGTTCAAAAATAGGTTACTATTTGATCCGGAGGAATCTAAAATTTTTAATGAAATTCCCAAGATTGATGTACAGGTGGCCAAAGTGAACAAAAAGACGTCCCTTCCATTCGAGGATGCCTCCCAACTCAAAGATTCGATGGACCGTAAGGCGGACAGTCTCCTCAGGAAATCCTGGGAGGCGGCCATGTTTAACGTTAAAACCAATATTGCGGCTACTTCAGTCGCCCGGTCCATATATCTTTGGTTGGGAGAATTGGAAACTCATATTAAAGACAGAGCGTCTAGGGAGCAGATTCTGGAGTCTCTTCCCCTTTTAAAATCGGCCACGGCTTTCCTGGCGGATGCCTCTGCCGAATCAGTTCGGTTTTCCGCCAGAGATGCAGCACTCTCCAATGCAGCTAGGAGAGCCCTCTGGATGAAGTGTTGGTCGGGGGATAAGACATCTAAGGTAAAGCTATGCTCCATCCCCTTTTCCGGAGAATACGTGTTTGGCCCGGTGCTAGATAAGATCCTAGAGAAGGCCGCGGATAAGAAGAAAGGGTTTCCGGAAGATCGCCCTTCCAAACGCCGGTATCCTTTTCGCCCCCCCTCGGGTCAAGAAAAGAGCTACAGGGGAAAAGGGAAATCAGGGCGTTGGAGTTACCCAAAAGGAGGAAGAGGAAGAGGTCAGTCCTTCTCCCAGCAAAAACCTTCAGATAAGCAATGACGGCCGAGTGGGGGGAAGACTCTCAAGATTCCTGGGGTCATGGGAATCCATCTCCCAGAACCCCTGGATTTCCAAGGTAGTCGGTACAGGCTATCAGATAGAGTGGTCTTCAAGACCCCCAAACAAATTTTCTCTGACACGGTTCCAAATGAACCTTTGGCAAGGAGTCCAGAAACTTCTTCAGATGAATGTAATATCTCCGGTCCCACCTCTAGAAAGAGGCAAGGGTTTTTATTCAACTTTATTTTTAATCAGGAAAAAAGAAGGTACCTTTCGGACGATCATAAACCTGAAACCTCTAAACAAATTCATCCGTTATCAGAAATTCAGGATGGAGACCCTAACATCTACAATCCCTCTGTTAAGCAAAGAAGTCTTCATGTGCACTATAGACCTGCGAGACGCTTATTACCATATTCCCATTCACGCCAGCTCCCAGTGTTTTCTCCGGTTTGCAATCCGGGATATATCAGGAAACGTCCATCACTACCAGTTCAGAGCCCTTCCCTTCGGGATTTCGTCTGCCCCAAGAATATTTACCAAGGTGGTGGTAGAGATGGTTGCCTTCGCCCGAAGACAGGGACTCATGATAATCCCCTATTTGGACGATTTCCTTCTGGTCAGCGAAAGTCGCAGACAAATCAATTCAAATCTGAAGGTCTTTCTCTCCATCCTAGACGACCTGGGGTGGATCGTAAACGAGGAAAAGTCCGTCCTCACCCCCTCAAGGGAGGTTCGTTTCTTAGGGATGATCCTGGACTCCCGAAAGCAAGCAGTGTTCCTACCTCAGGACAAAATATCAATTCTCCGACAAAAGGTCAGGTCCTTTCAAAAGAGAAGATCTTGCTCTATCAGAGAGGCGATGAGCATGCTGGGTCTGCTGACATCTTGTATTCCGGCAGTCCCCTGGTGTCAAATACACTTCAGACCCCTTCAGTCCTGGATACTGAGTGTCTGGAACAGGTGCCAATCCTCTCTAGATCGCCAAGTAAGTCCTCCATCTCGGATTCTGCAGTCCCTGAACTGGTGGAAAAACCACGAGAACCTATCTCGGGGAAATCCCTGGCAGAAGACTCCAGTTGCAGGTAATAACAGACGCAAGTCTGTCCGGCTGGGGCGCAAAGGTCGGGGACCGTATATTTCAGGGCACTTGGCCAGATTCGATCAGATCCCAATCATCGAATTTCAGGGAGCTGAGAGCAGTCTGGGAAGCATTGAGGGCGGCAGAGGAAATGTTGTGTCATCATCATGTAAAGGTACTATCGGACAACACTACAGCCATTGCCTACCTCTCCCATCAAGGGGGAACCCGGTCCGTAACCCTTCAGGCACTGGCAACAAAGATCTTTGCTTGGGCAGAACAGAAGGTGGCCTCGGTGTCGGCAGTTCACCTGAAGGGGATACTAAATCAAGAAGCAGACTTTCTCAGCCGCCACAGGATCGATCACACAGAGTGGTCTCTAAGTCCAGAAGTCTTCAGGTTAGTGGTAAGGAAATGGGGGTTGCCCGACGTAGATCTGTTCGCCACCAGGGCCAACTCAAAAGTGGAAACATTCTGTTCCCTAAACCCCAGGGACAGGCCTCATACATTAGACGCCTTCGCCGTCCATTGGCATTGGAACCTATGCTATGCCTTCCCTCCACTTCCTCTAATCCTGAAGGTGGTGCAGAAAGTTCTCCAGGACAAGGTCACGGTGATTGTGATCGCTCCCCTGTGGCCAAAGAGAAGTTGGTTCTCATCTCTCCAGAGACTCTCTCTACAGGATCCATGGCCCCTTCCGGTACGGGAGGACCTACTCCAGCAGGGCCCAGTTCTACACCCAAACCCGCAGTTTCTGAAATTAGCAGCTTGGATCCTGAGTTCCAAACCCTGAAACTTCAGGGACTATCAAACGAAGTTATTGCTACTCTGAAAGCTTCCAGGAAGAAGGTAACGTCAGCGATTTACCTTAAGATCTGGAGACGTTTCTGTTCTTGGAGTGGGGATGAATCGCCACATTTACATAAACCTAACATCCAAAGAATACTGGACTTCCTACAGCGAGGTCTAGATCTGGGACTTAGGCCCTCTACCTTGAAGGTCCAGATCTCAGCCCTGGCTTGTTTTTTTGACCAAGATATAGCCGGTCATCGTTGGATCAAAAGATTCATCAAGGCAGCGACGAGACTCCGCCCAACGATCACCGCTCGTGTCCCTTCCTGGGATCTGAACATCGTTCTTACAGGCCTTACCTTACCGCCCTTTGAACCCATGTCTGACTGTCCTATAAAGTTATGGTCCTTGAAAACGGCCTTCTTAATTGCGATAACTTCGGCCCGCAGAGTAGGAGAATTGCAAGCCCTATCGATCAGAGAACCCTACCTCCGTATTCTAGATGATAGATTAATTCTCCGTCTGGATCCGGGGTTTCTCCCCAAAGTGGTATCAAATTTTCATCGGAGCCAGGAAGTTACCCTACCTTCCTTTTGTCAACACCCTGCTAATGACAAAGAAGCCACATTTCACTCTCTGGATGTTAGACGGGCAGTCTTAAACTATATCTCTGTGACGAAAAAGTTTAGGAAGTCGGACAGCCTACTAGTTCTCTTCAAAGGAAGACTCAAGGGCCAGAAAGCCTCCCGGTCATCTATAGCCAGATGGCTCAAAGAAACTATTAGTCTTTGTTATCAACTACAAAATCTTACATGTCCAGTCCACATTAGGGCCCATTCCACCCGGGCCATGTCCTCCTCTCAGGCTGAGAGAGCTGGGGCTTCTCTGGAGGAAATCTGTCGTGCTGCCACTTGGTCCAGCATTCATACTTTTATAAAGCACTATCGCCTGGATCTTTCCAGATCATCTGATCTGTCCTTTGGGCGGAAAGTCCTCCAGGCTGTAGCCCCCCCTTAACTGATATATTTTTTATATCTCCTTGTATGCCGTCGTGATGATGCTATGGAAAAACCAGAATTAGACTTACCGGTAATTCTATTTCCATGAGATCATCACGACGGCACGTTATTCCCTCCCTTGATTCAATTTATTTGACCTACCCAGGTCTCTAGAAGGTATGGAGTAATACCTTTTTTCTTGTTTTTTACTGTTCTCCACCACCGGGTTGCTCTGTGTGATTTTGGAAACACTGGTGTTGGTGGTGGGAGGAGGGTATTTAACCTTTCTCTGTTCCTGCCCCTACAGAGGTCAGGGGTCAATCTCCTTGTATGCCGTCGTGATGATCTCATGGAAATAGAATTACCGGTAAGTCTAATTCCGTTTTTTTTTAAACAGCACCCGGATCTGAATACTTTTGGAACTGCATATAATTAAATATTTACGCCAGTCACCCGATTAATGTAATTGAAGAAAAATGCACGATGCAGAGAGATTACGCGCCATATCGGTTTAGTGCTCTCATTAAGAGAAACAAAATAAGAGTATTGCAGGTTTGATACCTTTTAATGGCTAACAAATATAGAAGTAATGATGTTACATTGCGAGCTTTCGAGACATCACCAGTCTCTTCATCAGGCGTACTACAAGAATATATGAAGAAACAGCAATATACAGGTCCTTCTCAAAAAATTAGCATATTGTGATAAAGTTCATTATTTTCTGTAATGTACTGATAAACATTAGACTTTCATATATTTTAGATTCATTACACACCAACTGAAGTAGTTCAAGCCTTTTATTGTTTTAATATTGATGATTTTGGCATACAGCTCATGAAAACCCAAATTTCCTATCTCAAAAAATTAGCATATCATGAAAAGGTTCTCTAAACAAGCTATTAACCTAATCATCTGAATCAACTAATTAACTGTAAACACCTGCAAAAGATTCCTGAGGCTTTTAAAAACTCCCAGCCTGGTTCATTACTGAAAACCGCAATCATGGGTAAGACTGCCGACCTGACTGCTGTCCAGAAGGCCATCATTGACACCCTCAAGCACCTGTATCAAGGCACCTAAGTGGGAAGTCTGTGGGAAGGAAAAAGTGTGGCAGAAAATGCTGCACAACGAGAAGAGGTGACCGGACCCTGAGGAAGATTGTGGAGAAGGACCGATTCCAGACCTTGGGGGACCTGCGGAAGCAGTGGACTGAGTCTGGAGTAAAAACATCCAGAGCCACCGTGTACAGGCGTGTGCAGGAAATGGGCTACAGGTGCCGCATTCCCCAGGTCAAGCCACTTTTGAACCAGAAACAGCGGCAGAAGCGCCTGACCTGGGCTACAGAGAAGCAGCACTGGACTGTTGCATGTCATTCGGAAATCAAGGTGCCAGAGTCTGGAGGAAGACTGGGGAGAGGGAAATGCCAAAATGCCTGAAGTCCAGTGTCAAGTACCCACAGTCAGTGATGGTCTGGGGTGCCATGTCAGCTGCTGGTGTTGGTCCACTGTGTTATCAAGGGCAGGGTCAATGCAGCTAGCTATCAGGAGATTTTGGAGCACTTCATGCTTCCATCTGCTGAAAAGCTTTATGGAGATGAAGATTTCATTTTTCAGCACGACCTGGAACCTGCTCACAGTGCCAAAACCACTGGTAAATGGTTTACTGACCATGGTATTACTGTGCTCAATTGGCCTGCCAACTCTCCTGACCTGAACCCCATAGAGAATCTGTGGGATATTGGGAAGAGAAAGTTGAGAGACGCAAGACCCAACACTCTGGATGAGCTTAAGGCCGCTATCGAAGCATCCTGGGCCTCCATAACACCTCAGCAGTGCCACAGGCTGATTGCCTCCATGCCACGCCGCATTGAAGCAGTCATTTCTGCAAAATGATTCCCGACCAAGTATTGAGTGCATAACTGAACATAATTATTTGAAAGTTGACTTTTTTTGTATTAAAAACACTTTTTATTGGTCGGATGAAATATGCTAATTTTTTTAGATAGGAAATTTGGGTTTTCATGAGCTGTATGCCAAAATCATCAATATTAAAACAATAAAAGGCTTGAACTACTTCAGTTGTGTGTAATGAATCTAAAATATATGAAAGTCTAATGTTTATCAGTACATTACAGAAAATAATGAACTTTATCACAATATGCGAATTTTTTGAGAAGGACCTGTATATACACTAAGAACAGAGGCATGGGGGGAATGAATGGACATTTGAAAAAAAACAAAAAAAAAAACAGAACAACATATTAAAGATCTTGAGAATGAGTCCTTAATTATCTTACAGATAAGGGGTGTGAAAGTTTTATGGTCTCTAAATTGATGTTATCTCAGAGACCTGGTGCCCCGACTATGTCTTCAGAAGACTCTCTAGATCTTGTAGTGCGTCATAAATCCCGGGGACAAATTCAGTCCAATATTCAAAGTGTCAAGCAGTGTTATAAATTTGTATTCCCATGTAGGCTATATCGAAATGGGGATTTCTGATGACTTTTGTAGAGCGGTTAAACGGCATAGGAAACACCTGTTAACAAGTAGATTTAAAAATTAAAAAGCAGGAGGGATTTATCTTTTCATTTAAATATAGCCCTATGACTGTATTAAACGAGCGATTTACAAAAATTGGTATATTATCGAAGGGGATAGTGAACTTGCCGCACGTGCAAAAATACATCCTATTGTCACATAAGTCTGAGGCGTCATGCAGATGACCATATGTATTTTGCGGCCCTCAAAAAACAGATCCGCAAAAAATACGGATGACGTCCAGTGTGCATTCTGTATTTTGTAGAACGGAAAAGCTGGCCCCTGATAGAACAGTCCTATCATTGTCCGTAATGCGGACAATAATAGGACATGTTCTGTTTTTTTTTTTTTTTTTGCGGAACGGAAAAGAATGCATATGGAGTAACTTCCGTGTTTTTTTGTGGACTAAAATTAATAGTTTCGCATACAGTGAGCAAAAAACCCAGAACGGACACGGAAAGAAAATACGTTCGTGTGCATGAGCTCTTAGGGATGAATTAGTGCATGGATATTACGAGGGTCTAAAGGAAGACAATTGGTTGAGAGTTTTTTTTTTCCCACTGGCAATGACAAAATATAAGGTGGGTATGGCACATAACAGGTAGCATTTAGTGTTAGGTTCCCGTCTTACAGAGATAGCCTTGATGTGTGGCAGATGTACAAAATGTATTTGCCAAGAATCTCAAATTTACTTAAAGGGGTATTATCATCTTAATGATCACTGTTAAATCTGTTAATGATTTAACAGTGATCATTTTTCTAAATATATTTAATTAACAAATCCCCACCCCTTAGAAAAAAATAAACATATACTTACCTGACTGTTGTCTTCCGTCTCCCCTGGTTACGGCCACCGCTCTTCTCAGGAATCGCGGTGGCCGCGCGTGCGCAGACGTCTTCTTTTCTTCTCCCGGCCGGCCGCGCGCTGTAGTGAACGCGCACACCGAAGCCCTGGTGACTTCTTCCTGGCAAGTATACTATACTGGCCAGGAAGAAGTCACCAGGGTGCATGCGCGGACTCTGCGTGCGCGTTCTGTACAGCGCGTGGCCCGGCCGGGAGAAGACATCAATGAAGATGGAGCCCGCCCCCTGCCGAAACCAGGAAGTGGACAGCGCGCCGGGAGCAGGTAAGTATAAACCTGCGTCTTGAGAAAACCCCTTTAATAAGCGTAGAATTAGCATTAGAATACTTTTTTGTACTTTATTTGGTTTGCAGAGTGCTGTTGCATTGTATTTTTCACTAGCAATTACAGGTGTGGTTCATGCAGGTATTGTCAGTTCTTACACATTTACCCATAGGGTGAAGGACCTGGTTACATGTCCATCTGATTTTGTAGTGTATGTGGTCCTTTGCCCTTGTAAGTTTTACTACATTGGGAAAACCATCCGTCTATTACACAAAAGAATGTATGAACATTTTGTATTCATTGGAAACAAGGAAGGGTAGTGCCCGCCTAATAAACAGTGTATGGGATATGCATAATGGTGACGTCCGATGCCTGCGATTTCTGGGTCTACAAAGGATTTTTCCACCTACTAATGGTTCAGATAGTCACATAGCCCTCCTCCAGTGTGAGGCAAAATGGATTATCAGGACTGGTGCTTTTAAGACCCTGTGGCTTCAATCTGTCCTCATTTTTTTTGAGCAAATACAGTTATACAGTCCTGATCAAAAGTTTAAGACCACTTGAAAAATGGCAAAAAATCATATTTAGCATGGCTGGATCTTAACAAGGTTCCAAGTAGAGCTTCAACATGCAACAAGAAGAAATGGGAGTGAGACAAAACATTTTTTGAACATTCAATTTAAAGGGAACCTGTCACCGGGATTTTGGGTATAGAGCTGAGGACATGGGTTGCTAGATGGCCGCTAGCACATCTGCAATATCCTGTCCCCATAGCTCTGTGTGCTTTTATTGTGTGAAAAAACATATGCAAATTAACATAAGAGTCATATCTCACTTGTGTGACCAGAGAAGAGTCATTTTCAAGCTCTGACTCATCTCAGGGTAATTTGCATATGTATCAAATCGGTTTTTATACACAATAAAAGCACACAGAGCTATGGGGACAGGATATTGCAGATGTGCTAGCGGCCATCTAGCAACCCATGTCCTCAGCTCTATACACAAAATCCCGGTGACAGGTTCCCTTTAATGAAAACGAATAAACTGAAACAACTTACGATGGATTCACAAATCACTGCAAAAGATGCACCAAAATGATACGCAACTGACAATACTAGCTAATTCCTCAGGCCGATGTTAAAAGCTGAGAACTTTGCCAATTTTTTCCAGTCAGGAACATATCGGAGCCCCTCATGCACGACGTCACGGTGTCTCAGCACGCATGGGGTCCTAACACTCAACTGCCCATGGTGTGTGAACAGGGTCTGGACAGGGCTGACTCACAGCCAGACTCTCACATGCCTCCATAGTGGTATCACCAATGCACTGTGAGGTATAAAGCCGTGAGCCGCACCCACAACAGACCATTTTTACCCGTTTAGGCCAGTTTTTGTCCTAATGTGCCACTTTATTTTGCTGGTAACCTTCTTTTGCACCTGGTAGCTTCTGTGTCACATGGTCTGTTGTGGGTGCGGCTTCTGTGTCACCTCCCGATGACCTGAAGGCTGGCGCCAGTGTTTAGGTTATCGGGAGGTTGAGCGAAGTGCCGAAGCATGCGCACTTCGCTCAATGAAGCCGAACGGAGAAGTTCGCACAGCGCATCAGGCACAGGCCTGTGCGCACGCGCGGGATGTTAGAGAAGAAGGAGGGGGGGAGTGAGGGAGAGCCGGAGGAGTAGCAAAGGATTCTGAAGCGGCGCTGATGACAGCAAAGGAGGAGCTGGGCACGAACGGCGGCGGGTGCGGGCGGCATCTGGAAGACATGAGCATCCCCCTGGGCACCTTAGTGAGATGAATGACAGGTTAGATAAAACGTTTTTTACACTAAATGAGCCTACAGATTTAGCTTATAAGACCACATTAGGAATCACAAGAGCTCCATGCACATAACCATATTTTTGAATGTGGGGGTCAAAAACTGGTGACAGAATCCCTTTAACCTCTTAAGGACATAGGGCGTACAGGTACGCCCTTGTGCCCTGGTACTTAAGGACACAGGGCGTACATGTACGCCCTGTGCATTTTCGATCACCGCCGCACGGCGGGCGGTGATCGGAACCCCGTGCCTGCTCAAATCATTGAGCAGGCACTTGGAGCAAATGCGCCGGGGGGTCCGGTGACCCCCCCCATGTATGCGATCGCAGAAAACCGCAGGTCAATTCAGACCTGCGGTTTTCTGCGTTTCCGGGTTATTCGGGTCTCTGAAGTCCCGATAACCCGGAACAGGATGGTGATGGTGGTGTGATTTCACTCCACCAATCACCATCCAGCGATCCTGAGTGGTGATGGTGACATCACCACTCAGGATCGCTTTCTGATTGGTCTGTGGGCGGTCCGGCGGCAGATTCAAAAGAGGCAGGCGCTCCTCTCCTCCTCCTTTTGTGTTCCGGAGCCGGAGGAGAGAGGAGCTGCCTGCACGTGTCTGCTGCACCCGATCTGTGCCCCCCAGGACCCGATCTGTGCCCCCCAGGACCCGATCTGTGCCCCCCAGGACCCCATCAGGTACATAGGGACAGCTAGGGAAAGTTTGGTTTAGGCAGGGAAAAAAAAAGGGAAAGTTAGTTTTTGAACTTTGATTGCATCACCCTAGTTAGGGTGTCTGGGGTCCACAGCACAGCTGTGTGACCCTAGACCCCCCAGGGGTGCTGCCCCTGCCCCCCCCCCCCCACCTTTTTTGGGGTGCATTTTTTTTTTTTTTTCGTGTACGCTGACTGTGGCCGGCACTTAGTGTCCGGCCACTGTTAGCGCATCGCACACCCCACCGCTGATCAACTTCGGACGGTTGATCAGCGGTTTTGAATTTTTTTCCCCACATTTTTTGCCCTTTTTTTAGTTAGTTTATTTTATTTTTTTTCTGTTAGTTTTAGGGTGAGTTCGTGAACACCCGTGCCCCCACACACACGCACACAAAATAAAGAGTTACACACACGCACATATACACGCAGACACACACTCCCCTATGGCCCGCCGGACGTTCTCGGCCGAGGAGGCATACGCCCAGATTGCCTCTGACTCCGAGAGTCCCAGTGAGGATGAGGATGACCCCACATTCCTGTTGTCATCCGCATCCTCCTCATCATCTAGCGATGATGATGAGCCCCCAAGGCGGCGGAGACGCCGCCAGGCGGAGCAAGGGGACCGCCATGTTAGGGACCCTGTGGCCCACACTAGTACGAGCAGCTCTGGGGCTCGTACTGGTTTCCCGGCCCACCAGTTAAATCCACCGGAGCCCCCTGCCGGTGAACTTGTCTGGTGTAGCCCAGAGCGATACGAGCCTGTGATTCCTGATTTTGTAGGCCAATCAGGAATCCAGATTTCCACAGTGGGCTACACTGAATATGACTTTTTTTGTCATTTTTTCAGTGACCCACTGGTAAATCTGATGGTGGAGCAGACGAATCTGTACGCCCAACAGTTCGTCGCTCAACACCCGGGCTCCTTTTTGGCCAGGCCCGGTGGCTGGACGCTGGTCAGTGCAGCCGAAATGACATTTTGGGGCCTCGTGCTGCATATGGGCCTGGTCAAAAAACCCAGTGTCAGGCTGTACTGGAGTGGGGACGTCCTATACCAGGCCCCACTTTACAGTACAGCCATGACACGCTCCCGGTTTGAGGCCATCTGGAAATGTCTGCATTATTCCGATAATGCAGCATGTCCCCCCCGAGGTGATCCTGCCCATGACCGTCTGTACAAGATACGGCCGGTCATCGATCACTTTGGGGCCAAATTCATGGAGGCCTATGTACCTGGAAGAGAGGTCGCGGTTGATGAGTCTCTCATTGCGTTCAAGGGGAGACTCATTTTCCGCCAGTATGTGCCCTCCAAGCGGGCGAGGTATGGCGTGAAGCTATACAAAATTTGTGAGAGTACCTCAGGGTACACTTACAAATTTCGTGTATACGAGGGGCGAGATTCCCGGATTCAACCCCCAGAATGTCCCCCCACTCTGGGTGTTACCGGGAAACTTGTGTGGGACCTTATGTACCCACTGCTGGATAAGGGTTACCACCTTTACGTGGATAACTTTTATACCAGTATCCCCTTGTTCCAGTCCCTTGCCGCCAGATCCACGTCCGCTTGTGGGACCGTGCGGAAAAATCAACGCGGCCTCCCTGCCCACCCCCTCCAGGTACCTATCCCCAGGGGTGAGACCCGTGCCCTTACCACTGGAAACCTGTTGCTGGTCAGGTATAAGGACAAGAGGGATGTCCTTATGCTGTCCACAATTCATGGTAACGGCATCACCCCTGTCCCTGTGCGAGGTACCGCGGCAACGGTCCTCAAGCCCGATTGTATCGTCGCTTACAATCGGTATATGGGAGGAGTTGATCTCTCTGATCAAGTCCTCAAGCCATATAACGCCATGCGCAAAACCCGGGCATGGTACAAAAAAGTTGCGGTCTACTTGGTGCAGGTTGCCATGTACAACTCTTTTGTACTATCCCGAAGCGCTGGCAGCACAGGGACATTCCTCCAGTTCTATGAGGCAGTCCTCAAGGCCCTGATCTTTTCGGACCGGGAAAGAGCAGGCCGGAGTACCTCGGGAACTGTAGGTGCCCGGATCGTCCCTGGCCAACACTTTCCAGGTGTGGTCCCCCATACTGGAAAGAAGGGACGAACCCAAAAAAAGTGCAGAGTGTGTCGCAGGAGGGGGATACGGAAGGACACGACTACTCAGTGCGACACTTGCCCCGATCATCCGGGCCTCTGCATTGACGGTTGCTTCAGGGAGTATCACACTTCCATGGAGTACTAAATTTATATCCCAATTTAGCACTGACATCGGATAAAAAAAAATGGTTCTCAGACTTGAGACACCCAAAAAAACTAAAATAATTTATTAAAAGTAGACATAGGTATTGCCGCGTCGGTAATAATCTCCTCTATAAAAATGCCCCATTACCTAACCCCCCAGATTAACACGGTCCAGAAAAAAAAAAAAAAGGTGCAAAAAAAGTTTTTTTTTGTCACCTTACATAATAAAAAGTTTAATAGCAAGAGATCAAAAAGTCATATAGCCCCCAAATTAGTGCCAATAAAACCGTCATCTCATCCCGCAAAAAATGAGCCCCCACATAAGATAATCAGATAAAAAAAAAAATAGAAAATGACTCTTAGACTTTAGAGATACAAATTTCTTTTTAGGGTATCAAAAAGGATAATATAGTCTAAAACCTAAATAATTGTAAAAAAAAGTTGACTTATTAGGTATCGCCGCGTCCGTAAGAATCTCCTCTATAAAAATACCCCATGACCCAACCCCCCAGATTAACACAGTAAAAAAAAAAAAAAAAAAATAGGTGCAAAAAAATTTTTTTTTTGTCACCTTACATAACAAAAAGTTTAATAGAAAGCGATCAAAAAGTCATATAGCCCCCAAAATAGTGCCAATAAAACCGTCCGCTCATCCCGCAAAAAATGAGCCCCCACATAAGATAATTGGCTAAAAGAAAATAAAAAAAATGACACTTAGACTTTAGAGATACCCAAAAAAAAATGTTGTATCAAAAAAGATAATATAGTCAAAAACCTAAATTATTGTAAAAAAAAAGTAGACTTATTAGATATTGCCGCGTCCGTAAGAATCTCCTCTATAACAATATCCCATGACCTAACTACCCAGATTAACACGGTTAAAAAAAAAAAAAAAAAACGGTGCCAAAACCGCTATTTTTGGCACTTTTCCATTTCAGTCCGTTTTTTCCGGTAACAAAACAAGGGTTAACAACCAAACAAAAGTTAAAATTTATTACCCTGATACTGCAGTTTACAGAAACGCCACATTTGTGGTCGTAAACTGCTGTATCCGTAAAAGGAAGGCCGATTTTGATGGCCTTTTTTATTGACACCATATCCCTTTTGATGCCCCCCTAGAGTAAAAACTCCCTAAAATTTACCCCATCTAAGAAACTACACCCCTCAAGGTATTCAAAAATGATTATACAAACTTTATTAACCCTTTAGGTGTTCCTCAACAGTTAATGGCAAATGGAGATGAAATATCAGAATTTCTATTTTTGGTAACCTTGCCTCACAAAAATGTAATATAGAGCAACCAAAAATTATATTTGCCCTAAAAATACTCCCCCAAAAAATGCCACCTTATCCCGTAGTTTCCAAAATGGGGTCACTTTTAGGGAGTTTCGACTCCAGGGGTGCATCAGGGGGTTTGAAACAGGACACGGTGTAAATAAACCGGTCCATAAAAATCAGCCCTCCAAAAACCAAACGGCGCACCTTTCACTCTACGGCCACATATTGGGTGTTTCTGTAAACGGCAGAGTCAGGGTAATAAAGATACAGTCTTGTTTGGCTGTTAACCCTTGCTTTGTTAGTAGAAAACATGGGTTAAAATGGAAAATAAGGCAAAAAAATGAAATTTTCCAATTTCATCCCCATTTGCCAATAACTCTTGTGCAACACCTAAAGGGTTAACGACGTATGTAAAACCAGTTTTGAATACCTTGAGGGGTGTAGTTTCTTAGATGGGGTCACTTTTAGGGAGTTTCGACTCCAGGGGTGCATCAGGGGGGTTGAAACAGGACACGGTGTAAATAAACCGGTCCATAAAAATCAGCCCTCCAAAAACCACACGGCGCACCTTTCACTCTACGCCCCGCTGTGTGGCCGTACAGTAGTTTGCGGCCACATATTGGGTGTTTCTGTAAACGGCAGAGTCAGGGCAATAAAGATACAGTCTTGTTTGGCTGTTAACCCTTGATTTGTTAGTGGAAAACATGGGTTAAAATGGAAAATAAGGCAAAAAAAGAAATTTTCTAATTTCATCCCCATTTGCCAATAACTCTTGTGCAACACCTAAAGGGTTAACGACGTATGTAAAACCAGTTTTGAATACCTTGAGGGGTGTAGTTTCTTAGATGGGGTCACTTTTAGGGAGTTTCTACTCCAGGGGTGCATCAGGGGGCTTCAAATGGGACATGGTGTAAATAAACCAGTCCATAAAAATCAGCCCTCCAAAAACCATACGGCGCACCTTTCACTCTACGCCCCGCTGTGTGGCCGTACAGTAGTTTGCGGCCACATATTGGGTGTTTCTGTAAACGGCAGAGTCAGGGCAATAAAGATACAGTCTTGTTTGGCTGTTAACCCTTGATTTGTTAGTGGAAAACATGGGTTAAAATGGAAAATAAGGCAAAAAAAGAAATTTTCTAATTTCATCCCCATTTGCCAATAACTCTTGTGCAACACCTAAAGGGTTAACGACGTATGTAAAACCAGTTTTGAATACCTTGAGGGGTGTAGTTTCTTAGATGGGGTCACTTTTAGGGAGTTTCTACTCTAGGGGTGCATCAGGGGGCTTCAAATGGGACATGGTGTAAATAAACCAGTCCATAAAAATCAACCTTACAAAAACCATACGGCGCACCTTTCACTCTACGCCCCGCTGTGTGGCCGTACAGTAGTTTACGGCCACATATTGGGTGTTTCTGTAAACTGCAGAGTCAGGGCAATAAAGATACAGTCTTGTTTGGCTGTTAACCCTTGCTTTGTTAGTGGAAAAAATGGGTAAAAATGAAATATTAGACAGAAAAATGAAATTCTCAAATTTCATCCCCATTTGCCAATAACTCTTGTGCAACACCTAAAGGGTTAACAACATATGTAAAATCACTTTTGAATACCTTGAGGGGTGTAGTTTCTTAGATGGGGTCATTTTTGGGTGGTTTCTATTATGTAAGCCTCGCAAAGCGACTTCAGACCTGAAATGGTCCCTAAAAATTTAGTTTTTGTAAATTTCAGAAAAATTTCAAGATTTGCTCCTAAACTTCTAAGCCTTATAACATCCCCAAAAAATAAAATATCATTCCCAAAATAATTCACACATGAAGTAGACATATGGGGAATGTAAAGTCATCACAATTTTTGGGGGTATTACTATGTATTACAGAAGTAGAGAAACTGAAACTTTGAAATTTGCTAATTTTTCAAAATTTTTGATAAATTTGGTATTTTTTGGTGCAAAAAAAAATATTTTTTTGACTTAATTTTACTAGTGTCATGAAGTACAATATGTGACGAAAAAACAATGTCAGAACGGCCTGGATAAGTCAAAGCGTTTTAAAGTTATCAGCACTTAAAGTGACACTGGTCAGATTTGCAAAAAATGGCCTGGTCCTAAGGTGTAAAAAGGCTGTGTCCTTAAGGGGTTAACATCGGCCTGAGGAATTAGCTAGTATTGTCAGTTGCATATTATTTTGGTGCATTTTTTGCAGTGAATTGTGCATGTATATTTTTTCATCTGCACAATGTATCATTTTGTGTAAGATGTTCTTGTGGTGCATGCGGTCCGCCGGGCATCCTCCATTGTACGCATTTTTTGCTGTAAATTGCTGTTATCTGCGCACCGCATGCGGAGGAATTGCTCCCCCGGTTATAGACATGCTACAGTGTCTGGGTTTGGAGCATTTTCACCCGTTTAGGTCACTTTTTTCTGTAAGTTTTTACACCGGATTCAACATACAATGGTCCTCCATGGAACTAATTAATATTGTATCTTGAGGGACCCCTGTATATGATATCAGATTTTCACTTTTACGTTAATCATGGGATAATGCCTTTTAATAATAAAAATCAATCATACATTTAAGTAGTGGAATCTCCTTCTTCACTTACAATAGTAAACTACATTTTCATAATTTTAGCCATTTATAAAGGAGTATTGCCTCCTTGGGAATTAGTGGCGTAGTGGGGCCAGATGAAGGAGCATCACGCTGTGTCTCGATATGCAACAATCGCAGCCAGTCTCAAAGCCCCACACACCAGATTTATTTTCTTCTAGCAATGTGATAAGAATTCAGTTGAGCTCAGGAAAGGAGAAACCAGAAGCTTAGCACTAGCGTACATTTTTGGTGGGTTGGCTACTAAGCCTTCTCCAGCCTCGTGAAAAAGATTTATCTCTGCTTTTTAGGTGCCCTATGGAAGAAGCAATGACCTTTTAACATGACAGAAGAAACATCTCAAGGACTGGTTATGTTATGGGGGGAAATGTTTTGGATGACTAACTAAATGGGTTTTCCAGGCACCTGATATTGAAGAACTATCCTCAGAATAGGTCATTAATATCAGATCGTTGAGGGTGTGACACACCGCACCACGACAGATTAATTGTTCCCTGCAGCCATTGCGCTGGTACTAGCACTTTGAACAGAGCTGTGCTTCTTGTTCCATCCAAACTGCAGTGGTGATGCTGGGTTACTGCAGCTCAGATCCAATTCACTTCAATGAAGCTGCACAAGGGGGGGGGAAACTCTTAAAGGGGTTATCCTGGAAAAGGAAATGACCTTTCCTCGGGATAGGTTATCATTATCACATGGATGGGGGTCCTAGTCCTGCCACCCCCTGCTGATCAGCTTTTTTACTAAGCCACAGCGTTCACTGGAGTCCTGGTGAGCGTTGTGGCATCCTGGAAGCTTGCCAAGCACAGTGCCATACATCATATAGTGGCAGTAATTGGTATTACAGCTCAGCCCCATTGAGCTGCAGGTAGGCCACATGACTGATGTATGGTCACGTCACTGGCCTAGGAAGAGGCTGTGGCACTCACAGAACACCCTGCCTCTTCTAACAACTGATTGTCAGGGTCCCGGGCATTGGACCCCCGTAGATATGATATTGACGACCCATCCTGAGGATAGGTCATCAATAGCTTTCCAGGATAACCCCTTGAGGAAAAAAAGGTCTGTGCTGGTTTGTACCTTAGTCCTTGCAGTAGACCATAGCATAATGAGAAAGGTATGGATGGCATTGACCAGGCAAGCAAACTTTTATTTGTGGAAAATATACATATCCCAGAAAACTATCTGGAAACTACATATATATACATTTATCTAGGACCATGACAAAATGTCGCCTAGGCAGGTCTAATGTGTATTGGGGAGGCTCCCGACACTCGCGCTACATATGATGTCAGGGGAGAGAAAGATCTACTGCAGGGATCAGCAACCTCTGGCACTCCAGATGTTCTGAAACTATAACTCCCAGAATGCTCCATTCACTTCTATGGGAGATGAGATCAGCAGAGCATGTTTGCATGCTGGGAGTTGTAGTTTTACAGCAGCTGAAGTACCGAAGGTTGCTGATCCCTGATCTACCGTGCCGATCCTTTTATTCTCCTGTGAGATATGCTTCCAGACACCTCTGGCTGGGGGTTATTTCCATAATCTCCGTTTGAAGGAGCTCACGAGCGGACCCGAAGGCCTCCGTCCAGCCCTGATGCAGTCTGAATGGATGCGGATCCGCTCAGACTGCATCAGTCTGGCGGCGTTCAGCCTCCGCTCCGCTCGCCTCCGCACGGACAGGCGGACAGCTGAACGCTGCTTGCAGCGTTCGGGTGTCCGCCTGGCCGTGCGGAGGCGTGCGGATCCGTTCAGACTTACAATGTAAGTCAATGGGAACGGATCCGCTTGAAGATGTCACCATATGGCTCAATCTTCAAGCGGATCCGTCCCCTATTGACTTTACATTGAAAGTCTGAACGGATCCGCGCAGGCTACTTGCGCACTTGCGAAATTTATTAATTATTAAAGTTATTAATGCAGACGGATCCGTACTGAACGGAGCCTCCGTCTGCATTAATATGATCGGATCCGTTCAGAACGGATCCGATCAAGCGCAAGTGTGAAAGTAGCCTTATGTGTGCGGAAGTCGGGAGCGTTCACTTTTGGCCAAATGAGCGTTTGGTGATGGCTATCAAAGGGGTACGGCCTTTACCTGTCAGACCGCACAGATTGGCTTTCAGCACAGTTGTCCTTATTCTCAACAACTGAATCCTTCCTGCAGTGTGGGTTATATCGTCCTCGCCGACGAACCTGGATCCAGAAATGGTGTAGATCATGCAGTATGAATTGAGACTCAATGTGCAATTCATTGCTTGGTCTGCAGCGATACAATATTTCCGCACGTGTGAGAAGTAAGAATCCCTTGTTGCCTGAGATTTCTGGCATCCGTTGGGTTAAGCAGAGTTTGATGCGTATAGACAGGAGCCAGTGTGAAGTGTAGATGAACTCTGGAGTGGTTCTTTTATCCTTGCTATGTTGTGTACAGCTGAGTGTTATCGACGTCCTCTACCCACTATACGGCTATTGAGTCTGGTTTGTTGGCTGATAAATCCATTAGTCGAGATGGAGAGTTGCAGGGTAAATACGCCTGTCCTAATTTCTTCTGACATTTACTTCCCATCAGACTCATGCAACCTGATGTACAACAACTTCACTTCAAAGGTGACTGTTTTAGCTGGATGCAGCAAATCACATGTCAACCAAGAGTACCTCTTGTGGAAGAAAGCCGGAAAGGCTTCAATCTCAACTTGGAGACATTGCTTTTTCACTAGGGAAAGCTTGAAAGATCAACATTTGCAAATAAAAGCTTCTGAAAATTGTAATCTGCCTTTTACTAAATTGTTGTCGACTGTGATATTTTAATAATTCCAAACACTTGACACATCAATAGGCTGAAAAGTTTGGGGAGTAAGTTAGGAAACTTTCGCAATATTTATAGCTTTACCTTCCTGGAAGGCCACCGTGGTGGAGCTGCTGGCAGAACATCCGCGCTTTCAGCACTCGATAACGCAACACGGATTTCAATGTGAACTGAAACAATGGTTTCTTAGTTGCTATTTTGTTATTACCACAATTGTGCCGTAATAATAGCAGTAAATGAGACCGCTATGCCACACGTTCCATATTTACACACAGATACAATGTAAATCCATGCACAAATATTTCGAATGGGGCAAAGCATGGTACATTTCTGAAAACTGCCCCCTGCAGGTCTTCCACCCTGGGTAGGAGGGCTCTGTTGCATTTCAATCTGCTATTGGTATTGCCGGGGCGGCGTCATTCTGGGAAAGCAAGTCCAGCAACCACAACGCTTTCAGCAATTCTATGATTTAAAGGGGTTGTCTCACTTCAGCATTTATCATGTACAGGAAGATAATACTAGGCACTTACTAATGTATTGTGATTGGCCATATTGCCTCCTGTCCATCACATTATACACTGCTTGTATCCATGGTTAAGGCCACCAGAGAGGCCAGTACTTTTTCCTATAGTGTGGAAGCACGACCACCACTGATGAATTGCAGGATGGTCATGACCATGAAAACGAGCAGTGTATAATGTGATGGAAAAAGGAATCCAGCCAGAAAAGGAAGCAATATGGACAAGCACAATACATTAGTAAGTGCCTTGTATTAACTATGTTTACATGATAAATGCCATTTGCTGTGAGACAACCCCTTTAACGTTATTAAATATACTTTGTTTTTCACTCTCCGATTACTTTGAAGATAAATGGAATCAATGAAAACCATTTCTCATGTAATCATCAGTATGACAGCTACAATGTAACGTTCTCGATGACAGTGACATGATTTTATAATTGACATTATATTACACACTGTCTTTGTATTCACATCTGGGACTGATGGGAAACCGTGGTCAGCCTGTCAGGAACACTGCAGTTGTCCATCTCACTAATTCATTTCTGCATTGACGTTGTCAGACTTCTCTTACATGTTCCAGACATAATGACTGGATTTCACAAGGCGGGAATTGTCAGTAGAAGCTGTCTGAAATAATATCACATTTAAATATTTCATTTTATGTGCCAGTAAGTTTCACCTTTTTAAGAAAATTCCATGGGTTTTTGTTGAGCCCAAAAAATGTTACATGTCCAATAGGGAAATTATAAAATGCCTTTCAAACACAGTGTAGTTTGTAGTGATGTTTTAAAGTGGTTTTCAATGATTAATGTAGAAATCTTATATGGTACAAATCAATCTCTTTCTAACAAAGCTAGAACCAGCCCTGTACCTCGCAGGGATCCAGAGATCTCCCCGTTCATTGCTGCATTTGCTCTGCTAGATTTATTTCAGCCTATCAGGTCAGGAGCGTGCCCCTTCTAATTGGATGTGTCTTTTCTGCTGCAGTTGGTGCCAGTTAAAGGATGAATTGAGCATGTGTGTCCACCCAATTGAGGTGGACAGAGAAATTGGAAAAAAAGGATAAACAGCAGGTGGCGCTGTACACATAGATTTTCGAATAACTCATTGGCTCTAGTAACTCTTTATGCAAATACAAAGATTTTAAGATCCAGATGTTGGTTTTAAAACTGTAGAATATTTTTGAGGGGACAGTCCCTTTTAAGACCAATGTCTGGCTTTTTTTTGTTTGGTCCTTGGTGTTTTTTCAAACCTGAAAAAAAAAAAAAAAAATAAATGCTTGTAAAAAACAAACAAAAAAAACACAACATTTCATGGTGTTTTTTTTACAAGCCAATAAAGCCCCCCAAAAACCTATGTGCATCAGCAACCATGTGAAGCATCGTTTTCTCAGGAGACGAAAGACCTCCAGCTCAACTTTGCAGGACTTCGACCTTCCCGATTTTCCAGCTTTAGGCTACATGCACACAACCGTATGTGCTTTGCTGTCTGAAAATTGTGGATCCGCAAAAAAAACAAAAACAGATTTTTTTTTTTTTTTTTTTTTGCGGATCCATTGCAACAATGCCTAAAACGGACAAGAATAGAACATGTTTTTTTTTTTTTTTTTTAATACCTAATCCATATAGACTACAGAGGAGAGAGCCAATGTGACTTTCTGAACACAGGATATGATGTGCAATAAATGCCCAGGATTGAAATGCCCCTTTAAGTTACTAATTCTTTAGTTGTGATATCTTTTCAGTTTGTTAACTAAAGAGTCATTAACCCTGGGTTCACACCTGAGCGTTCTGAAAGGAGCGCTCTGTATGCGCGATTGTACCGGCGTTTGCAATCGCGCATACAGAGGCAAGCGAACGCCCATTGTCGCGCGTTCCCGAAAGTCTATGTACGGGAACGCGCGACAAAACGCCCCAAAGAAGCTCAAGAACTTTTTTGAGTGTAGGGCGTTTTTCAGCGAGTTCAAACGCCATAGGGAAGCATTGGTTTTCATGTGTTGAGCGTTTTACAGCGCGTTTGAACGCGCTGTAAAACGCTCAGGTGTGAACCCAGCGTTACCCCCTGGATATGCTCTAAATGTCTTGTAGGTGGAGGCTGCACTACCCAGCAGGGGGCCGTTATGTCAACAGTTCTCAGTATATTCTAACTTGAAGCGTGCCCATCACTATGGGAACGCCTCTGTTTTAGAATATACTGTTGGATCTGAGTTTTCACGATCTAACGCAAATCAGATGGTATATTCTAATATAGAGGCGTTCCCATGGTGATGGGGATGCTTCAAGTTAAAATATACCATCGGATTGGAGAAAACTCCGATCCAATGGTATATTAATAGGGACTCCTAACTTTACATTGAACGTCAATGGGGGACGGCTCCGTTTACAATTGCACCAATATTGTGTCAATGTAAACAGATCCGTCCCCATTGACTTACATTGTAAGTCAGGACGGATTCGTTTGGCTCCGCACCACCAGGCGGACACCAAGCAGCGTTTTGGTGTCCACCTCCAGGTGCTCTGGAGTGGCACCTGGCAACTACCTTCGGCCCAAGTCTATCCTCACCATCTGAGGCTCTAGTGCATGGATGTCAAACTCATGGCCCTCCAGATGTTGCTAAACTACAACTCCCAGCATTCCCTGATAGCTGCAGTATGCCCAGGCATGATGGGAGTTGTAGTTTTGCAACAGCTGGAGGGGCACGAGTTTGACATCCCTGCTCTAGTGAATACCAGGTGTTGCTTAGTTGCGCCCCTCCGGAGTATTGCCAGTCAGTGGCACAGTGGGTCCACACCCGCTGTTACGTGTAGTGCGCCTGTGTGTAAATCTGTATCCTTGGTCTGTTTTTTTTATTTATTATTAAAGCGCCATTCATTCCAAAGCGCTGTACATATGAAAAGGGGTACAAATACATAATACAGACAATTGCACTAAGCATAAACAAGATGAGTTAGACTGGTACAGAAACCCGTAAGGATTACAATCTACATGGTATGGGAGAAGGACACAGTAGGTGTGGGTGAAGTTGGTTATGGCGGTATAGAGGCAGCAGGGTCACTGGTTGTAGGCTTGTCTGAAGAGGTGGGTTTTCAAGTTTCTTTTGAAGGATTCCACTGTAGGTGAGAGTCTGATATGTTGGAGTAGTGAATTCCAGAGTGTGGGGGATGCACGGGAGAAATCTTGGAGGAGATTGTGGGAAGAGGTGATAAGAGGAGAGGAGAGAAGGAGGTCTTGTGAGGATCAGAGATTGCGTGTGGGGATGTATCGGGAAAGTAGCTCAGAGATGTAGGGAGAGGACAGGTTGTGGACGGCCTTGTATGTATTTGTTAGTATTTTGAACTGAATTCGCTGGGCAATGGGGAGCCAGTGAAGGGATTGGCAGAGGAGTAATGGTGAGAGGTGGATTAGTCGGGCATCAGAGTTGAGGATAGATTGGAGGGGTGCGAGAGAGCTAGATGAAAACCCTGCTTCTTATGTGAAATCATAACTATCATTTGATTGCTCTGATACCTCACCAAAAGTAAAAAACCTGCTGTTTCTTTAGAAGCCCTTATGTTTATGGTAGTGTTAATAGAGTCTCAAGGGTCTATAAAAGCAGGTACCCCACTTTTATAGACACTTGAGACTCTAACACTACTATCAACATAAGGTCATCTAAAGAAACAGCAGGTTTTTAAAATACCTTTTCTTCCTTTTGGTGAGATATCAGAGCAATCAAATTAAAGTTATGATTTTACATAAGAAGCAGGGTTTTCTTTAGCCTCTTGGCTATTAGTTTTCCATTGATAAACTTCCACATGGAGCTCCCAGCAGCAGATAGAAGCCTGCAGGGCACTTCTGGTGTGACATCACCTGGGCACAAGCCTGACACTTCTCTCATTGTCTTTGCTCCGCAGAGGCTCCATTCCCACCATGCTTTCCCTTCATTAGCAGCCGGCAATGGTGCGGAATGGCTGTTGCTGTGTGTTCAGCGTGCAGGAGAAGGGGTGTGTGAGAACATCGGCCAATGGTACGGCAGACTGTTGTCTACTGACAAATCAGCAGCCTCTTCTCTAATAACAAAGCTCTGTACTGTGCAGAGCTTTGTGATTGGATTGCTGTGCTGCCTGTGCCATTCACAGCACTTAGTGCGCTCATGAATGGCAGTGAAATCATTGTGCGTATTTATACGCATTAGACTTTTTCAGGGAGT
This sequence comes from Bufo gargarizans, assembly GCF_014858855.1. NCBI lineage: Eukaryota > Metazoa > Chordata > Amphibia > Anura > Bufonidae > Bufo > Bufo gargarizans. The sequence goes on from NC_058080.1 coordinate 619,514,608, forward strand.
AAAACGTATTGCGACCGGGCGGGGTGTGTGAGTGAAATGAAATCCACTATATGAGAGTGCAGCAGGGGAGGACTGTCAGAGGGTGTCAGTCATATTTCTGTCAGACCCAGAAAGAGAAAAGTTTTTGAGAGATGAAAAGATCATGAATGTAGGACAGTTTGTTACAGACAGAGCGTGCATTCCATAATGCTCCTGCAAGAGGAACCAAAGGAGCAGGTGTCAGAGGGATGGTTATTAGGTTTAAGGGGTTGCAGAAGTTTGTAGGTGGAGATTTGTACTGGGACATGGAGGCGATAGTCGGGATTTGCTGAGGGGGGTCTGGATTTGGAAAGATATCACCAGCAATAAGGAGAAGCAGAGAAAGTGTTAATAGGTGAGAATAAGACAGGTCATGAGGTATGTGCGCGTGTTTGGGAAGGAAGTGTTTTACGTAGCCAAACAGGTTTGTGCAAGTGGTCAGATGAGAAGGTAAGATGGAGGAAGAGATGAATAGTTCTTTGCTGGGGGAATGGATGTGGGGGTATTTCAGGAGGTTTTGGAAAAGTGGGAAGAGTAAGATGAAAAAGTGAAACATTGTTTTGCAGTAACTAGATCTGTAATCACCTGTGGTCCAATTCTGGTATAATTCGGTATGTGAACTTAGAGAGTTGCACTTGAAAGATGTTGCGTCTGGAAGACCTAGGAACTTAGATTTATACAACTCAGTGTTCAATGAGGTGTGACCAAGAGGGGAGGGTGCTACATATGGCCTAATCAAGGGAGGACCAGAAATATGGGTGAACTAGTCAATGTAAACAAATACTCAATAAATCCAGCAGGGAAAGAGACATTAATGGTTTAATATAGACATACCAGGGATGAAAAGGAAAGATGAGGGGTGTGGACAATATCAGACTGTGGAAATGCTGGGTGCAGCAGTTAGCTTAAATGTAGACATACCTGGAGAGGAGAGAATTGGGTGATGGTCGGTAGGCAGTGATGACAAAGTGGATTCCGAATCCATAATATTACATTCTGGTATAATTCGGTATGTGCACTTACAGTTGCACTTGAAAGATGTTGCATTGAAAAGATCAAGTGTTTTACCTGTATACCGGTTCCCTGACGTCCCAGAGGTCTGCCTTGGACCCCTGACACGTGACAGCCGTTCATCTATTATTCCTGCTACAAGTTTATGAATTATTTGCCAACTGTCTTCAATTAAGGCCTGAGTGAGTGTTAACAATTGAGGGCATGTCCTTGCACAGTTTGACACTGACAATGCTGATTAGGCTACTTTCACACTCGCAGTTTGGGCGGATCCGTCATGGATCTGCAAAAAACGGACCCATTACAATAATACCACCGCGTGCATCCATCATGAACAGATCAGTTTGTATTATCTGTAACGTAGCCAAGATCAGTCATGGACTCCATTGAAAGTCAATGAGACGGATCGGTTTTCTATTGTCAGAGAAAACGGATCCATCCCTATTGACTTACATTGTGCCAGGACAGATCCATTTGGCTCAGTTTCGTCAAGAGCTTCCAGAGCGGAAAGGAGGCTGATTGAAGGCAAACTGGTGCATTCTGAGCGGATCCTTTTCCATTCAGAATGCATTAGGCAAAAACGGATCCGTTTTGGACCGCTTGTGAGAGCCCATGACTGATCTCAGAGACGGAAAGCCAAAACGCCAGTGTGAAAGTAGCCTTAGTTAGGGGTGTGTCCCTGCCAGGGCCGGCCTTTGGGGTGTGCGGGCTGTGCGGCCGCACAGGGCGCCATAGCAACAGGGGCGCCGGGCGGCCGACAGCCCGCAATGTAATATGGGCAGGCGAGCCCCCCCCCCCCCCCTCCTGTACTCAGCAGGGGGCGCCCGGCGCCCGTTGCGGTAAAAAAAAAAGTTGCTTATATAAGTTGGGGGCGGCTGGCGGCGCCCCTCATTCTGCGCCGCCTGAGTGGCTTGCCGCTCTAAAGAATCCTGCCTGCGCCTGTTAGTGTAGCGTGGCCGAGCTCTGTTAGGTCCGCGGTACAGGAGCTTTTGTTTCCTGTACCCGGCCGGACTGACAGGAAGTGCTCACTTAGTGTGCACTTCCTGTCAGTCCGGCCGGGTACAGGAAACAAATGCTCCTGTACCGCGGATCGAACAGAGCTCGGCCACGCTACACTAGAGGTACACTAGAGTGACAAGGGGGGAGGAAAGAAAGAGAGAGTGACGAGGGGGGAGGAAAGAAAGAGAGAGAGTGACAAGGGGGGAGGGAAGAGAGAGAGTGACAAGGGGGGAGGGGGGAGGAAATAATGAGAGTGATGGGGGGGGGAGGAGGAAATAATGAGTGATGGGGGGGGGAAATAATGAGAGTGATGGGGGGGGGGAATAATGAGAGTGATGGGGGGGGGGGAAATAATGAGAGTGATGGGGGGGGGGGAAATAATGAGAGTGATGGGGGGGGAATAGTGAGAGTGATGGGGGGGGAATAATGAGAGTGATGGGGGGGGAAATAATGAGAGTGATGGGGGGGAGGGAATAATGAGAGTGATGGGGGGGGAAATAATGAGAGTGATGGGGGGGGATAATGAGAGTGATGGGGGGGGAAATAATGAGAGTGATGGGGGGGGGGAATAGTGAGAGTGATGGGGGGGGAAATAATGAGAGTGATGGGGGGGGAAATAATGAGAGTGATGGGGGGGGGAAATAATGAGAGTGATGGGGGGGGGGAAATAATGAGAGTGATGGGGGGGGGAAATAATGAGAGTGATGGGGGAGGGAAATAATGAGAGTGATGGGGGGGGGAATAGTGAGAGTGATGGGGGGGGAATAATGAGAGTGATGGGGGGGGGGGATAATGAGCGTGACAAGGGAGGGCGGGTGGAATAATGAGTGACAAGGGAGAGGGGGGATAATGAGAGTGACAAGGGAAGGGGGGGGGGGGGGGGGGAGAGAATGACAATGGAGTCCCCAGAGCCAGACTGCAGCCAGAGTCCAGATCATCTTATTGTCCTGGTGGTAAGTAGACAATGCAATATGTTTATTATTTAATTGTTTAGTTATTAATACTACATTGGAAACAAATTTTCTCAGCTGGACACCGGCCGACACTGTGCATGCGCTGGGAGCCTCACCAGCGTTTAGGGTAGGGAAAAAGCACTGGCCCGTACGTAATTTTTCCCTTCCCTAACCGCTGGTGAGGCTCCCGGTGCATGCGCAGTGTCGGCCGGTGTTCAGCTGAAAACATCCATCCGATCACTGCGCATTGGCCCATAGTTTTTCCCTACCCTAACCGCCGGCGAGGCTCCTGGCGCATGCGCACTCTGCTGTGAAATTTCCCTAACCTGTCGTTGTGCGCCTGCGCGGCGCTGCACACCTCCTCACGTCATGTCCGGTGCGACCGGAAGTGACGAGGGTAGGGAAATCTCACGAACTAGGGAAGTATAACATTACACCGGCCTTTGGGGTGTGAGGGCTGGTAACTACTTGGTTGGATAGTCAGCCAGCCTATGCCATGATGCCAGCAACAAGCAGTGTTTTTTTTTTTTTTTGGGGGGGGGGCGCCACAAGGTTAGCTCGCACAGGGCGCCTGAACACCTAAGGCCGGCCCTGGTCCCTGCACCCTCTGGCACTAACTAGTAACACCCAGTTTGAGAATTGTTATTACATGCTAAATGCAAGTACGGTAGCGACTAAAAAAAAACCCAAAAAACTGACAACCCCTATCATCCGGATCTGTGCCCCTGAACAAAAGAAAAACAGACTTACCAGCCCGCGGTCCTGCTGTTGCTCTGTTCTCGACCGCTTCCAATCTCAATCGGACCTTGAAGCCACTGGGTCTCATGACCGCTGTGGCCAGTTGCGTCTACTGAAAAGTGAGTGTGGACAGTCCGTATTGGTCACCTCTCTCGTCATTCCAGGATGATTTATTTTGGGTCAATGGCGTGTAATATCCCTGGCACAATATTAATAGGAAGACATGTGGATATATATCTGACAATGCTGGTTACCAGGCAACAGCACAGAAGTCTGTAACATATAAATAATAAATCAATTGTAAAATTTGACTCTCTTAAATGACAGGTTTTAATGAGAGAAAGTACAGGGAATATTTTTAGAAGCAACAGATGGATTTCAGTTTGGTTACTTTTAAGTTATCGCTGCATTTACTTCTGTCTTTATTACTTTTCTTATAGAGTAATTATGAGCTCGTTTAAACTGATATTAGAGGTTTAGTATAAAATCAAACCATCTTCATTTTCAGAAGGAGTATGTCGTTCATATACAGATCGTTGAAATATTCCCTAATAGATTTCTTGTCACAAATCAGTTATCAAAATGATCTAATTTTCATAGAATCCTCTTAGCGCCATACATACGACTGTATGTATTTTGCGGTCCGCAAAAAATACGCACAATGTCCGTGCAGCTGGCCCCTGATAGAACAGTACTATCCTTGTCCATAATAGGACATGTTCTATTTTTTGGCCAAACAGAAATATGGACTTACGGAATTGGAATGCACACGGAGTAACTTAAGTTTTTTTTGCAGACCCATTGAAATGAATGGTTCCGTATAGGGTCCGCATAAAAACGGAACGGACATGGAAAGAAAATGCGTTTGTGTGCATGAGGCCTTACTTCTGGCAAGCAGTCAGGTTCCAGCTCTTAATGTGATAGCGAGGGCACATGCACACAAACGCATAGAGCAGGTGTAGAAAGGTATGGGGTCATACTGCACACCCCTGATTTCATACAGAGGCTGTTTATGTCAGGAGGAGAATAACTCCATATTACAGCCCTGAATCATAAGGCAGTACACATGAGGGGAGATTTATCAAGACCAAGGTTTGCTAAGCCAGTCTTGATCTCCTGTGCGCTGCAGTGAGCTGCGCCTCCTTATATTAGAAGCATCATACTTACCTGCTGCGCTGTCTGTGACCGGCCGGGCCCTCCTCCTACTGGTAAGTGACAGGTCTGTGCGGCGCATTGCTTAATGATCTGTCACTTACCAGTAGGAGGAGCGCCCGGCCGGTCACAGACAGCGCAGCAGGTAAATATGATGCTTCTAATATTGCTAAGTAACCATGGACACCAGGACTGCAGTAGCGTCCTGGTTGCCATGGTTACCGATCGGAACTCTCCGCTGCCACCAATGATCGGGGGGGGGGGGCGCACACTGGCCACCAATGAAATTAATACAATAGAGGGAGGGGGGGCCACACTGGCCACCAATGAAATTTAAATTTGGGAGGGAGGTCTGCCCCCTGCTGCCTGGCAGCCCCTGATCTCTTACAGGGGGCTATTATAAGCACAATTAACCCCTCAGGTGCTGCACCTGAGGGGTTAATTGTGCGGATCACAGCCCCCTGTAAGAGTTCGGGTGCATCCAGGCAGCAGGGGGCAGTCATGTCCACAGTTCGTAGTATATTCTAACTTGAAGCGTCCACATCTCTATGGGAACGCCTCTGTGTTAGAATATACTGTCGGATCTGAGTTTTCACAAAGTGAAAACTCAGCTCTGAAAAATCTTTTATGCAGACGGATCTTCGGATCCATTTGTATGAAAGTAGCCTACGGACACGGATGAAAATCTTGTGTGCATCCGTGTTTTTTCACTGACCCATTGACTTGAATGGGTCCGTGAACCGTTGTCCGTCAAAAAAATTAAACAGGCCATATTGCTTTGACGGACAGGAAACGCGGATCACGGCCGCTAATGAACAACGGTGCATTTTCCGAGTTGTCAATGGGTCCGCAGAAAATCACGGAAAATGGAACAACGGCCACGGATGCACACAACGGTCGTGTGCATGAGGCCTTAATATGTGTGTGTATCATAATTTGCAACTTTTTCACACCACTTTTGTGGTGTAAAAGGCTTAGTAAATCTCCCCCTGGGTGTCTACAGCTTCTTAGTATGGACCACAGTGACCGGCTCTTTATGCATGGATCTGCCTGGTATTTCCGAAAGCCTATTCAGTTAAAGTAGCAGGAATTTTTCACTTTTTATTTTTTTTGGGTCCGATTATCAGGTAAAGGCCTCATGCACACGACCGTTGTTGTGTCCCGTGTCCGTTGTTCCGTTTTCCGTGATTTTCTGCGGACCCATTGACTTTAAACGTGTCCGTGGAAAACTCGCTAATGCACCGTTTGTCATCCGCGTCCGTGATCCATGTTTCCAGTCTGTGAAAAAAATAAGACCTGTTCTATTTTTTTCACCGACAACGGTCCGTGAAAAAACACGGATGCACACAAGATTGTCGTCCTCGTCTGTTTTTTTCCTATCATTTGCATGGCAAACTAAACTTAGATTTTTTTTTACTTTCCTTCATGTTTGAAGATCCTCCAAAAATAAAGGAAGACACACGGAAACAAAAACGGACACGGATCACGGAACGCCTTTTTGCGGACCGCAAAAAAATACTGTCGTGTGCATGATGCCAAACAGTGCTTTTTTTCAGTCTGTACTCCTTTCCTCCATTGTACCGTGTGACCTGCACTCTGAATCATACAGCGTCTTCATTAACAACCAGGAAGGCAGTCTTTGAGAAATGCCTAGAGAGAGAGACTTCCAGTGCACACGCTGAAGACGCTCTAGGATTCTTGGGCCTCATCCACAGCCGTATGTTTGGTCCGCATCCGATCCACATTGTTTGCCGTTCGGACCCATTGATAAAAAATAAAATAAAAAGATAGACCATGTCCTATACTTGTAATAAAAGGAAGAATGGGCACTCTTATACCTGGACCACACAGTTAGCAAGTTGACAATAATTTTTAATGGGTAGGGATACCAGTGTGTAAAATAGCACAGAAACTACAGTCACTTATTGATATTCACGAAATAAAACTAGAATTGGAATCCTAAAAATATGCAGGCCTATACAATTGAATAAAATATAAAAAATATTCAATATAATAACAGTCCACTGATATAACTGTAACACGATCGATTTCGATCTAGCAGGTAGTGGATTGGATGGATAGATATGCTGGATGACCTGGTTTCCCGGTCAAATAATGGATTTCATCTAGGACAAGGTACAGATGGACTGGCAAGTTGACTGGATTCCGATAGCTACAGCAGTGACTGGTACTAAGTGAATATGGTAAACTTAATCCAAAGTGCACAGGGTTAATGCAAATAGTGATCTAAAATAATACAATAAAGGTACAAATATGTAGTGTTGTAAGTATAACGGTGCTCGAAATAAGAGTATTCAGTCACAGTAGAGGGTACTAAATGTCCCTTATTCTCGGGGAGCTCGGTAATACTAGTAATCCATCTGGCTTGTTGTCTTATTACTAAGGCTCAGTCTCTGTTATAATGTAACAAATGTCCTGATACAATGTAGCAGATCTCCTGGGAGTCGACCTTGTATTTAGGCTTTACAATCCACGCAATTTCTGAGATTAAACCTTGTGTTTCAATGTTATAATCCGCAAGGATTTAGATTTGGCAGGTTTTGGATCCAGTAGCAGCAAAGTAGTATAGCTGCGGTAAGTTTTTTTTTATATTGTATAAAGAGCAATACTTATCACAATTGCAGCAATATTAGAGTATTACTCACGCTTAGTCCCGATGTCCCCTCCGTGGCGTCCCACGTGGTATAGATTCAGGGTAAGCTTACCTCTTGGTGACCGATTGCAGCCTGACCTTGCTGTTGAATGAGAATAGTGTGCAGTAATCTCTGTCTTGCCGCAGGTTCGCAGTGGGTTTCTTTAATTGAGATGGGTGTTCCACATATCTCTAGCAGCGTAAGTAGTTAGTTGCGTCTCACAGGCTCCCTCATATCACCTGTAGGTTGCCGCACTATGTCCGGGAAAACTGCGGCTCCTTTACCTTTTCCTTTAGAAAGCGCTTTCTTAGTACAGCAGATGATACAGCAGAAAACATCAAGCTGTTAGGATTCCAAATTAGCCGGTTTTTGTCAGGTCCAATTCCTCCACGCCAGACTCGTTTCGAAGGTTATCCACCTTCTTCCTCAGTGGCTTAGGTTATCCACTAAGGAAGAAGGTGGATAACCTTTGAAACGCGTCTGGCGTGGAGTCAACTTGCCAGTCCATCTGTACCTTGTCCTAGATGAAATCCATTATTTGACCGGGAAACCAGGTCATCCAGCATATCTATCCATCCAATCCACTACCTGCTAGATCGAAATCGATTGTGTTACAGTTATATCAGTGGACTGTTATTATATTGAATATTTTATTGAATTGTATAGGCCTGCATATTTTTAGGATTCCAATTCTAGTTTTATTTCGTGAATATCAATAAGTGACTGTAATTTCTGTGCTATTTTACACACTGGTATCCCTACCCATTAAAAATTGTCAACTTGCTAACTGTGTGGTCCAGGTATAAGCGTGCCCATTCTTCCTTTTATTACAATTTACCCTTGGTGACTGGGGTGCGACATCAGTCTGGTGCACCTTGCCATCTTGAACCAGAGGCAGAGCCGTCCTATAACCCCTTACATGTCCTATACTTGTCTGCTTTGCGGACAAGGGTAGGACACTTCTGTTGAAGTGAAAAAGAAAATGTCAGCATGCACACAGCCTGGATCCATGTCTTCCAGGTCCGCGATTTGCGGACAGCAAAACACTTTCTGCAGTGTGTGTATGAGGGAGGGTTCAGAGTGAGAGTGCGGGTTGTGGAACAACGTAGGACCAGAGCGCAGACTGATAAATCAGGAATAAAGCCCTCGGAAAGAAAATGAACAGCACTACTAGTTACCTGAAGCACATTACATTGGGACCAAAATATACAGTTTTTTTCCCCTGGGTGCTTCCTTAAACACATTTTTAAAAGTGAATTACACTGTTAGGCCTCATGCACACGACTGTATTTTGTTTCCGTGTCCGTTCCAGGTTTTTTTGCGGATAGGATGCGAACTTATTCATTTCAATGGGTCCGAAAAAAACGTGGACAGCACACCGTGTGCTGTCCGCATCAGTATGTCCGTTCCGTTGCTCCGCAAAAAAATAGTGCATGTTCTATTTTTTTCTAGTTTGCGGACAAGGATAGGCATTATTACAATGGATCCTCAAAAAAAACTGATGCCATACGGAACATCATATTTTTTTTTTTTTTTTTTTTTGCGGACCGCAAAATACATACGGTCGTGTGCATGAGGCCTTAATGGAAATTCTGATCTATTCGAGACTCCAGATTATAGAGAGGAGAGTGTTGGCATATGTTTACAAGTGAGCCTATTTTATAGTGTATATTTTACATTAATTTACAACCCTTTGCTATTATATAACGTTACTTATATTGATCCTGAGGTCACTGAAGGCCTCTATCCTATGTCCGTAGACAATTGCATGTGAACAAATTCTCCCATGATTCTATGCTCAAAAGTTTTGTATGGTACTTGAGCGTCTCTATTGGTTTTGGTTTTATGTCCCGTCATAAGATAGGCAGTGCAAAAGTAGCTGCTCCAGTTGGAAATATATAGAATTTTTATATTTGGGGGTAATATTTTTCCTTACGGAGAGCGCCTTAAATCGACATGAGTACACTTATAGGCCATACATGCTCCTCTGGAATTCTGCGAAGAAAAGATGCAAATAAGCTCTTAAAGGGATTCTGTCACCAGGTTTGGGGCTATAGAGATACGGACATGCACGGCTAGATCACCGCTAGCATGTCCGCAATATATGTGTCCTATAGGTCTGTGTGGTTTTAATTTCTTTAAAAAAGGATTTTATAGATATGTAAATGAGTGTTGAATTTGTCCAAGGGGCTGTACGAACCTTACTTGTGCCCAGCCGTCCCAGCCACGCCCGCCTATGTCTCCTCCTTTCATCAACGATAGATAGCCGTAATCTCGCGCATGCGCAGTGCCGGTATAGTGTTCCTTCCCTGTGCTGGCATCAGCCTCAGGGAAAGAACTGCGCATTGCGAGATTACGGCTATCTATCGTTGATGAAAGGAGGAGACATAGGCGGTGCTGGGCTCCTTCACAGGCGGCCGTGGCTGGGCAAGGCACATTCAACACTCATTTACATATCTATAAAATCCTTTTTTAAAGACATTAAAACCACACAGCCCTATAGGACACATATATTGCGGACATGCTAGCGGCGATCTAGAATCCATTTAACAAGCTCTGCCTCTCATGCCATCAGATGTAGGAGACATGACTAAGATGATAAATAAGTACCCTCCCCAAATCCCTGACCCAGGCCTCTCACCTGGTAAAAGGGAGTTGTCTGTGTTCAGAGCTGAACCCGGACATGCCCCCCATATGAGCATCGGAGCATTTCATACTCTGATCCTCTCCTTTGTTCTGCGCTGAATTGTGCAGGGCAAAGGTTTTTTATGGAGATCTGGCGACGTACCAGGCTCTCCATAGGGTAAGGCTACTTTCACACTAGCGTTTTTTGCAGATCGGTCACAGATCTGCAAAAATGCCTCTGTTACAATAATACAACCGCATGCATCCGTCATGAACGGATCCGGTTGTATTATGTATTATATAGCCATGACGGATCGGTCATGAACACCATTGAAAAATCAATGGGGGACAGATCCGTTTTCTATTGTGACAGAAATACCCTGCTTGCAGCATTATTCTGTCCGTGACCAAATGGAACGGACGGCATTTTGGTGCATTCCGTTTCGTTCAGTTTTGTCCCCATTGACAATAAATGGGAACAAGACTGAAGCGTTTTTATCCGCTATTGAGATCCTATGATGAATCTCAATAGCTGAATTGAAAACGCTAGTGAGAAAGTAGCCTTACCCGAGAAGGAGTATGAAAGATACCGCAGAAAACGCTAGTGTGAAAGTAGCCTAAGCTAGGCAGAGGCTTCTGCCTAGCATTGAGCCCGGGGATGTCACCGGCAGTGATGGATGGAAGCCTCCACCTAGCAGTGTGAAAATATAAAAAACAAGCCCTTGACCTGCACGATCCAGCACATTTATTATCCAAGTCATGTCTCAAGGCCTGAACATTGTCTTATAGCAGGCATGCTCAACCTGCGGCCCTCCAGCTCTCACAATGCCCTGCTGTAGGCTGTTTGGGCACGCTGGGAGTTGTAGTTTTGCAGCAGCTGGAGGGCTGCAGGTTGAGTATGCCTGTCTTATAGGATAGCTGCCTTACACCTGGTGGCATCAGAGGCAAAGCTTGATTTTGATAGAGTTTTTAAAATATAGCAACAAATGAATGGAAGCATGGCTGCAGTAACCAGGCATGGCCACTACACAGAGGGTGGAGCTGTTTATTTGTGGTTCCGCCACAGCAGCTATTAAAAACAGCTGGAGAACACTGTGGAAATGGTGTACAAAAAAACACTCCCTCCTAATTCCCCACTGCTTCCGATTCCCACTGGATCGAAAGTGTGACATGCAGTCTACTTACAGGTGACCACTGCCGGCACCACTGAGGCCACTGATGTGACAGGCAGTGGTCACGTCTATGAGGAGCCACAGCTCTGGAACCGGGCCGTTCTTACAAGGTCACGAGTCTGTGGTGTGTGGGTTTTTTTAATTTTATTTTTTTATACCATTTCTAGGCCCCTGAGAATTTTTGACCAGTCCTGGACAGCCTGCTGACTAGTATAAAGCTTGCATGCATCTGGTGGTTATTAAATCTAATTCTTTATGTATTTCAGCTTAATAATGTACGTGAAGGGTATTTGAAGTCACATTTTAATCCGCTGTATTGAAGCCAATTTAATGCTTCACCTCCTTCTGAAGATTTAAAGAAAGTTTTTTAAGGGGAAAAAAACATTCTATTAAAACCTTTTGATGAAGTATTTTTATACCGTTCGTCAGTTCTTATAAAACTATGTACTATCATTTTGTTTGCAATACTTTAATAACCAAAAAAATAGTTGCAAGTACTGGTATGTAGCTGGTGCCCCCTGAAACCGGTGTGATTGGGTGACCATACCTGTGCAGTCAAGGCTGCAACATACCAGAGGCGGACCATTCCGGGTGGCAGTTTTATTTCGTATTAGCCCGGCTATAAAATCTTTCATACACAAAAAAAAAATGCAAAGTCATAAGCCACCTACAGACAGGCAATTTCTCGTCAGCACAAACATATAGTAAAGCATCTGTCAACCCAACAAAATACATTTGCTGCACAAATACTGCGACTCTCAAGAGTGATGAATGCCCCTGGTTCAACTGTAGAGATTTTCCAACCACTTAGAAAAGACCGGACAGTAGATAAATGAAGAATGATCAAGTGTATCCTTCTCATAATATCATGAGTTATTGCCTACATATGCCATTTTTTGATCGGTAGGGGTCAATCTCCTGGGACCCTCATGGATCCTGAGAAATCCAGAAAAGTACAAGGTAGTGAGGAATGAGATGTGCGGGTCTGTTCACCCCCCCCCCCATTAGTTGTAGTCAGCCATAACCTGGGGTTTATGGTATGATCAGGCAATCAGATGTTCTAAGGCCTCTTTCACACTACCGTATGGCTATTTCAGTGTTTTGCAGTCTGTTTTTCACGGATCCGTTCCATTTTTGTTTCCGTTTCCGTTCCTTTTTTCCGTATGGCATATACAGTATACAGTAATTACATAGAAAAAATTGGGCTGGGCATAACATTTTCAATAGCTGGTTCCGCAAAAACGGAACTGATACGGAAGACATACGCATGCATTTCCGTATGTGTTCAATTTTCTTTGTGGACCCATTGACTTGAATGGAGCCACGGAACGTGATTTGCGGGCAATAATAGGACATGTTCTATCTTTCAACGGAAATACGGACACTGAATGCATACGGAGTACATTCCGTTTTTTTGAGGAACCATTGAAATGAATGGTATCGTATACGGAACGCAAAAAACGGCCCGCAAAACGGAAAAAAAAAAAACGAGTGTGAAAGAAGCCTAAAAGGGGTGGAATGCAGTAGGTCAACTTCTAGTACAAGCCTACAAATGATCAGAATACTACTTGTAATATATTGGCAGGTAAACTGGTTTTCCATGTATTTAAGGTCTCGTGCACACAACCGTTTTTTTTATTTTTTTTTCGTTTACAGGTGTTTTTTTGCGGTCCGTATACGGTACCATTCATTTCAATGGGTCTGCAAAAAAAAAAAATGGAATGTACTCCGTATGCATTCCGTTTCCATATTTCCGTTCCGTTAAAAGTTAGAACATGTCCTATTATTGCCTGCAAATCATGGTCCGTAGCTCCATTCAAGTCAATGGGTCTGCAAAAAAAAAGGAACACATATGAAAATACATCCGTATGTTCCGTTTTTGTGGATCCATCTATTGAAAATTTTATGCCCAGCCTAAATTTTTTCTATGTAATTACTGTATACGCCATACGGAAAAATGAAACAAACAAAAAAACTGAACGGATCTGTGAAAAACGGACCGCAAAACACTGAAAAAGCCATAGTTGTGTACAATGGGCCTAAGGCTGGGTTCACACCTGAGCGTTTTACAGCGCGTTCCTACGCGCTGTAAAACGCTCAACAAGGAGAAACCAATGATTCCCTATGGGAATGGTTCACACTTGGGCGTTTTACAGCGCGTACGATCGCGCTGTAAAACGCCCGACGCTCCAAAAAGTACATGAGCGACTTTTGGGGCGTTTGTGGCCATAGGACACTGTAGTGAATCACACAAACGCGCGTTTACTATTACAAAAACGCGCATAAAAATGCGCGTCAAAAACGCGCGTAAAACGCGCGTTTGCGCAACGCTCAAGTGTGAACCCAGCCTTATACTGATGACCAATCCTCAGGAAAGGTCATCAGTTTCTAATCAGTGGGGGGGGGGGGGGGGGGGGTGGGTCCAACACCCAGCACCCTCACAGCTTACCGAGCTCAGCGATGTCCATTGTACAGCAGCTGTGTTTGGTAATGCCGCTCAGCCCCATTCACTTGAATGGGACTGAGCTGGGCCTAGGCCATGTTGCTGATGAATGTGCCGTCACTAGTTTAGAAAGAGGCCAGGGGTGCACTGGAACACCACGGCCTCCACAAACAGCTGATCGGCCGGGGTGCCAGGAGTCAAACGCCCACCGATCAGATACTGATGACCTGTCCTGACAGGCATCGTAAAGATCTATCGTGATATCAATTTGGGTCAGTGGGCCCGCTGTTTGGTCAGGTCTTTTGGCCATAATAAAAAAATAAAAAAAATCATCATGTGGAACTAGTCATATATGGTATAATTGCAAAATATAGCATTTTCAACGCGGACTTGTACCAACCATGTATAGTGTATTCAAACTAATCTTCGGCAAGAAAATGAGCAGCTACTGTATAATAAAAATAAGACATTTTGGAAGTGCTGTTGGATATTGCCACGGTTATGGTCGTGACTCCTTGGGAGCCGCATACAGTTGCCCGCGGTTGTGGTTGTTGTTTCAACCGCAGCTGAGGCATATTGTAGTTGGCCTCAGTGCGGTTGCCGCGGACAACAGCTATGTGTGCGGTTCCCGGGGAGTTGTGTGCGTGTGTGGATGCACTTTGTTTGTATGTCTGGTGTGCACTTGTTGTTTGGTGCGCACGGACATCGTCCTTTCACTGTGGCTGCCCGTGGCAACGTTTGGTATTATGTACATGTGGTGGCAGTGTCTCGGTCTTCGGGCTGTCTCCCAGGACGGCTGCCACCCATGTCGTTGCCAGCGGCAACAGCCACAGGGTGATCAGGTTGGTCACTTCCCCTGTATGTGTATTTTCCCTTCTGTGTGCTGGAAGGGTTAACTTCCTTCCCAGTGTGTGTGTTGTGTCACTGGGTGTGGTTGACCGGTGGGTGTGGCCACTTTGCCCTATAAAGCCTGTGTCTGGAGCACAGCTCAGTAGGTTGCTTTCAGTCATGCTTGGCTGAGGCAGCCTCCTGTGGATTCCATCCTTCTTGTAAGGGCCACCCTTCCGGTCATAAGTTTATTTCCTTTGATGTGTTGTTGATGTCCCATCTTTCCTTGTGTTTTAGTGCAGCTATGAATCTGGGTCCCTGTGTGTGGATGCGTGGTGATCTTCAGCATGCCAGCACAGGGATCCAGTCAGCTAGGCTGAGACAGGTAGGTGTGGAACTGTGTGGGTTCACCTGTCTTATCCATAGACCTGTTTATGTTCCCTTTCTTCATGCTGCTTGGCCAGTGAGACTCCTGCTCCTCCGTGTCTAGGAGGAGTGGGTTGTCTTACTCTGTCTCTAGTTCAGGGCCGACTTGAGGGCTTGTAGGGACTATAAGGTTCCAGCGTATGAGCCCTCCTACCATCAAGGTCGGCTCATGCAGACAGGGTCAGCGTTAGGGACGCATTAGGAGGTGACCAGCTCCCTAATTCTGTGGTCCTGGCCTAGTAGTGACCGGACATCTTACATCATCGCACGGCTGAGGATTTCCCCCATCCTCAGCCGTGACATATTTGGTTGACTTTGCCATCAGAGGCCAACATGCAAGACTAATTCAACTGCAACTTGCCTGTGGCCTTTATGAGATTTGGCTGCTTTAAAAAAAAAAAAAAAAGTTTTTTTATTTTTGCAGATTTTCTGTAGCGCAAGCCCCGACCTTATACAATAACTGGGGTAAACTTTTACATTTCCCCCCCCCCCCCCCCTCAATAGATGATTTAATGGGAAATAAATTAAGACTCTGAAGAGTGATTTCTACTGTCCAGTTATCCCCCTCGGTGGTGGTTCATATATGTGTAAAGGTGCATTCACATGACCGTAAGCGTTTTGTGGTCCGCAAAACACAGATACCGGCCGTGTGCGTTCCGCATTTTGAGGACTGCACATGGCCGGCACTATATAGAGAATGCCTATTCTTTTCCAGAACCAATAGAACATGCTCTATGTTTTTTGTGGGGCAGCGAAATGGAACAACAGTGTGCTGTCCGCATCTTTTGAAATGAATGACATGGAAAGAAAATATGTTCGTGTGCACGAGGCCTTAGGGTGCATTCACACGACCGTATAAATGGATCCACATCTGTTCAGCAATTTTGCCAAACCGGTGCGGACCGCAAAATACATACGATCGTCTAAAGATGTATGATTTGCTGACGTGTCCATAGAGTAGACAGAAAGCGGTGTCCTTTTGTTGTGGTGATGTTGGGCGTTTTGGTCTCTGCTGGCTGATTTCTAAGTATTGATTAACCATTAAGTGTTTCCAAATGATCTGATGGCGAAATGTCAAAATGCCATCTTTTTATTCACCGTCATCATTTTAATTAGCAGATTGGGAGTCTGTAGAAAAGATTGATGGGTTGTAAGGGGCTTTCTGCCTTATGCTATAGACTAGTGGCTACTCCGTGATTAAGTGTGTATGCGAATAGAATGGTCTGTGTGTGACCGCAGCAGGCCCTGCTGGAACCTCAGCGGCAAGACATTGAAAAGCCGAGTCGGAATTTTTTTATTTCATACAGACCCCTGTTTTCTGGCACTTAAAAAAAAAAAAAATCTTGGACAACCCCTTTAAGGCCTTGTCCATATATACTTTTATTATGTTTTTAATATATATGTAAGACATTCACGTGAATATACTACAGTGTTCAAATAGTTAATACAAAAATTGTAAATCACATCATGGATCATTCGGTTCATGACCATCTCTTTTTAACAAAACTAGAACCAGTCCTGTACCTCACATGAATCCAGAGATCTCCTCGTTAATTGTTCCAATAGCTCTGCTAGATTTACGCTAGGTCTACACGACGACATTTGTCGTGCTACAAAAAATCCATCTTTAATGGATTTTCTGCGACTGTCGCGTCGCAGTCGCAGCATGTCGCATGTTGCAGTGCGACACCATAGACTGCCATTATAAAAATTGTCGCGTGACATTGGTGCAACAAAATGTCGCGCGACAAATGTCGTCGTGTAGACCTAGCCTTAGATCGAGCTGGCCGCGTGTCCTTTCTGCTGCAATTCTCTCCCTATCGGAGCCATGGGGTGTGTCCTTTCTGCTGTAGCTCTTTCTCTATCGCAGCTCAGGAGTCAGCTGAAGGAGGTGGACAGAGACATAAGAAAGAGAACAAACAGCAGGTGGCACTATACATATACATTTTATTAACTACATTTTTCATTATATGCAATTACAAAAGTATTCACACCCAGGCGCTGGTTTGGAAACTATTTTTCATGGAACAACCACTTATTATGGGTTATTATACACGAGTTCTACCCTTTATTAAAAAATTAATTAAAGAAATGATGGCAAGCACTGTGCTGTGTTTTTTCATAACTCCATGAACGAAAACTTGTTCTTTGTTGGAGTTCCCAGGGCTGTAGAGTCATGAAGTTGGTTCCCAAGCACCCAAAACTCTGATTCTATTACTCCTAATCTGCACCCCCACTAGTTAGTGCTATTTCTGATACATATGAGCCTTCTATGGATAGGAAATAACATACATTTATGACTAAAATTTGTAAACTTTCCTAATTTCCTATTAAAGTAAATATTCAACAAGCTATGCATTTGCTAAATGAATTATACAATATCCATGTGATATTTTTATTTTTAAGGGTACTTTCACACTAGCGGTTTTCTTTTCCAGCACTGAGTTACATCACAGGGGTCTATACCAGAAAGAACTGATCAGGCATATCCCCATGCATTCTGAATGGAGAGAAATCCTTTCAGGATGTCTTCAGTTCAGTCTTTTTGACTGATCAGGCAAAAGAGAAAACCGTAGCATGCTACAGTTTTATCTCCGGCGAAAAAAACTGAAGACTTGCCTGAATGCCGGATTTGGCATTATTCCCAATAGGAATGTATTAGTGTTGGATCCGGCATTCAAAATGCTGGATTTGTCCTTCCGGGCTGCATATGCGCAGACCGGTGAAAAAAAATACAAGACGGATCCGTCTCACAAATGCTTTCAGTCACATAAAAAAAAAAACGGCGGATCCGGCAGGCAGCTGGAGTTTGGAATCAGCACTTTTCTGTCGACTGACTCAACCTGACTCAGACTCTGACTCCTATGTCAAAGCCTTGGTAGTCCCTGTACTTTGCTAATTTGTGTCTGTCATGAAAAAAAAAAAACTGTCCTGACAATTTTCTTTAAGAGCATCTGTCAGCAGATGTGTCCCTATGACACTGGCTGACCTGTTACACTGGCCCCCTGAATACGCCAACACCCCATGCTCAAAAAATGATGTATGTCGTTTTGGGGTGGGCACTATGCATTGTCATTGTAGTGTAGGAATTTCCAAATTGACAAATCGATTCTGGGTCATAGTCTGACTGTAAATTGGAGTGACCGGGACGGAGGGTGGTTTAGGGATCTGGAACAGCTGCAAATGAAAATAATAATCTGTGCAGCTATTCCAGATGTTCTTCTTTGGCCTCATGCACACGACAGTATTTTTTTTGCGGTCCGCAAAAAGGGGTTCCATTGTTCCGTTTCCGTGTGTCTTCCTTTATTTTTGGAGGATCTCCAGAGATGAAGGAAAGTTTAAAAAAAGTCTTAGTTAAGTTTGCTATGCAAATGATAGGACTGGAACCACGGACGCGGATAACAAACGGTGCATTAGCCGAGTTTTAAACGGACCCATTAAAAGTCAATGGGTCCGCAGAAAATCACGAAAAATGGAACAACGGACACGGAATGAAACAACGGTTGTGTGCATGAGGCCTTTTCAGCAGGAAAGGGTTAAATCACAGTGGTGTGCACCACAAGTCCAGCAAGCAGCACAGAACCTCTCTGCATACAGTCACCCGCTAGAATGGCTGCATGCAGGGAAGTTCTGCCTCTGCCTGTGCAGCTATAGCACTGCCATTGGCTGGAGCATTGTTCCAGCCAATGGCAGCGCTGGCAGGGGACCCAAAACACTGGTGTCCCCGGCCTCACCTCGGAGGTGATCGGTGCTGACTTGTTCTGCATATGCCCCCTCGTCCCCGATGCCTCTGACAGCTTCCTGCGCTGCCATGTGCTGTTCTCATTGATTGGCCAATTGCAGAGCCTGGAGCTGCAGGGGGGCGGTGCAGCACCATACTGCCCTTACCGGAATGGCTCCCTTGCGGTAAGAGCAAGCATGGTGCCGCGACTTCCCTTTGATCGTTCCCCAGAGCCCCGCGGACCTTGTGCCGTACAGGGGTTAAGGGGTTAAACAATGCAAAATAACTTCACCTGGTCATTTCTCTTCCCCACCCTATGCCTCCCCCTCCCTCATTGGAGATGTGACTTGAGATTTTCTCCATTTATTTATTTTTTTCCTTTTAGGTAATGCTGGAGGTGTACATTAGTTCATTTCGGGTTTCATGTGTAATGCCTACCGTATATTGTCATGGACGTGCATCGCAATGTAAGGGTTGATGATGTTTTGTATGCTGCACAACCACTACCATATCCCTTCCCATTTGTTACCAACTCAATGGAATAAAAAGCTTGGCTATATGCTAACCATTTTGTATGATAGGCTTTTATTCTGCTGCCAATTTATCTGCTAAAAAGACATACGTTAGTGCAATCTATACTCTCTTTCAATGTCGGTATTACCGGCGTTAACCAATGTTTTAGTATACCGTACATCTTTTAATGGAATATGTGGGGTTATGTGTAGGAGTAATTCTTCAGGCTTTTTGACTAGGTTTATCCTAAGCTTCTTGTTTAACTCTTGTATCCCGTTTTCCCATACCGTAGGTCTGTTATTTGAGGACATTCCCATATACAATGGTATAAATCCACCAAGGCCCGATTTATTAAAACCAACCATTAACAGCCTTACTGAACCATTTAAGAGTCTAGTCATAAACTCAGACAACAGTAACCATAAATATATCAGAGTCCATCCCATCACGGGATGACTATCCTTACATCACCCTTCACCAGGCCGTGGCCAACCCGAACCCTCAAAAAGGGGGGTGGGCGGGACGGGGCCCGAAGAAGCCAGCTCCACAGGCAGGTGCAGATCAAAGGCAAGCCCAGCCTGTGGAGCTCGGACACTTATAGCCCGAAACCTCCCACATCCACCAATCATTTACTGTTACCAGGGCTCAGGTAACCTTACCCGAGACCCTGGGACATCATAGGCCACCTGCCCGGCCAATTGAGGGCAAATAACCGGGCAGAATTAAACTTCTGCCCAGTGATCCCTCAGAGAGCGGGAAACCTTTTTCCCTCCAAAACCCAGCACCTAAAATAACCATCTTGTCTCTGGGCAGAAATTATCTTAACCCCTGGGACAAGACAGTCATCAGGCAGGCAATGCCAGTATGGCCATGCGTACCCCTCCATAACGTATGGGGTTCTTCCATTTCGGACATACTGTTTGTCTTTTCTTGTCCAGAGTGATTTTGTAAATTTTTACATTAAATCCATATATTGCTTTGTTTATGAGTTTTTAAAGTAGGTTTCTCTCCTAATTTTGAAAGTCAATGGGGGACAGATCCGTTTTCTATTGTGCTATAGTGTGTCAGTGAAAACAGATCTGTCCCCATTGACTTCCATTGTGTGTCAGGATGGAGCCGTTTACCTCCGCATAGTGAGGCGTAGGGTTAAGCGATATAGCGCGATATTAAAACACGGCGATATCACTGTTTCTGAAAAAACGCGATATTTAATGACATCATAGGAGTGGTCGCATGTGTGCTGACCTACTTCTAAAATGTCCGATTCCACCTGCTTATGTTCCCCGGGCACTGGCCTCTGCCTCCTGCATTACTACTAGCACGCTGAAAGCTGAACCTGGCTGCAGGGACGAGCAGTTTTTTTTTCCTTCACTTTATATAAACCTGTGATGGCAACTTTACCAAGACTTTGTATTAAAGGACCTTTCATGGGTCCAAAGAATATGAACTTAGTAGCAGGCTCTATAGAGCGGCACCCAGGGATCTAAGTGCACTTGCTATTATTCCTGTGCGCCGCTCCGTTCGTCCGCTGTGGCCCCCGGTAATTTCTCAGCATTCGGTGCAAGTAGGAGACGCCAGTTTCGCTCCTTCTCCCTGACAGCAGCGCTGTCCAATCGCAGCGCAGAGCTCTGAGCTGTGATTGGACAGCGCTGCTGTCAGGGAGAAGGAGAGACACCTACTTGCACCGAATGCTGAGAAATTACCGGGGGCCACAGCGAACGAACGGAGCCCCACCCAGGAATAATAAGTGCACTTAGATCCCTGGGCGCCGCTCAATTTTTTATGCATCACCAACGCATGTGTCTTCACTCCAGTGTCCACCTGTAATGTGATGCGCATATAAATAAAGAGGTCACTGTGTACATACATGACGTGTATATCTGTATATATCGTGTGTACTGACCTCCGGTAGACTGATGGTTTACATTGAAGGCATTTTCTGTGTTTTCATCTGCGTCGCCCTTTGTGACCAACAGCCCACTACTGACTGCTAACATAACCCCTGGCTATGTCACTACTCCTTCAGGTAATGACTGCAGTCACTGTCCATGGGGGTGATTTATAGGGGTAGGAGAACTCCATATTTGAAGTCAGCTTCCTCATGTACTGCTATTTTGGGGGTGGAGAGTGACATCACCACAGAATGACCCCCCCAATACCAGTTGTCACTTCTAGCCCATGTGGAGCCCTGTCCTCCTCTTTAAAATCTCCCAAAGAAGCCTTCCTCCACAAATTATCCTAATAGGATTTTACCCCAGTTAGATGGATTGTAAGAGGCTTCCATACACACTATCACTCACCGCCCCATACAGTATAACGTCTCCTTGTGGCTGCCCCAGTGCCCCATACAGTATAATGTCTTCTTGTGGCCCACTGCCCCATACAGTGCAACGTCTCCTTGTGGCTGCCCCATACAGTGCAACGTCTCCTTTTGGCCCCAAGTGGGTTTTTTCTGCTAAATGGGTATTCATCATATATCGTTATCGCGATAAATTTCTTAATATCGTTATCGTGGGAATATTTTTGGTAAAGCGTTTTGGTGTCCGCCTCCGAGGTGGAATGGAGGGAAACCGATGCATTCTGAGCAGATCCTTATCCATTCAGAATGCATTAGGGCAAAACTGATCCGTTTTGGACCGCTTGTGAGAGCCCATGACGGATCTCACAAACGGAAACCAAAACGCCAGTGTGTAAGTAGCCTAAGTAATGTCTTGTGTCCAGTTTGTATAGGGCACATCATTCTGGGAAAGTGTAATATTGACTTTTTTGTTTATCCCATAGATCATTTGCGGTTATAACACCACTGAGTTGTCACTTTAAAAACTGTTTATTTAAAGACCCTGCCTGGAATTCTGGGTGTTTCCGTGGGGTGAGGTACTTAGCTGTGAGAAAGGATAACCGATATTTTCTTGCAGCTTTCCAAGCTGCCATTGTATCTTTGAGTAGTACACTCAGTTCTATAGGGAACGCTGAGTATTTGGTGTGTAGTAGTGCGTTAGGGTCCATGGTCGTGATAATTGTGTTTCTAAGTCAACATTGGAGAACTGAGAGGTTCCCTTTATCCAATCAAAGCTGTGTCTCAATAAGCTTGCTATATTATATAATCTTATGTCAGGGAATCCTATTCCTCCCTCCCCCCCTGGTCAGCATTAATGCATTCTTAACGTCCGTTTCAGTGGGGGGGGGGGGGGGAGGAATAAAAGGGCACCCCTGTCTCGTACCATTTTGCTATATAAATCTAGAAGATAAATGTCCAGGGGTGTACACTTGTGCCATAGGTGTATCATACAACTGTCACGGACGGTGTACAGGAAACAAGACAATGCAACATGCATGTATGACTCACTGGACCCCTGCACAAAACCTGGCACTTTCCCTGGCTGCTCAGCCTATGCAAAGATCCCAAAGGTGGATGGTTGCATATCCACGTACCTCGACTATATAACCCCTGAACACCCTACAATAGTGAGGGGACACTACCACCGGCTCCCTACACCAGACACGGAGGGAGTCAGGGTCACCTGGGATCCAGAAAACACAAAATAACAGATAAATGTACAGCACTTAACTTTGTAGCAGACTGGGAAACAGGATCAGCATGCACACACACTCCAGGAAGTAGTATAAGCTGCCCAGTAATGCATTATGGGGCGGAATTTAAAGGGATGCAATCAGTCCAACTACATGATAGCTGAGAGAGGCTAACGAGATGAGGAACTGAACACCACAACAAGGAAAACTCAAGGAGGAGGTTCTGAAAGGCTTCTGTCAGAGCTTCTCAGCTGTCTGGTTGTGACAACAACGCTTTTAGATATAAGCGAAATGGACCCACTAATCCTATTGAATCTAGTACTCTATTTAGCCAATTCCAGGCCACGTTATCGAATGCTTTTTCCACGTCGATAGTCAGTATCGCCGGAGTCTGACCTATTCTCTGTCTCATTTTTATATCATCCAATACCACCAGTACCTTTCTAATATTTTTGTTACCGCAGCCTTTTTTGTGTAAAACCTGCCTGTTCTGGTAATAGTCCCGGCATCACCGCGCCAGCCTATTCGCAAGTATTTGACACTTTTTTTTTATTTTATGTCCACGTTTATAAGAGAAATTTGCCTGTAAGATGCTGCCATCAGGGGGTCTTTCCAAGGTTTTGGAAGCACTTTGATATACGCAGTATGCACCAGATCTGATAACTTGTGTCCCGATATGTATTCATTATACATGGATGTTAGTAAAAGGTGAGATGGTGTCTTAGTATTTTATAATATTCCCTGTATAGCCATCAGGGCCTGGGGCTTTCCCCGATGCCCGTCCTCCCACCACTTCCAGTACTACTTCTAGTGCGATTTGTGTGTTTAATGTTGATAGGTCTTCTGAGTTAAGTTTGGGTAGAGGATTCTGTTGAAGCCAAGCGTTCACTTCCTCTGGATGATCTACTTGACCAGAGTAGTAATCCTTTAGGATTTCATTTATTTTGAAGGGTGGTATGTGTGTATTTCCCTTTTTGTCTTTTAGGGCAGGCTGAGGCTTTAGGTGTAATGGCAATGCCCCCTTAGCGCCTAGAGGCGTATATATTAAAACTTCATATACTACTTTTCAATAGATGTAGAAGAAATGTATGCAGATAAAGCCAATATTTGCCTAATATTTTAGCCGTACCCCATGTGTCAAATCTGATTGGAATATTTCATAATGTAAATTTACAAACGTAATTTGAAGTTGATGGCAAGAACTTTGAGAAAATACCCAGAATTTAAGCCAGGTATATTCCAGCTTCTCCTGTAATTTAAGACCACAAGCTCTCGTGTTGACATCATAAAAGCTAATACTCAGGACAGTGTTCTATAAAGGCTGGTAATTGCGTATGTTGTTACTGTGTCACAGGAGAGTGATAGCGAGACTGGGCACGTCTACGGCTTTCTAAATTACAGCTTAATGTGATCCTTCCATTACAGCTTTACTAATGCTGGATGCTGACTGTTTTATTGATCATTTATATCATTATCCTATTATCTTTGCAGTCTTCACTCAGTATAATCTAGATGTGACAGTACAGTAATAACACACATCGTACCTTCCTTCTGGATGTTGTCATTTTCTTTTACATGGACCCTGAAAGGTCAAACTACCATTAAGGTCTCATGCATACGAATGCATTTTTTTCCCCATGTCTGTTCCATTTTTTTTTGTGACCCATAGGTAGAACCATTCACTTCAATGGAGCCTCAAAAAAGGGAAATAACTCCATGTGCATGGAGGCAGATGACACCAATTTAACCCAAAGCTTAACTCTAAATAAATAAAACTCACATACAACAACTTTATGGAATAAAATGGCCGCAGTGCTTTATTATGGGTAACCATAACATAGTATTAAATAGATCAAATAATTCAACCCATTAAACCATATCAATAAATAGACTAATCTTAAACCATCCATATGAACCAAGATCCACTCAGCATTAGCTGAGCGATACAGCCCCACTAATAAAGCAATGT
Source organism: Bufo gargarizans (assembly GCF_014858855.1). Classification (NCBI taxonomy): domain Eukaryota; kingdom Metazoa; phylum Chordata; class Amphibia; order Anura; family Bufonidae; genus Bufo; species Bufo gargarizans. The sequence goes on from NC_058080.1 coordinate 619,539,361, forward strand.
GACAAAAGACGCATTAAAATTACGGGAGGGAGGGCGCGGGTGAAATCTTCAACTGGCCCTGAAGCAGCGGTGAACCTGTCAATATAAAGGGGAGAAGCTTCCCGCCGTGGGAGCATGAACAAATCAGAAACCTGGAATTCTCCCCCAGCAACGGATAGCAACCAATCAGATGCTCAGTTTGACCCGTTGTATTTCTTCTACTGCTGGCCACAAGACCCAGCACAAACCGGATCTCCAAATCACCTTAGGTAATACCTGTAACATAAAGGCCTGGAAGACAAACCAACAAAAAGGGGGGAGAAGGAGAGAGAACAAATACATTCACATACATTAAGGTGTCATTGCCCCCATGTGTCCCCAAGCTAGGCACTCTGGGGGGCCTGAACGTTGAGGCAGATGACACCAATTACACCCAAAGCTTAACTCTATAAATAAAACTCACATACAACGACTATGGAATAAAATGGCCGCAGTGCTTTATTATGGGTAACCATAACATAGTATTAATTAAATCTAATGAATTAAATAATTCAAACCATTAAACCATATCAATAGACCAATCTTAAACCATCCATATGAACCAAGATCCACTCAGCATTAGATGAGCTATACAGCCCCACAAGCCATGCCTACTAAGGTGTGGCCCCCAAAGCACCACAGCCATTTTTCCACCACGTTCTGTAATCCTAAATTAAAAAGGTCTAAACCCACTTCAGAGAGATGCACCTTGTCTGATCTGTAGAGCCCAACAAGAAAGCCCTCCAAATCAACTATACCCACCTAATAAAGGGAGATATTTTTTCCATTGTTCTATTAATTAGTCTGCAAATTTTCTCCAAAAACATAAAATCTTTCCCAGCCCACAACAGGATAAAAGCAGAGGTACTATTTCTGGGGAAAAAAACTGTAGTATGAGGCAACATACACTGAAGGAGGGCTAAATCTTTTTTCATGACCCATAGCAATTCACAGGTTTTCATGTTTCCCAGATCATTACCGCCCAGATGAATGACCAAAAGATTAGGTGCTGGCCATTTACTCAATAATTTCCTAATTTCAATTACTAAACCTTTCCAATTTAACCCTCTAATTCCCCACCAAAAGATATGGAGATTGTTAGCATTAAAAGATAGGTTCTCAGAATAACTTCTCTTCACAACTCGCTTCTGAGCCCAGAAAATAAAGGAGTGGGCCATAATCCAAACAATACAATGGCTACCTGAAAAATAAAATTTAATTTAGCCTCACAACATTAAATCTGGCCTAATATATAAATTAACCCTACGAGTCCCATTACCCTAGCCTCCTGATAACTGAATCATCCAACCCATATCTTGCCACCTCAGTGGGAGCTCCAATTCTAAAAGAATGAGACGATATCTCAAAGAGAACTAAGACCCAACAATCCCAAACATTTCTTCAACACCGCATTAAATCTTGGTAAGAGGAGAAAAATCTCTATGAACTAAAAAGGGGGCCACTATGAACAGAACGAGTTTCCAACCAATGTTTAACTGTAACTGGACTTAAATCTGAACCTGGCCAAGCCTTCAGCTTAATGAACCTACCTATCCCATACTGATCTGTCTTAGATCTTCTCAGAAAAATTTCAACCACTTTATCGCTCAGAGAAACATCAGCAAGATCAAGCCCAGAACAACCCGACTGGACTCCACCAAGTCTGATCCTTAAAGCAGCAAAGAACGCCAAAACAAATGCTGTCTTAAAAAGTAGCACTTCAAACTGATCAAAACAAAAACTTTAGGCAGATTACATAAATCAAATAATGTATTAGAAAATCGGCCTTCTATTATCTACATTTGACAGGCCTCTCCTGTAACCCTTCAACATTTGTTTAACTTGAAAATGAGAGGGAAGAGGCAGTTTGCCATATAGCTTTTAAAAAAAAAAAAAAAATGACATGTCTGCCACTGTCGTAGACACCGACGAAGCAGACAAATAGCAAACCAAAATTTAACTCGTTAACTTTAATAACAACTGCCAATGAACAAAATTTAACCAGTCACGCCATGCAGCAGCATAAGCGGCCCATGTTCTTGGAGCCAACGATTGCTTAATAAAACTGGATATTAGTCCCATAAAAGATCCTAAAGGTGACGAGGGCATGGGATCCAATCCACGTCTGCTTCTGGGGCTAGCTCCCGAAATCTCAAAAAGTGCAAACGAGACAATGAGTCAGTGATAACATTTGATACACCAGCCACATGTTTTGCCTTAATCCAGATATTAAACCGCATACATAAAAGGATTAAATGCCTCAAAAGCTTGACCACTAAGTCACAGATGAAAGTGTATTAACTGCAAAACACACCCCTTTGTTATCCGAATGTAACAATATTCTCTTGTTTCAGAAATTACAACCCCACAATACAACTGCCACCATTACCGGAAAAACCTCTACTAAGACAATATTTTTTGTAAAACCACCACTTATCCAAGAATGCGGCCATTTTTCAGCTGACCATTTCCCGTTCCAAAAAGCACCATAGCCACAGCATCCGGCTGCATCCGTAAACAAATCCAAGGCATCTGCTTCTAAAAATTCATCCTGCCAACATGAAGAACCATTGAACCTCTGTAAAACAAAATCCAACCATATTGCCATGTCATCTTTCAAGCATTTAAATCAATCTAATGTGAGACCAAGGAGACCTCAAACCCCTTGTTGAAAAATATAGCCTCTTGGAAAAAACTCCTATTGGAATTCTTCTGCTAGCAAAATTAAGAGACCCTAACAAGGATTGCATATCTTTTAGGGCTCATTCAGATGGCCGTATGCTGTCCGCAAAAATACTGAATGCTACTGAATAGCATTCAGTATTTTTGTGGACCCATAGACTTCAATGGGGCCACATCCTAATTTTCACGAACAAGTATAGGACATGTTTCATTTGTTTCGCGAAACCGTGGAATAGAAAAGGGCCCCATAGAAGTGAATGGGTCAGCATCTAATCCGCAAAAAACGCATCCGGATTTTTGCGGATAGCATACGGCTGTCTGAATGAGCCCTTAAACTAAGTTTTTTTTTTCCTTAGCAAAGACCCTAATACCCAAATTTTTTCCAATTTTTCGACTAATAAATGAAACTCCATACAACCTGAATTAATATACCCAAGAACTCTAAACATGAACAAGGAAAAGCAGTCTTTTCAGCAGCTATGGGGATACCGAAACAAAGAAAAAAAAAATCTATTTAACAAATCCAAACACAATTTAGAATCCGAAAAAAACCCTATAAACAAAAATCATCAAGATAATGCAGAACGCCTCCACTCTGCATATAATATTCTATAACCCACTGAATAAACGTAAAGAAAGTAATAGCAGGACAAAGAAAAACCCATCGGGAGGCATAAAAATTAAAAATAACTAACGAATTGAAACCAGAAGGTGAAACAGGCAACAACTGGAACTATTTGATATCTGCTTCTGCTAACATGGCTCCTTGGCCAAAAACCCTCAACAACGCTAAAGCATCATCAAATGAAGAAGAGTAGGCCACAGGGACCTTTGACTTGTCCACCATGTCATTCAAGGAGGTTTTTTCTGGAAACGACAAATGGTGAATACGTCTGAAATCCCCTGGCTCCTTTGGCACAACGCCCAAAGGAGAAAGCCTAAAATTAGCAAAAGGGGATTTGAAAAAGGACCTGCGATTCTATCTAACTTCAGCTATTTTTGCAGTTTCTTTCTACCTCTTATGCAGCGCCACTGATTTCAAATTATCAACCCAGAAGCAACCAATAATCAGAAATTGCTGGACTTTAAAACTGCATTGAAAACCATACAAAATGAACTCGGCTTTCACTTGATCTGGGTAAAGCTCCACCCAAGAGCGCATTTCTGACAGCCTCACTGGACTTGACACTTTGTTGAAATTTGTTCTCTGGTACTTGGCTGCTGCTGACCTGACTGGGAATTAATTTTAAAAACAGCTTGACATGGGGTGTGTACCACCGCAAAAGGAACACTCGTGCTTGTACCGGCAGTGGTTCAACCACTTGCACGTAGCTTCATTAAATGCAAAGCACACACCCTTCCTCATGCTGGTCTGAGAGGAATGAACAGATTTAACTGGCGCTGATTTCTGAGGTAGCATTAAATTCAACCACAAACCAATATCTCTTACTCCCCATTTAAGTGAGGAGTGCACTGCCAATTTTTGACGGCATGTCTCGCCATTTTGAAACCAGGCCATACCGCCAAAATTCCTGTAAGCTTCTATAATATCTAAGTGTTGAAACAAACCTGAACAAAGTTCCAGACGCTTCTCACCCAAAACTGCAGTATAAATACAAAAGGCTTGAAGCCAATTAAAAGACCTCGGCGGAAAGCGCTTTCTTCAGGTTTAACATCTTTTTATAAAAGCGAGCTCTTTAACAGATGGCAGTAATTACATTAATTCCACATATTCCAATCGCCAAATGCATTCCTTAACATTAACACTCAAATGATAACCCAAAGGCTATACGTCGCAAGCTAACGCCTCTTTAAAACATGTTTCACTGACACCAACACTTTTTTCCATACTAGGTAAGACAGCACCGCTCACAACACTAGGTGGTTTAACCACAGCAACCAGATCAGAGCTCCAGACAGCTGAAGCTGAATTAACCCTTTGCCCGCTAGCAGCTTAGCTAACTGGGATAACAAGACTACGTTAGGGACAGACGCAACATTGATGTTCTCACCCACATGATAATCCTCCTGGACTGGACCAGAGGTTGAGGCTTCTGGCTGTGGCATTCTCCCTTGGGGGCCTGGAGACAGCTCAACCACAGATTGTGGGAGCCTCTCAACAGGCAAACCTAAAACTTGTTGCTGACTCCTGTAGCAATCCATGGGCTGAGCTTCCTCTCTGCTTCCCTGGTGCTGACCACGCCCCCTACTGGTGCTGGGAGCCAATGTACAGCGAGAACCGCCGCTCTGTACACTACTCTCGCTGATCTTGGAGGACCTCCCACTCTGCGCCGGCAATCTGCTGCTGCGTCGGCGCCCCGCCTTCGAGGGAGAACAAAAACAAAAAAAGGGGGGGAGGAGGGAGAACAAATACATTTACATACATTAAGGTGTCATTGCCCCCATGTTACCCCCAAGCTAGGTTCTCTGGGAAGCCTGAATATTCTGTGTCCATATGTACACATGGCCATTCTGTAAAGAGATCGAACATGTCCTATTATTGTGTACAGGTTAGAAGAAGAGAAAAAAAGAGACCAGAAGATGACTTAATGGTGGGGGTGGAGAAAAGTATCCACCCAACAAAACCATAGGTCACCTATATAAATGACTTGGTTCCATTTTTTTGCGGACCCATTGACTTATAGGCAATAGGACATGTTCTATCTTTGAACGGAAACGGAATGCATATGGAGTACATTCTTTTTTATTTTTATGCTGAACCATTAAAATGAATGGTTCCATATACGGAACACAAAAAACGGCCCGTATATGCAACGCAAAGAAATGTTCGTATGAACGAGCCCTAAGGCATCATGCACATGTCCATATCGGTATTGCAGTCAACAAACCACAGATCCACAAAATATGGACACATTCCATGTAGGGTTGTTTCGGGTATCGAATTTTTGAAACCCAATCGATACTTTTGTCGCAGTATAGATACCGGGATTTGCCTTTTGTTGATCCTAGGCTGTACTACTGCACAGCCCAGTATCAGAGAACATGGATCGCGCTGCTCTCAGCACGGCCATGTTCACTCAGCAGCACAGGGAGAAGGAAGCAGTCTCTCCCTCCCCCTGTGCCGCTGTTGCCACCAATCAGAACAAAGGGGAGGGCGCACTGCGCCACCAGTGATAACTAACGTTTAATACATTACAAATACAGGCAGCAGAAATACATCGCCGGCACCTTGCCTCTGACAGGGCGCTGTGTTTGTGGCAATTAACCCCTCAAGTGCCACACCTGAGGGGTTAACTGCAGCTGATCGCAGCTCCCTGTCAGAGGTCGGGTCCCGGCAATGTGTTTCTGCCACCGGCTGTATTTGTATTAAACGTTAATCATCATTGGTGGCACAATGCAGTTTTATTTTTTTTATCATCACATTGAAAGAGCCAGAACTTCTTTTTTGTGCAAAGAGTTTGAGTTCCTCCATGCTTTCTACCACATATGAAAACATTATGTTAAGTTTGCTGGCTTTCTGTAATATTGGTCCCAGTGTGTGTATTGTCACAAACCAGCAGGTGTGAGCCCACTGTTCCACATGGCCTACCTCCTCTAAGGGCATTGTCTAAGTGAACCCTTCAATCTTCACAGTACCCCTGATGGTGGGGATAGATTTTCCCAAGGGGGAACACCAGGTCACTACCTCTTGAGAAGGATAGGCACACAAGGCTGATGGTCCAGGCATTGTCAGCAGGCTGAGTCATTACCAGGAGCAACAGTGCAGGACCAAAGGATGAGGCATAGGTGAAGTCAGACAGGCAATAGCTCAGGCAATCCAGGCCAGGTGGGATCAATCAGGTAGCAAACTCCAGGCCCAAAAGCAGGACACAAGGACCTTGACACTGAGGCATCTGGGAAGGGGGCTGAGCCACTTATATATATGCAGGAGGGCTAGGATTGGTTGGCGAGGTCACATGATCCAACCCATAAAACACAGGAAGTGACGCGTGCCGGCCCTTAAGGAAATGCTGCAGGAAACAAGCAGCAAGCATGGTGTGGCCAGGGCTGAAAGGAAACGCTGGTACCTGAGAATGCAGCGGTAAGCAGGGGGACAGCGGCACACAGCAGCCACTGTTATATGTATGTATAAGAGATGGGGATTATGACCCCATTTAAGGACAGGAACTGATGTGAATGGTGTAAATCGCTGTATAACGCTGCAGCACCATGAAATAAATATGTTTTTGTACCCACCTAATACAAGGTGCATGCGTAACGGTCTTCCTCCACTGTTGCCCACATCGTATCTGTATCCAGTACATTATTCTTATATTCTGTTATATAAGGAACAACCAGAGATTGAATTAATATCCTTCATTATTATTATTTTATGAAGGTAGCTGTTTAGTTGGAGCTGATGATTAGGGATGAACGAAGTGGTATTTTGGAACCGAACCCGAGTTCGGGAAATGTTTTTTTTTTTACAGTACAAATTAATTTATGAAGTTATTGTGCGAAGTCTTGCGAAACTTCGGCTCATTGGAGCCAATACATTCTAATACTGTATGGAGCTCCTGCTCCGTACAGTATTAGAACGAAGTGTTATGCGAATCGACTTTGGATGTTTCATCCGAATACTATTCACTCATCCCTACTGGTGATACGCTAATAATGGGATCCATATTGTATGTTTAGCCATTTTTGGTCTCGGAACATTAAGTAATATAAATTATGTGCACAATACCCGCACTGGGCCCAGTGGCAAAAACACGAATAAGCGTTTTAACAATTGCTATTATTCCGAATGAAGAAAGAGATTGTATAGCGCTGCAGGGATTATTTTTGAAGTAGATATTTTCTTAATTGGGGCATTTGTTCAGACCTTATAAAATAAGCTTTTACATTTAACTTCTCAGCCATGCATAAAATCGTTCGGTTACATGTCTATGTTCTTTTAATTGCTCCCTTTGAAGTGAAAGTTTTAATAGCTTTGGTGGAAGAATGACAAAAAAGAAGACTTGAGATAAAAATACAGTAACTAATTATATTACGTCTAAGTTTTATTGTGCCGCATATTGGCAGGGCTGTCAGCTCAAGTCATTTGTAGAACGCAAGGATTTCATCTTGGGAGAGCATTGTGAATGTGGCCTTCAAGTGTTGGAAGTTAGGTGCAAGGACTGGAGTACACAACGGTTTGTACCTGAGGCCCCGTCTACCTTATCTCTTCCATTTTTTAGCCAAGAAGTGGGAATGTATTCCATCGGGGAGAAGTATGAAGACATATGGAAGCAAATGCAGACCTCAGATTAAGGCTACATGTACACGACCATTGTGTGTTTTGCGGTCTCCAAATTGCGGATCCGTAAAACACAGATGGTGTCTGTGTGTGTTCCGCAATTTGCAGAACGGCACGGACAACCATTAATATAACTGCCTATTCTTGTCTGCAAAACAGACAAGAATAGGACATGTTATATTTTTTTAGCGGGGGGAACGGAGCAACAATTGTGGACAGCACACGGAGTGCTGTCAGCATCTTTTGTGGCCCCATTGAAGTGAATGGGTCTGCATCCAAGCCGCAAAAACTGCGGCTCGGATGCGGACCAAAACAACGGTCGTGTGCATGAGGCCTAAGCCTTACAAGCATTTTGGATTGTGGAATTACAGAAAGCATGCGGACATGTTAAAAATAAGTTGTCTACTAGAGATCTGCTCACCTTTCGGATACATTGGGTGGGATACATATCACTAGGATATGTTATCAATGCCAGCTATGGGACCTGCACCTATCTCCAGAAGGGGCCCTCTTACGTGAAGGAGAGCGCACCTTGAAAGCATGGCCACAGTTCATTCACTGAGGTATGAAAATTATTTCCAGCAGTCCCATAGCAGTGAATAGAGAGGTGGCCATGTGTGCACCGATATGGAACCTGAACCTATCGCTAGGATATGCCATAAATGTCTGGGACTGGCCAATCCTTTTAGAACAATGACTTATCACTAGGGCCACTAAGACCCTCAACAATCCTGAGAATGAAGGGTACACAGGCCCTGTGTCCACTTCGAATTTTTCCCCTGCACTGACGAGCTCTCAACCACCCGGCCGTGCAGAGAACTACAGCCCAACCGGGTGGACAGGGCTGCAATGCACGGAAAAGCATTGACTGGGACACACCATTCAAGTCCTACACCAGCACTGCTTCCCTTTTCATTCTCAGGACTAGTGATGGTCACAGAGTTTGGACCCCCACCTATCATAAAGTGGTGGCATATCTTTGTGATAAACTATGGGGGAGATTTATCAAACTGGTGTAAAGTAGAACTGGCTTAGTTGCCCATAGCAACCAATAAGATTCCTCCTTTCATTTTCCAAAAAAGCTGTCCAAAATAAAAGGTAGAATCTGATTGGTTGTTTTACTTTACACCAGTTTGATCATTGATAATTGACCCCTATATCTTTTAAATGCCTTTAAACAGCACCTGTTCTGGGAAAAACAGGGCACGAATGGTTGTGTTCTAATAAAAGTGGGAATTGGATATATTCAGTCCAATGAATACCAGAAAGATCTCTCACTCCCTACCGGACCTCTTGATTGAGGGGCATTTATTCCGGGTTTACACATTACACCGACATTCTGCATGCGTTTTTTTGCATGCGTTTTCAGTAATCATGATTTTGTGGAAAACCACAGTAAAAAAAAAAAATTCACCCTGGCCATATCATACAATGTGTAAACCTGGCCTTAGGGTGTGTTATACCAGCTGTGTGCCCTTGAGAATATGTGCTTTAGGGCTCATTTAGACGGCTGCATGTTATAGCTGTCCACAAAAATGCTGATTTATTTATGATTTTTTTTTCAGACAGATCAGCATGTCCGCAAAAAATAAAATAAAATAATTCTACATTTTTGCGGACCCAAAGACTTCAATTGGGCCGGGTCCTGATTTTCATTGATAAGTATAGGAAATGTTTTAGGCTACTTTCACACTAGCGTTCATAGGTCCGTTCGTGAGCTCCGTTTGAAGGAGCTCACGAGCGGACCCGAACGCCTCCGTCCAGCCCTGATGCAGTCTGAATGGAGCGGATCCGCTCAGACTGCATCAGTCTGGCGGCGTTCAGCCTCCGCTCCGCTCGCCTCCGCACGGCCAGGCGGACAACTGAACGCTGCTTGCAGCGTTCAGCTGTCCGCCTGGCCGTGCGGAGGCGAGCGGATCCGTTCAGACTTACAATGTAAGGCTACTTTCACACTAGCGTTCGGGCGGATCCGTTCTGAACGGATCCGCTCATAATAATGCAGACGGAGGCTCCGTTCAGAACGGATCCGTCTGCATTATTTTTAGCATAGAACAGCTAAGTGTGAAAATAGCCTAGTACGGATCCGTCCAGACTTTCAATGTAAAGTCAATGGGGGACGGATCCGCTTGAAGATTGAGCCACATTGTGGCATCTTCAAACGGATCCGTCCCCATTGACTTACATTGAAAGTCTGGACGGATCCGCACGGATCCGCACGCCTCCGCGCGGCCAGGCGGACACCCGAACGCTGCAAGCAGCGTTCAGCTGTCCGCCTGTCCGTGCGGAGGCTGAACGCCGCCAGACTGATGCAGTCTGAGCGGATCCGCCTCCATTCAGACTGCATCAGGGCTGGACGGCTGCGTTCGGGTCCGCTCGTGAGCTCCTTCAAACGGAGCTCACGAGCGGACCAGCGAACGCTAGTGTGAAAGCAGCCTAAGTCAATGGGAACGGATCTGCTTGAAGATGTCACCATATGGCTCAATCTTCAAGCGGATCCGTCCCCCATTGACTTTACATTGAAAGTCTGAACGGATCCGCTCAGGCTACTTTCACACTAATTAATGCAGACGGATCCGTACTGAACGGAGCCTCCGTCTGCATTAATATGATCGGATCCGTTCAGAACAGATCCGATCGAACGCTAGTGTGAAAGTAGCCTTATATGTTTTGTTGGTCTGTGGAACTTAAGAAAATATGTGGATGGCACGTTGTGTGCTGTCCACATCTTTTGGGGCCCCATAGAAGTGAATGGGCCCCCATCTAAGGCTACTTTCACACTAGCGGCACGGACCTCCGGCAGGCTGTTCCATCGGGTGAATAGCCTGTCGGATCCGTCCTGCTGCTAGTGACCGTGTGCCTCCGGACTGCCGCTCCGTCCCCATTGACTATAATGGGGGCGGCGTTCCGGCAGAGGCACAGCAGCACACGCCGAGAGGCTGCCGGAATAAAACTATGTCTGACATTTATTCTGGCAGCCTCTCGCAGTGCGCTGCCGCGCATCGCCGGAACTCTGCCACCATTATAGTCAATGGGGACAGAGCGGCAGTCCTGAGGCACACGGTCACTAGCGGCAGGATGGATCCGAGTAGCCTACTCCGCAGAATTGCAGATCAGATGCAGAAAGCAACATACAGCCTTCTGTATGAGCCCTTAATAAGAAAATGCTGGTTACCAATAACCTGTTAGTCAGCTGTAGTTATGGCCACATATATAAGTGAAGTGTGTATTCTTACAGTTCACACTTCAGTTATTTGGTTAGTTATTTCAGTTACTGTGAACCAAAACCGGTGGTGAAGCCTCCACAGAGATCAGGTGAAATGGAACACCTGTTCTGTGTTCTGGACCAGCACCTGGTTTTAGCTCATAATAACTGATGGAAATAACTTGTCAAATAACTAAAGTGTGAACGCAGCCTGATGGCTTGTTCACACGAACGTGCTGTTTTTTGCGGTCCGCAATATGCAGATCCACAAAAAAAAGGATTCCGCCCATGTGCCTTTCGCAATTTGCGGAACGGAACAGGAGGCCCATTATAGAAATGCCTATTCTTGTCCGCAAAACGGACAAGAATAGGACAGCACTAATAATTTTTGCGGGGCCACAGAACATAGCAACGGATGCGGACTAACGTCTTTTCCACTGCCCATGCAGTAATTATCCAGTAGGAGGCTCATAACTATTTGCTTAGTTAAATCCAGGTGGTGACTTTTTTTTTTTTGGACAGGCAGCGTATAATACTGTACATAACCTGCTATTAACGGTTATTCAGCTTGCTGGCACCTCTTTTATTCCTGGTACAGAAGATGTGGCATGTGCCCTCATACTGTATAATGAGTGGTTCTGTCTTTTATTGTCATTCATTATTTCATTGGTGGATTTACAATGGCAAAGATTTACTGCGCCTAGAATCTGTCTGAAAAATGGTGCAAACTCGCACAATTTTTGCGCAGCTAGGATTTAGGATCTACACTTTTGTGTGTCTTGCTGGACAAGGGATGGGGCTTCGTGGAAAGGGACGAGGTTTCACTGGAGAAGGCAGTGGCCTAAGATGCCCCGATCGCTCCACCATTCTGGCTCTGAGTAAGCCAACCAATGGTTGTTCTAGAGCAGTGTTTCCCAACCAGTGTGCCTCCAGCTGTTGCAAAACTACAACTCCCAGCATGCCCGGACAGCCTTTGGTTGTGCGGGCGTGCTGGGAGTTGTAGTTTTGCAACAGCTGGAGGCACACTGGTTGGGAAACCCTGTTCTAGAGAATAGTGTCTCTCCCGGGCCCTTGTGCTCTGGTGCAGGTCTGGACACTCTGTCTAAGGCTACTTTTACACCAGAGTTGCATTCCGTTCTGTTTCATTGCATTCCCATGACACACACAAAACCGCAGCAAGCAGTGTTTTTGAGAGCGTCCTGGGATGCAGAGCATGACTGATCCGTCATGACTCGCAACATAAGTCAATGGAGACAGATCCGTTTTCTCTGACGCAAAAGAAAACAGATCCGTCCCCCATTGACCATTACAATGGTTTTAGTGCCAGATCCGTCTTGGCTATGTTAAAGATAATACAACCGGATCCGTTCATAACGGATGCAGAAGGTTGTTTCATCGTGACAGAAGCGTTTTTGCTGGTGTGAAACGCTGGTGTGAAAGTAGCCTAAGTTTAGTAAATTCTGGGCCAGCGTTCTTTCTCTCTTGTTCTGTAGTATTCCTGGCTCAAAAAAAGCAGGAAAGGAAATGTTTCATTTCAGACTTGAGTTTCTTTGTATCCGAAGGCTGGTATACACCCCGTATCCCTAGTCTTATTGTCAGGACTTGACAGCACAGGTAGAGTATTAGATAATATGAAACTAATAGCATTCCCCCGAGGCCATGCATGCCGTGTCATACGGGGCGAGTTTGCAGGTATTTACAAATCCAGATCACCAAAATGTATTCGTACCCCTCCTCTCCATAATAAAGCTCCACAGTCAGGTATAGCATATCAGATGTATAGATGTAGCAGTGCTGAATGCGGTATTTGGTATCGCACATGATGACATCTGTAGCTTTCCATAGGTAAATTAAATAAAGCTGACTATTAGGGCTCATGCGCATGAACATTGTTTGGTTTTGCATCTGAGCCACTATTATGGGCGACCCGTTTTGCAAGTTGCAATTCGCGGGCCACAAAACACGGCATGGTCGTGTGAATGAGCCCTTATGTTCTGCAACAGGTGAGACATTCATGGAAGTCTGTACAGGTTGTAGAAGCTTTTACATAGGAGATTGAAGCATACATTGCTGTGATATCTTTGAATTGTAACACATAAGTAAAGGCTGTATTAGACAGCCGGCGATTGTTGGGAAGGAATCGTTCCTTTCTGGCAATCGCCTGCTCGCTGGTGGAGCGATCTCCTCCAGGGTATATACCATCGCTAGTCCCCATGCTGTCCAGTTGTTTGCCAGCAGCAGATCATGATTAGACACCAACCTGTGTATAAGATTTGGATTGCTGATGAACGAGCGTTTGCTGCCACATAATTCCGAACGAGCGTTCATTTGAATGCCCGTTAATGATGATTGGCCTGACAATCGCCTGGTGTAATACGCGCTTAAGAGACACTACTAATTACATCACACTAGACCCCAGCCTTAATCTGGCTGATCATATCACATATTATCGGTGAAGCTGGTAATTGATTGCGACATTTTCTGCAACCTTGGTGGTCGCAAACAGAGGTCAAAGCTGATGCTTGGCAAACGTTTTTATTGAGAATGTCGTCTTGATTAAATGAGCTTTCCAGCAGGTGGTACAATATCTGTCTCCGTGTAGTACGAGAAGATGTGTGATGGTCTTTAAAGGACATCTGTCAGCAGATTTGTACCTATGACTCTGGCTGACCTGTTACATGTGCACTTGGCAGCTGAAGACATCTGTGTTGGTCCCATGTTCATGTGTCCACATTGTTGAGAAAAATTATGTTTTAATATATGCAAATGAGCCTCAAGGAGCATTACATTACATTACACGTAGCGGCTCTGAGAAAAATGAGGTTTTGTTATATGCAAATGAGGCTAGAGGCTCTGCTCTCTCTGCAGCTGCCACCCCCTCTGCACTTTAACAGGGCCAAGCAGTGAAGTTATCATAACACCTAGCCCTGTCAATTAAAGTGCAGAGGACTCAGCAGTTGCAGAGGGAGCAGAGCCTCTAGGTGTAATGACAACGCCCCCGTTGCTCTTACGGGCTCATTTGCATATATTAAAACATAATTTTTCTCAGCAATGTGGACACATGAAAATGGGACCAACACAGATGCCTTCAGCTGCCAAGCTCACATGTAACAGGTCAGCCAGTGTCATAGGTACAAATCTGCTGACAGATGTCCTTTACAGTGCCAGATACACTTAGATGTCCGCTGTATGTCATATTCATCCTAAGGGTCCATTTAGATGTCCGTTGAATAGGTCCGGATCCGTTCCGCAATTATGCGGAACGGGTGTGTGGACCCATTCATTTTCAACAGGGCCAGAAAAGATGTGGACAGCACACAGTGTGCTGTCTGCATCCGCATTTCCGGTCCATGGCTCCGGAAAAAAATAGAGCATGTCCTATTCTTGTCCGCAGGTGCGGCGTCAGTGTTTTGCGGTCAAAACACTACAGACGTCTAAATGGACCCTAATTGATATAAAAAGCTTCAAATATTCTGTCTCTAACCCAACTAAGGCTACTTTCACACTAGCGTTCGGGGCTCCGCTTGTGAGTTCCGTTTGAAGGCTCTCACAAGCGGTCCCGAACGGATCCGTACAGCCCCAATGCATTCTGAGTGGATGCGGATCCGCTCAGAAAGAATCAGTATGGCTCCGTTTGGCCTCCGTTCCGTTCAGCATGCGGACACCCGAACGTTTTCGTGTCCGCCTGGCCGTGTGGAGCCAAACGGATCCGTCCAGACTTACAATGTAAGTCAATGGGGACGGATCCGTTTGACGTTGACACAACATGGTGGAATTTCAAACGGATCCGTCCCCCATTGACTTTCAATGTAAAGTCTGGACGGATCCGTCTGACTACAAATTGGACTTAGACTTTTTTCTGAAATATAATGCAGACGGATCCGTTCTGAACGGATCCCATCATTTGCATTATAGGAGCGGATCCGTCTGGGCAGACACCAGACGGATCCACTCCGAACGCAAGTGTGAAGCTAGCCGTATATGACCTGGTGTTCCCAGAATGTGCCATAAACGTCTGATGGTCCTATCTCTGAGACCCATACCTATGTGATGAATGTGGGCCACCCAACCTGTCTGGTAAGAAGGCTGTCAGCTTCCGCATCCAGTTGTGGAATAATTGGGGAAGTGACTGCACGTGTCTGTAGCTCCCTGCTTTCACTTCCATGGGGAATCCAGCCGAGTGTTTCATTACTTTTATATGCTGCATAGTAAAGAAGTCCAAAAAAGATTTGTCCAAAAGATGAGTGTGCTTAATATTTTTAAAATCTTGCGAGAGACCTACATTGATAAGGTGTCTGTGACCTATCTTGTGAAAGTGCCAAAAGTGTTCATGTTGAGAATACCACTGCTGAGGCCAGAGGCTGGCTACAGCAGTCATGTGTTGCTGATGTGACATTCTCGCTGCAGCCAAGTAAACAGAGCCCAGTCTGGAGGACTGGAGCCGGAGAGGCGGGGGATTTAGGAGGGCTGCATTCTATTCTATGCAATCATGAAAAGAAATGAAATCTTAAGTTGCACCCTAAGGCCTCATGCACACGACCGTTGTGTTCCGTTCCGCAAAATGGGGTTCCGTTGTTTCGTGATCCGTTTCCGTTTTTGTTTCCGTGTGTCTTCCTTTATTTTTGGAGGCTCACCAGACATGAAGGAAAGTAAAAAAAAAAGTCTAAGTCAAGTTTGCCATGCAAATGATAGGAAAAAAAAAGAAAGCGGACGCGGATGACAATCTTGTGTGCCTCCGCGTTTTTTCATGGACCCATTGACTTGAATGGGTCCGCGAACCGTTTCTGTGAAAAAAATAGGACAGGTTATATTTTTTTGACGGTCTGAAACCACGGATCACTTTTTGAAAGTCAATGGGTCCGCAGAAAAACGGAACAACGGACACGGAATTAAACAACGGTCGTGTGCATGAGGCCTAAAAGAGAGGATGCCACTTTACAGAGGACCTGTAACCTCTACTGGCATGTCTATTTTAGCAGCTGCTTACAGTATATTCCCCATGTAATAATTCTGGAGCATCTATTCTTTTAAATCTGTGTTTGGCCATTACGGTAATTGGTTATTTTTGCTAGAAGTTATACTTTAAATGCTAGCAGTTTACAATGAAGGTCCAGATGAGCGTTACCAGTTGGGGCTGTTTCCCTGCACAGTCTGACAATAGCAGCACTGATTGGATATTGTCAGACTGTGCATGTGATAGCGTCACACTGACACCTGGTAACACCCATCTCGACCTTCATTGCAATTTGTAGCAGAAATAATACAGGAATGATACAACACGGAGCTAGGGCTCATGCACATGAAAGTGTTTGCCTGTGCTGTGGACTGCAAATTGCGGTCTGCAATGCACAGGCACCTTCCTTGTGCCTGACGATTAAGGGTGCGGACCCATTCATTTAAATGGGTCCGCTATCCGTAATAGACTGTCCTAGTAGGACATGTCCTATTTTTTTGCGATGCCGGATGGATTTACCGAATTCCCACTGAAGGGTTCCATAGTGCTTCCGTGGGCTTCCAATCGTGCCTCTGCTCCGCTTCGTATTTTGAAGATTGCAGACCCATTCAAGTCAATGGGTCCGGACCCATGATATGGAGTCCACGCGGCCAGTGCCCGTATTTTGCAGTTCATGAAAGGGGGAGAGGGGGCTGCTGTAAGCCTTCATAACTTGGGTTGTGTAGGAGCTAGTCTTGTTTAAAAGATGGCAATCTACGCTTTAAAACATGATCAGGATCACAGCAATATCTTCTCTACATTGAGGGATATACACTTGGGCTAGGAGTGATGGAAGCTGAAAGTGATAGCAGGTTTTAGCTGCTTTCACTCCCAATCCTATTTCTGAAGGCTGTATCTCCCTACTTATAGCAGCATTGAAATAAATGGTTCCGCATACGATCCGCCCAAAAAACAACGCAACGGCCACGGAAAGAAAATACGTTTGTGTGCATGAGCTCTAAGAGAGTTAAAATAGCCTCTCTCATCACCCCAGGGGAAATAGGTGCTTCTGTGCATGTTACTTACCCCTCCCCTCCATCGGAGCTTAATTGATCTGAGCATTCTTGCTTTCAAAATTTTCACATATGGAGGTCTTTTTTTTTTTTCTTCAAGGAAAGGAGTGAGAAGATATGCACTTGCCCATCTAATCGCCCCTCTACGCTAAATTAGACCATGTCTTGACACCATGACCTACACGCGTATCAGCCACTGTCGGATGGTCTGCCTCCAAGAGTCTGCTCGGGCAATCTCGATCTTTCAGCAGGTCCATCGTTTGCCAGAGGCAGATCGAGGTGTTCAATCACGATCTGCTGTCCTCAAACAATGATTCATTATGGGGACGAGTGATGGAGGAGATACTCTGCAGGAGATCGCTGCATGTAATAGCAACAGTCTCCTCCACTAATGAGCAGATGATTGCCAGGAAGGAACTCTTCCTTCCCGACATTCGCTTGCATTATCTGCCTGTCTAATACAGCCTTTAGTCACTTATGTTTTTGCACATAAAGCACAATGAACTTGCATTGAGCTACATGAGTGATTTATTGATTTGGTGAAAATGTTATACTTTAAATCTTCTTTCAGGACAGCAAGTCACACTTGAGTGAATGTTTAACACTGGACAAACACTGCAATGTTAGAGAACACTACTTTATTTTACTTGCTGTCACAGTGATAATACAGTAGGTACACATTGCCATTGCTGAGAATTAGGACAAGGGTATTGTCAACTTCAAACCACCGTATGGCCACCTGCAGCATATCTGTCCGAAATCCACAGCTGCGAAATCCGTACCAAATCACAACAGATATTGTTATGGATTTGTTACATATTTCCAATAAACTGATATGCTGTGGATTTAAAATCCACACCACGTGTTAAAGGGGTTTTCCAGGAGTTCAGTATTGATGGCCTGTCCATGTACGATCAGTGGAAGTCTGACTCCCAGCACCACCATTGATCAGTTGTTTGAAGAGGCGCCGTGGCCTCGTTCTATACCTTTGCCGTCACGTTCATCGGTCACCATGGCCTTTGCAGCAGCTCAGTCCTATTAAAGTGAAAGGGCCTGGGCTGTAATGTCATGCATAGCTGCTATATAATGTCCCGAACTGCCCGGGGCGCAGTACAGAGGCAAAATACAAGTTCTTAACGCAAAATGTCAGTGTTTATTCACACTTGAGGCAATTGCACAAAACAGCACGTAACTTTGCAGTCTTGGTGTTAATTCACACACAATGGAAAGTTCATATAACAGCCCAGCCGCACATGCTGGAAGGAAAATACTTGCCTTGCCAGACACAACCCCTCACTGTGTCACAGTATGCTGTGATCAAGCTGTAGCCCTCATAAGGAGCTTCCAGTTGGATCCTCACCGATCAGATTTTGATGACCTGTCCTGAGGGTTGGACATCAGTATTAGGCCTCATGCACATGGCCGTTGCCCGGCCGTGGCCGTATTGTGGCCCGCAAACAGCGGGTCCACAATATATGGGCATCGGACGTGTGCTCCCCGCATCATGGATGCAGACGCATTCACTTGAATCGGTCCGCAATCCGGAGCTGCGGTGGGGAACGGAGTCACGGAACCCCACTACAGAGTGCTTCAGTGGGGTTTCTGTCCGTGCCACCGCACCGCAAAAAAGATAGAACATGTTCTAGTTTTTTTCCGGTGCAGACGGATCACGGGCCCATTTAAGTTGAATGGGTCTCGATCTCTCTCGGCCGCCGCACGGCTGTGTGCATGAGGCCTTAAAGGGGTTGTAAAGACAGTACATATTGATAACTATGGATGAGCAAATCGACTTTGGATGAAACATCCGCAGTCGATTCGCCTACAACTTGGTTTGAAAACTGTATGGAGCGGGCACTCCGTACAGTATTAGTATGTATTAGCTCAGATGAGCCGAAGTTATTACTTCGTGAAGTCTCGCAAGAGTTTGCATGATAACTTCATAAATTGATTTCTACTGTAAAAAAACATTTCCCGAACTCTGGTTCGGTTCCAAATGGTACTTGTAGACTTTGCAAAGTAATAACTTTAGCTCATCGGAGCTAATACAGTCTAATACTGTACGGAGCACTTGCTCTATACAGTATTCAAACAAAGTTTTATGCAAATCGACTTTGGATGTTTCATCCAAAGTCTATTTGCTCACCCCTATCGATAACCTATCCTCGGGATAGGTCGTCAATATCTGATTGGTGGGGTTCTGACTCCTGGCACCCCTACCAATCAGCTGTTTGAAGAGGGGGGCGGTTCTCGTAGGAGTACTACTTCCTCTCCAAGATTCGCATCAGCTATTGATAACCTATCTCTCTAGTTAATGAGTGACAATGCTGGGTGTCAAAAAGAGCATTCAAATTTGGTTATATCACCCTCCGATCACGTCTCCTATGGCGAGAATATTTTTGAGTTGCCTAGCTAGCAGCGAGGCCTAATAGCGCTTCATTATAGATTCTTAGGAAATCCATAATGTATAATTACAATGAGGCCCTAACCCCAAAGCCTGCGTCATGCCACCAGATCACAAAATTAACAACTAAGAAGATATTGAAACCTGAACTGCAAAGTGCAGTAATGTTTGATTCCTTGCAATAAACTGAGCATTTTAAAGGGGGTTTCCATCTCTTATTCCATCACCAGCTGATCGGCGTGGGTCCAATACCACACACCATTGCTGATCAGATGTTCTGCAATAACTCTTGTGCCAGAAGAAGACTGATTTCTCTACTAGGATATCCTGGGTGGGGACCCCCAACAATCAGCTGCTGATGGCCTATCCTGAGGAGAAAGGTGGACATACCCTTTAAAAAAAAGAACTTGCACAAACCGATCCGCTGTGGGTTTTATGCTGACTAGTAGCAGCTGCTCTATCAGTTCTGGATATGAATGAGCCTTGATAGAGAGAGTTTTTGTTACTATTGTCTGAAGGCTGGCTTTATACCCTTCGCTACATTATACTGGCATTGAAGCCTTAGTGGGTCTGTGAAGCAGCTTTGCTGTCACCTGAAAGCCTTGCTTTTAGGCCCCATACACACGGCCGTGTTTCACAGCCATGTGCGGGCCGTGGAACCGCGGCCTGGATCCCTCCTGAGAGCAGGAGCGCACGGCGTCACTGGCTGCTATGACGCCGTGCGCTCCCTGCTGCCGGCACAGTACAGTAATACACTGGTATAGATCAGTACTGTGCCGGTGTTCTGCCAGATTTCTATAGTTTGCCGAAAGTCTATAGCGGAAGTGACGTGGTGCGCTGCGCAAGCGCACAAGCGTACTCCAGCGAAGCATTCCTGATGCCTCCACTGGAGTAGTTCGCACACCGCGCGTGCGCAGACTTAAGGGCATAGCTTTCTTAAAGTGACAGTCATCTCCATTAATCTACATGAATTTGTACCCTCGCGGGCTCGCTTCGCTCGCCACGCATCGGGCACGGCCTCGCTGCGCTCGGCATTTAGTAAAACTAACTCTATGCCGCCATTGATAGTAAAGAAGGAAACGGATAGTAAAGAAAGAGATGGATAGTCTCTTTCTTTACCATCCATTTCCTTCTTTACTATCAATGGCGGCATAGAGTTAGTTTTACTAAATGCCGAGCGCAGCGAGGCCGTGCCCGATGCGTGGCGAGGGTACAAATTCATGTAGATTAATGGAGATGACTGTCACTTTAAGGCGATGATTCGGATGATTTGTGGAAGTGCGCTTGTGTGCTTGCGCAGCGCACACGTCACTTCCGCTATAGACTTTCGGCAATCTATAGAAATCTGGCAGAACACCGGCAGCAGGGAGCGCACGGCGTCACTGGTTGCTATGACGCCGTGCGCTCCCTGCTGCCGCCGCTATACAGCAATACACTGGTATGATCTATACCAGTGTATTACTGTACTGTGCCGGCAGCAGGGAGCGCACGGCGTCATAGCAACCAGTGACGCCGTGCTCTCCTGCTCTCAGGAGTGATCCAGGCCGCGGTTCCACGGCCCGCACACGGCTGTGAAACACGGCAGTGTGCATGGGGCCTTAGCGTTTATTTGATTTAATATTTCAATGACGTACCAATATTTATTAATACTTAGTAATACAGTTGTTTTTATGACGCAGCTGATAGACTACTACTTGAGTGTGCCTTACATTATTTCAATCCTAAAATCATTCAATTCAATGCCTGAACATAATATTGTGAAAATTAAATGAACTCTTAATGGAAAACTTCACAATATCCAGGTATTGGAAGATAACTATTGCCATTATAAACAGCAGGGACATTCAGAACTTAACCACAAATTCTTGACCAAAGCAAATATAATAACATGATCCCATGTTATTAAATGGGTTTTACTCTTCTGACAGTCCCTTGACAATAAGCTAATCACACAGTGTCCCCTTGCCCAGACCCCACTGATCAATTTTTGCTGTATGTTGCCATAGAAGAAATACAACATTACACAGTGTCCATTCAAAGCAATGGGTTGTCCGTGCAATGTAGGACACGTGCATTCTTTCCATGGACCAATTTGCCTCCCTCCTTCCGTTTGTAGTTCCATTGTAACGATGCAACCATCATTAGTACCAAAACAGGACCTGCGTATATCACTGTGCCATTGGGCTGGGCTGGAGAGTGCCTACTGCCATCATGCATAATGTGGAGATACACAGGACCAATATCAGATGTTATGTGTGGGGCATCATAAGCGTCCTCGTTTGATATTTGTCGAGGGAACATTGATGAGCCTTTGATATGTCCAGAACATTATGCAACCAGTCCTACTGCCTTTTTTGACGAGGTGTTCTAACAAAACGCCCAACCACACAATGCCCGTACTACACAATGTGCTCTTCTGGGTATCCACTAACTCTCCCACCCAGCTCAATTTCCAAATCTCTTCCCCCATCAAGAATATCTGGAACTGGATGTGGTGATGGATCTCCCATGACAACCACTTTGGCTGAACTACAGGTCTAAGTTGAAAGAGCTTGGAATGACATACCACAGGAGGATATCCAGCATCTGTATGACCCTTAGGCTGGTTTCACATCACCGTTTCTTTATCTGTTCTTCTGATCCGTCAGAAGAACTGAAAATAAAAAAAGAAATACAGGATGAAGAAAAAAACCTGATCCTGTGCATCTGTTATGCACATTTGGTATCCGTTTTAAGCCATTTCCGTCTGAGATCTGTATTTTTGAGACAGAAAAAAAGTCCTGCATACACAGATGGAAATGGCTTAAATGGATGCCAAATGTGCATAACAGATGCACAGGATCACTTTTATTTTCTTTTTTTGTCTTACAGGATCCTGTTTTTTTTTTCCTGTTCTTTTGATGGATCAGAAGAACAGAAAAATAAACCGTGATGTGAAATTAGCCTTACCATGCTAGAGTGCTGTATCACAGCAAGGGGAGATGCTGCCAAAAATATTAATGTGATCATGCCTAAACATATACCCTGCCGCAGATCCCAAAACAAAGGGTGCACCAACCTGGTTGTGTGATCATTGACCAACTTTGTCAATCTCGGCTGGAATGCAGTATTTTCCAGGTGTTCTTTTTTTTCATTTTCTGCTATTGTATTTTCACAAATCTGAATCTGTACCACTAACTCCAGCAAGTGCATTAGGTGCCTGAAAAGAGATGGGAAAGTTGACCAATCTGAGTAATAATATGCCCAGTTTAGCCTATAGTTGTACTGCGCTTCTTTAGTTCGTATTTACTTATAAAAGCTAGGTTTGTTGGAGGAGGAAAATTATTGGTGTCCGGTGATGCCCATTTCTCAAAACCTGTATAACATTGAATCTGTGTAGTGTAATTGGAATTATGGGAACCTCAGATTTTAGATTGAAAAACTTCATCCAATTTTCTGGATATGGATTCAGTTTTTTGTAACCAGAAGACCGGTGAAAGTAGCTAGAACGAAGGAACAGAGACATAAAAAAAAAGTACAAATACCTGCAACCACTTTAAGGTATCGGCTATTGCCTTTACAAAATTTTAGGCGTTATGCACGTGGATTGGAGAATTTTTCTGTGACACTTCTATGTGGACGGGCAAGAGCAACTTAAGGAGGCAAACCGAACATCGATGTGATAAAAAAAAAAGCTTAGCATGAAATGACAAAGCGGCGCATGCAAGAAAAGCGGCAGGAAATGCCCTTTAATCCGAGAACTTTATATGTTCTGAATGGAACGTGATCTTGAGAAATGATCACTGAGGAAATCTCCTCTTCCTGTACAGCAGGTGTTCTCCTGCATATCCCATGACTACTGATACTTCACTGACAACTGTTCTTATTCCAAGTGTCCTTACAGCTATTTAGTTAGCAGGTCCGGCACTTGTAAGTAGAGGTTTTGTGATTTATAGAAGATATAGTCAACAACGTAAAATGTCACATAACAATTGTGATCTTACTGATGGCTCTGATGCCCAAATTTCTACCTATCTGGGCTGTAATTCCATGCAACGAAGACTGGGTTGCAAATATCTGGCAAAATATAATTTATTCCTTGCCTCTTTTCCAATTTCAGCTAAGAGGCCTCCTAGTGCATTGTTATAATGTAGCACTGGCAGTGGTCACCACCTTCATGACTTTGGTTGGAGATGATGCTCATGGAGGATCTCGGATCTCACAGCTAATATATACTATACTACTGATAAATTTGCTCAAACATTGCTTTTTCTGGATTAATTGCAGTATTACACGCCATAATTACTATGTTTCTTTCCTTTTCACGATCTGCCCCCCCCCCCCCCCACCTATGATTTATCTTTTGGGCACTTTGTACATTAACATGGGCCTTTTGTGCTTTCCCATGTATGTTGCTGGTTAGTACATGTTACTTCTGTCCCACAAGGTCTGGCCATGTTATTTTCATGATACAGTATATGATTTTAGCTTTCTGGGTTGGCAGATACTTGTTCATTGGGTTTGTTTCTTCTCTTTGTGGAGAGGTCCATATCGCCTGCTCTTTTGTACCTGGGTGGCTTGTGTCTAATTTTTTGCTTGATTTATGCTTTGAAAAACTTAATAGTGAATAAAAAGAAACGTGCACCGAAATCCACTCAGATTTATTTTACAATGTTGGATAGAGTTTTCTAGAACCTCGTTCACTTGCGTTGTCCTGAAGATTAATGGTAGAGAATCCACACTGAAAATCAAATAGCAATACACCATATGTAAACATGCCCTAACAATGGCGCATTATTAGGCAGTTATATTCACATGTGAGCCAAGAATTCATAGATGTATACAATGTATAGGATAGGTGATAAATGTCTGATCACTGGAGGAAAGGTCAAGCGTGCATGGTACTGCGCCATTTAAAGTTTATGGGACTGATGGGGACAGCCGAGTATAGTTGACTAAGGTTGCTCCTAGCAATCTCCTAGAGATCTCCCAAGAGTGACTTCTGTAGGGAGAAGGAAGGAGATTTGCTAACTTGGTAGGCACTTACAGCCAGGTCCATAAATATTGGGACATCTACACAATACTAACATTTTTGGCTCTATACACCACCACAGTGGATTTGAAATGAAACGAACAAGATGTGCTTTAACTGCAGACTGTCAGCTTTAATTTGAGGGTATTTACAGCCAAATCAGGTGAACGGTGTAGGAATTACAACAGTTTGCATATGTGCCTCCCACTTGTTAAGGGACCAAAAGTAATGGGACAATTGGCTTCTCAGCTGTTCCATGGCCAGATGTGTGTGTTATTCCCTCATTATCCCAATTACAATGAGCAGATAAAAGGTCCAGAGTTAATTTCAAGTGTGCTGTACAACCTCGTACATTAGAGGCAAGGACGTTAACCACTACACTATACAGCTACATGTTAACCTGCACAGAAATATAAAAATAGGCTTCTACGGAAAAGGAATACTCACTACATCAGAAACTTCTATGAGGTTTTTTTCTGACACCGTTTAGAATTCAGCTTTATAACTGAGTGGATAAAGTCCTTGCCTCTAATGTACAAGGGGTTGGGTGTTCAAATCCCGGCAGAAACTTTTCAGATATAGATGCTAAATTACATTTAAATACACTGACTCGAGCATCGCACTCGAGCACACGCGGTGTTCGGCCGAACTCCGCGATGTGCCGAGCATAGTGATGCTCGAGCTGAACTGGTATTCGGCCGAGCATGCTCAATCAAGACTAGTGGCCAACCCTTCCGCTTGCCAAAGCATAGAGTCTGAAAAGGGAAAGTGACTCTATTATAAGGGCTCATGCACATTTATCTTTTTTTTTCCCCCCGTGTCCATTCTATTTGTTTTGTGTCCCGTATGCGGAACTATTCACTTCAGAGGGGCTGCAAAAAAACCTTAAATAACTCAGTATGCATTCCGTGTCTGTATATTCGCATGGCCGTTCCGCAGAAAAATAGAACATCTCCCGTTATTGCCTGCATTTCAGACAAGGATAGTACGGTTCTATTAGGGGCATCAGGCAACCCTTCCGTTCCGCAAAATGTGGAATGCTCATGGCCAGTATCCGAGTTTTGCAGGCCACAAAACGCCCAATGTGCATGAGCCCTAAAGCACATGGTCTAATACAATGTCCAGCGGGTAGAGTTGAAGTTTGCTTGTCTACATACTTTATACATAGCGGTCTGATTATACAGATAGATGCAGGTTACCTTAGAACACACTTCGTCATGGTGGATGGGGTGTTGCAGAGGAGTCATTTAACACCGACCAAAATTGCAGTGTTCCTATATACATGCTGAATGGGTATGTTCTGTAACTTGCTTTCTCAGGATAATGCTTTCTGCACAGATGGTCTTGTTGCTTTCCTCTCTTTTGCAGAAAGCAGACTTTCTACTTTTCATAATAGTAAAATTCAAACAGTAGTTATGGTTCTGTGATGCGGCCTTTGTTCTCGACTGAAAGCCTTGCTGATAGGTATCGAGGATAAATGCATTCTGCTATAATGTTTCCTAGTGCTTCAAGCCTGGAATCGCCAAGTACTTGCTGATTATATATTACTCATACACGTGCGCTTCAGGAGCTTCATGCTGCCAGCTATTAAGAATAATATTCTCTCCCAGACAAATATACTGGAGAGGCTCAAAGTGAAATGGATTTGCTTGTGGCATTTGGAAAACTTTTTGGGGTCCTCTTAACATTAGTGTGCAATTTTAGGAATGAAACCATTTACTTAATGTGTGCCTTTCATGTTCTCTTGCCCTAATTCATTGATTGATATTTTTGTTGTTTTTCTTCTCATGCCTGTCTTTTTGATAGCTAGACGCGCTATATATTAAAAGTTGTAAACACATGGGGTTGATTTTGTGTTTTTTGGCCTGGCCATTTTTTTTTTAAGGCTGCACATTTTTTAAGTAATAAGTTATTTGCCTTACTAATGCCCCTAATGGTCCTCACCAACCTCTACTTCCTTGTACCAATCAGCAGGCAGGAAATGAACATGCAGCCAATCACTGGCTGAGGCAGGTAACCACTGGGCGGCACGTGATTGGCCGAATGATCATTTCCTGCTAGTCAAGAGGGACCAGGAAGTAGAGATGGATCGGGAACTGTAAGGCATTGGAAGAGGAGCAGCAGATAATAGGTAAAATGAGTATTACATGATTCATTGCCTTTAAAAAAAAATTGCTGGACTACTTCTTTATTCAGCATGTGGCAACACATTGCTGTGGATGACACTTCGTTACCCTATTTAACTTACAGCCAGAGGGAGTTGAATGGCTGATCTTTTATAATGCGTAACGGAACAATTCTTTAATGTGTTTAAAATTTTGTAATTTAATCTAAGATAGAATAGGAACAAAGGGGAGATGGATATTAAATGGTCTTTAGCTTTTTACCCAATTTCTCAAAAATTAATGGTACAGGTGAATATAAGAAAATGTGTAATATATATTATCAGAGAAAAATGCCTTGTTCTCCAATTATCACCCCCCCCCCCCCTTTATAAACTAACTTTCTCTCTGCAAGTGACCAAGACAAACTGTCAGCTAAGGATTAGATTACAAAGTCCCATAGAAGTCTGTGGAGGGGGAGGAGGAATGAGCTCTAGAGTATGAGAGACAGGCACACAGAGGATGCAGCTACTAAGGCCTGTTTCACACTTGTGTTAATTCCATTTTTAAGATCCGACAGAGGATCTCAATGCTGGAATTAAACGGATCAGTTTTGATTTTACACATCAGGATGCATCTGTTTCGTTAGCATGCAGTTGTGTGAAATCAAAACAGAAAAAAACACTGTGATGAATACCACGCCTCGTGCCCACTTGACGTCACCTACGTCGAGCTCACGAGATGCAGTATGGTCACTTGTTACCCAAAGCGTGATGTTACGCCCTCCAGAGGAGTGGGTAAGGTCAGGTTGGTACAGTTTACACAGACACCTCCTGTCCGCACGGGCACGGAGAGGCAACAAGCTGAGAGCCTTTTCACTGCCGCCGTGAAACAGCGCCTTCTCAGCCCGGGTAATCTGCCATCAGCTTCTTGTTTGATATAAGCCCAGTCCGCTAACGGGATTATATAGTGTGAGAAACCAACCTGCGGTAGCTTATAACTAGGCCGAAACACGGACGTGGAGATTCGTTATCGAGATACAAGATAGCACAAGATTGAATTCTATATTTAATCGCCTTAAGGGCACACTAGCTATATAACACAATATACACAGAGAATATATACAGTGGTCTGAGGTTACAGATACAGGTGATATAGGTACAGAAGGGTTAAGCCGAGCAAAAGTCAGTAACCGGGTAGATGAAAGTTCCTTAGGGTGATAAGGGTGGAATAGTCCTTGGCTGCAGTCACGTGGGGGCAGTGATGTCAACTGGTTCCCGGTCTCTCCAAACACAGTGGCACGATGTGACCCCCTTCAGAAAAGACACCGCCCACTGCCTTGCATGGGCTTATGACCTGTAACTGGCCGCTCCCCTCCCCGCCTCTGGGCAGGTCCACCGCTCCTTCTCTGGTGCTGGCAGCAAATGACCCATAAAACACCCGAGGGCTCATAGCCGCAGACCAGAATGTGGCTGGAAGAAGGTTCTGGGCCCAATTGATCCGCCTGGGTTCCGGCTACAACTAGAGTCCAAGCATGGTACCGTTATTTGGTACCAGGCCCACGTGGATGTTCGGCTTTGCCCCAATATCGCAAAAAGATAACCAAATTATGCCTGGAGTGGACGGACGATTCATAATTCCTTATGAAATGTAGGTGCCAACATGTCTGAGAGGTATCATTGATCCTGGGCAAGGGCTGAGACCACCTCCTGAGGGTTTTCCTGCAGGATTAGCTTGCCTCCAACCTGGCTGGTTGAGGTGTGACTTTATCCACCTGGGGTCTCATTGAAGCCTGGACTCCTGGGGCTTCCTCCCCAGATGGCTGGGGGGTGAGAACTTATTTTGCATGTACACTGACTGTGTACATGCTAAAGGGTGAATCAAATGACAATCAGGGCTGCCAATAAATGATAATCCATATTCCTCAAACACATCTTTCACTAAATAAATTGAAAGTCAATGGGTGACGGATACATTTTTATTAAGCTCCTGTTTTTAGTGACGGATCCATTTTTTTTCCCGGTTTTATAACCGGACACAAAACTGTAGCTTGCAGCGGTTTTGTGTCCAGTCATAAAACGGAATGCTGATGGAACGGAAGACATTCTGATGCATCCTGAATGGATCTATTTCCATTAAGAATACATAAGGAATAAACAGTAACTTTTTTTTCCCGGTTTTGAGATCTGCCGGATCTCATGCTGGAAAACAACAATGCAAGTGTGAAACAGGCCTAACAGTAAGTTCTGCATCTCACCCCAAATGCATTAGTCACATCTATACGCTCAGTACTTCTCTATAATGTCTTATATGGTGCTTCTGAGTGTAAGAGAGTAAGGAAGCTGAAGATCCTGTCTCCATGTGTATTTTTTGAGCAGACATCATTACAGCTAGTCTCCAGCTACCAAGGAAGAAATGAACATTAGGAATGTAGTTGGCAGGGGGAATTACTAAAAATGGCAGATACATGTCCTATGGTCAGTCATGTATATACATATGGCAGTTTATTCATGAAACGTCATCTGAAAGTGTAATTATGCTTTACAGGGCTTGTCCACTCCTTTACCAGTGATGGTAACATAGTACATAAGGCCGAAAATAGACATTTGTCCATCCAGTTCGGCCTGTTATCCTGCAAGTTGAAGCCTCAGGCCAACCATATCTGATTAGTGGGGATCTGACAGCTTTTTCAAAGTAGCTTTGGTCCTGAAAGTTGGTGCCCGAACTTTGATGTGGACTGTAACTGCAGCCCTACTGCCACTTTATCTCAGTCCACTGCACAATTGATGGAGCTACAGTATGTATTTCTGCCACCGACGTATTTATTTTATGCACTTGTATATTCCACAGCGCTTTACAGACATTAGCATCACTCGCTGTCCCCAATGGGGTTCACAGTCTAATTTTCCTATCAGCGTGTCTTTGGAGTGTGGGAGAAAACCAGAGTACCCAGAGGAAACCCGCGCAAACACAGGGAGAACATACAAACTCTTGGTCGTATTCGGGCCTAGGACCCCATCGCTGCAAGGCACCAGTGCTAACCACCGAGCAACCGTGTTGACTGACTTTCAGGATCTGAACTACTGCAGAATATCTGATTAGCTGGGTGCAGGGTGTCGGACCCCTCGCCAATTTGATATTGATGGCCTATGCTGAGTATTGACCATAATTTGTAAAGAAGTGGAACTGCTAGGACAAGGATGTAAAGAGAATAACAGTGAAGACAGACGGATCGTCTTATCTTTTTAAAAGCTCATTGATGCCTTACTATACCAAACAAGTGCTCACTCGAGACAATTATACTGTAGCAGAACACCATTGATCTAGGCTTAATTAGCAGCAGACACATTAATCATTCAGCTGCACATTGACAGTATATGGATTAGAGTAAATCTGTCACCTAAAAATAAGTGAGACTCGTCTAATAAAGCTAATCATTCTCTCCTAAGACAGTCAAAGTATATTAGTGAGAGTCAATGGTCCACCCATTTATCATGAGGGATATTATTTAAAGACAATTTTTCTTGAGTTGGCTTACCTTGTGCTAAATTTATCAAATGTTGCACATTGTTAAATTTGACGCATCTTTAAACCTAACACTTTTGTCCTTCAGGTTTTTTTTTTACGTGAACCTTCTACTGGAGTGACCTTTTTTGTGACTTTCTAAAAACAAAATCTCAGTGATTAATTCTGAGTCTCGCTAACATAGCTTTCCACTTCCTCAGCCACTTTCCCTAACTGGAGTGGGTGGTGTAAAAATGCAAAAAGTTGCAAAACATGTGCACAAGTGAGCCCAAAAAGTCCCAAAGCCCTAATTTGCATCTTTTGGAAGCCAGAATTCTGGTGTGGGGGGTTTGATAAATTCCTCCACTTCCAATGTTCTTGGGATATCAGCTAAATTATTACAATGGCTTAATGTTAACTGGAATCTATCACAGATCAGTTTTGTTAGCCTAGCTGTCCTACATCATCTTCCATTAAAAGGTGGAAGGGGGTGAGCCTTTTCTAGCCTTTGGGATAAGCAGCTGACAGATTCCTCTGTCACTGCTTATCTTTAATCTCAGTATTGTAAAAAAAAAACTAATAATAAAAAAAACACTTAGGATAGTAAAAGACGTTGCAACTGATGCTAACGGATACAAAACAGAGCCTAAAACACTACAGCTCACGTGTATCATTAAAATACACTACTATGGTGTGAAAAAGTTGCAAACTGCACGTTTGTGACTTTTTCAACGGCAACATTTTTTGTGCAGATGCCGTTTCTCTGTTAGTCTTGCCACTTTCTCAAAAAGGGGGTGTGACAAGGAGAGGGGGGTGTAGCCGGTGGCCACGTTTTTCATCTTCTACGCCAGCAAGCCTGGTTATGATAAACCTGCCCCTATTTGTTTTTTATTATCCAATTCAGTTAGTAAAAAAAAAAAATGTCTAAGGATATGTGGCAGATTTTTTTTAAAAATTTTCTATGACTGAACATCCATTCCATGCAGTTAAGTAGGGTTGTTTCTGCATTCTGTTTGTGGATTTCTGAAAGCGCTATTTAAGTCAATGCGACAATTGCAGAAAGTTCTCAAAATCTGCTGTGTGTGAACCTATCCTTGTAAATGGAGGTTGGTAAATGCTGTGGGGAATTTATCATTTGCAGTGTCTGTGAGGTTGTGCCAAATTTATGAAATGGCACACAATAATAATATATTTGGTGCAAGTGCAATGTGGTGTATGCCTATGTGGAGATTTGACTTTTGCAAATGATGCAAATATTAAATATGCCTCTAAACACAAAACATGTCCTAAAACATAGACCTCTTTTGAAAAGTGACGAAGTCAGGCTTAAGTGGGTAAATGTTGCAGAATTTTCCCCCAAAAAAGGGTGACGATTCATACGTCAAAATACTGCCAAAAACAGGCCTAAAAAGAATAATAAATGTCTCGCTGTATCTTAGTACTTAAAGGGGCTCTCTAGGATTTTCATATTGATGCGCTTTCCTTAGGATAGGTCCTCAATATCAGATTGAAGGGTGTCCGACACGTCTTCTGTTGAACTGGAGCAGCTCTACAGTAACCAGCTCTATCCACTACCCAATGGGCGGTGCTGTGTTCTTCCAACATTGCCAGGGTGCCAGGAGATGTCCTCGCTACTCTGATGTTGATTACCTGACCTAAGGAAAGGCCATCAGTATGAAAAATCCTACAGAACCTCTTGAATCAGATTCCTTGCTTCTAATAAAAAATTTCAAATCACAGTATGGGTTAATTTGAAATGTGCCAGTCATGGAATATGAGAGTGCGCAATCCTGATGGGTTGTATGAAGGAGGAAATTACTTTGAAATTGCCGGTATTTATGTAGTATTTATCCTTTCATGGTGTACTGTGTAATTGTCTCATGCTTTTAGTCACTTTTATTGACACATTATGGAGAATTGAGGCAGCAGTAGGTGTTTCTGTGACTAAACATGAGTTTATGGGAATAAGAAAATACTCCTAAACAAAGAGCTTTCACTTGTCAGGCCGAGTAAAGAGGAACACAAGGGCAGCACCTTCTCCTGGCATTTCATGCATTTTGTGAAGTTAATATTCTGGGTTTCTGTCAGCAGGAAAATGGGTACTAACCTGGCTGACATTAGTGATGTACTAATTTCAGCTGAACATAACTATATTAGTGCCACCTCACTGCGTGCCGTCGTAATTGAGAAAAAATAACTTTTATAATATGCAAATTATAAAAGCCTCTAGGTGCATGCTGGGAGTCGTAGTTTCACCACAGCTGGAGTGCCAAGGTTAGCCATCACTGCTCTAAGAGCAGGAGCAACGCCCCTCCCACTGCACCTAGGGTTGGACGATATCAAAAATATTCAGACGATAACGATATTAAAAAATTTATCGCGATAACGATATATATCGCGATAAATACCCGTTTAAAAGAAAAAAAAACACAAGGAGACGTTATACTGTATGGGGGGCCACAAGGAGACGTTATACTGTATGGGGGGCCACAAGGAGACGTTATACTGTATGGGGGGCCACAAGGAGACGTTATACTGTATGGGGGGCCACAAGGAGACGTTGCACTGTATGGGGGCAGCCACAAGGAGACGTTATACTGTATGGGGGCAGCCACAAGGAGACGTTATACTGTATGGGGGGCCACAAGGAGGCGTTATACTGTATGGGGGGCCACAAGGAGACGTTATACTGTATGGGGGGCCACAAGGAGACGTTGCACTGTATGGGGGCCACAAGGAGGCGTTGCACTGTATAGGGGGCCACAAGGAGGCGTTACACTGTATAGGGGGCCACAAGGAGGCGTTGCATTGTATGGGGGCCACAAGGAGGCGTTACACTGTATGGGGGGCCACAAGGAGACGTTATACTGTATGGGGGGCCACAAGGAGACGTTATACTGTATGGGGGGCCACAAGGAGACGTTATACTGTATGGGGGGCCACAAGGAGACGTTATACTGTATGGGGGGCCACAAGGAGACGTTGCACTGTATGGGGGCAGCCACAAGGAGACGTTATACTGTATGGGGGGCCACAAGGTGGCGTTACACTGTATGGTGGGCCACAAGGAGGCGTTACACTGTATGGGGGGCCACAAGGAGGCGTTACACTGTATGGGGGGCCACAAGGAGGCGTTGCACTGTATGGGGGGCCACAAGGAGGCGTTGCACTGTATGGGGGGCCACAAGGAGGCGTTGCACTGTATGGGGGGCCACAAGGTGGCGTTGCACTGTATGGGGGGCCACAAGAAGGCGTTGCACTGTATGGGGTGCCACAAGGAGGCGTTGCACTGTATGGGGGGCCACAAGGAGGCGTTGCACTGTATGGGGGGCCACAAGGAGGCGTTGCACTGTATGGGGTGCCACAAGGAGGCGTTGCACTGTATGGGGGGCCACAAGGAGGCGTTGCACTGTATGGGGGGACCACAAGGAGCGTTATAATAAGGTCTTATGGGAGCGAGGAGGAGGGAGAGCCGGGGCGGCCGCTGCGGGAAGTAGTAAGTTTATAACTTTGTCATCAGACAGAACGCACTAGTGAAGCAGCCGCAGGAAAAGTCTCTCCAGAGACAGTACTCACACAGTACTCACACGGCGCCCGGCACTGGTGGGTGACGACGGTGATTATGTCAGATGGTGGGTGGAGACTTGACTAAGGGAGGCGGAGCAAGAAGGAGGCAGGCCAGGAGCGAGAGGAAGAGCAAGGTGCAGGGGCGGGCGGTAAGTGATCAGTCAGTTCCTGAAGGCGAGTTGGTAGAAGCGGGCGGACGCACGTTTAGAAGAGGTCAGCGCTCAATGTGCGCTGACCTCTTTGATGACGTCACAAAATACCGCGGTATTTAGGAAACGGCGATATCGCCATATCGCCGTTTTTTTAATACCGCGGTATATCGTGATACCGGTATATCGCCCAACCCTAACTGCACCTAGAGGCTCATTTGCATATTATGAAAGTTATTTTTTCTCAATAACAGCGGCACGCAGTGAGGTGGCACTAACATAGTTATGTTCAGCTGACATTAGTACATCACTAATGTCAGCCAGGTTAATACCCATTTTCCTGCTGACAGAAACCCTTTAAGAGCCTCTTGCTGTGAGGAGGCCAAACATAGCTCCTGGTCAATACTACAAACCCCTCTCCTTACACAATACCATAGTGAATGCATGAATGACGCTGAAAACCCAGAATATTCTCCTGAATAGATTCTGTACATTCTTTCCCACAGAAGTCAACTAAAGGCTCTGTTGTCCTGGACTACGTATTCCGTCACCTAAACCTTGTGGAGATAGATTACTTCGGGCTACGCTACTGTGACAAAAACCATCAGACGGTGAGTAAGAGACAGTGCGCATTTTGTTTGGCCAACCATAACATCTGTCTGTGACCTCTGTATTGATGTAGCTCACCCAAGGATGAAGGAACTATATATGCAAACATGGTCAGAAGATGTGAGTAAGTAGCAATGTACTGGTGGCTATAGGTTGTATAGCTTAGGTGTGGTTAGATGAAAAGTAAGATGAATGGAGAAACCATTCATTGGGATCTACCGTGAAGTTTTGAGAAGTATTCTTTTTATATTCGATTTAGCCATTACTGAGTTTTCTTGGTCTCCTATATTGGTTATAGTGTATTGGACTAGTGCCATCATGGGTTGAAACAGTCCCTGAATGATTACTACTTCTGGGGTGCCTACTTCTATCTAATGACTGCCTGTACGGGTTCTAACCTGGCATGAAAAGACAAGATAACTCACAAGCATAACTTACAATTACAAGTTGTAACATAAGAGGACAAATCATGGACTTTAGTTCTAGGTTGTGTTTTTAGAATTTTTTTATTTATTTTTTTAAACCGTCTATACAATGCGAATATCGAGACATAATTGATTGAAGGCAACATTGTCCTGCCGAACTGAAAAAGAAAAAGGGCTAACATTTTTATTACAAAATGTAGTCTATGAATTCGGAATTAAAAAATACTTTTAAACAGACTTTAAGACATAATTTTGGATCCTAGCCAAGCCAGTGCCGCATCTGCTGACAGCTGTTTCGTGGGGATTGCCCTTCATCAGTGTAGAGTTAACATTTGAACATGGGGTTTACATGACAGCTCCACTGTGCTTGTCTGTTTTATTAACACTTTAGTAAGGTTAGGGCATTTAACTGTTCATGGAGTTATAGAAATGACAGCTCAGAAACCTAAAGCTCTACCACTTCCACTGTACGTCTAGCAGTCAGTCCTCCTGGGCATTGGCTGACATCTGATGAGTTTTTAGTTCCATACATATTTGTTCTTTTTCCAGGAGATGGCCCTGCAGGGGTAATCGCCTTGTCGCTTATTACATTTCCTATTCTCCAGCACGCGGCTGGATTAACACCTGCATGGTATCACTTCTTCACATGAGATTCCTTTCCTGGAACTGAAATTAGTCAATTCTTATTCCAAATGAAGATTCTGCTTTTCACAGTTTACTATAATCGACATTAAATTCACTCTTCAAATGTAATAAAGAACAAAAAAATGATGATAAAGTCAGAGATGTTTATCAAAGTGCCTGACTATTAAAACTGTAGTATGTGTTAAACTATTCTCCAATTAGTTACATAATATTAGAAGATACAGTAATTTTATTAAATTCATAAGTTTAAATTGACAATTTAATTTGCTATGTTCAGCTACCCAAACGATTTAATGCTTGAGACTAGTTTGTGGCATGTACTTTACATTGTTAAAAAGCATAGCAGATAAGGAGATAGGGCCACTCGGGGCTATAGTACAGAGAATTAGTGCTACCACTTTGTCCCTCCAATACACTGGAGTTTGTTACTACGGTATATGACAGACTGAAGCTGAATGAGGGTCTTAATGCTTGTTTTTGTAAAGCGGAGCTTTCCTCACATCTCCAGTGCAGCCCAGTTTTCCTGGTTGTGGGGGTGTCAGTAATGATGCCAGCAGCTCCTCTTGACATCCACCCACTGTACCTCCAAGCTGTGCTTCTCCGAGCCTAGTACTCCATTTTATCTCGTTCTTCCCCATTTACTACACCAACATGCCCACTACACCCATAACATCATCATCCACAGCCCATCAGAGCATTCTTAGTCCCTCTTTGATGGTCTAGCATGGGACCATCTATATACTCTCTAGTGCAGTATATTTCACCTTCCAATTAGCCTCCTAGGCTATATCACAGTGATTCACGATTGTTTCATGATTGTTTGATTTGCTAACAAGCACAAGCAGCTCCTACTGTTTGTTGTCCACCATACAGACACAAGTGTCACCTTCATTACATTCCCCCTATCTCTGCCTGGACTGTTTCCAGGTTCTTAGCAAAAGGAAATTTGGTGTCATGGAGCACATGTCGTGTCCTGCCATTGACAGCCAGCCACCGTCGCCTTTGTTTCCAGTGGTGTTGTAAACGAGAAACCTTGGCTGCTACAGACTGGAACCTTATCATCTTCAGCTACGTATCCAGGTTCTGTTTGGGATCCGACCATGGTCTGGTTTGAGTATGGAGGACTTGTGATGAGCGCTTTAATCCGGCCTTTCCTGTGGAGCAACACACTGCTCCAACTGCTCGTGTGATGAACTGAGAAGCCATCAGATACCACAGTTGGTTATGCCTAGTAGTGACAATAACATCTCTGGTTCGGTTCTAAGGTACCACTAGGAACCGAACCCAAGTTTGATACCAAGGTTTTTTACAGTAATAATTAATTTCTAAAGTTATTACACGAAGTCTCGCACAACTTCGTGAAGTAATAACTTTGGCTTATTGGAGCCAATACATTTTAATACTGTACGGAGTGGGATCTCCGTACAGTATTAGAGCAAAGTTTTTAGTGAATCAACTTCGAATGTACCATCCGAAGTCGATTCGCTCATGCCTAAAAACCTGATTTAAACAATAGATTATTTTCTGATGACAACTTACTTTTTAAGCATGTACATGATAGCATTGTGGTTTCTATTTATAATGCAAAGCACAGCACATTGCCAGGTCCATTATTTGATGGTACAACAGAGTGGATGGGGATCATCTGTATCACTTGAACAGATTTTGTTTGGGGCTACTCTAAATGACTTGGGTCCCCTGTGCATGACCCTTTAACCCCTGTGCATGGATTTGGACTCTGCTGCAGCAGAACCATCGGGTCTCAGCAGAACCATTATGCCTCTTGGAGTAGTTACCTACGAAGAGCCTGCTGATCTACTGGGGTCATGAGACACCGTTGCAGAGCACCAAGGGATCAGGCAAAACCATAGTCATGGGCATGCTGAGATCAGGTCAGGCAGAGTATGAGCAATCAAGCAAACAATCCAAGATCAGGACGGGCTTCTCAGGGTGAGAACAGAGATCAGGCAAGGGTTAGGTCAGGCAGTGAAGGATTAATTTAGGAAGTCATGCAGAAGTCGGTTCACCGAGCAGCCAAACAAACGAATGAGAAAGGGGGGCTCATAACCCGGCACATCGCTGCCAAGCGTCCTGGTGGGCTGACTTTCCACCTCTAAAGTCAATGTGATCAGTATCACAGACTACATTAATTTATAGGTATTACTGCATTTGCACTGAACTTTATCTTATGCACCTTCTATGGACTTTACTTGTGACTATATGTGGAAATTCAGATTTTTGATGTCAGATTTAAGAAGCTTTACTGTATCTTCTACAAATTGTGTTTATGAATGTAGAAAAATGATAATGTTTTCTATTGGTGTCGGGCATCTTTTTCATAACCAGCAAAGATATTATCTGTCATGTAACAGGTCCTCATAATATGTACTGCCGACGCATGTATTACACGTTAAGTGCGCCCCTTCACATTAAGAATGATGGCTTCACTCACTCTGGCTGTCTCTTGTGCTTCATGCAGTAAATGCCTCTGCTGACAAATTAATAGTTATTTGTGACACCTCATTACTGTGTACTTTGGATTATTTCCGACTTCTGGCAAAACAGACAATGAGGGTCACTTCCCAGAGCGGATTGTTCTGGGATGACGGATAAAGTTTGCGGAAATCACCTTACCTTTTCATCTTTCTACCATGAAATACTTAACAGGATTCTGGCACCAGCCACCTCCCTATGCAGCTGTTTGCATAGAAACATAACTGTGGTTCCCCTGATTAAGAAGCCAGTTTTCTTTATTTGATCCGAGGCTCCAATCCCAAGATCTGATACTTTTTCTTAATATGTAAATCAAGGCTTTGGTGCAATGAGGGCATCACCGTTGCTCTTGTTGCACCCAAGCTCCACTCATTTATATAGCCAACCCTTCCCTGGTTGGTCACGGAAATGAAAGGAGTTTTGGTGCAACAAGAGCAAGGGGCGCTGCCCTCGTTGCACCAAAGGCCTAAATTACATATTAAGAAATAGTATCATAACTCAGGATTGCAGCCTCAAATCAACAAAAGAAAAACAGCAATTTAATCAGGTGAACCACAGCTAGGAGTCTATGCAGACAGTTGTATAGAGAGTGCGCTGGTGACAGATTCCCTTTAATCATTGAAATACTTTGAGGTTCAGTGAGTGTATGGAGTTGAACAGATTTCCACCCATTGTAATGCATAGGGTGAAATCCATGGCAAAACCTGTGACAAATCCGCATGTAGCTCGTGATTTATGTCACCCGTGGCCATACTCTTACTTTGATGTATTTTCTTGGAGGCATCCATTCTCTTTCTCTTGGACCATGAGAAAAATAGATATTTGGAAATTGATTAGACTTAAAGGGGTTGTAAAAAAACTTTAAACCTACCCACTATCCACAGAATAGAGGACGAGTCTGATCAGTGGGACGTGACAGCTGGGACCATCACCAAGCATAAAAACAGGGGTCCTGTGTCTCCCCATATGAATGGAGAAGTGGTTGAGCATGCGAGCTGCTGTATCTTTAATCTCTCTGTGGCTTCTGGAGATTGCTGAGCGCTGTACTCTGCTTCTCATCGGCAGCCCCATAGAGACGAATGACCGCTGCTTCATTCACACACAGCAACACAGGACTCCTGTTCTCATGACCCCAGCAGTTGGACTTCCACCAATCAGACTCTGATCCCTTATCCTGTGGATAAAAAGTTTAAAGCTTGCCACAAACCAATACACTGTAGATAGCTGTCTGTTGAACATTGCTCTGCTCCACCGTGCATATGCACGCCCGGAGGAGCATGCATTTGTT
Source organism: Bufo gargarizans (assembly GCF_014858855.1). Classification (NCBI taxonomy): domain Eukaryota; kingdom Metazoa; phylum Chordata; class Amphibia; order Anura; family Bufonidae; genus Bufo; species Bufo gargarizans. The sequence goes on from NC_058080.1 coordinate 619,578,702, forward strand.
TGCAGTGGTAAGAGGGGAATAGGCTGCAGCCACCCTGTTCTGGCAGTGGCTTACCTGCCACGGCACAAAGGATCAGGCATGTTGAAATCTATTATGCTGTATCTGAAGGCTCCACTGACATAATGCACATTCGTCCTACTCAACAGCATACTCATTATTCCAGTGAAGCTGTCGTTCACAGCAGGGAAAGGTACTGAGCTGACATCTGCTTCCCAGTTCACACTATTAGCCATGTCAATTGACAGCAGAAGTAAGGGGTTAGGGCAGTGTTGGCGAATCTATGGCATGCTTTCTAGAGGGCATGTGGTTCTGTGTGGGCTGTGCATAGGATTGCCACCTGTCCACTATTACTAATCAGCTCTTTGTTGTGGAAGCGCTGTACTGGGGGCCACTAATGGGGGCCTTATTAATACTGGAGGCGACTAATGGGTCTTGGCGTGTTGGTACTTTGCGATAAATAAGTGGGTTTTGGGTTGCAGTTTGGGCACTTGGTCTCTAAATGGTTCTCCATCACTGGGTTAGGGTGGTTCCCGGTTTCAGGAATGCCCTGCAGACACTTGGCTGCCCATATACAAGTAGTGCACGAGTTGTTAAAACTTTTATTCTTTGTAAAAAAATAAATAAAAATGTTTTAAACTTGATTCCACAGAACCTTTGTAGTGGTGTCAGCAGTTTGGTGGACTCTGAATATGTTGAAAGATTCCCTTTAACATCCTTGAATAAGTCGGTGGGCTATAGCTTTGGCTTTGGATGGTTCATAGTTTGAGGAAGGGGGGACATAGAATTCTTCCAAGAGTATGAGCAGGTGTTCAGAATGGGACATCAGCAAAGGTGAACAGGACTTTGTATGTTAGTGTTAGCAGGTGAATTGTGGTTGGTGTTAAATATTAATACAGTAGATGGCAATGTGTAGGATAGACTGTTGCCAAGCCATTTTGTCCATTGGTAAGTCATTGGGAGTAGGGCTGTGGAGTCTGTAAGTCAAAGTTCTGACTCCTACTCCTGCATTTTATCACACTCCAACTCCTTCATAGGTCACCAATAATTTAGTAATAACGAATTTACTGTAGTAAAATAGGGCTTTTAATAGATACAATTAAAACCATAATTATTGGAATACAATTTCTGAAATTCCTGAAATGTTATAAATTCCTGGAAGTAAATATGTAATGCACTATGAATGAAATAACTGGGACATACTGTTATGCACTTAATAAATGTAAGAAATCGATGTCCTTAGAAAAAGTTAGAAAATCACATGCATGTTTAAATGGGAATAAAAGATACATAAAAACTGCAACTGCTATATTCAGTGCTGCTATAAAGGGGTTGTCTGAGAATAAATAACTTTTCACAGGTGTCCGCAGCCTTCCTCCACTATGGAAAGAGTCATACTTACCTGCTCTCCACAGCTCTGGTCCTGCGCACTGCTTCCATGTGTCTATCTTCCAGTCCTCAGCTTGTTTACTTCTTAGTCTTGATTCTGCTTAGATTGATAAAGCATAAAATATATTTATCATTCATTTTTATAAACTTTTTTAAATGTATATGAAAATTAATAAATTATACAATATCATTAACAGAATATTTTTTTAAGCTTGGAGTCGGTACATTCCTACTGACTCCACCCAAAACTAGCTTTATCTCCAACTCCACGACTCTGAATGTACAAGGGGTGTACTTCCTACTACCAAGTAAAGTTTTCGGTCAAGCAGTTTAAATATTGTAGGAAATTAATTGAAGATGACCCCTGTTCAGGGCAACCTGTCGAAGCATCTTCAGAGGTAATGTACAGTAAAGTGGAGGCCATGATTTTGGAAGATCATTGGGTCAAAGTCAGTGTTATAGCTCATGAATTAGGCATTTCATTTGACACAGTTTCCAGTATCATTCATCATGTTTTGATGATGGTAAACGTCAGTTCCCAGTGGGTGCCACGATTGTAGACGCCTGAGTAAAAAAAACTTGACTCCAGCAATTTAGCCAAGAGAATTAAGACATGCTTAGAGAAAATCCAGGAGACTTCTATTCTTGATTTATTACGAGTGATGAATCATTGGTTTACCACCATGATCCTGAGGTCAAACAAGAGTACATGCAATGGAAGCACAAGGGGTCACCAACTCCAAAGAAATGTTGTGTGTAGCCGTCAGCTGGAAAGATCATGGCAACAGTTTTTTGGGATACAGAAGGCGTTTTATTACTAGAATTCATGCCACACAAAACAACAATTTCTGGAGACACCTATGCTTCAGTGAAGGCATTACGTGAGGCAATCAAAGAGAAACGCTGTGGGAAGTTGTCGGCAGGTGTTTTGCTGCTTTACAACAATTTTCTATCTCACAAGTCTCGCAAATCACAAGCTGCTATAAGAGAATTCAGCTTTATGGAACTTAACCATCCACCCCACAGTCCAGACATGGCTCCCAGTGATTACTTTCTCTTTCAAAATTTCTGAGTTGGCAATGATTTCATGATGCAGTCAGTCGTTAACAGGGTTCCTGCAGCAGCAAGATGTCTCCTTCAATTCTGGAGGCGAAGTGGAATAAGTGTGGTGAAGTCATGGGGGGGATTATATTTATTTATTTTATGCACTTTTATAGCGCTGACCTATTGCAAAGTGCTTTACAGACATCAGCATCAAGCTGTCCCCAATGGGGTTCACAATCTAAGTTCCCTATCAGTATGTTTTTTGGAGTGTAGGAGGAAATCGGAGTACCCGGAGGAAACCCACGCAAACACGGGTAGGGCATACAAACTCCATGCAGATGTTGTCCATGGTCCAATTCGAAACCTAGGACCCCAGCGCTGCAAGGTACCAGTGCTAACCACTGAGTCACCATGCTGCCCATTGAAAAGTTGTATGTAAAATTTTCTCCGAAAATTTTACTTTCATGTTGAGGTAGATAACTTATTTAACACCTCTTGTACAAAATGTTTGTGAGTTGATGATGAGAGGAGCTGGTAAAGGTTTAGATAAGAGGTTTCAAAAGACCGAGCTGAAGCCCATTACCTCTAATCAGGGCTCAGTGGGTGAAGGAATTTCAACAACCTTTCTGGCAATTTATTATGGCCTGGAACTTCATACAGACAATGAAGATACTATTCCTCTAGAACTAAACTATGTAGCTTATTCAAGGACTAAAGGTCCCTTTAGACAGGACAATTCAACAGGTGATTGTTGGGAAAGAAGTGTTCCTTCCTTGCAATCACCTGCTCGTCAGTGGGGAGACCACTGCATTTACATGGGGAGGAGTGATCACTAATGTCATTGCTTGTCCCCATACAGACTTGTTGTTTTATGCTGGCAGCAGAGCGTGTTTAGGTGGAATGGTCTCCTGCCGGCAAAAGTCGAATAGGGTGCCTACACAAACATTTAAATTTTGTTTGTTCATCAAGTAAAAGGTGGCACCTCTACATCGCCAGATAATCGCTAATAAACATTCCTATGAACGCTCATTAGCAATTATCTGTGCCTGTGCAAAGCGTTTGAAAAAACGTTGAACAATTCTAGAGTCTGATTACAATGTGTGCATTTGTACAGAGAATGGCCGCAGATTGGATTCCAAAATACAAAGTAGAGTTAGCAGGAAGCAGGAAGTCTCACGTTCTAAATGCAAATTGACAGAAGTGTCAAGGCTTTGTTCAACTGTTTGTTATATACGTGAAACTAGGGTGCATTATACAATACCATAAAAATATTTCTATACAAATAACAATGGCTGTTTTGCAAGGGATTGACTACATCATAGTGAAAAAGATCTAAATGGGCATGAAATAGGCAGATACCTTACTCACTAAAGTCATTTCAGTTTTATGTGGTCAGTTGCAATCACCCACTGCTAGTGCGGTTATAAAGACTGGAGACCTGAGAGCCTCATCGATTTCTCATAGGCTATTTGTACGGCAAGTCAACCTTTGCTATGGGTGTATTCCAGTGTGTGTTCACACAGTTAGTACATCTTAATTTTGTACCATGCCCTTCATCAAAAAAACATATCATAGTTTTTTATTTTCTTTATATTAAACTTCCCTAACATTCTGACCCTAAAAAAAAAAATCAGTGGACAGTGCTATATAAAACCAACTGAAGGAATGGGAGCTCCTGATCTGTCTATTTACCAATTAGCAGATCTGTTGGAGCCCATAAAGGCCTCCTGGTCAGATCTGATTGACTTTAGTTGAGCTTGGCAAGAACAGATACAGACTGGAGTTATTTTATTTTGTTATTTATTATTTTTTAGGTATTACTTATTATTTGTCATAAAAGTACCCCCCTTGTATGTCATTTCCTAATTTACCTTAAAATAGTTGTTACCGCCTGGGGACCTTTTCTACAGACCCCTCGGATCTGGCCGTGTATGGCAGATACATACCTGATCCCCGCTGCTGAGTTCTGGATCCTTCACTAACCCACTGGCTTTGCTGGTCTGGGTCTCCCTGGGTCAACATTCTGTTTGGTGCTGGTCACGTGACTGCTGCAGCCAAAGATGTCACCCAAGCGTCATGTGACTGGGCCATGTGATGCATGGATGACATGTAACCTCTGTGGCTAGTGAGCTGCAGTGGTCACGTGACCTGCGATGGAGCAGAAACCCAGTGGCAGGGATAAGGTCAGTGTGATTACCATTGCGGGTCCAGCCACTCTGGAGAGTCTGTAGAAAAGGTCCCCGGGGTGAACGACCCCTTTTAAAAGGGTTCTCCAGCTTTTTATGACTGAGGTCCCCGAGGGAAGCAACCTTAGGCTACTTTCACACTAACGTTTTTTTTGCGTATCCGTCATGGATCTGCAAAAACACTTCCGTTACAATAATACAACCGCATGCATCTGTCATGAACGGATTCGTTTGTATTATCTGTAATATAGCCAAGACGGATCTATCATGAACTCCATTAAAAGTCAATGGGGGACGGATCCGTTTTCTATTGTGTCAGAGAAAACGGATCCGTCCCTATTGACTTACATTGTGTGTCAGGACGGATCAGCTTGGCTCAGTTTCATCAGACGGACACCAAAACGCTGCAAGCAGCGTTTTGGTGTCCGTCTCCAAAGCGGAATGGAGACTGAACTGATGAATTCTGAGCGGATCCTTTTCTATTCAGAATGCATTAGGGCAAAACTGATCCGTTTTGTAGCCTTACTTGCTCCCTGCTGCTTGGTTCTAGCTGCTTTAGTCCAATCCCTGCTTGTAAACTTCCCGTATGGAGGGGGGGGTCACATGTGCCGATGCAGCCAGTGATGACTAGGAGCTGGTAGGTATGCTTCCCTCCACAGTTCTGGCAGGGAGGTGGGGGGAGTCAAAAATGGTTAAAAACCTGGAAACCCTTTTAATTTATGATACATGTTATACAAATATCAATGCAAATTATTATTTTTTATATGTCCTTCATAAAATTGTCCTCAAGACACTATCACTAATAAATGACCCCTATTAATTTATATATAATTAACTAACCCTAGCACAGTTTATAATGAATGTTCCCAACATCATATCTAATAAGCTTTTAAACCCCCTAATTAATCTGATCAGTTATTGTAACTATAATAAACCAGAGATACCACCGTTCCATACTGCTAGACACACATCTGTCTGTTACCAGCTGACACTAGAGCTAGGACATTCACTGCGTGTCTTACAGCTGACGCATTCCTAAAGATCAGTGACTGCATGTCTTGAAGTAAGCCATCCGTATCTAAAAACCTGCAACATACGTAGTCCTGTCAGATAAGCTGTTTAATCACCTGTTGTTCAGGCAGAGACTACCAAAGACTCCTGGGTACTGTGTGAATGAGACCTTGGTAACCCATTTGCAGCCATTGTACAAGCCCAGTTCTCACCTGTTAATACTCCGACTTCCTTGTCTACTGGTATTAGTGTAGCAGGTATTTAAAGTTAATCCTCTCCTTGCGGATACCACGTTACTTACAGAAACCGACTTATTATCTGAAGTGGTTTATTGATTATATTGCTGCCAAAAATATAATTTGTCTCTTATCTCAGTCCATAAGAATGAAAGTCTATGAGTGACTTCACATAGTCCTTAAAGTTCTACATCCCATTTACTGTATGTCTGTAATATGGCATAGGTTACCAGTGAAGCTTGCTAATGCTTTCTCTGTGGACGTGCTGGAGATGGCAAAGTACGGAGAGGAGGTCCCAGCTCATACTCCAACCAACCTAGTAGTTATCTCCTTAGATGAAGACATCATCTGAGCGCTCACGTGTGTTCTTGTTGCATCCATAAAAATGGTGAATAATGAATGCTCTGTGTATATGGATGCTCTCTTCTCAATTTACAGACCCTACCACTCTGATCCCCTGCTGTTACATCCACTGACTCCCTGAAAGGACTACTCCCAAGCTGCACCTATTCTGTGGAACTTACTGCACACAAGAGTAAGCGCTCAATGCATGGGCACTGGTCATGTGCACTTTGTTTGCAGTGTGGACCCGCAACACTATCTTTTTGCGGTGCAGAGGCACAGACCTGAAAACCCACGGAAGCGCTTTGTAGTCCTTCCATGGTCTTCCGATCTGTGCCTCCGCTCTGCAAAAGATAGGTGAAGTCTTTGGGCGTATCTTGCGGATTGTGGACCCATTGGGTCCCCACCACAGTGCCCAAATATTGCGGACCGGCCATTTACGGGCATTGAGCCTGTGCGCTTATGGGCATGAGCACTTAGTGTGTTTACAGAGGTAGCTGTCAATCACTGATAACACCTCCTCCCTGAACTGATAGGTATTCAGAGAAGTTGAAAAAAGCGAAGCTATAAATGTATAACTTACAGGGTTAGTGAATCTTTTTCCACAATAACATATATTAATCTGCTCAGTTTCTCCTGTTCTATAACATTGTGATTTCAGATTGCATTGTATTTTGTGGTGACAGGTCCTCTTTAAAGGGGTTCTCCAGGAACTAAGAAAATGAAATTACTTAAATATTACTTTATTATAAATATATTCCCAATATGGCTCATTTTGTCTAAGGAGCAATCATCAGGAGAAATGAAATGGCCGCCGTCCTATTAGGACACACAAATCCCGTCCTAATCACACAGCAGGACAAGTTACTTCCCAACACTGAGATAAGGAGCTGCCTCATCCTCCTCTGCTCTGCTTGTCAGGGATTGTGATCCTAATTACAGCTGATAAGAACTTCGGATGAATCTCTGTAGGAACGGAGTTCGTAAGGAGACATGAAGTACAGAGAGGAGGCTGGAGGTGTGGCTGATGAGCAGCAGCACTTGTATGCAGTCTCCCTTACCACAGCCTGTCCTGACTGATTTGGCAAAACTTATTTTATATATTTAAAGGGAATGTGTCATCAAAAAAATATGTTAAACATATTTTAAAAAAAATATAAAAATGGGTGATGTTATTTTTAATTTTCCATGTCACTATATTTAAAAACAAATCCTAAAATCTTGCCGTTTTCGCACTGGCCACCAAGCCTAATAGGCGCCATTTCATGATCTGTTCGGATCACTTTTCAGTAGTCAGCTCATTATTACAGACAAGATTATAATGACGGGTATCATAGGCCAGCAATATAAAAGGTGTGGACAACCCCTTTAAAGGGAACCTGTCACCGTGAAAATGTAAAGTAATCTGCAGGCAGCTTGTTACAGAGCAGAAGGAGCTGATATATCGTTCTATGGGAAAAGATTTGAATAACTTGTATTTCATTCATTTAAATTCCTGCTCATTCTGGGCTTTGTCAAGGAGACGTCCTATCAGTGATGACAGCTATCTCTTTATGTATGGTCATAGGGGGAAGGCTGTCCATCACTGATAGGACGTCTCCTGGACTTCAAAGCCCAGAATGAGCAGGAATCTAAATGAATAAAGTACAAGTTATTCAAATCTTTTCCCATAATATAATACATCAATCTGCTCAGCTCCTCTATAACATGCTGCCTTCAGCTCAAATTCCATGTTCAACGTGACAAGTTCCCTTTTAAGATCCAAGATAATTTTCATTTTGTGTGTTCAATACTTTTAATACTCGTACATCTTCACGTTGATCTTACATCTTTTTTTTTTTTACTTTTCATTTTCTTTCTTCCGCTGTTCTTTTCACTTCTTTATTTCTTAATTCGTATGCATGTTTAAGCTTCATCTCTCTTCTTAGGCCTTGCTTGTACTATCGTTATGGCTTTCATTGAATCCTGATGGATTCCAGTGACTTGGATGGAGGTCAGGGATCCAGTAAAAATAGGACTGGTGACTTCTCATTAAAATACCAGAGCCCTTGTGGAAAGTACCCACCATGTAGACATATGACTTTGAATCCCTAGTGGAATGAATACAAGTTAAAATTAATAAAAATTTGTGGTGAATTAAAATAATGCCAAAAAATACAATAGCAAACAAACACAAAAAGTACAGCAGCACACTGCTTTGTCATAAGTAAATATTGAATATGTGGTTTACCTTGAATTACTTCTGTATTTACTAGAATACATAGAAATGTGAGCTTCTTTGCGTACATTTTGATCACATTTTGTGAATCCATATGCCAACGACAGAACGTACACTATCATACTTGGCCTCTCTTGGGCCTATCATACTTGGCCTCTCTTGGGCCTCAGCCTCCAGAATGAACCTAGGGCAGGTAGGATCCAGCTTTAAAGCAAAATAGAGGCAGGGCCATGCCCAAGTTTAAAAGGCCAAAAAACAATGTAGGCCAGCACATCCAAACAACATGAAGTAAATGTGTAATGCTGCTTTAAGACTTGGGGTAGGTTCACACCTCTGATTGACTAGTTTGGAGGAGTTCACCAGATCTGGCCTAGCTGGATACTCCGTTCACTGGTGGACCCTATTGGGATCCGTCCGGTTTCCTGCATGAGTGATGGGAAGATCGGCCAGATGCCATAGTCAGTGGGGTCAGGTAGTGAACGGAGTATCCTGCTAGTCTGGATCCAGATTCTCTGCTGAAACAGCCCCCCGGTTCAGTTATGAATTATTGGGGAATATGTTACTGCCATATTTATTATAATTAGAAATGTGAGGTTCTTGGCGCACATTTTGATCAAATTTAGTGATCCTATCTGCCAAGAGCCAGGCCTTGATTAAAGTGAGTGTGAAGAACCTAATATTTATATGTATAGTAAATACAGCAAATACTGTACATTCATATATTCAATGTGTATGTAAGTCTTAAAGGGGTTCTGCAGTTTTTTTAAACTGATGATTAGCGGTGGTCCGACACCCGGGACCCCTGCCGATAAGCTGTTTGAGAAGGCAGAGGATAGATCATCACTGCAGAACCCCTTTAAGGCAGAGTGCTTCTCTACTCTTCATGTTTGCTTTTGCATTTCAGCCATAACAGCACGCAACTGCACATTCACTCCATGTTGGTTGGAGGTGTAGGCTTACTTTGTTTTTGGCATGGCAGAAAATCCAATAAGCACAATTCTTTTGTCTGTTTTAGTAAATAAATGTATTCCCCATAATATAACCTCTTATGGAGCATTTTTCTCACAACTCTGCATAATAGAGTTCTTCTGTTATTCCCGCTAGAACTGGGTGGGACCAGTTGGGGTTGTGACCTGTAATCTCACACCGTTCACTCGTTGCTGACAGTATCAGACTGTGTAGGAACATTCAAGGTGAATGGTAACACTGAGATGTATGTTTTATAAGAGAAGAATGGCAGAATCCAGAGTTTTTGAAGAAAAGATGCCCATAAACTATTATTTTATGGGGCTACAATTATCACATCCCTTTCCTTCCAGAATTCCAGAGGAGCATGTGTGGCCTATAAGTCTCCTCACACTGATTAAGGCGCTCTCTCCCTAAGGAGAGATCGTACCCCCCTAACCCTGACAGGCCTCTCACCCAGTCAAGCCAGTACTCTCTGTTCTGCACTGATGAGGGGCAATCACCCTAAAACAGCTGTCTGCAGATGAGGTGCTGGCTTATTTAATATCCAAGTCATGTCTCAAGGCTTAGCTAAAGAGTTGAACATTGACTTATAGGATAGCTGCCTTACATCTGGTGGCATTAGAGGCAGAGCTCATTTGCATCCCTTTCCTTATTTAAACAGACATGTTAGGAGTGGTCACAGTTCCTCTTTAAACAGTGAAAACTATATACATATTAGATCCTTGTGCCGGTAATGACCCGTACAGTAAAGTTATCTTGTCAATTAAAGTAAACCATGTTAAGTAGAAAAAAAAGATGGCGGTGGATAATGTTTTCCGTTGCATTTTGCCATTATAAAAATAAAAATAAATCATCAAGATAAAAGGTTATTTTGATGTCAAAATGGTGTCTGGAAAATCTATAAATCTATAAAAATCTATAACTTGGCCTTAAAAAAAAAAAACAACGGCTTTGTAGATATAAAAGTAAAAACGGTTATGCCTGGCTGAATGTAGTAAAGCTAAAACTTAAAAATAGTTATGGTTCTTAAAGGGGTTTTCCCATCTGGAGATTTATGGCATAACCATACAATATGCCATAAATGTCAGATAGGTGGGTAAGAGAGGCCAGCTGTTTTCAGAAGTCCCATAGCAGTGAACTGAGAGAGCTGCACATGAACGTCCACCTCTCCATTAAATGCATCTCGGGACATGGCCCTGTTCTTGAGATAGGAGCAGGTCGCAGAGTTGGGACCCACACCTGTCAGACATTTTATAGCCTATCCTTTTGCATTTGCCGTAAATGTCCAGATAGTAATACCCCTTTAAAGGGCTTGTCTGGCAACAGTAAAGTTTTAACCCTATAACCTCGGCCTCTCCTCTGCTGTGGAAATAACGTACCAGCGTCAGTCCTGCGTGCCAGCTCCTGTTTGTCCGCCTTCTGGTCCACGGCTTGTTTCTTCTGCTCTGGCATGGGAATGGTCACACGATCTGCTGCATTCAACCACTTGCTTCAGTGGCGATGTCTCTTGTGGACCAGAAGGTGGACACACAGGAGCAGATGCGCAGGACCAGAGGAACAGGGATCAGTTAAGGCTACTTTCACATTTGTGTTTTCCTTTCAGGTTTTGAGATCTGGCAGTGTGTCTCAAAACCGGACGAAAATGCATTAGTTTTAGCCCCATTCATTGTCAATGGGGACAAAACTGAGCAAACCGGAATGGAGTTCATCAGAATGCATTCCGTTCTGTTTTGCTGCGGTCTCATGCCGGACACAAAATTGCTGTAAGCAGCGTTTTTGTGTGCGGCTTGGGGAACTGAACATGGTATAATTTTGGCATAAAAAAAACATGTAGGGTACTTTCACACTAGCGTTTCTGTTTTCCGATATTGAGTTCCGTCCTCGAGGCTCAATACTGGAAAAAAAAACTGATCAGTTTTATCCTAATGCATTCTGAATGGAGAGCAATCCATTCAGGATGCATCAGTTCAGTCCCTTTTAAGTTTTATGGCCCAAAATCCTGAACACTTGCCGGAATGCCGGATGAATTTCCATTAAAATGCATTAATGCCAGATCTGGCCCCAAGTGTTCCGGCAAAACTGATCGTTCTCTCCGTCCGTGCATGCGCAGACCATTAAATCTGTGAAAAAAAAAAAATACCGAAACCATTTTTCCGGATGACAACCGGAAAGACAGATCCGATATTGCAATGCATTTGTGAGACTGATCCGCATCCAGAGCCCTCTCACAAATGCATCAGTTTGCGTCCAGATTGTTGGATCCGGCAGGCAGTTCCGGCGACGGAACTGCCTCCTGAAATCCTCTGCCGTAAGTGTGAAAGTACCCTAAGTCAATGGTGCGAGATCTGTTTTTTCTCGGACATTTCAGCATTTTCATTTTCGAAAAAATACATCTGGATCGGTTCTGAATGGGTGCAGCTGGTCGTATTATTTAAACTGATGCATTTTCTTATGGATTTGAGATCCTCTGCCGGATCTCAAAACCGGAAAGGAAAACGCAGATGTGAAAGTAGCCTAAGCATGGTTCTTTCCACAGCGGAGGAGAGGCTGCGACCATCAGTTTAAACGGACAATTTGTTAGTGGTTTAATAAAAATGATTAAAACAGAAAAAACCTAATCTGTTGCTGGATCTGTAATTGAACCACAACCAGTGAGAAATTGCATGATGGGTTTTATGGTCAAACTGGTAACATAATGAATCCCATAGGCATAAATGTGATCCATACTTGGGGGGGGGGGGGCAGTAGAGTAAAATGTTTTGTGTGGACCTAGTCTTACTGTAGAATGTGCCAGCCATAGGTTATGACTGCACCCTGTGTGCATGTAGCACATACTATGTGAGGCATATTTGTCCTGTCCGCCCTGATTTACCTCCCGCTATTTGTTGGTAGGAGATGACCTGACTTCACACTATACAGAATTCCTTCTCCACTCTGTATAAACACTGACTTCCTTTGAAGAACACTCAGGTGTACAGTCTAGTGACCGTCGTGCCGTCCTAAGGAAAGGTGGTGTGTAGTAAATTCTGGAAGCTTTTCATGTCACAGCACGAATTCTGATTAAAACTTCAAGTTGCATTTTTTTTTTTTTTTTCCTTTTCATATCGGAACATGACTGGACTCACCAAAACCCTGAAACTCATATTAATGTATCCTGAGGGTGTACAGAAAATGAAATGTAAAATATCAGTTGGTTCGCAAGTGTGGAAACTACCTTAAATGAAAGCAAAAGCTTCTGTAAATCTGCTCTTCTTGGTGGCCATCTATTCCATTAAGTTGTTCAACTACTTTTTTTGCTTATTATTTTATTTCCTCTTTTTGCCATCTCGCCGTTCTCTATGGTTTGCTGACCTTTGATTGCCATTTGCTTGTTAATACATAGAAAAATCAGCATAAAATATTATTTATTTTGTACAAACCTATAGTCCACAGCAGCATTCACAATTCTGCCTGTTGGTAAGGCTGCCTTTACTTCTGATACATTTAGTGGTATTTTTTGTCCATTTTTACGAACAGCGTGCCATTTTGGTTTGAGAAACTTCTTTAGCTACAAATAGTAGCATACAGGCCCAGATTTACTAAACCTGTAGATAACATAAACGTAGGCTGTCTGGACCTGGACCAGCGTTAGGCTGGATGATAAATGTGATGCAGGGATAGACATTTTTGTCCAGCTATATACCAACTATTGGTTGGCTTCTTTTTTTTTAAGAGATAATTCAACACCGGAAGTGTGGCGCAATTTTGGTGCAAAACGTTGCATCTTAGTAATTCCTTTTCCTGTTAAGCCACATGCCTTTCCACTAAGCCCTGCCCTCTTTTAAAGTATGACAAAAAATTTGGAGAAGCATCAATTTGCATCACTTAGCACCTCTTTTTAGGCAGATTCTAGGCACAGACACATTCGTAAATCTGGGCCACAGACTTTAACCCCCTAACAGTTTTGTCCAAGTTCTGGTTGGTCTTTGAGAAAAGGATTTAAGAAGTCTAGTTTTAGCAGAACTCAGACAGCAGGCTGAAGGGCGGAGAGGCCTAATAGCTTGGGCTGTGTAGTACCTAGATATTGTTAGGTTTAGTTTGAAAGGTGACAATCTATGCTTTAAACCAAGACCAGGATTCTGGTTCTAGCTATTGTAAAACTGGCATATAGCTGTTAGAAACAGGTCCCAGTGAGAACTACATGAACCAGGCTGAAGGGCGGAGAGGCCTAATAGCTTGGGCTGTGTAGCACCTAGATATTGTTAGGTTTAGTTTGAAAGGTGACAATCTATGCTTTAAACCAAGACCAGGATTATGGTTCTAGTTATTGTAAAACTGGCATATAGCTGTTAGAAACAGGTCCCAGTGAGAACTACATGAACCTGCTGCTCTCACTCGCAACTTGATTTCTAAAGGCTCTATATACACTTTTATGGCAGACAACACTGCTTTCAGACAAGATCAGGCTCAGATCTCTAGCTGTCCGATATGCCCCCATTTCCCAGCTCTAACCCTCTGTTTCTTTTCGTAGCTTCAGAATTTATTTGCCAATAAAAATTATTGTTTTTAGGGGATGTTACATAGGTGATACATGTAAATAGGGTATCTAATGGCCAAATTGATTTTTTTAAATAAAGTGGGGCAACCATAACACAATATTTTTCAGGGTTTTTGAATTGTCTTCATTTTCTGGCTCCAAAAACATGTATTTAAACTGCTCAGTGTGAATGATGTACAGCCCAGCTATTTGAGAAAGATGTTTTTATCTGAAAGTGCGTTATAAACTGGTTATTTGTATAAAGCGTTTTTTATATTTGAAAGCCTGGGACTGATCTGTGGAATCACATAAAGGGTTGCGCCCATTTTGGGAATTTTGAAGACTACCATCAACTGTGCAACTCTACTGACACTTCTTCTAATGAGTGATTGCTGACTGGCAGTTTTATTAGATGATGACAGAATGAAAACAACTATAGACAGTAGCGAAAGTGGAAACCTTGTAGTGCTGGATTTAATATTTCTCCTTTCAACAAGAATCCTGTCTTTGCATGTTAATCCCTTTCATCATGGATGGGAGAGGTACTGTACACTAGATGACATGCTGATACTTAAACAGTGTGGTGTTTGACACATCGATCGTTGTATGACTCATGTTACTACATTACTGTGGTGGGGGTTTGAGAGTGATACTAATCTCTCAGGTGCAGAGCAGCAAATATGTGATCCCCCTGACAACTATAATGCGCATAGAAACCGGGATATGTGTTTCTACCACCACCCCAGTGACAACCTATGGCCAAGTGCGTTTGGAGAAGTTGAGAGCGATAGCAATAACTGTTGGCCGACAGGATATGAACAACTTAAAGGGGTTATCCCATGACTAATGTAAAAAATGAAAATCAGATATAATATAGTATGTGACAGTCTCTTTCTAAAAATGCTAGAACCAGCCCATCCCGATTTTTTGCATAAAAAGTGGTTTTATTGTTATTTAAAAGGTAATAAACGCACATATGATGTCACACCATGCTTGCCAGAACTCGCATAATAAAGATAACATGTTATTTACCCGCAATATGAACGTCGTAAAAGCCTCACAAAAAATAATTGTTTTTACCTATTCATGCCCCCCCCCCCCCCCCCCAAAAGTCAGTATTTCAGAAAATTAGAATATTATTTGAGACCAATTGAAAAAAAAGATTTTTAATACAGAAATGTTGGCCTACTGAAAAGTATGTACAGTGTATGCACTCAATACTTGGCCTGGGCTACTTTTTCATGAATCACTGCATCAGTGCAGCGTGGCATGGAGGCGATCAGCCTGTGGCACTGCTGAGGTGTTATGGAGGCCCAGGTTGCTTTGATATTGTTGGGTCTGGTGTCTCTCATCTTCCTCTTGACAATAACCCATAGAATCTCTATGGGGTTTAGGTCAGGCGAGTCTGCTGATGAATCGAGCACAAGGATACCAGAATGCATTCTGTTCTATTTGGTTGCGTTCTCATGCCAGCGTTTTCGTGTGCGTCATGGCATACTGATCAAGACAGATCCGGCATGAAATGTAAGTAAATGGTGCCAGATTTGTTTCCTTGGACACAAAAGGAAACTGATCCAGCACCCATTGATTTACAATGATTTTAGTGCTGGATCCGTCCTGTTCATTTTAGAGATGACACCATCCATAACAATTCAGAACGTTTGCAGACGGTTGTATTATCATGATGGAAGCATTTTTGCTGATCCATGACGGATCAAGCAACAACGGTAATGTGAAAGTAGCTTACCCAGAGGTGCATTTACAGTTCTTCTGGTTGTCACTGGAAACGGTCAGCAAGGTTGTCGTCAGACACACCCCTAACAGTTTGGCTGAACTCTTGTAATGCACCAAGGTATTCTTTAATTCCTGCATGTGCATGAATTGGCTGTACTCATGAGCGTACAACAGAACTCACGAGGTAGCGACTTGGTGTTCCCCTCGGGAAAGTCTGTCCCCACCATCAGGGGTACTGTGAAGATCCAGGGCACAGTGGGTTCACACCCGCTGGTTCGTGACATGCTTCATTGATTTAAATAAAATATTTTTGCCAACTTTGGCTAAATTTGGATCAGCACCACAGTGACCTGTGCAGGTAACCTGCTGCTCCACATAATAAAATGTAGGCTGTCTGCAGCCACCACAGAGGGAGCTTACTGCTAGTGTTGAGCGAACTTGTGTTTTAAGTTCGGCGTCTAAAGTTCAGGTTCGGGTTATCGAAGTATCCCGTTATGGATTCTAAATTCCGTTATGGTCCGTGGTAGCGGAATCCATAACGGGATAGTCCGATAACCCGAACTTTAGACGCCGATCTTAAAACACAAGTTCGCTCAACACTACTTACTGCTCATTAGGTGCAATAATAAATACAGTTTCACTAAGCTTAAGAGCGCCCCCTAATGGTGCCTAAAGGTAACTAGAATGAGAACTCTGACCATACACATGACCGTTAAAGGGATTCTGTCACCTCATTTTAGCTTATAGAGATGCGGACATACACGGCTAGATCGCCGCCAGCATGTCCGCAATATACCAGTCCTATAGAGTTTGTGTTTAATTATATATTTTTTTTGATATGTAAATGACCCTGGTAAGGTGTCCAAGGGGCTGTACTAACCTTCCTGGTGCCCAGCCACTCCCCCTGTGAAGGAGCCCAGCACCGCCTGCGTCCTCCGAATCTCCTCCTTGCTCACAGTTAGATCGCTGTAATCTCGTGCATGCGCAGTGCTGGTATAGTGTTCCATCCCTGTGCTGGCATCAGCCTCAGGGAAGGAACTGAGCATGCGCGAGCTCGCGGCGATCTTACTGTGAGCAAGGAGGAGATTCGGAGGACGCAGGCAGTGCTGGGCTCCTTTACAGTCAGCATCTCTATAAGCTAAAACAAGATGACAGAATCCCTTGAAACATCTATTCGGCTGATAGATATTTCTTCTGGTGCCACTATAACATGACAGTCTGATTATGCTAATATAGAATTTTACATTCTGTAATTTCCTATTATGCCGTTTTTGTGCACTTTTCAGTCAAGACAGCTATTTATCCTGCGTCTTTTAAAAATATAAAAAAAACAAGAGTATTGATGACTTGGACGTTGGCATGTTTTACTGTGAAGTCATTTTTTTAGATTCTGTTCATTAGACTGTTCTGTATATGTGTATTTTTAGTAGAAGATATTTATTTTACAGAGGGTCATGCCCCTTTAGGGTACCCATCTCTGTTTGATCAGTGTATACCTTGCCTTTGGTACACATTTGGCCTTTTTGCTGTTGATTCACATTATTATGACCAGAGTAGCCGCCATGTGCAGCACTGACAGCTGGGAGTGACTCAGTAAGGTCCTGGTAGGGTGTCCCAGGTGGCAGGAGCCATGCGGACTGCAGTGCATTTGACAGCTGCTGGAGGGTGCATGGGGGAGGATCTATAGAGCGAACACGATGATCAAAGTGGTCCCATAGATGTTCAATTGAGTTCAAGTCTGGGGAATTGGGGGTCCTGGGTAGTACTTGGAAGTCTTGGTTATGCTCTTCCAACCAATGTTGAACATTTCTAGCCATGTGAGATGTCACATTTTCTTGCTGGAAGATACCATTCACCCCAGGGAAGATGATCAGCATGTATGGGTGTAAGTGATCTACAGGAATGGATTCTTGCCCAAATCGGCTGATGAGTGGGCCCCGAGAATGCTATGAATGCATTACCAAGACCATAACGCTGCCACCACCAGCTTGTGTTCTTCCAGCAATGGTTCCAGGCCTCTGTGATGTTTCTCACCTGATACACCAATGTCCTTCCGCTTGCTAAAGCAGAAAACGTAACTCATTGGAGAAGGCAACCCTTTGCCAAACAGCCAAGGTCCAATTCCAATACTGCTGCGAAAATCGAAGCTTTTTCTACCGACGCTGCTTCGTTAGCAGCAATAATAATAATCTCTCGTCGTAACTCTGATAAATCGCCACTTTTACTCCTGACAGCAATGAGGGATATGTGTGCAGACTGCCTATCACACACTTTAAATACCCACCAAGCCAGCTCATGGCATGACTTCCTTCATGAGCTACACACTTCCGACATCGAAAGTAGGAAGTGGTCATGATAATGTGACTCAACCGTGTATTTAATTCTCTATTGCAGGAAGATACTTTGAACATCAAAGACCCCTGTTCCAAAATGAAGAACGTTTTGCCTTTTTGTTACACTTTTCTAAGAAGATTGGCAAACAAGTACATTTCTTATAAGTGGCTTTTTGTGCTCACATTCTGGGGAACAGTATTGTACTTTGTCTTCAAGCTTTAGCAGGGCATTTCTTCATGTAAGCCAGCGTCTGCGAAGATAGCTGGATAACCAACCTCATCGGTCGGGATGATTCTTCCTCTCATCGTATGCCTTTATGAGACGTTTATTGCACGGTTTGATAACATGCTGATGAATGAGACAGGACGGTGAATTGATGCTGTGTGTGTAATGGATCCCCTGTGCTATTGTTGGAGCATTAGTCTTCAGTGTGTGACTGATGATCAGCAGATAGACAGGGCCTCCTCTTTCTAACGTGAAACCCTAATGCTATGTGACTGCGAAAGAGGATCGTATATCAATGGCGTCATTCGTGCTACACTTTAGGTTTGTTCTGATGTATCTGAAAATGGCAGCCTTCACGACAGACTTTTACTTTTCTTGTTCACCATCAATTATATTAGTTGCAACTTAAACTACCATATATGAACGCCATTTTTTTACTTGCTCGCGATTGGGTGATACATACCATATTTCTTAAAGGGAATCTGTCACCTGCTTTTACCATTTTAAGCTGTCACCATTGCCATGTTCACTAAAGTACCTTATTTCCTGCAGTCGTCTTCTTACTTTATTTTGTTTTGTCCTTTTGATAAAGCCCTTTTTATGATATGCTAATGAGGCTCCAAGGTGCCCAGAGGGGCGTTTTTTCCCCTCTCTGGTGCCCAGTGACGCCCCCCTGCAGTGCCCAGCCCGCCTTAATTTGAATCCCAAGAACGCCTCCTGATCCTGAAATAACCTCCCACAGCCCCGGCAAACGGTTCCGCCCCCTCCCCACGTCATAGTCTACCTTCTAGAAATGCCTTTGTCGGCGGCCAGAAAACGCGCGCAGGCGCAGTACCGCCTGCGCGATCATCAAGCTCCTAAGGGCAACAGCCTCAAAAGTCTCACTGGGCATGCACCGAGCCCGTAATCATAATCTGAGCGCTGTTGCCCTGAAGGAGGTTGATGATCGCGCAGGCGGTACTGTGGCTGCGCAAGATTTCTGGCCGCCAACAGGAAGAAGGACGGGGCATTTCTAGAAGGTAGACTATGACGTGGGGAGGGGGCGGAACCGTTTGCCGGGCTGTGGGAGGTTATTTCAGGATCAGGAGGCGTTCTTGGGATTCAAATTAAGGCGGGCTGGGCACTGCAGGGGGGCGTCACTGGGCACCAGAGAGGGAAAAAACTCCCCTCTGGGAACCTTGGAGCTTAGCATATCACAAAAAGGGCTTTTTTTATCAAAAGAACAAAACAAAATAAAGTAAGGCCTCTTTCACACTTGCGTTGTCCGGATCCGGCGTGTACTCCACTTGCCGGAATTACACGCCGGATCCGGAAAAACGCAAGAGTACTGAAAGCATTTGAAGACGGATCCGTCTTCAAAATGCTTTCAGTGTTACTATGGCACCCAGGACGCTATTTAAGTCCTGGTTGCCATAGTAGGAGCGGGGGAGCAGCATACTTACCATCCGCGCAGCTCCCAGGGTGCTCCAGAATGACGTCAGAGCGCCCCATGCGCATGGATGACGTGCCATGCGATCACGTCATCTATGCGCCTGGGGCGCCCTGACGTCACTCTGGAGCGCCCCGGGAGCCGCACGGATGGTAAGTATGCTGCTCCCCCGCTCCCCGCTACACTTTACCATGGCTGCCAGGACTTTAGCGTCCCGGCAGCCATGGTAACCACTCTAAAAAAGCTAAACGTCGTATCCGGCAATGCGCCGAAACGACGTTTAGCTTAAGGCCGGATCCGGATCAATGCCTTTCAATGGGCATTCATTCCGGATCCGGCCTTGCGGCAAGTCTTCAGTTTTTTTGGCCGGAGCAAAAAGCGCAGCGTGCTGCTGTATTTTCTCTGGCCAAAAAACGTTCCGTTCCGGAACTGAAGACATCCTGATGCATCCTGAACGGATTTCACTCCATTCAGAATGCATTAGGATAATCCTGATCAGGATTCTTCCGGCATAGAGCCCCGACGACGGAATTCTATGCCGGAAGACAATAACGCAGGTGTGAAAGAGCCCTAAGAAGACGACTGCAGGAAATAAGGTACTTTAGTGAACATGGCAATGGTGACAGCTTAAAATGGTAAAAGCAGGTGACAGATTCCCTTTAACTGCAGATTCCACGGGAGAAATCATGCATATTTCCATAGAAGCCGTCATTTCAACTATGGCGTGGAGTCCCTTGGAAGACAACAAGAGCTGGAATTTCTGCAGATTTCACATGGTTAAGGCCACTTTCACACTTGCGTTCAGAGCGGATCCGTCTGGTGTCTGCACAGATGGATCTGCTCATATAATGCAGATGATGGGATCCGTTCAGAACGGATCAGTCTGCATTATATTTTAGAAAAAATTCTAAGTGTGAAAGTAGCTCAGACGGATCCGTCCAGACTTTACATTGAAAGTCAATGGGGGACTGATCCGTTTGAAAATTGAGCCATATACAGGGAGTGCAGAATTATTAGGCAAATGAGTATTTTGACCACATCATCCTCTTTATGCATGTTGTCTTACTCCAAGCTGTATCGGCTCGAAAGCCTACTACCAACTAAGCATATTAGGTGATGTGCATCTCTGTAATGAGAAGGGGTGTGGTCTAATGACATCAACACCCTATATCAGGTGTGCATATTTATTAGGCAACTTCCTTTCCTTTGGCAAAATGGGTCAAAAGCAGGACTTGACAGGCTCAGAAAAGTGAAAGTCAAAAATAGTGAGATATCTTGCAGAGGGATGCAGCACTCTAAAATTGCACCCTAAAATTGCAAAGCTTCTGAAGCGTGATCATCGAACAAGCAAGCGTTTCATTCAAAATAGTCAACAGGGTCGCAAGAAGCGTGTGGAAAAACCAAGGCGCAAAATAACTGCCCATGAACTGAGAAAAGTCAAGCGTGCAGCTGCCAAGATGCCACTTGCCACCAGTTTGGCCATATTTCAGAGCTGCAACATCACTGGAGTGCCCAAAAGCACATACTCAGAGACATGGCCCAGGTAAGAAAGGCTGAAAGACGACCACCACTGAACAAGACACACAAGCTGAAACGTCAAGACTGGGCCAAGAAATATCTCAAGACTGATTTTTCTAAGGTTTTATGGACTGATGAAATGAGAGTGAGTTTTGATGGGCCAGATGGATGGGCCCGTGGCTGGATTGGTAAAGGGCAGAGAGCTCCAGTCCGACTCAGACGCCAGCGAGGTGGAGTACTGGTTTGGGCTGGTATCATCAAAGATGAGCTTGTGGGGCCTTTTCGGGTTGAGGATGGAGTCAAGCTCAACTCCCAGTCCTACTGCCAGTTTCTGGAAGACACCTTCTTCAAGCAGTGGTACAGGAAGAAGTCTGCATCCTTCAAGAAAAACATGATTATTATGTAGGACAATGCTCCATCACACACGTCCAAGTACTCCACAGCGTGGCTGGCAAGAAAGGGTATAAAAGAAGAAAATCTAATGACATGGCCTCCTTGTTCACCTGATCTGAACCCCATTGAGGACCTGTGGTCCATCATCAAATGTGAGATTTACAAGGAGGGAAAACAGTACACCTCTCTGAACAGTGTCTGGGAGGCTGTGGTTGCTGCTGCACGCAATGTTGATGGTGAACAGATCAAAACACTGACAGAATCCATGGATGGCAGGCTTTTGAGTGTCCTTGCAAAGAAAGGTGGCTATATTGGTCACTGATTTGTTTTTGTTTTGTTTTTGAATGTCAGAAATGTATATTTGTGAATGTTGAGCTGTTATATTGGTTTCACTGGTAAAAATTAATAATTGAAATGGATATATATTTGTTTTTTGTTAAGTTGCCTAATAATTATGCACAGTAATAGTCACCTGCACACACAGATATCCCCCTAAAATAGCTAAAACCAAAAACAAACTAAAAACTACTTCCAAAAATATTCAGCTTTGATATTAATGAGTTTTTTGGGTTCATTGAGAACATGGTTGTTGTTCAATAATAAAATTAATCCTCAAAAATACAACTTGCCTAATAATTCTGCACTCCCTGTAGTGTCACCTTCAAACGGATCCACCCCCATTGACTTACATTGTAAGTCTGGACGGATCCGTTTGCCTCCGCACGGCCAGGCAGACACCCGAACGCTGCAAGCAGCATTCAGGTGTCCGTCTGCTGAGCGGAGGACAAAGGCTGCCAGACTGATGCATTCTGAGCGGATCCGCATCCACTCAGAATGCATTAGGGCTGGACGGATGCGTTCGGGGCCGCTTGTGAGAGCCTTCAAACGGAACTCACAAGCGGAGCCCCGAACGCTAGTGTGAAAGTAGCCTTACATGTAAAAAATCTGCCATTTTCTGCTACCAATAACAAAAGAAACTAATAAAAGCGCTTGAATTTCATGACGCTTTTTCAACAAACAAAAAAAGAAAAGAAAAAAGTTACGAAAACCTTGAAGGGAATGTATTACTCTTATACTGTGTATAGAATTAATGATTTAAGAAAATATTCATTTTTTTCTCTTTTTTTAAAATTTCTAAGTATATATTTTCCTTTTGTACATGGGGGTCGCCATCTTGCCTAAGCTTTTGTTACCATCGCGTAAAGATGTTTTACAGCAGCAATATAGGGAAAATGGACAGCTATTCATTAGCTTCTATTGTAGCGTTTTCTAGGCTTTCTTTGTGGAGGTCATTGTGCAGAGAGGGGAAGTAGATAAGCTGTGAATATCACCTATTGTGAATGGCAGATCTTGTGTTATCTGTTGTCGTAATCCTGTCAGTAATGATAATGAGATGACTACTGAAAATTGATCTCTACAGAAAAGTAAGTGCCATTTTATTAGGTGTAAATGCTCCTTTACATGGCCTGATGTAGCAAGCGATTGCCATGTGATTGCATACTTGTCAGAAAAGGACACCGCTGATCGCCCCCCGTACAGAGTGATGTTTAGACAGTATGATCTGCTGCCGGCAAACGATGATTTAGGCGACCGCACAAATGATCTGATACCCGATGAACAAGCATTTTGCTGATTCATCGGGTAATCAGAGGCACTTTTACACCAGATAATTGCTAATGAGCAATTGTACGTAGTAAAAAAAAAAGCCCTGCTTATTTGCCGGTATCGAAACATGGAAGAATTAAAATATTCCCTTAAAATTCTTTAAAAATATGTTTCATCTAAAAACTTAATTTAGGTCATTTTCTGATTACCCCCCCCTTTTCAAAAAAAGAAAACTGCCAGTGCTTGGTTGTAAAAATTGGGCAATGTGGAATTGTATGCGCCAATGTTTCTACTAATTATATAATTACTTCATTTTTCCTAGTGTAGAATGATTGATGCATGAGTGTTTGCTGATTTCAGGGTTAATTCTCCTTTCCTGTAGGAAGGCAATTCCACTCTTCTTGGCATAATTAGCTTTTTATCTGCTAATTACATTTTTGTCCTGATAATCTCTTTTTTAATAGATTGCTTTAGGTTGTTTTGATTCTCCAGAACTTCCATAATGTGCTTAAACACTATAGATAAAAATGAATTGGTGTAATATTGGATTACATGGCACGATCATATATTAATAGTTTGTTATATTCATTTTTTTTTTTTTTTTTCTCTTTTTGTAGAGAGTGAGGGACATTAGCCCCACATTCAGACTTAGTGAAATTACAGCAGATTTATAGTGCAACGTTCACACCACAAACTGTGACCGTTTACGTTACCACGGGAAGTGAAAAAAATCAGTGTAGAAGAATGAGCATTCTGCATATTTTCAACGCACAACTTTCTCATTATATTGAATTTCACCTTTTGCTATGAATAAGGTATCCACCCTAGCTGTCCTCCAGGGGAAAAAAACGTTCTCTAGTAGCACCTATGGGTAGCTACCTTGTAAGTCATGCCCAACCCATTAAATGAGCCTTGAAACCTGGCTAAGGATAGCAGCCAAACCAGAGACGCTCATCCGTAGACAGCTGTTTCGGGCTTCTCGCCCCTCCTCAGAACAGAGCAGGGTACAAGTTGGCCGATTGAGATGACTTGCTCTTGGAACTGTTCTCCTTACCCACAGGTGGCACTAGAGAGACCGCTTGCTTTCTTCTGGAGAGCTAATTTGCATACCTGTTTCCCATAAACCATTGCCTGTAATAATCCCTTCCTCAGCTCACTCACCATAAGGAGAACCAATGCTTAACTCATATTACTTTTGCTGTGGATTTATGGCAAAATCTGCTGTAAAATTATCTGCTACATCTAGCTTGTTGGTAAACTGGAGTCACAGACAGGACCCTGGTTATTAGGTGTGACTGCTGTGATGGGCTTTATATTTTCAGAATATCCTGAAAAATCCCCAAATTACAGACCATACTATAGGTAAATAGATCATATATACAGGATGAATTTTTCCTCTCCAGTTCTGTTCCTGCCCCGAATTCAGGCACCGCCTGAGGTGTCTACAGCTGTTCATCCTCCTCGCTCCCATACACACTCTGCCAAAATGCGTATGATAATGGGGCACTGATATGTTTCCGTTCTATTCAGCGTTCATGCAGCATACCTGGTTTGTTACACAAGCTTTGACATGAACCCAGCTTAGAATAAAACAAAGAAGAATGTAAGGTAGGTTATATAAAATGTGTCACATAGGCAAGTCTCGCACATGTTTCCCTATAAAAATTCCAGGTTCACTGTACAGATCGCTTGATATCAACAGTAGCACAATGGCTCAGTAATTAGCAGAGGTGCCTTGTAGCACTGAGGTCTTGGGTTCAGGCCCAGGACAACAGCTGCATAGATTTTGTGTAGGTTTCCTCTGCGTACTCCGGTTTCTTCCCACTCTCCAAAGACATACTGATAGGCCTCTTTCACACGGGCGTCATGTTTTTGGCCCGGATAAGATGCTGGTGTGTTGCGGGAAAATGCACAATTTTTCCGCACCAGTGCAAAACATTGTAATGCGTTTTGCACGCGCGTGAGAAAAATCTGCATGTTTGGTACCCAAACCCGATCCCAGACTTCTTCACAGACGTTCGGGTTTGGGTTAGGTGTTGTGTAGATTTTATTATTTTCCCTTATAACATGGTTATAAGGGAAAATAATAGCATTCTTAGTACAGAATGCATAGTACAATAGGGCTGGAGGGGTTAAAAATAAATAAATCTAAATTTAACTCGCCTTAATCCACTTGATCGCGCAGCCCGGCTTCTCTTCTGTCTTCTTCTTTGAGGAATAGACCTTTGATGACGTCACTGTGCTCATCAAATGGTCCATCACATGATCCATCGCTTCTCGGCCTTTTGGCTAAGATCAAGTGTAGTATCTGTTCTTCAGTCCTGTAGAGCTACGCTCCAGGCTGTACTCCAACCATGGTTCGCCCAGGTTGTTGAGCGGAATGAAGAACCACACGGCAACTCTGGGTCATGGAGCATGGGTGGCGGGAATACGCCTATGCGAAGTGATCTTTGAGCTCTGCTGGATCGAAGCCATGAGGACGGGTTGTGTTGAAAGCCCAAAAGTGGTAGTGCCCCAGGGGTGGTGTCCCCGGGGTGCCTGAACTCACGGGTGTCCTGGCCCATAGAGTGACGGCACATTTGCACATGCACTTCTTTCTCACAATTTTAGCACACACCTCTATTTATAATTCCGGCCGAATGTCCGGGCCTTACGGCAAACATTTCACTTATTTATTTTTTATGTCACTGTGTGCACTTTTCCACGTTTGTGTGTCACTAGGATTTTCAAGGGTTGAGGCGCCCTAATGGGTACCCCCTCCTTGAGGTCTAGGGGGGGTGTGTGTGGCCATCTGGTTCCTCACCCCCCTGCCAAACCCCTTGGGCTCTCCCTCCAGGGAGAGCCCAGACCTTGTTGAAGCTCCTGGCACGATTTTGTTGCACGAGGTGAGAGCACGATTTTGGGCTTTCCAAAAAAAAAAAAAATCACATAATCCATCACCATGGTGATGGATCATGTGATGACCGCAGTGACGTCACCACAGATCATTTTCCTGTGCACAGCAAAGATGAAGACAGAAGAGATGCCGGCTGTGCGATCAAGTGGATTAAGGTGAGTTAAATTATTTTTTGTTTTCTTTTAACCCCTCCAGCACTATTTTACTATGCATTCTGTATTCAGAATGCTATTATTTTCCCTTATAACCATGTTATAAGGGAAAATAATAATGATCGGGTCTCCATCCCGATCGTCTCCTAGAAACCGTGCGTGAAAATCACACCGAATCAGCACTTGCTTGCGATTTTCACGCAGCCCAATTCACTTCTATGGGGCCTGCGTTGCATGGAAAACGCACAAAGAGGAGCATGCTGCGATTTTCACACAACGCACAAGTGATGCATGAAAATCACCGCTCATGTGCACAGCACCATAGAAATTAATGAGTCTGGATTTAGTGCGGGTACAATGTGTTCACCTCACGCATTTCACCCACGCGGAATACTCGCCCCTGTGAAAGGCCCATAGGGGACTTGGATTGTGAGCTCCACTGGGGACAGTGCGTGATTGTGTCTTTAAAGCGCTGCAGAATATTTTGGCACTGTATAAGTGAGTTAAATAAAGAAAATAAAGAAAATATTTATCCAGCAGAAAGATGGCATTTACGTTGGAGATCTAGCGAACGCCATTATAATGAAGGGGATCCGTTGGGCGCTTGATACGGCTGATTGGTTTGAAAAATGTAGAATATTTTTCGTGGGACATCTACTTTAAACGATTCACAATGTGCAGGTGCAGGAAAATGTAATTGTTCCTTTCATTTATAGATCCAACGCAGCATTCTGGAGAAATAAAGCTTTTTTTCATATACGTAACATTTAAGTACAGTGAGGGCGGGCCCAAGTTATTTGGCGCACCCTAGCTCCACCTTCTTCCTCTGCCAGCCCCTCCCCTTTGTTATTTAGCCTTGCCCTGAATTCTCATGCCTGTGCCTTTTGTTAGGCTACTTTCACACTAGCGTTAATGTATTCTGGTATTGAGAGCCATCATAGGGTCTCAATACTGGAAAAAAACAAAACGTAACTGAACAGAACGAAATGCTCCAAAATGCCTTCCATTTCCGTTCTCATGCCGGAGAGCAGTATGCAAGTAAATGGGGACGGATACGTTTTCTCTGCCACAATAGAAAACTGATCCGTCCTCAATTGACCTTCAATGGTGTTCATGACGGATCCGTCTTGGCTATGTTAAAGATAATACAACCGGTTCTGTTCATAACGAATGCAGATGGTTGTATCATCAGTAACGGAAGCGTTTTTGCTGAACCCTGCCGGATCCAGCAAAAAACGCTTGTGTAAAAGTAGCCTTACATTATATCTGCAAATAAGCCGTAAAGTTCTTTGCAGGTGGGCTGGGAGACAGAATTGAACTGTGCAGGAGTGAGACTTTGGGGGGTCTAGTTGAGAAAACAGTGCAGAAGCCTGGTCTTCTCAACCAAGGAGGGTCTAATACAGGAAAGCGGCAGAGCGCTGTCCGGCCTACGTTTATCCTTCGGTGCACTACTGTGCTCTGTCATGGATAGGGAACCGTGCAATGCTGCTTAAAGGGGTTGTCCGGGTTCAAAGCTGAGCCCGGATTATATCCCCTTCTTCATCCAGGCAGCCCCTCTGAGATGAGCTCTCTTTTTCAGCAGATCTGGTGACATACTGGGTCTCTGTTAAGCGGAGGCTTCCATCTAGCAGTGTTTCCGGTGACATCACCGGCACTAATGGGCGGCCTAAAGCCTAGGGCTTTGGCAGCGCTAAAGCCTGCCTATTAATGATGGTGACGTCACCAGGAACACTGCTAGGCGGAAACCTCTGCCTAGCAGTGTAAGTTAGTAAACAAAAAAGCCCCTGCCCTGCATTATAGAGTGCCGGGCAAGGGAGAGCATCGGAGCATGAAAG
This sequence comes from Bufo gargarizans, assembly GCF_014858855.1. NCBI lineage: Eukaryota > Metazoa > Chordata > Amphibia > Anura > Bufonidae > Bufo > Bufo gargarizans. Next base: position 619,606,731 of record NC_058080.1, read on the forward strand.
GCATATTAGGGGGGTTGCCTGGGTGAAGAAAGGGATATGTCCGGGTTCAGCTCTTAACCTGGACAACCTCTTTAATGGAAGGCGTGATTATTATTTAAATGAAAAATGCACCATTAAAACATGAAATAAAATGTAAATCTACATTGCATATATACTTCGTTCAATTTTTTATTTTGCTATTGTACTAATATACAGCATCTTTTTATTGTTTCCACACAGTACTGGCTGGATCCAGCAAAGACTATTTCAGAACACAAAGACTTGATTAGCAGTAAGTACATTGTATGAGTGTGCTCTCCAGATCTGCCATAGATTTGTATGCGACAAGGCTTAGCGAGATTATCTATCAGAATAGGGTGTTTTACAGGATTAGCAGTGCGCACAATAACACATCTAATGTAATGAGATACTGAAATAACAAAATATGTAGCGTCTGACAGTTTGGAGATGCCTGTTACCTCCAGTTGACGTCTGTTGGCTTAGATACGCCTGGATCTCATTAATTTTTTTCCCACTGAATTTGTTGTTGCCATAATGAATAGACATACTGTGATTCGAAGATTTTACTTGGAGTAGAATAGCGAGTAGATACTATAGCAGTAGACATATTGTGATTTGGAAGTATTGCCTGCGGTATTATGGCAGTAGATTTTGTCTAGAATAGACTAATGAGTCGATAATATTACCGTGTCCATATTGTGATGTGAACGGTGTAGTGAGAAGAATGGCAGTATATGTATAGTGATTGGAGATATAAAATACATTCTTACCAACGCTTCAGTTGGTAAAATCTGGGCACATAAGCTCTTCCCCTGGGAACGCCCTGACCATGCCAGGGAAACACCCACTTATGGACGGGGTTTATGTTAGCCTCGCCTATTTTTGGCCAAAGACACTCAAATTTGCCGGGACTGTCCCCGATTTTCATAGACAGTCCCGTCCAAATTCAGGACACTTGGCAACCACGTGAGTAGAGAGTAGACATTATGGTTATATACACATTCAATGAGATTGATCAAAACGGGTGTAATTTACAACTGGCCTAGTTACCCATAGCAACCAATCAGATTTCATCTTATTTTTCAGGATGGAAATTGGAATTGTATTGTCGTATATAATTTCCTCTAGCCATGTACCTGAATATTTGAAATGGTTCATCATTTTATCCCTGCAATAATATTAGGGGAAATATTTGCATATCACCACATCACCGCGGTCACCGCATCAAGGCAATAGCTCAATATTGAATACAAGGACCAGGGGTCACAGGCTTCTCAGAAATGCATTTTGCCTCAAAGTGTACTTACCAGATCAGGTATGCATGGACCTAGTGGAAGATGGATGAAAGCATTAGCAACCCTATACAGTTTTAACTAGCTTAATAATAGGGAATCAAAGGAAGCCTCTTATTTAATCTAATATATAAAGCTGAGTGTATGTATGTGTGTGTGTATGTATGTCATTTAGAGGAATCCGTACCATCACATTCACAATCACAAAATTTGGCGCACAGGTACATCAGGTTTCCGGGAAGGTTTTAGACTGGGTCTCAGCTCTCTAGGACGTACCGTTCCTGAGATATTTCCAAAAAATGCATGAGCCAATAGAAATTTGGTCACATGACCCTTATCAGCCAATAGAAGCTCGCAGAGCCGTTAGCCTCCACATACACAGTTTTACTCCAGGTTTCGATAACAACGCAGCCATTTTTCTTTACTGCTGTAGGTGAGCTTTAAAATAAATCTGTCACCAGGATAATCGCTATTGAAGTAAAGCCATGGCCTAATAGCACTTAGTACCTTATTTCCAGATGTGCCTTTGTTCCAGAAATAGATGTTTTTATCCTCTGACAATCCAGTGTATTTGGTATGCAAATGAGCCAGTAAGGTGCCCAGAGGGGCGTCACTCTTGCTGGAAGGAGCCAAGACACGCCCCCTGCCACAATGTGTCCACCCTCAAAAGACTAATTTAAAACCCCACCCCAGGTCCTGCTAAGCCACGCCCCTTATCTGGTTAGGCCTGCCACGCCCCATCCCACTCCGCCGACGGGGATTGAAAAAATGAAGTTAAAAATCAACTTCTAGGTCCCTCTAAGCCACACCCCATTTGGTTATACCACACCCCCTCCCACTCCTTAGCTGACAGGGATTAAAAAAATGAAGTAAAAAATCAACTTCTTTCAGCTGCAGGGGTGGGAGGGACGGTGACTTTCTTCCTGCAGCTCACACTCAGACAGCAGAGTGCTGCTGTCTTAGAGTGAGCTGTTTAAAAGGACATCCTTGTATCTGTCCAGGCCTTGCGCCAGATGGAAGACAGGGAGTCTGATGGGGGCGAGGTGCTGTAGATGTCACTGTTATAGTTGATAGTGTTGAGATCTTTTAACAACACACACAAACATTTAATGAAATAGATTTAATATACCCGAGTGAAGCCGGGTCCTTCAGCTACTGTAATTAATACATTTAATGTAATTAATTTTATCTCAAAATTGTGGAGACATTTTGGCGCAAAAAGTTCCATCTTAGTAGAATCTGTAATTCCAGAGTTAGGAAAGCAGCATAGCTTGTTCTGCTACACTGTTTGCGTAGCTACCATTCACTATAATGGTAGTTATGGAAAGAGCGGAGCACTGGCCCCATCTGCTTTTTCCATAAACCTGGCCACTTAGGGTTAAAGCTTAGTGTTTATTGTATAGTTACTGCTATTATTGTGAAAAATTAGTATATGATTTTAAATATATTACATATATAACATTTCTTCTGCTCTTTTATATTTTATAGCTGGCCCTCCCTATACTCTTTATTTTGGGGTTAAATTCTATGTTGAAGATCCGTGTAAACTGAAGGAAGAGATAACTAGGTATAGTATACTGCAGCATGATTAATTTATTTTATTTGGCATTGACATTCCGCAGCACCTTACAGACATAATCATTGCTTGCTGTCTCCAGTGGAGCTCGTAATCCATGTATTGCATTCAACACACAGGCCATACTGGTTCCCTACCTACTTACAGCAATCTGGGTACAAGTATAAAACATAAGCATCACATTCCTATTGTAGTAAGGCGCAAGGGTCCGTTGTTAACGGAAGGTATGTGTCACCAAGGTTCCTGGCCTCTGTGAAGTAAGAGCCAGTATTTTCAGGTGTCAGCGGCAGCTAATGCTGATTGACACTTTACTATTTTGGTATGGCTGTATAGCTGATCCGGGACGGCTCTTACTGGGAGTAGGCAAAGTGCTGGGTGGGTGACTACTCCCCACATTCCAGGCCGGGTCTTGACTGGCCTATAAAAAACCCAGCAGGCAGGGTCAGCTGAGACTGATTACCTCGGCGGGAGGCCAATAAGCAACAGCAGGAAAAAAAAACAGCTGCTGTTATAACATGTGATAGTTTTACAAGCAGCAGGAGCATCCCAGAGCGTCCACGATGCCCGGAAAGCAATCTGTGCAGCGATCCCCAAGATGACCCCCACAGACGACATCGAGACCTATTTGGCGATCTTCGAGAAGGTAGCCGTGAGAGAGAAGCTACCCCAGGAGCAATGGGCTGAGGTTGTCGCTCCGTTCCTGGCGTCTGGACCCCAGCAGGTGTATTTTGACTTAATGGATGCTCAAGCGGCTGATTACCCGACAGTAAAGGGTGAAATCCTGGCGAGACTAGGGGTGAATGTATTAGTCCGGGCCCAGCGGGTGCATCAGTGGGAGTTTAACCCGGCTGAGCCCGCGAGGCCCCAGTATTATACCTTATTACACCTGTTTCAAAAATGGCTTCAACCTGACGTACTGAGTCCCACTGCTATGTTGGACCGTCTGTTGGCTGATGTGTTCTGGAGGGCTTTGCCATACCCCCTCCAACACTGGATCGGCCAGGTGGCTCCTGGTAATGCCCTTGAGATGGTGGACCTGGTGGAATGCTATGAGGCTACCAGGAATTTTGGAGGGGGGCAGCCAAACCCCAGCAATCTCAATCCCAGACCTAGAAACTTGTGCCAACCAAGCCCGCCCGGGGTTTACCCCCCCCCCCCCCCCCCTTTGGCCCAGCTCAGATAGTATGCTGGCTGTGTCAGGAGCCTGGCCACATATGGGCCGAGTCCCACTGCTATGTTGGACCGTCTGTTGGCTGATGTGTTCTGGAGGGCTTTGCCATACCCCCTCCAACACTGGATCGGCCAGGTGGCTCCTGGTAATGCCCTTGAGATGGTGGACCTGGTTGAATGCTATGAGGCTACCAGGAATTTGGGAGGGGGGCAGCCAAACCCCAGCAATCTCAATCCCAGACCTAGAAATTTGTGCCAACCAAGCCCGCCCGGGGTTTACCCCCCCCCCCCCCTTTGGCGCAGCTCAGATAGTATGCTGGCTGTGTCAGGAGCCTGGCCACATATGGGCCGACTGTCCCCATCGGCGGCGAACCCATGGAGACTAAATATGGATACCGCAACTCGTACGCCAGGAAGCTGTGTGCATCAGGTATCCCAGAGACTATAGACAATAGGCCTCCTGTGCCAGGTAGAACTGACACTCCCTGGTGCGGCCTGACGAGTATACTGGCCGAAAAATCATGGTCGTGTGCATACATGGAGAATGGAGATTTAAAGGACTATCCCACTGCCCTGGTGTCTCTATCCACGGGAGGCGGCAAGTGGACCCACGAGGTGTTCGTGGCCACCACTTTAATTTATGAACTAATAAAAGGGAGAGACTTTCTGTGCTTCCTGGGCCTGTGGCCGGCTGTGAGAGTTGTTGATGCCTCTGCGTCAGGGGTAACTTCAGCAGAGTGGCCTGTCTCGGGCAGGAGGCAGGAACCCTGGGAACCCAAGGCCGAAGGGCCAGCGGTATGGGTGACCGCCACTTCAGTGGAAGAAGGGGAGACAACCCTGCTGAGTGTGTTGGTAGAAGATGTCAAGGACTTGCCACCGGGTCCTGAATTGGCAGACCTTAGTGTCTCCGGTGAAAATTTTGGAACCGCACAACACCAGGATCCAATCTTATCCCGGAACTGGGAGAATATTGTAATAATTGATGGTAAAACACAAAAACCTGAGGCTGTCGATGTTTCCCCATTTTGCCGTTCACCAGGAAATGCTGTATCGGGTAAACCAACTACGGGGTGAGCATATTGAACAGCTGGTGGTGCCCAAGGTGTATCACAAGCTCATATTGGAGCTTGCCCACCAACATGTTCTTGGGGGTCACTTGGGGTGGCAGAAAATGCAGGACCGGATACTGCAGTGGTTTTATTGGCCCAGTGTGTTCAGAGAGTTTTGTAAGTCTTGCCCAATCTGCCAGATAAGTATCCCACAGCGTTCAAGCGAATCGCTATGGATCTTATAGGCCCAGTACCCACACATCTTGGTCGCCCTCGACTATACCACTCGGTACCCGGAGGCGGTGCCACTGTGACATACATCCGCCAAACTCATAGCTAAGGAGTTAATGTTCTCGAGTAGGTCTACCTAAAGAGGTTCTGACTGACCAAGGGACCCCTTTTATGTCCAAGGTCATGAGGGAACTCTGTAAGTTTCTCCACATAAAACGGCTACAGACGTCTGTGTGTCATCTGCCAACGGATGGCCTGGTAGAGAGATTTAATCAAACATTAAAAAACATGTTAAAAATAGTGGTGTCTAAGGATGGCAGGGACTGGGACCTTCTTCTGCCTTATCTCATGTTCGCAGTGCGAGAGGTGCCCTAGGCCTCTACTGGGTTCTGGCCCTTTGAACTGCTATATGGCAGACACTCTCGCGGTCTGTTGGACATAGCCAAAGAAGCATAGGAACAACAACCCACACCCCACAAAAGTGTTATTGAGTACGTCACCCAGATGCAAGGATGGATGGAGACAGTTTTGCCTATGGTCAGGGAGCATATGGAGGCAGCGCAGCGAGCCCAGAATAGGGTCTATAATCGGCAGGCTCGGGTCCAGAACTTTATTCGGGTGATCGGGTTTTGGTTCTGGTACCAACCGTAGACAGTAAGTTCCTAGCTAGGTGGCAGGGGCCCTACGAGGTACTCGAGAAAGTGAGAGAGGTAAATTACAAGGAACACCAACCGGGGCAGTGAAAGCCAGAGCAGGTGTACCATGTGAATTTACTAAAAGCATGGAAAGATAGGGAGTCCTCTACTGAAGACTGCCTGCGGCCAGGTTTTGTAGGAGAAAAGGTTCAGTCTCCTTGGTCTGAAGCAAGAGAAGCTGTTGCTACAGTAAAAATTACTCACAGCCTCTCCTCTAAACAGGCTTAGGAAACCAGGGAGTTCATTAGTGGGAACACGGATGTGTTCTCAGACCTCCCTGGACGCACTTCCATAATCCAGCATGACATTGTCACTGAGCCTCAGGCAAAAGTCTGGTTAAAACCATATCGGGTACACGAGGCTCGGTGACAAGCCATCGCGGAGGAAGTCCAGCTAATGCTGCAGCTAGACGTCATTGAGGAGTCCAAAAGTAAATGGGCCAGTCTGATAGTCTTAATACCGAAGCCGGACGGGACGTTACGGTTCTGTAACAATTTTCGCAAACTAAACGAAGTATCCAATTTCGATGCGTATCCCATTCCCCGGGTAGATGAGCCTTTCGAGAGGTAGGTTAGTACAAGCCCAATATTTTTCTGTTTTGGACCTCACGAAGGGCTACTGGCAGGTGCCCTTAACGGAGGCTGCCAAGGAGAAAACTGCCTTTGTCACCACTGAGGGGCTGTATCAGTATAAAGTGTTACCCTTTGGTCTGCATGGTCCCCCCACCACGTTCCAACGACTCATGGAGATTGTACTTCGTCCACATCATCGGTACACGTCGGCTTAGGCTACTTTCACACTAGCGTTCTGAACGGATCCGCTCATATAATGCAGACGTTGGCTCCGTTCAGAACGGATCCGTCTGCATTATATTGTCAAAAAATGGCTAAGTGTGAAATTAGCCTGAACGGATCCGTCCAGACTTTTACATTGAAAGTCAATGGGGGACGGATCCGTTTGAAGATTGAGCCATATTGTGTCATCTTCAAACGGATCCGTCCCCGTTGACTTACATTGTAAGTCTGGACGGATCCGTTTGCCTCCACACGGCCAGGCGGACACCCAAACGCTGCAAGCAGCGTTCAGGTGTCCGCCTGCTGAGCGGAGCGGAGGCTGAACGCCGCCAGACTGATGCATTCTGAGCGGATCCGCGTCCACTCAGAATGCATTAGGGCTGGACGGAAGCGTTCGGGTCCGCTTGTGAGCCCCTTCAAACGGAGCTCACAAGCGGACAGCCGAACGCTAGTGTGAAAGTAGCCTTACCAAGACGATATCGTCATCCACAGTACCGACTGGGAAAGTCATCTACCCAAAGTGCAGGCTGTAGTGGACTCCCTTAGGAAGGCTGAACTAACCGCTAACCCAAAGACATGCGCGATAGGGTTAAATGAGACTAAATACCTGGGGTACATCATTGGATGTGGAGTTATCAAACCCCAAGTTAATAAAATAGAGGCGATTCGGAATTGTCCACGAGCTGTCGCCACAAGGCAAGTTAAGTCGTTCCTGGGAATGGTATGCTAATATATGAGGTTCGTTCCCCATTTTGCCACTTTAGCGGCTCCGTTGACAGGGCTCTTGAAGGGACGGAAGTCTGTGATGGTCCACTGGAATGACCAGGTGGAAGAGGCTTTTTCCGCGTTGAAGTCGGTCCTGTACTGGTCACCGGTTTTGGTGACGCCCGACTTCAAGAGGGAGTTTGTGGTACAGACCGATGTCTCGGAGCTGTACTCTCTCAGGAAATCAATGGGGAGGAACATACTGTCGTTTTCCTGAGCCGCAAACTCACCCCAGCCGAGACCAGGTACAGTATAGTGGAAAGAGAGTGCCTGGCCATCAAATAGGCACTCAAGTCTCTTCGCTATTATCTGTTAGGGAGAAAGTTCCATCTGGTCACCGACCACTCCCCTTTCAAGTGGATGAGCCAGGCCAAAGAGAGGAATGCTCGGGTCACCAGATGGTTCTTGTCATTACAGAACTTCAAGTTCTCAGTGGAACACAGGGCAGGCCACTTGCAGGGAAACGCGGGTGCCCTGTCCGGCAAGTGTTCACCGCCTCAGGGTTGAACAAAGGGGGAAGGTATGTAGGAAGGCGCAAGGGTCTGTCGTTGACAGAAGGTATGTGTCACCGAGGTCCTGGCCTCGGTGAAGTAAGAGGCAGTATTTTCAGGTGTCAGCGCAGCTAATGCTGCTTGATACTTTACTGTTTTAGTATGGCCGTAAGCTGATCCGGGACGGCTCTTACTGGGAGTAGTCAATGTGCTGGGTGGGTGACTACTCCCCACGTTCCAGGCCGAGTCTTGACTGGCCTATTAAAAAGAAAAACAGCCGGCAGTGTCAGCTGAGAGGTATTGCCTCTGACTGAGGAGCTCTGGCAATCGCTGGTGTGGGAACTGAGCTCTGTGCTGGGCTGGAAAGCTGAGTCCTATGTGTTGGGAGTGCAGGCCACCTAAAGCCTGCATTTGGACTGCTGGAGGCAGAACCGCCGACAAGGTGATGTTTTTTTATGCACAAACTTTCTACTCGGTGTGAACAAACACCAACCCTGCAAAGAGTGTTTTTGTTTGACCTTATTTGTGAATAAACACGGACATTTGAATTACGAACTTGTACTTTGCCTCTCTACTGCACCCGCTTATCCCAACTACCAGAGCGATTCCCCACACTATATACCACTAATTTGTATATACTTCAAAGGAACACAACATCAATGACACTTGGGTGCAGATGGCTTCCGTACTATAAAAACCGTACCATTTCAGTCCATTTGTTTCAATCTATTTGAATTTGCAGGTGCTTGGCCACTGATGACGTATAAAAGACCTTAGTTATTCTGGATCCTCAAATTTTTTTATTAAGCTAGATCTGAAACTGATCATGGCTGTGTACTTAAATGGCACTCACAAAACAGCTTCTGTCTTACTTGTTTATTTTATTGAGAGGTCCTATTAACTATGGTTTTGTGTGAAGCGAAGACAGTGATTTGTTCTTGTACCTTTTATAAGCCTCTAATGGAGATTCCAGGTAAAGAGGTACAGATTTGGTGTGTATTTACACATTTTATTTTAGACAGAGTATTGGATACAAAAAAGAAGTATCAATCTTTACTTTTATATTTTCTTCTGATTTGGATCCATGATTTTGGTTAGAGAAAGAAAACAACCTAAAAACTGTATAGTAAGTACACACAGACTTCCCACTACGGAAAAATCTCAGGTAAACTCACTGCACAAAATAAAACGATTTCCGTAAAGGGGTTGTCTGGGATTGTTATGTTGATGGCCTATCCGATGAAGAGGCCATCATTATCTGATCTACGGGTCTGACACCACGCACCCCACCAATCAACTCTTTCAAAGTAGCTCTGGGACTTGAAGAACGCAGCTCAATCCTTTGTATAGTGGACATAGTTGGTAACTGCAGCGCTGCTCACTTTCGCTTCTTTGCTTGTAGTAACCAGCTTCATTCAGTGAAAGGAGCTGGGTAGTTCTGGTGCAGGAGCTACTGCAGAACAGCTGATTGAACCCCCACCAATCAGATAGTGATGACCTCTCCTGAGGATAGGCCATCACTTGTAAAAGAATGAATACGTTTTGCCAGTGAAATCCCAGTTGACACCACACATAATAATCATATAGTACCCGAAACTGGTCGTAACTGATATATATATTAATATATTACTAGGCTACCCTTTATTATGCACCAGCTAGAAAGCCTTTGCCTACATTTCTATCCTATATCCTCAACGCTCTACAGTCAATAATTTTGATAGTTGACAAGATCGTTGGAATTTTTGCTTCGTGACCACTATCAAATAACATAAGTGATAGTGTCATCTGTATGGCAGTTCTGTCTGGTTATTGTTATTTATATGCATGTGTTATTCTCCTGTACACTGTTCAGATATTTTAGTTGAAAAACAAAGACCTTCTATAAATTTCTGTTCTATGCTATTTTAGGTATCAGTTCTTTTTGCAAGTGAAACAGGATGTTTTACAAGGTCGGTTGCCTTGTCCTTTTAACATTGCCGCTCAGCTTGGGGCCTATGCCATACAATGTAAGTATACAAATAAATTGGGCTGCTGGGTACCGTTACCATTTTATTGCCTCGATTCAAATAGTGTAATTACATTTGTAAAGAAATTAGTTGAAATTAATAGGGAGGGAAGGAATTTCAAGAATGAGAATATAAGCTGAACTGCCCACCTCTTCCAGTTTTATACATTCCCTCAATCTTTTAGTCATGGACGGATCCGTTCAGATAATACAACCGTCTGCATCCGTTCTGAACGGATCCATTTGTATTATCTTTACCATAGCCAAGACGGATTTGTCTTGAACACCATTAAAAGTCAATGGAGGACGGATCAGTTTTCTTTTGTGCCAGATTGTGTCGGTGAAAACGTTTGGCTCAGTTTCATCAGACGGACACCAAAACGCTGCAAGCAGCGTTTTGGTGTCTGTCTCCAAAGCGGAATGGAGACCAAACTGATGCATTCTGAGCAGATCCTTTTCCATTCAAAATGCATTAGAATGCAAACTGATCAGTTTTAGACCGCTTGTGAGAGCCCTGAACGGATCTCACAAACTGAAAGCCTAAACGCGAGTGTAAAAGTAGACTCTATATGCACCTATTGCTAATTATTTGGCTTAATAAATTTTGCCTGTACATGTTGTTCATTGTAACAGAAGTTATCCAGCAACTGTTACAAGCAGTTATGGGTCTATTGTTTCATTATAAATCGGGTAATTCTCATCTGATTGCCAGATTGGCC